>NC_044329.1:14888242-15503338 GCF_007399415.2 Gopherus evgoodei
TGGTAGGCATTTTTGTTTAACCATCTATTTCCTACTTCACTGAATTATTTTGAAATTTCTGACAGTATGTTACACTGCAGTGCCCTCCCCTCTGAGAGTGCTTTGTGGTTTAGAGACCACCACAGCAATGAAGCCATGATGAATGCCAGTGGAAAATCCCTAGCATAAGAAAACTGCCAAGTCTACACTTTGTTTAGCTATTTCCCACCAAATCTAAAGTTCCTTTTACAAAACATGTTTATCTCTTTGCCATTGAGAGGGGGGAGGACCCAGGGGTACACTCTGCTCTTCCCAAAAACTGTTTCTAGCCACACAAAGAGCAAGAGCAGGGAAGGTCTGAATTAAACTATTTCCCCACCTCACTGAAGGTTGAACATCAAAGCCCAGCTGGGGGGCCATTTACTTGCTAACATGAAGCCCAGAAATTTAAGTTCCTGTCTAAATGAGGAAAAGCTACTGTGTTGTGGGAACATAGGCCAACATTTTCAAGTGTGGGTGCCTAAAGTTAGGCTCCTGAATTCATGTTTGAATTCACTTTGCCAGAATGAGCAACAGAGGATGGATCACTTGATGATTACCTGTTCTGTTCATTCCTTCTGGGACACCTAGCATTGGCCACTGCTGGAAGACAGGATACTGGGCTAGATGGACCTTTGGTCTGACCCAGTATGGCCATTCTTATGTTCACATATTTAAGTTCTCAAATATGAGGGCTGTAGTATAATTGGGCAACACAGTTAAAATATTATTCCTTCTACACCACAAGACTGAAGGCTCTGAGATGCTGTGGTGATGAGAATGGGACAGACAGAAAGAACAACCTATATGAGTATGTTGTAACACAAGTCCAGAACAAAACATGTGCAGTGTAGCATTGTCCTAGAGAGAGACAAGGAGTCACTTTTGGAAGAAGTGTGTTCTGCTTTTCCTCACACTTTTTAAACAATGGACCCTTTGTTTAGTCTCTCTTAGAAGTGGGACTTTCCTGTCCTTGCATTAACTGGAAAGAGTGCAGGATGTTCCAAGAGCTGTCATTTTTTAGAACTTTTTTCCTCCCAGTTTTCAGTGGAGGCACATAACTCTTTTCAGCTGCATCTATAAGCTGCCATACTATAGATTTCATCTACGAAGGGAGACCTGTGAGGTCATAGATTTGCACTTTACTCCTGCAAAATCAGCTGCTGTCTCTACAATGCTTTGTTTCCTAGGACCTAGACCCTGGTTCAATTACTGTCAAATGCCTGCTGGTAACATCCAACTTTAAGTGAATTTATCACTGCAGACATGGACTTTCTCCCAGAACTGCAGTACCCACACTATAGCATACACAAAGCCCACCTCCAATCCCTACTGCATCCATAGTAGGTTATATAAAATGGTTATAACTACATCCATTCAACTCTAGCACTTAGGAAGTGTAAGGCTTATTAGCAGGGCCTCATACTTTACTGCTTCATGCAACTACACAATTTTGCCTCTCCAGTTGCTGTTTCACTGAGCTGATTGTTGGCTTGTTTGTATCTTATGCCATGTTATAGGGACAATTACATCAGGGAACAGGCTGAGAGCATGTGAATGACCATCAGAGTGTGTTTATTTTTTTAAATCCTGTAGCCCCCTTTCCAAAAAATCCTGAGCATTTCACTAAAAATGTCCAGTTTTTCCCTAAGTATTAACAATGATGTACAGTGGAAGCCATTAAACAATCAGCATTGCCCAACCTGTTACCACAGTTACCTTCTACTCCTAGGCCTTGTCTACAGTACACAGTTAAATCAACGTAAACTGCCTTGCGTGGACCTAACTGTGGAAGAGTCTTCACATAAATTTGGCTCCAGATGACTAAAGTGCCTCTCTGCGCCAATTTAGTAACACCGCCTCCCCGACCCATGTGGAGTCACAGTTAATGTAGTTAGGTTGACGTAGTGTCAGTATAGACACTGCATTGCTTCTGTTGGTTGCTGCTGGCTTTCAGAAGCTGTCCCACAATGCCCCACAGTGACAATACAATCGATATAAGCACTCCTGGTGAGGACACACACTGCTGACACAAGGAGCCAAGTGTACATACTCACAGGAGATTTCATAACTGTTGGTGGCTGTAGGCCAATGTAAGTTAAGGTGACATGATTTTGTAGGGTAGAGGTAGCACAAATGTTGCAGGAAATCAGGATAACCTTAGGTCCTGATACTGTAAACTTTCTTACACACATGAATAACTTTACTATGGTGAGTAGCCCCCGTGGGAAGCAAACCACAGCACAGCCTTGGCTTTAAAAAGGTTCAGCAGAAGTTCTGTCCTGAGCAAGCATAAGAACAAAGCAGGAGCAATTTCTGTGATTCCCTCGGTCCCTTCACTCACTTTCTCCAGGCTGTTTCCCCATTGTATAAGGCAGGGGTGGCCAACCTGTGGCTCTGGAGACACATGCGGCTCTCCAGAAGTTAATATGCGGCTCCTTGTATAGGCACCGACTCCGGGGCTGGAGCTACAGGGGCCAACTTTCCAATGTGCCGGGGGGTGCTTACAGCTCAACCCCTGGCTCTGCCATAGGCCCTGCCCCCACTCCACCCCTTCTTTCCCCTTCCCCTGAGCCTGCAATGCCCTCATTTCTCCCCCCTCTCTCATGGCAGGAAATAGCTGATCAGGAGATGTGGGAAGGGAGCAGGAAGCACTGATCAGCAGGGTGGACGGGAGGCACTGGGAGCAGGGGGGGGCGGGGGAGCTGATGAGGGGGCTGCTGATCCTCTAAACATTTTACTGTGGCTCTTTGACAATGTACATTGGTAAATTCTGGCTCCTTCTCAGGCTCAGGCTGGCCACCCCTGCTATAAGGGAAACGTAGCTAACTTTATCCCGCATCATATCCTTTATTAGGTACCAAGCAGAAGTGCAGCTGCGCTATAGCGGTACCCCTAGGAGTGGTGTTGGAGGTGGGGTGGCATGGGAAATGGAGGGTAGTGTCTCATGAACCTCCCAGCCAGAGGTTAAAATAAGGTGAAAGGAGCAGATGAGCTGCTTCCCCCAGCCAGGAGGGGGGGCACCTTAGGGGTTTAGCAGGGGGAGAGGAGAGGGAGCACCCTTAGGGGTTTAGCAGGAGGAGAGGAGAGGGGGGCACCCTTAGGGGTTTAGCAGGAGGAGAGGAGAGGGGGCACCCTTAGGGGTTTAGCGAGGGGTAGGAGAGGAGGTACCTTTAGGGGGGTAGCAGAGAAAGGGGGGCACCCTTAGGGGTTTAGCAGGAGGAGAGGAGAGGGGGCACCCTTAGGGGTTTAGCGAGGGGTAGAAGAGGAGGTACCCTTAGGGGGGTAGCAGAGAAAGGGGGGCACCCTTAGGGGTTTGGCAGGATGAGAGGAGAGGGGGCACCCTTAGGGGTTTAGCAGAGGGAGTGGAGAGGAGGGGACCCTTAGGGGGTTGGCAGCGGGAGAGGAGGGGACCCTTAGGGGGTGGGCTGGGCGAGCTCCCCTAGGAGTGCAGCCGGGGGAGAGGCGCGCTCTCTCCCACTCTCCTGGCCTCTAGCCGCTGCTCCCCGGCCCGCTCCCGGCAGAGGCGGGCTCTGGCTCTCAGGAACCAGGCGGCCCCGTGCCCGGCCCGCGGCTCTGTCACCCAGGCTCCGGGCAGGGACCCGCCCCCGGGCGGGGAGGGGGCGCGGGAGCGGAGACGTCAGGCGGGCCGGGGCTTGTCGGGCGCAGTGGCTGAGGAGAAGGGGCAGAGCGTTCCCGCCGCATGCGCTCCCGGTCGCAGCGCGCCCCAGCCCGCCCAGCATGTCCCAGACTGTGGCTCTGACCGGCCCCTCGCCCTGGGGCTTCCGGCTGGTGGGGGGCAAGGACTTCAGCACCCCGCTGACCATCTCCAGGGTAAGCCCCGGTGCCCCCCGCCGCAGCGAAGTGGGGCGCTCGGTTGCCCGGGCTCGGCGCTGGCCCGGGGGAGCAGCTGCCGAGCTGCCCCCCGCCGAGCGGTTGGGGTGTTTTGGGGGCGCGGGGGGGGCTGATGGGGAGCCGCAGCTCCGCACGCTGGGAATTGGGCAGCGGAGCTCAGCCGGGAAGCGCGGGGTAGCAGCTGGGGGGGCGGGGGGGACTGGTGTGGCAGAGACGGGGCTGCGGTGCTGGGTCCGCGCTGCACCGCCCCGGGCACGCACCCTCTCCCTGCACGTGCTGGGTCCGGAGCGGACTGACTGGCGCGGGGCTCGCGGGCACGGCGGCTGCTGCACGAGCAGGTGGAAGAAGGCTGTGGGCAGTGGGCTGGAAGATCCCACCGACTGGCGGTTTCATTCATTGGTGTTAGGGGGGTTGTTTTGCCTTGGTAGCCAGACCTTTGAGCGCTGAGGATTGTTCAGAACAAAAAAAGGAGCTGGGTCAGACTCATCCCTGGTGTAACTCCACCGAAGTAGATGAAATTACACCAGCTTGGAAACTTTCTGGAGCCTTTGTCTGCAGTGGGGGTTGGCAAAAATCAGTGCGATGCAGTTGGGCCTCAATTAAAATAGAGTTAACAGCCTGAAAAATTGCATACCCCAGCTTCATGGTTTGGAGCTCCCATCTAGGAAAGAAGAGTCAGGGGAGAGAAGCTGGTTTTGAACGTAGTTGATAAACGCTTACTTTTCATGGTGAAAACTTACACGTTTTCTTGTATTCCTGATATGCCTTTGTTTTGTTTTACAATGAACAAAAATCTGCATTTTTGTGAAAGGCAACCAAGTACAGTGTCAGTCACTAGGATCTTCTCTGCAATAATGTGGCTGTGGTCTAGGGTGACCAGACAGTAAGTTTCAGAGTAGCATCCATGTTAGTCTGTATCTGCAAAAAGAACAGGAGTACTTGTGGCACCTTAGAGACTAACAAATTTATTTCAGCATGAGCTTTTGTGAGCTACAGCTCACTTCTTCAGATGTATAGAATGGAACACACAGACAGGAGATATTTATACATACAGAGAACATGAAAAGGTGGAAATATGCATACCAACAGGAAGAGTCTAATTAATTGAGATGAGCTATCATCAGCAGGAGAAAAAAAACTTTTGAAGTCACTTTTTTTGAAGAAGTGGGCTGTAGCTCAGGAAAGTTCATGCTGAAATAAATGTGTTAGTCTCTAAGGTGCCACAAGTACTCCTGTTCTTTTTGCAGATAGCAGGTATGAAAAATCGGGATGGGGATGGGGGTAATAAGAGTCCATATTAACCCCCTCGGCCCCCCAAAATTTGGGACTGTCCCTATAAAATCCGGACATCTGGTCACCCGACTGGTCATACAATGATTTAAAGCATAGATCAAAGCCTCTTAAAAAGTAAAGAGAGAGCCACCTCCTAAATTATTAATTCTTTGTTCACTTGCTGAGAAAGTAAAACAGTGCAGTATTTTCATGCGATAAGAGAACAATTGCAATGGCATTCCTTATTCACCTGGAAGCACAAAGAAAGTGACATGCGACAGGTTGGCTGGGTAAACTATTATATTGGGCCAAATTTGGCCTTCAGTTTCACTTCTAAAATCCCATTTATTCAAGTGGGATTTCAGGAGCATAGGTCAGGACAGAACTTGGCTTTTTATGTCTTACAGGATTGCAAATAGAATAATGACTAATTTAACTCACAGTAATTTACCATGCCAGTTAGTTGCTAGTTATCAAAAAGTAGTGTTTAATTTTCTTTAATAACCCTTTTGAGTTAAATTCATTTGGGATGAGCATTTATATAGTATAATTTTAATAAATATGATGGAGTGTATTTTTGCAGCATAAGCAGTTTGAAGTTTGTTGCTCTTTTCACAGTAGCCTTGTAAACTTATTTTTCCCCTCTGTACTTAGTATTGCATAAATCTGTCCTCCTTGAATTGGTGCAGCTGGATTTTAACTATCTAATTTATTCTATTCTCCATTTTCCTATAGACAGAGTCATTCAGTTATATTAATATATTGGTCAAAAAGACAGTATGTATTGCATCTTTCATGTAAAAATATAAAATATTGTAACTGCCTCTGGAAATATCAAGGTGCAGTTGGAGGAGAATAGACCCATGGAAATAAACAAACATCTTTGAGTCTCCTATGGCATCGTTTAAATGAATATTTGAGATGAATTCTTAAAGTATTAAAATGCAGCCTGGGTATGAGTCAAAGAATAACTGGCCGATCGCTGCGTATTCTTTTCTAATATCTTAAAGGCTAAACCTTGTTTTCCAAAGTTGTCATATTTATGTCAAATGCATTAAAAGTATCACTTGCTGGTAATTAACATCTCTTCAGTTCGTTTCAGTAAATAACATGTATTTTTCCAGTTACGCTGTCCAGTTTTTATATGTAAAGAAACTTCCTGTCCTATGCAGTAGAGAGAGTAGTCCGGGGGATAGGTCCAACCCTGCAGTTTTTGTTTAGGTAGATATGATTGAAGTTAATGGGACCTGTACTTAAGTAAAGACTGCAGGACTGGGTCCAACACCCAATTCTGTGTTGCATAGTAACTATTGCGGTATCAAGTACTTATGTACGATACCATAGGGGTATGTTTTGGAAGTTTCTTTGTTTAAATACTGCTGTTGGCTTGAAACAACTTGTGCACATTTTTTAAAATCCTTAATAGGAATGTGTGCAAGTAAGTGATGTATGATGGCCTGGATTAACAAGTGTGGTGCTCTGCTGAAGCATCTGAGTATCCTGTTCAGGGCTGTACTCTGCAAAGTGCAGAGTGCTCTCAACTATCCAAACTGAAATCAGTGGCAGATCAGAATCGCTGAGGAAACATTCAGCACCACACAGGATTGAGCACATACTTTTTGTGTTGGAGTTGAATGCTGAGTTTCAGGATATCAGTCATGTGGTCATTTTACTTTCGGAATGAGTGAATAAATGCTGTACAGAATATTGATAGGCATTGCAAGGAGAAACAGCTGTTAAATTGCTTCCCCCCACATACAGAAATTGTTGACCATCTCTGTACTTGCCAGTAGGAGTCACTGCACAAAATGGAAGTGAGTAAATAGGGTTTAAGGAAAGCTATATGTGATTATAGAAACAAGCCATGTTTTTTAAACTACTCAGTGTGTAATCTTGAAGTTACACACACTGCAAAGCTTTGCATGTTTGCTTTCATTTGGGGGTGTTTCTTATCACACATTACTAGGATCTTTTGGTTTTATTTATTCATTTTTTTTAAAAGTGAAGGAAAAATGTTGCATGGTGAATAGCAAAGACAGTATTTGAGCAAAAGATGTCTGTTAAACACACACATGCTAGATGTGCCCAGAGGGGAAGGAATTGGCCTGCTGGTGTCAACACGTATTTCATTAATTTTAGGAAGTCTGCTAACTTTCTCCCCCATTTTTATGAAATTTATCACAATTAAATACCTACCTGTCTCTTCGAGATCATAAAATATTTCTCTTGTGAAGGTAAAATAACTAGTGCAGGTCAGAAAGCATATTTTATTGTTACTTTGATGGAAATATTTTGTTATATCATTATATTAGAAAAATCATAGTGCCTGGCTTTGCAGCAGACAAGTAGCTTGCCAAATTCCTGATCTGATTCAGCAAATTTAGGAGCTAGAAATATAACTTTTTATTTCAGTGAACGGCAATATTTTACTTTAGTACTAAGAGGTGTAACGTATGTGACTGGCGATTATATAGTACTTCATGTTATGTTATTCATTACACTTTATGTGTGGTTGTTTTAAAAACTAGTCAGACTTCAAGGGCTTGATCTTGCTCTGATTGAAATCAATGGGAAAACTTCCATTGACCTCAGTCCCTAAGTACTCAAGCTTGCAAGGTGATGAGCAGTGCACCCTCAAAGCTAATGTGAGTCTAGGATGTTCAGGACCTCGCAAGATTGAGCACTAAAATGTTAGCACTGAAAGAAGCATTATTGGCTTTGGGACTAATATCTGAAAATGGTAAAAATCAGGAAAGACGCTCAGACACTTGGTAAAAACATCAGTGTTTATTTTGGAGGTTGGACGAAAGGTTAAACTTTGTAGCAGATTGCACTGTGATGCAGATGCTAAGTGTGAATTGCTGCACTCCTGTGGTAATACAGCTGTTATTATTCTTAGACAGTTGTTTTACATAGATTAAAAGGACATTGTCAGGTCAAATTGAGTCCCACTTTTAAGGTTTACTGAAAATAAGCTTTTACAAAAGCATGGACCAGTGAAATGTTTTGTTGTTATTAATATTTATTTAAGTGAGAAGTTGTGATTTCTTTTCCCCAACTCAGATATTGTAACATTCTGCTAAGGCAAGATAATAGGAAATTAAATATGAATTGACTGTGAAGAAAAATTATTATTTTCCTTGTCCCCTTGTTGGTGCAAATACTAAAAAAAACAGCATAAGTAGTGAAAACAAATCAGATTTCAAAAATACTTTTATTTTCAGTAATCTAAGGTGTTATCTGTAACACAGAGCAATTTGTTTGTAAATATGGGGCCAAATCTTGGGTGCCCTGATGCAGTGAACTCTTATGACTCTGGGTCAGAAAATTCTCTGTGGCAAAATGCACAGGAGGGGACTGTAGGAAAGAAAATCTCCACAAGAATCCTCTGCTAGTGTTCCTCCCACATTGCCCCGTGTGTGTGTGTGTGTGTGTGTGTGTGTGTGTGTGTGTGTGTGTGTGTGTGTGTGTGTGTGTGTGTGTGTGATGACTGGAAATGTAAAGCCAGCAATTTAGTGGGTGAAAACCACAAACGCAATAGGAGTCTCTAGGCTACTAACTAGTTGGGCCAACTGAGTTTTGTCACTCCGTGTTGCCAACTCTCACAATTTCATTGCAAGTCCCATGACATTTGATGTGTTTTTTAAAACCCCAGATCATAGAGACGTGATTAGGCAAGAACCTAAACTTCATTTAAAACAAACGAGTTTCTGACTTTCCTGATTACAGAGGAAGCTTGACACTATGACCTAAATGTTTTCTAAGAGTTCAGAAACCAGGAGGCAAGTAAAAAAGAACCTACATTATTGTCTTATGATTCTTTTTTGGGGATGTTGACTACATACTTAGGACTGACAATACTGTTCTTATATGTACCCTTTGATATCAATACACTTTCCATCCTGGCCATTCGTTTGATCTGCTGGCCACAACCTAATACCCAATCGCTAACGACCCCGCTTATTCATGTTCCCTTTCAGGCTTCCAGATAGTTCCATAGGTGTCTTACTACTTTCTCATAGTGCTTCCAACAAGAGCCTTAAAATTCTCATCACTTCTCTGTTCACTTGTTAGGATGCTTAAAGTTTTCACTTGCAGACTGAAATTAGAGCCTCCAGTGTCCAAATACACATTATGATGATGTAAGCCAGTGGTCCTCAACCTTTTCATCTGGCTGGCGCCAGATGAAGGACTGTGGTGACAGTCAAGCATCCTTCGGCGGCATTTCCATGGCGACGCATCTCGATGACTTCGCTTGTCGGTGGCAAGCGGCGTCATCGAGAAGTTTCACCACCGAAATGCCACCGAATTTGTGCGGCATTTCAGCGGATGCTCGTGGGCACCGTGTTGAGGACCCCTGATGTAAGCACTTCAGTTGGATATAGAAGTTAAAAAAAATTATGCAAAGAAATGGAAACTCCGCATAAAATCCACTAGATTATCTTTGTCTGTTGAAAACCAGGTAGTTTTCTCACAACCCTGATCCCTTCTTGTGTGGATATAATAGGTATGAGCCAGCCCTTTAATAGGAGTTTATGTTAGGACAGAGGGAAGACTTCAGCCTTTGTTCTACTATTTTTAATGTGACTAAGATGTCTCTAACAGCTAAAGACTTGATAATTTCATCCAGATTCCTCCTTCAGGATGAGACCCTCCATTGTTCATAACACACAAGTGTATTTGTGTCTAGTTTGTTTTATAAATCATTCAGCAAATAAGTATTTGGCTTTCTATGATGGCTAGACTACTAGGGAGAAGAATAATCTCCCTCTAGACTAGATAATTCACTTATTTTAATGGAACGCAAAAATACTGTTGCTGCTGTGAGAGCATACAGCAAGCAAATATAAGACAGCATTTTACACTTAGTTACGTAGGTGAGAACCCTTTAAGATTGCAATTTATTTTTCAAAGTCCATTGTGCCAAACTGCGTTTCACCAGTACAAATGAAAACAGAACTTGGCCTTTATATTCCAGTTCCACTAAGGTAACATTTAAAAACATAGGTGGAAACAAATGAAACTACTTGTGTGAATAAAGACAGAAGAATCAGACCTAAAATACCTGTATTTATAGCATGGCCATGCAACGTTTAAGGAGGAGACATTTTAACAGTGTACAAATAGTTGAAGGTTGTAAACCCCAAGGAGGGAGAGGAATTACTTAGGATATTATAGAGAAGAAAGCTGAAGATGGTCCCTCAAGGAAAGCTCGAGAAAGGACTTCACATCATGTATTTAAAGCTGGTCTGGATTTAGCACTAAAAACATTAAATAATACTGTAGTGAACAGTCCGGCCCGGCCAGGCAGGGAGATGGATTGTATGACCTACTAGGTCTATCTTCTATCTCTAACTTCCATGATTAATCATTACAGTTGCACAGATGCTGCTGCTGAGGCTAGAGTTAAGTCCATTATTTTATAGTAACTAGGTTCAGTTTGCTGGACATTCGAAGAAAGATCGTGTAATCAATAACCACATATATTTCTTAAAGTTCATTTGTTTTTCTTGAAAATAGTTTTTCTATTTGATGCACCTTAGGTCCACAAATATTATTACATAGAGTGGCCTGGTCCTTCACATCAGCAGCAGTGGTTGCTCAGCACCTTGTAGAATTGGACCCTCTACCAGGAGGGCTTTAGTGAGGATCTCCATGAGATCAGAGCTACACCGGTCATTATCCTCTGTCTAAAATTATTTGGAGCTTCAGCTATGGTGCTGATTATTAGATTGCGTTAGAGGGGCCAGAACTCTAGCCCGCATGTTCAGTTAATGTTTGGGACAATTTTTAAAATTTTACTCTTTACATTTAATTTTAAAAAAATAATATTTTGAAAGGAGGAGAGATGTAGGAAGGGCAGATTTGGGTATGTGTGATAGGGAGTGGGGGGGGGAGCGTTCCTCTCTCCCATACCCATCTAGCAGCAAGAACTAATTCAGTTCACGTTTTCTCCTGTATGTCATCTGTGAAGCTGAAATTGGCAAGGCTGAGTTTAGCAATTTCAGACATATGTTGTACTGAAATGTGCCCCCATGTTAGGTGCATCAGATTCATCACCACAATACTGGCACAATGCTGGAATAGCATTTTTAGTGCAAGGCTGCTTCCTGAGCCACGCGAGGAGGCACATCATCAGCTTTGTGATGCTTCACACTGTGGCGTATGGGCAAGTACAGCTGAGAGCGTGGTGCTGAGGGTAGAATGTTTTGTACTATCTCCCCCTTTGTGGAATTTACAGAGGTAACAGCTGTTTGAAGCTGGCCGAATGACTTGACAGATATTGTGCTAGAAATGAGACCTAAGATTTAATTAAGTTAGGATCTGGTTACTGTCAACTTCGCTTTCTTGGCTAATTCTAAGAATTGCAATTCAGACAAGTTGAACTTTATGGAAAATCAGTGTACTTCATATTTTAGTTTCAATTGCTAGGCTGCTTCCTCTTTTTCATCCGCTGTGGTTTAATAACAGAAACAGAACCCTTCATTCAGCACTCTGCTTCCAGATTCTTGAAAGCACTTAACAGACATAAAGCCTCTCAATGCTCTTAGCTGTAATAATATACAAAGTTGTATAGAAGTTAAGAGGTTTGGTCCCACTACAACTCAGTGGCAGAGCTAGGTTATCTTATGTTTTTGTATAGTATCTATCACTGTGATATTTAAGAGCTGAATAACAACAGGACTCATGGCTCTCTGATTTCCAGTCTAACCACTAGATACACACCCTGCCTGTAATTAAAATGATCATCTTATAAGTACAGCAGGCATATTTAAAATGCATTTGGATCATTTATGGCCCAGTCCTGTCCAACTCCTACTGAAGTCTTAAGTATGTTTCTACTGAGTTCAGTCAGAGATGTCCCAAGCCTTTATGTTTGGAGCAAATGCAGATTTACTCCAATAAACAAATTACTCAAATTATCCTGGGGAGCTTAGTATATTAGTTCCCCTGTTGATTTCTGGGAGTGCAGCAGAAAACACATTTTCAGTATTGCCCCATAATTATACAAAACGAATGTATGAAAAAGAACATATTTATAGTCTATTTTTGAATGATATAGCACTTACATGTTTGAATGTTGAGGTCATGCAGTCTTTAAAGAAAATTTAACAGCTCTAGGTTTTATTTTACATTCAGGAGAATATTTGTTGTGGTATAGGGTTGGGGGGTTGTAAAAGTTTCTGACAGAGCAGTTAAAAAAAAAAAGGGTTGTTCTGATTTATATGAATTTTGCTGTAGGGCTGCCTGATAATCACTCTGGGTATCATTACAATCCTGAGCCTTTTAAACACATTACTTAGAATGTATATGCTATTCATTATTGTGATGTAGCCTAATAACCATTGATGGGAGACCTCGGACCACCAAATGTATGTTTTCCCCTGAAGGCCTTCAAGTTAAGCCATTGTTTAGTTCCTTGGTTTTGCGTCAGATCTCTGCAACTCTGTATTTGATTATGCTCGTTTAATGTAGCTGGTACTATTTAATCTATTGCTGTAATCAGTTTTTTATTAGAGCTTCCAAACAGATTAAATTAACTGCTAAATGTGCATCAGTCCTAAAACTAGTATTGCAAAGATAGCCTTTGCCAGATATATATCTCCTGTATGACAGAACTAAGAGTTGGTAGCTGTTTCTTTTATTCAAAGTATATTTATATACACTTGATTTATAACAAGCTAAAATGTAATTTAGAGTAAGTTGATCCTTTTGGCTATAAGGAAATCACTTTGTGTGTGTCAGGTGTTCTCATGTGTCTATCCTAATGAGAACTAATTGTAAGATCTATCGAGAACGAGAAACTTGGGCTATTGCAACTACATTTGTAATGACACTTAAAATTCATTTAAACTAAAGGTAAGAGCTAGTGGAATTAGATTTAATATATTTTATTGCTTCCTAAATGGTCTGCCTTCAGATTTTATTAAATAGCCATGAGAAGAGAATAAAAATCTCTTGCTGTTCAGCTTTGGAGTTTGTTTAGAAGAAAATACCAGAGAGAGATCCTAATGCTAATTACTCTAATCAAGCACACTAATAATCCAGGGTAGGAAACTAGGTGGAAGGAATGATTCATGTAGTTCCAGTCATACAAGGTCTGACCTTGGCTTGAGTTTAGCAAAATAAACCTAATGCACCCTAAAATACTGTAGCTCTTTGCCAGACTTGACAAAACAGAAAATGTTCTACACGCTCAGGGGGATTTACAGCGTTTAAAAAATGTTAGTATAATGACAACATTAGCTCTAAAATAAAATTTGAACTATTGCTCTATTAAGACAGGTGTTGAGAGTTCTTGTGAAAAGACCTGTAGCCAAAAAGCTAGATACTTTGGAGCTATTTTTTATTAATCCAGTTTCTCCCTCTAACCAGTATCAAGATGGTTAAAATGACTTTCCCAATACTAAAACCAAGTACTAAAACCAAGTACAATGATATTTTTCTCTTTGTCATGTAGAGCATGATTGGCCCCATTGCAATCAGTACATTTGCAGTCGTATGCAAAGTATTGTAGAATTTCATCTCCCAGGGCTTGTCTACATCAGAAAGTTGCAGCGCTGGTGAGGGAGTTACAGCGCTGCAACTTTGAAGGTGTACACATCTGCAGGGCATCACCAGCGCTGCAACTCCCTGTTTGCAGCGCTGGCCGTACTCCCGTTTTGTCTCGGGTGTAGAGGATCCAGCGCTGGTGATCCAGCGCTGGTAATCCAATGTAAACACTTACCAGCGCTTTTCTTGACCTCCGTGGAAGGAGGAAGCCTCTGGTAATCAAGCTGATCTCCTTTCCCGGTTTGCTCTCTCGTTCCCGGAACCCCGAGCAAGCAGGTAAGGAGAACCGCTTGCTCGGCGGTACGGGGAACGAGAGAGCAAACCGGGAAAGGAGACCAGCTTCGCCGCGGTTTGCTCTCTCGTTCCCGGAGCCACCCTGCAAACCGCAGGGAAGGAGACCTGCTTGCTCAGCGGTTCGGGGAACGAGAGAGCAAACCGGGAAAGGAGACCAGCTTCGCCGCGGTTTGCTCTCGCGTTCCCGGAGCCACCCTGCAAACCGCAGGGAAGGAGACCTGCTTGCTCGGGGTTCCGGGAACGAGAGAGCAAACCGCGGCGAAGCTGGTCTCCTTCCCCGGCTTGCTCTCTCGTTCCCGGAACCCCGAGCAAGCAGGTCTCCTTCCCTGCGGTTTGCTCTGTGGCTCCGGGAACGCGAGAGCAAACCGCGGCGAAGCTGGTCTCCTTCCCCGGTTTGCTCTCTCGTTCCCGGAACCCCGAGCAAGCAGGTAAGGAGAACCGCTTGCTCGGCGGTTCGGGGAACGAGAGAGCAAACCGGGAAAGGAGACCAGCTTTTCCCGGTTTGCTCTCTCGTTCCCCAAACCGCCGAGCAAGCGGTTCTCCTTCCCTGCGGTTTGCAGGGTGGCTCCGGGAATGCGAGAGCAAACCGCGGCAAAGCTGGTCTCCTTTCCCGGTTTGCTCTCTCGTTCCCCGAACCCCCCTTGAAGCCGCCCAACAGCGCTGCAGTGTGGCCACATCTAACACCACTTGCAGCGCTGGTTGCTGTAAGTGTGGCCACTCTGCAGCGCTGGCCCTATACAGCTGTACTAATACAGCTGTAACAACCAGCGCTGCAAAATTTTAGATGTAGACATGGCCCCAGTGTGCTGGCTGTTACGTTGCTGGTTGTGCAAAATTTCATAGCGAGCCAAGGTTTGAGCATTGTGTTATTCAGTAGTGGTCTTTACACCCTCTAGGGAGAGAAATCTATCACTTTTGTGCATATATAAAAACAATATTTTTGTTATTTATATTTTGATGGGGAACAATACCACTAGGATACCTACCCCGCTCTCCAAGAGCATTACTACCAATATAATATCCAAGCATCACAAAGTCCCTTTCAAAATCCATGCCATTACCGATCCTTTTGCATGGAATGCACCAGTATGAAGGAGCTATGCTGGCTCTTCCATGTTTCAAATTCATGTCTACCAGAACTTCTAAGGCATTTGGTGTCATTTGTGTGCAATCCACAGTAAGATTTCCGATATTTAAAAATACAGTAAAATCAACCTACATCTAGCTCCAGAACAGAAGGTTTCAAAAACATTTGTTAGCTCAAATACTGCATATTACACAAGGACAGCGCCTCCACCCCTGCAGTCAATGGGAGTTTTAACTTTGCCTTCAGTGAGGAGTCTAGGCATCACATGATCAGTTTTCCCACTAGGGAAGGGGCAGTGGTAGCTTGAAGGTAAATTGCAAATGTACTCATTCCTTGAACTTTCATAGTCAATTACAACATAAATAAATGAATAAATCATGATTTTTTTGTGTTTTTACATCTACCTACCCTGATAAAGTGTTACTGTCACTACTCTTGGTTATTACTGTCTAAAGGAGATTACATACACTTACTCCTCTAATTGGGAAACCCAGTACTCTTCAGATAAAAAGCCATAAACCGCTTCTGTTTGTCTCCTGTAAAGCACGCAGGAGATTGCTCCAAAACTGCCCTAAGCCAGACCACTTGCATTCCAGGAAGTGACTTGTGGGATGGAGGTTTCCAGTCAGTGCTGCAGGGGTAATACAGCTGCAGTTTGGTCCTGCTGCTGAGGGTAATGAGTAGGAATGACTCTGCTTGTTGTGGGCTAGGAAAGGGGATTGATAAGGGGAAGCAAACTGTATCCGATACCTTTCAGGGTACCCTTGTTTGCAGCATTGTGGTGTCCAATTCGGAAGGGCCCACTTTTTAAAAAGTATTTAATTACTTAAAGATGCAGCTAGGTGCCTTGTGGGATTTTCAGAAATGCCTGCTTGCCTGTCTGTATCTTTAGGGGCCCAAATACCTTTTAAAATGTGGCTCTGGGTAAACTTTCTTGAAGCAACAGCTCTTAAACTAAAGTATAAATGCAGACTTATCACTTGTCTCCTATTGCTCAGTCACTGTCATTTTTAATTCTCTAACCTGAACAATTTATATAACAGGTTTGTGTAATTTATAGGTTTCAGTCATTCTCAGCCTTTTCCATGTTTGACCAAGGTGAGCCTCAAAGATCTGGACTGGGCTTCAAACTGCAAGGAAGCCTGGATCTAGGTTTTGATTTGGATCCATCTATATTTTGAATGTAAAACTGTTTTCAAATATCTTGCAATCTCTCCATTCTGAATTTCTTAACCTACTTATTAATGTCTTTGTTATTACCAAATTTCTTTGTTGTGGGAAAGATGCACATGGATTGGAATTAAACCTCTTTACTCTCTCCCATGAACTATGCTAAAACTAAAAGCTTAATAAAATAAACAGGAAAATATTAGATGTGGTGGTGATGGGAATTGAGCTTCATTGGTAGATAGCTTAACTTTTGATTCTTCCTATTTAAAAATCTTGCTGTAAGAAATACTGCAGTGGTACATGGCCTGCTGTCTGAGGATAGAGCATGTTCATTTGTTCTCTCTGATAGCTGTGAATTTTGTCACATTTTTGTTAGCTGGTCAGATGTGGTCTTTCTAAGGCTTTCATCTGAGCCTTTTGATCATGCTTATGGAACTGTGTGTTCCCCTAACTTGCCTATAACCAAGTTCCGCTGATAGAGAGCAAAAAAGCAGTGTTGGAGAGCTGGGAAGACCGAATCTGTATTGTTCTCTGGTGGCCCATGGGAACTCTTCTGAAAAGGTAATATAGCCCCAGGCTACAATGGAGCATCACTCCCAGGAAGCTGGGACAACCACCTCTGACCATGGAGCAGCCCTAGAAGGAGAGAACATCTACACAGATGGTCCAAGCCTGTAGCAGCTCTTGGGGGATCCACAGAATTTGAGTTGCAGGCCCCCTGCTCAGGGAATGTATGCCTTGCTCTTTGTGAAAGAATTTGGAGGACACTCTGGAAGGGGGAACCTTGCAGAGTTTTCCTCCCTCTTGGCCCCATTGCCATGGGTTTCACCATAAGTGGGGCACAATGGGACGTTTAGGCTTTGGGTCACTCTGGTTGGTTCCTTGTTGTGCAGGGAGTGTTGAGTTTGATCTCTTTGAGGGAAAGCATAAAGTGCGTGTGTGTGTGTGCGTGCGTGTGTGTGTGTATGTTTCAAGTATAAACAATGTCCTTAGGAAATCAAGTTGCGCATCTCCAAACTCCAAGCTCATTACAGTATAAGCAACAGTTGTTGGAGTGTTTTCTTTTACTGGCTTGATGTCTGACATGAGCACTTATAAAGCATACACAAACTCCAGTGGTCAGATAAGATAGTAACTGGTATTTTTGTTAAATCTCTTCCATAATATCTAATTATCCACTTAACTGTGTTTTCTCTTAACTAATGGAGTAATGTAGCTTGGCCTAGCGACACCACCCACAGCCAGGGTCATACATTTGAAAGCAAACTCTCCACATTAGTCTCTGGGGAAGCAGACTTCACATCATGACGGAAATGTGTCAGTCTCCAGGGGAGAGAGCCGACCACTCCACACATCAGCAGCTGCAGGCAGCATCACAAAGAGACTCATTGAGGCTGCTGCTCCCCCTGCTCTTGGAGGGAAGGAAGGTGGTGGGTGGGTGACAGTTCTGAGAGAGGATGGGGATGTGTGTGAAAATTCTCTTAAACCCAACAACAGCTCGGTCTTTAGCTGAGCAAACATAACTTGTTCATAATCATAACTGTATACCCCTTCTCCTGCCTCCCCCATAACCCAAATTAGCACCTCCTCTGGGTTTCTCAGCATTTCGTATTTTATCCATGAACACCTTAGCTCTGGGTTATGGACTCGCTTTTTTGGGGTCTTTCTTGTGCAATGCAGAACATATTTAATAATTCATCTCTCAGGAGCTCTTTCTCCCTTTTTCTGTCCCTGTGCTTGGTGCAGGAGCAAAGAATTGTGCCACAGACAGTGGATTTCTGTTGGCTTTGCACAGATTCCTGGGTTTTTCAGCCCTTTTGCGGGAATGCCTGCTTCCTGGTATAAATTAGAGTGTCAGGGATGCTCTCTCAATTGCCTGTGACCTTCTAAGGCCAGCAGATGAGACCAGCCGGAGCACAGTGTGCTGTGGCTATACCTTCTCTCCTGGGTGCTAAGAGGAGGAGGGGTATTGTAGAGCAAAGGGATGCTTACTGGGACTGTTCTGCCCATAATTATAATTCTAGTTTTGGAGTGCATTATAGATGACAGATGTTTCCAGTGTAGTTCATAAGGCAGACAACTGTGCTGTGTGATCACCTCAATAGTGAAACACATGGGAGTTCTTGTGTTTTCATAGCTTCATTTATTTATTTTCAATCTCCGTAAATTTGCACAGAAAACTTCCCCAGAAAACATTACTGGCCCAATGCAAATTAATACTTTACATCCTTATAGTACCTTCTAACTGAAAATTCAGAAATACTTTGCAAATATTGATCTGACGCCAGGCCTATATTAAAAAGTTAGGTCAACCCAGCTGCATTGCTCAGGATGTGAAAATCCACACCCCTGAGTGACACAGTTGAGCCCTAAGCATGGATCAGGCATGGCTGATCAGATATCTGCACTATGAATCAAACTAATTCCAGTGGGCTAGATAGGAATGCTGCCATATGGATTTATATTGGCTGACAACGTATCCAATTGGAGAGGGTATCTGGTGGGGGTAGTGCAGAGATTTTGAGTCCTGGCCAATGCCCTTTAACATCTTTGTTAATAGCGTTGCAGGGAGAGTGAATGGAATGTTAATAACACTTTCAGTTGACACTAAGTACTGGTTGATTGTAGTGTTGTTGGTTCCAGGATATTAGAGAGACAAGGAGGGTGAGGTAATCTCTTTTACTTCAGTTGGTGAAAGAGATAAGCTTTTGAGCTTACTCACAGCTCTTCCTCAGGTCTCTTTGTACCTTTTCCAGACTGTCGCTGTGGCAGCGGGCAGGGTTTTTTCACACCCATGAGTGACAAATTTTGCCAGCATAAGCGGTAAAGAAGACATGGCCTACGCTTGAAAGCTTGTCTCTCTCACCAACAGAAGTTGGTCCAGTAAAAGACAGTACCTCACCCACCTTGTCTCACTAAATATTGGCTAATTTAAAGGCCTCAAGTCAAAGTATTTAAAGATTTCTTTAAGCCCATAGTGTTTACAGTGTATTTGGCCTGAAGTCACTGTCAATTCGTTACTGCTGTGAATGGATATTGAGCTAAACATTAGCATCTGTGTACTAATGTTCTTCAGGGCTTGGCTATACTGGAGAGTTGCGGCGCTGGTGGTGGGTTTACAGTGCTGCAACTTACTCTCCGTCCACACTTGCAAGGCACATACAGCGCTGCATCTCCCTGGCTGCAGCGCTGGCTGTACTCCTGCTCTGCCTGGGGTATAACGATTGCAGCGCTGGTGATGCAGCGCTGCTCCGCCAGTGTGGCCACCAAAAGCACTGTAATTGGCCTCCAGATGTATTCGGAATGCATTCAGAATGCCTGTTCAGTCGCTCCCAACAGCGCTGCAAATGCTGCAAATGTGGCCACAGTGCAGTGCTGGTAGCTGTCAGGGTGGCCACACTGCAGCACTTTCCCTACACAGCTGTACAAAGACAGCTGTAACTCCCAGCACTGTACAGCTGCAAGTGTAGCCATACCCTTAGTGTGCTAGACAGCTTAGCACTGAATGCTGTGAAAAAATAGTGTCTTCCTGTGATCTATGAATTATGTGCAAGTATTATATGACACATCCAACCTGAACTGTTTCCATTTAAAATGCATTCCTCTCACAAGCTACATCATGGGTGTTGACCATCTGAAGAAGACAGGGTTCCTAAATCAAAGAATGTTAGGGCTTGGCTACACTCAAAACTTCAAAGCGCTGCTGTGGGAGCGCTGCCGCGGCAGCGCTTTGAAGTGTGAGTGTGGTCGCGGCGCCAGCGCTGGGAAAGAGCTCTCCCAGCGCTGCACGTATTCCATCTCCCCATGGGGATTAGCTTGCAGCGCTGGGAGCCACGCTCCCAGATCTGCGGCACTGTTTACACTGGCGCTTTGCAGCACTGTATCTTGCAGCACTCGGGGGTGTTTTTTTCACATCCCTGAGCGAGAAAGTTGCAGCGCTGTAAAGCGCCAGTGTAGCCAAGGCCTGAGTCACTGTTTTCAACTGGTTGTAAAAGACCGAGGCCATGTCTACATCTAAAATTTTGCAGCGCTGGTTGTTACAGCTGTATTAGTACAGCTGTATAGGGCCAGCGCTGCAGAGTGGCCACACTTACAGCAACCAGCGCTGCAAGTGGTGTTAGATGTGGCCACACTGCAGCGCTGTTGGGCGGCTTCAAGGCGGGTTCCGGGACGAGAGAGCAAACCGGGAAAGGAAACCAGCTTCGCCGCGGTTTGCTCTCTCGGTCCCGGAGCCAGCCAGCAAACCGCAGGGAAGGAGACCTGCTTGCTCGGGGTTCCGGGACCGAGAGAGCAAACCGGGAACGCCGCGGTTTGCTCTCTCGGTCCCGGAGCCACCCAGCAAACCGCAGGGAAGGAGACCTGCTTGCTCGGGGTTCCGGGACCGAGAGAGCAAACCGGGAACGCCGCGGTTTGCTCTCTCGGTCCCGGAACCACCCAGCAAACCGCAGGGAAGGAGACCTGCTTGCTCGGGGTTCCGGGACCGAGAGAGCAAACCGGGAACGCCGCGGTTTGCTCTCGCGTTTCCGGAGCCACCCAGCAAACCGCAGGGAAGGAGACCTGCTTGCTCGGGGTTCCGGGACCGAGAGAGCAAACCGCGGCGAAGCTGGTTTCCTTTCCCGGTTTGCTCTCTCGGTCCCGGAACCCCGAGCAAGCAGGTCTCCTTCCCTGCGGTTTGCTGGCTGGCTCCGGGAACGCGAGAGCAAACCGCGGCGAAGCTGGTCTCCTTTCCCGGTTTGCTCTCTCGGTCCCGGAACCCCGAGCAAGCAGGTCTCCTTCCCTGCGGTTTGCTGGGTGGCTCCGGGACCGAGAGAGCAAACCGGGAAAGGAAACCAGCTTGATTACCAGAGGCTTCCTCCTTCCACGGAGGTCAAGAAAAGCGCTGGTAACTGTCTACATTGGATTACCAGCGCTGGATCACCAGCGCTGGATCCTCTACACCCGAGACAAAACGGGAGTACGGCCAGCGCTGCAAACAGGGAGTTGCAGCGCTGGTGGTGCCCTGCAGATGTGTACACCTTCAAAGTTGCAGCGCTGTAACTCCCTCACCAGCGCTGCAACTTTCTGATGTAGACAAGCCCCGAGGATCTGATCATCTTTTTGCTTACACAGCTATAAAACAGGAGCAGTTGCACTGAAGTCTTTCAGTTTACACTTGTATAAAGGAGAATCAGGCTGAGAAGTTTTGAGTTCCTCCAGTTTCTTCTAAATATCCATATGTCAGAAGAAGGAGGTGACAACTGTCGAGGGGCTTTTGAGTAGGATCAGCTGCAAAGAATTTTAAATATATAAAATTAAAGTAGATATTCTCACACATATACTTTGGGACCAGCTGGAAATGCTAACTGTACACAAGTGATTATTGCACAGTATTTTCCTTCTCTCTTGCAATGTGATTAGACCCTATGCAATCCCGCTGACTTCACTAGGATAAAAGGCTCTGTGCAAAACTCAACATACAGACAGCCCAGATACTGAAGAGTTTACAATATAGACAAAGCGGGCACAGGCTAGACAAGATATACTGGGAATCCCAGAGGGGGAATCCCATATTGACTCACTTCTTTTGGCCATCATGGAAGAATTGAGTCTTCACTTAATAGTCTCCAGGGAAGGTATCCCAATGTGTATGCCAAAGTTGCTTCCTCAAATAGCTTGAAGTGATAACAGGTGGCTCTGCTCAATAACAATTGCAGATGTTGATAATGAGTGTCTTTATTTTTAACTGTTTCCACTGGAATTAAAAAAAAATCTTCATGGAAATATGGAGATTATGGGGCAGATCACTGGCTGGTATAAATTGTCATAACTCCATTGCAAACAGCTTACTCCAGCTGAGGATCTGTCTGTATGGATCATGGATATTGTCTTAGATTTTGTAATAGTTTTTTTTTTACATAACCTTAACTATGGAACAGTTTTGTTTTGATACTTGTCCCTTGTAATAAAAGTTTGTTTTCAACAATGATAATTTCCAGCATCCTTATTGTCACAAAGCCTCAATAGACTATTCACAGATCACTATTTTGTCTTAAAAACACCCCATTCTAGTTCATTACCTTCAGAAGCATGCACAAGTAAAGTTCCTTTGAAAATTGTCCAGAGCTCTGGTTAGGAAAGTGACTTTAGAGTGATATAGAAGAAATTAATAAAATGAGCTGGCACAGATTTTTAGTAGTGTTTTAATTCCCTAATATGTGCGTGCTCACTCTCAGACCCTGCTGGCATATACTTCATTCATGTCACATGTACTTTGGTTATTGATCAAAGCAGGCTCCAGGTCTAGCCGACTGGAGGCATGGATCACTCTGCCAAAAGCCCTGTGCCAAAAATCTCATTTGATTTATGCCACTTTAACTCCACTGATTTTCAGAACATGCCCTTTAGTGAATTCAAGTCAGACTGAAACACAAAATTACTGGGAAAAAAAATCATTAATACAAGTTAAGGGTGCCCTTCTAGAACATGGATTTCAGCAGAAACTAAGGAATACAGAGTTAAGGCAAATGCCCAAAGTGGGTTTCAAACTTCAAAGTTGCAGGCCAAGGAGGCATTAAGTGGCCCATTCATCTCACTGAGATGTTCTCAGAGGAAAGAGAATACTCCATGTTGATGAACATAGCTTGAAACAATAGCTCTGAGATGGGTGAACTTAACCATTCATGTCAGTGGGTGCTCCTTTCCTGCCAGCAGTGCAGGAGAGTTTCTGAAGTGTGTTAAGCACACTGGTTCTTAACCCCTCATCCCAGTGTTTTTGGTCATTGCTCTGAGCATGCCTGTTCTAAGCTCCCCTTCCAGGAGGGCTGGGCTTCCCCAAATCCCAGCTAACATGGGGGTAGGGAGGAGGGCTTGGATACTGCAGAAAGGAAAGCCCTCACCCCAGAACTTGGCTCACATAAGGGAGAGGGAGGGGGGTCAGACTGTCAGATATGCAGGGAACCCCAGATCCCAGCTCACATAGGATGGTAGAGAGAGGGATGCCCATATCCCTGTTGTCCCCTGGTTCCCCGCTATTCAACCTATGTCCCCTTCCCGGTGCCCTTCACCTGAGACCCCTGCCTCTCTCCCCTCCCCTACCACCTGTCACCATTTGTCACCTTCTCTTTGATGCAGCCCCCAAACCTCTCTCACCCCATTTCCCTCCCTTCCCCCAAAAGGCCCCTTCCCTTCCAGTAAAATCATTTGCATATCCAATTACAATTTTTTTATTACATTCTCCAAAATAACCTCCTCACATGCCCCTCCTCCCCCAACAGAGACAGATTTTACAGCTATGCCTCCCAACTTTTCAGATTTCTGCCCAAAGAGGGTCAGGTTCAGAGGCCTACTGCTTATCTCTTTGAGCTCTCCAGCTGGTGTGAAACTTCCAAGGCTAACAATCCTATTAATTCATCTCTCTCCACACTCAGGATAATCAATCTGGCATGAAAATTAGGCCTGTGGGTCAGGTTTGTGACAAGCCAAACTGAAGAGGCAAAATATTTTCGAAGTAACCTTTTAATTTTGATTTCCCCAAAGAGCTGATGAATTCCATGTCTGTACTCTTGTGGGGTAACTTCCGAGCATTGGACACCCTAGCACAATGAACTAAGCCCTGGTCTGATGTCTGTGTGTCCAAAAATGAGTTGCCGGAATCTCTCAATTTATAAGAAAAGCTGTTTTGTTTCTCCTTGGAGTTATATTTGGGAACCCCTTGTTCAAATGGCCCCAAATTTGGATCAATGTCAGAACCGGAGGGTACCAAATTTCAAGGCTAACCATGAGTAACCATGTAGATTTTAGAGCAGAGTCAAGCTTTAAACACAAACCTGGTCTTAACTACAGTAAAGCTGTTACCCTGCTATAAAAGATCCCTTATCCAATTAGTGTGGCAACAACCAGACATAACTTCACATTTTCATGCCTATAAAGGCCCTGATCCTGCCCTGGGATTTTTCTGTGGGTCCCTGTATCCATGCAGAATCCCACTGAAGCCAATGTAAGTCTTCCCTAGAACGGAGATTCTCAACCTTTTTCTTTCTGAGCCCCCTCCCCCCCCCCAACATGCTGTAAAAACTCCACAGCCCACCTGTGCCACAACAACTGGTTTTCTGCATATAAAAGCCAGGACTGGTGTTAGGGGGTAGCAAGCAGGGCAGTTGCCTGGAGCCCCATGCCCAAGGGTCCTCCATGAAGCTACATTGTGCAGGCTTTGGCTTCAGCCTTGGGTGGCAGGGTTCTGGGCACAAGCTTAAGACCCACATGGTGGGGCTTTGGCTTTCTGCCCTGGGCCCCAGTGAGTCTAATGCTGGCCTTCTCGGCAGATCCCTTGAAACCTGCTCGAGGTCGCCCGGGGGACCCCAGACCCCTGGTTGAGAAACGCTGCCCTAGAAGATTCAAATGCAGTTGGGGCCAAAGCCAGCATGTTAGAGGCCCCCATTAATAGCCACTTCTCAGTGGCTTGAATTTGGCTCAGAATGTCAACGGGATCATCTCACTGCTGTATATCTGGAGAAGTTGGCCCGTAGTGCTTTACACATAATTCAGCAACCAATTCAAATGTTGGACCTGACACATATTACTACCTCCCAGCTAACTAAAGGACCAGTGTTTATATCCCAAACAGATGAGACCTTGAAAGACATTTCCATGAATAGCATAAAATAATTCCAATATGAGAAAGTTGCCAAAGTAATTTTAAATAAATTGCAAACTAAAAATAGGAAACCACAAAGAACGCTGTTTATGAATGGCTTATTCTCCAAGTAAGCTCTGATTTAGTTAAGCTGAATGGTGGGGGAAAACTCTATCATGAATCTAGATTTTACTTGTGCATTATAGAAAATGGACACTTTCATCACAGTGGAGCCTAAAAATGAAGGAGGTGGAAAGCCCAATGGTTTGTACAGAACAAAATAAGCCATCTGAAAACACTGAAAAGTAAATAAATGCTGATTCATAATGTCAAAAGCATCAAAGGGCCTAGTGCAGGTTGCTTGTTCTGAATAGACATGAAAAGAGGTTCTGATCTCCCCATAAGCCCTTAGAGTTCATGCCCCACTGGTACTCTGTACCCATCACCATGAAGGGGGTATTCTGTGACAAGTGGCATAGTCAGTATGTTTTAAACTGGATGCTCCCTGCCCTGTTCACTCAATGTCTTTCCACATTATTCCTGCTGGGGGAACAAGTTGTGCCGGCAGAGGGCTCTGTGTGGTGTTGAGGCTGGATCAGAACATGAGTTCATATGATACTCCTCTCTAATACAAAATGGGCCTCAAAATCAAAATGTCTGCCTGAGCCTATTAGCCAGGTGATATTGCTATTGCCCTGGTCTCCCTCTCACCCCTTGTCTGTCTCACTACATCTGTCATATTTAAACTTAGACTCTCTCTTTAAGGCAAGAATCATGTTTGTGCTTGTTTATTAAGGTCCCTAGTGTGTCTCTGGAGGCTCAGAATAAATAACACACTGCAGTGTGCATGCCTGGTGGCATCCAGTAATCAACTAGGGCCTGAATTGGGTCCCAGGTGTTTGATACAATTGATATATGTGGTTTGTTACCCAGTTTGTTCCTTGCATCCATCCAAACAATGCATGGATGGATTGGAGAGAGTAAGGGAGACAGTACGGAGCTGAGTAGCGATCCTGGTTTTTGAATCGCATGTTGAATATAGCATAGGAAATTTACTTTCTAGGGATGTAAAATGTGGGGATTTTTTTATTTAAAAACATTTTTCTCTTAGAGATCCTTTGAAGTGACCAAGTCACAATATTGAAGAATTTCCCTTTCACTTTATTCTCAAACCAAACAGTCGTGTTTGGAGGTTTCTTTATGTCGTTAATACTGTCATTCTATAGCAGCAGGCCGGTCACCTGCAATCCATATAAAAAAGCATAGTCCAATTTAAGAGTAAGATGCAACAGAGATTACGGGTTGTGTGTAATAGGAAAAAATCAAAGCCAAAGAGTTTTCCGTGAGAAAGTAAAGTTGCCAAGAGACAGTTGTTAGAGGCTGTAATTCCATGACTAATTTGTAATTTATACTTGGATGGGGAGGTGGAATCTCTAGTCGATCCTAAATTAGACTTTCTTTTAATCCTAAATTGTCTGTCAGAGATGTACCTCGGTAATTCTGCAAAATAATATGTTGAAGCAGTCACGCATCTCTTGAGAGACAGGATTATTCTGGTATAAATAAAGACTGTCATTAAATAGTATCCAAAAACCATCAAATTTAAAATGCAATGAGAGATGAATAAATACAAAATCTAACAGACTGCACTTTCTCACTAGATAAACCATGCTGGTGACTCTCATAGCAAGTGTGTGGCAGCATAAACAGATGCTCTGAATGACTGAGGAGGAAATTTGAGGACAAACATTTAGCTATCAACAGTTTACGCAGTTAGACACACGTTTATTGGCAACTGTACTGCCTACATATTACATAATTTTTTATTTTTGCAAAAATTAGAAATATACTGGGCCAGATACAGGCAAATGCCCACTGCTTTGAATAACTATGGCTCACTCAGACCTATAGTGTTCGGCCCTAAATCTGTACAATCCAACCACAACTGGTACCTGGACATGTCATTAGTTTCCCCAGAAAGGTATTCTAAGCTTAGTGAGATTTTGGCATTAATACAAAAACAGTAGGGGAAAAGTGATGGAGATTTAATAAGCATAATGATTCAAGACTGGAAAGAGACGTAATTTGAGCAGCAGTTGGGGAAAGCTGATGTAGAATATCACATCTCTGAAGGAAGCTGTCAGCATAACTGCTATGATGCTTCTCTTTGTTTTTGCCAAAAAACTCCCACCAACTTTCATTTTTTCAGCACTCTTCAGAAGTTGGTTCTCAAGCATGTGATGGAGCCTGGGAATAGAGGCTGGGATTTTCAAAGGATCCCAAGGGATTTTTGGTGCCCAGATCCCTTTGAGTGAAGGTCTACATTACATTTTTGAATGTATAAAAGCAAGTTTGCAAAGAGAATGTTATCAAGTGCTCATGGAAGTCAATGGGAATCTTTTAATTTACTTCAAAGAGCTTTGAATCAGACCCATGTCTAGAATCATCCGGTGTGTCTGCAGAACACAGTCTTCAGGGGAGAAAATAGGGCACCCCAAAATTGAGGCTACTTCTGAAAATACACCCAAACTGGTAAATATCTTCATCCCAGACAAAGCACAATGGCCTTCTCCACTGAAAACTGTTCACTTGCAGCTGCTTTGGTAACAGGAAGTTTGCTACAGTCCCTTCCTTTCCAAAGAACTAGTCCTCTTTCTTTAACTGTTATGTGTTCTCACACAAAGCATCCTTTTTAGTAGCACTTTTTTTTTTCTTTCCTTGTGTAGATTAATCCTGGGAGTAAGGCATCCATGGCTAACCTGTGCCCCGGAGATATTATTCTGGCAATTAATGGAGAGAGCACAGAAAACATGACTCATTTAGAAGCACAAAACAAGATCAAAGCATGTATGGACCAGCTGATGCTATCTGTGAACAGGTAGGTGTCTGCATTTTCCCTTCAAACACTTACACTTCTACATAGTAACTGCGTCCATATTTGTAACTAAATGTCCCCTTTCTTGAGGTGCTCTTCTGCAACCCCATGGCAACCATGAGCACTTTCCTGTTTTCCTCTGAATCTCTGAGCTGTAGCGTCTTTCCTAGCTAAGGAGGACTGGAAGGCAGTTCGTGTTGGAGCAGATCTGATGCGACATCTTAATGCCCTAAAATAATCACATCTGAGTGACCCTAAGGGCTTGTGTACATGGGGATGCTCAGTGAAGTTAAAAGTAAATCTACTAAAGGTGTGAAGTCAACATGCATAAATTAAAGAGCATTTCATTCAGGAGTAAAATGGCCATAGTACGTAGTTCACTGTAATTTAATCCTCGTCCAAGGATTCCAGGGAGGATTAAGGATTTGTCAAAGCACATTAACTGTTAATGTGCATTAGTAGGTCCAGTTGGACAGATAGTGTAAGGCAGGCTAGTGCGGGGTAAATTCACACCCCAGTTTGCGGTGAACTAATTGTTCACACGGACAAGCCCTTAATCCACCCTGGAATCCTTGGATGAGGATTAAATTACAGCAAATTATGGTCACTTTACTCCAGAATGAAACACCCATTAATTTATGGATATTGACTTCACACCTATTAGCTGATTCACTTTAACTCTCCTGAGTGTCCCTGTACAAAGGAGGTCTAAGGGCTGGTCTACACTAGCTTCATCGCTGGGTAAAAAATCCACAACGCTGAGTAATGTAATTAAATTGACTTCATCCCCGGTGTAGACAGTGCTAGGTCAGTGGAAGAATTCTTCTGTTGACCTAGCTACCGCTTCTCAGGGAGGTGGATTGCCTATGTCAGTGGGAGAATGCCTGCTGTCTGTGTAGGTAGTGTCTACACTGCAATGCTACAGAGGCACAGCTGTGCCACTGTAGCATTCAAGTGTAGACAAGCAGCCCCAAGTATTCCTTCCCCTCCTACCAAAGTGCTAAGCATCCTGCCTCTGTTTGTGCAGGGAGCAGGCCACTGGGACCAGGGCTTCATTTATACATTTTATTGCATCTGCCAGTTTGTCCCAGGATATCATGCAAAGTTGGTACATCTGCAAAAGACTAGTCACTGGTCTCAGAATAAAGAATGACACCGTAGTGTGTCAATAGGTTTGTTACTTAATGTGCCCCAATGGTTTGTGTATCTGCTCCAGGTAAACAAATGCTTTTAAAATGACGTTATAGAAAAGGTAGATATGGCAATATATATTCCAGGTCATTTGTATTTGAATTTGCATGAGCATACTGTAGGGCTTTTGGTAGAAGCAGATTTACATGTCTAAACATCCAGGCCTGTTCCCACTGAAAAACTCTCATTGATTTCAACGGGAGCACTCTTGGGACTGAAATCTGGACTTGGAGAAGCACCACATACATAGCATCTATTACCTTTATCTCTTTTGTCTACGTGCCTTAGCAAACTTTCCAAGCTCTGCTGAATGTTTAAACTTTTAGGAATGATTTAAAGCAAAACAGAAGTTCATGTAAATGGATTTTGTTTTTCTTTCCACCGGAATTCATTTCCTGGACAAATGTTTCTAATTAAATTACAAATTACTATAATTATCCAGCCAAATGAGTGAGTTTTATGAGGCACATTAATGACTAACGTGATCTATGATAGATATAAGTACACTTATAAGATTTTCCACTTCATGTTAAAAAGGCATTTCCTTGTGTAAAGAGCTACCATTCACTGTTTGTACTTCCTTTTAAAAATTGTTTAGATTGTTGGACCTTCAAACCTGGTCTGAAATCTAAGTAACTAGTTATTGGTGTTTCACAAAGCCATAGCCTTATTCCTGTGTATACAGTTTGGTCATTTATAAACAGCTGTCATAAATAAAGTAGAACTCTCTTTTAACATTAATATTTTAGTAGTATCCAGGGACCCTGGTCAAGTTTGGATCCCATTGTGCCAAGTCCTGGATGAACAGAGTATATGCTCCTTGCCTCAAAGAGGTTGAGTGGTTTGTTTCACAGAAAGCTTCTTCACAAGCAGAGTTTCATATAACAAGAGAGGATCTATCAGGACTGCCACATCTCTGCTTCCCACAGGGAGTGGCTTTAGTAAGAGTGGCCTGTCTCTTCACAAAGTGGGGTTGTAGCAAGACTGAGAAACAGGGATTTCTCCTTACTCCTCTCCACACAATGTGCTAACGCTTCTCTGCTCCTTCTCCCCCTCCTTCTCTGCTTTACCATTTCCCCTTGGAACTACAGCATGTCAAGGGGCTACCTGAAATGATTAGGGGTTTGGAATGGGTCCCATATGAGGAGAGATTAGAGAGGCTAGGACTTTTCAGCTTGGAAAAGAGGAGAATAAGGGGGGATATGATAGAGGTATATAAAATCATGAGTGGTGTGGAGAAAGTGAATAAAGAAAAGTTATTTACTTGTTCTCATAATATAAGAACTAGGGGCTACCAAATGAAATTAATGGGCAGCAGGTTTAAAACATATAAAAGGAAGTTCTTCTTCACACAGCTCACAGTCAACTGTGGAACTCCTTGCCTGAGGAGATTGTGAAAGCAAGGACTGTAACAGGGTTTAAAAGAGAACTAGATAAATTCATGGAGGTTAAGTCCATTAATGGCTATTAGCCAGGATGGGTAAGGAATGGTGTCCCTAGCCTCTGTCTGTCAGAGGGTGGAGATGGATGGCAGGAGAGAGATCACTTGATCATTGCCTGTTAGGTTCACTCCCTCTGGGGCACCTGTTGTTGGCCACTGTTGGCAGGCAGGATGCTGGGCTGGATGGACCTTTGGTCTGACCCAGTTCTTATATTCTTCAAGGGGACTAGCACAGTGGAACCTTCTTATGCTGGAGTAAAGCTTCACTGTAGGTTACCCTCCACTGAAATGCATTGAAATAAAGCTTTCACTCCACTAGAATGGAGTATCATCCTATGTGAATTCATGAAGGGCACAAATAAATCCCCTACTGATGTCAGAGTTTTTCCATTAACTTTAATGGGAGCTGGATCAGGCAGGCCATTGTTATGATCAGATTCCAGTGTACACAGAGTAACCAATATATTACATTTGAAGACACGGGATGCTGGCACCAGAACATTGTAACAATCTTTATTATACAGCGTCCTCAGGTTCTCAAGCAGAGGATCTTACAGCTAGTCAAGCTGCTTTATGGGAGCTCAGTCTGTTTAGTGTATCCAAGAGAAGGCTAAGAGATTACTTGATCACAGTCTGTAGGTTGCTCTGTGGAAGATTTCTGATAGTAGATGACTCTTTAGTTTAGCAGACAAAGGCATGGCAAGATCCAATGGCCAGAAGCTGAAACCAGGCAAATTTAGACTAGAAATAAAGTGGACACACATTTTTAACAGTCAGGGTAATTAACGTTTGCAACAATTTACCAAGAGATGTAGCAGATTCTGTCGTTTGGGATTAGATTTTTAAAGATATTCAGGTATTACTATGCTCAGCATTGTAACATATAACTGATTTAGGAGTCTAAATCTCATTTTCAAAAGAGATTTCGGCACTTATGAAGCTTATGAAAATAAGATTTAGGTTCCTGAAGCAGTCAGGGATCATAATGCTGAGTGCAGATACACCTAAATACCTTTAAAAATTGGGGCCCTGAAGTCTTTATATGGGATTTGATGTCTTTCTAAATGAGATGCTCTAAGTCAACTACAAGTTAACACCTTGATGCAGCAATGGATGGGTGAGATTCTTTGGCCTCTGTTACGCAGGATGGCAAACTGTGTAAGCACCTAATAACATGTGGCCAGTTATTGGGCCAGATAAAAGGACCCAGGCATCCATACACAATTCCCATTGACTTCCACAAGTGTAATACTGATATCCCCGAGGACAGAGTTGGCTACAAAGTAACCATTTACTATGTGCTTTAACTTAGGCCTGGTCTACACTGGGGGGTTTGATCTAAGTTATGCAGCTTTAGCTATGTGGATAACGTAGCTGAAGGCAACGTACTTTGATCGACTTACCGTGATGTCTTCATCGCGCTGAGTCAACTGCTTCCACTTCCCCATTGACTCCGCCGGTGCCTCTCGCCGAACTGGAGTACAGAAGTTGACGGGAGAGCGCGCGGGGATCGATTTATCGTGTCTAGACTAGACACGATAAATCGATTCCCACTGGATTGATCGCGGCCCGCCGATCCGGCTGGTAGTGAAGACATACCCTTAGACTGGATCCTGCAGTTGTTTCATATATGAATATGTAGTTATTTATAAAGAAAATGTACCCTTAAGGCTATTGTGCCAATATAAGTTAATTACTGTAATATTTAAATAAGGCCTTTCTCCTGATAGGAAAAATTGAATAGTTTATTTTGTACAGTAAGGCAGGCAACTACAGTAACACTTCATTAGCTCTATTTTTAGCTTGGCCCAAACTGAGTGTTTGGTGACATGGCTGTTGGATTTCTCTGCTCAGTTCTGAATGATCTGTTGAGTTCCAGATAATCTTGCCCAATAATTAGTCATTGCTGAAGTCTGATCCAGGGCTATGTCATCAGTGAAAATGAATCACTGTTCAAGAGCTGCCTTTCTAAGAAAGAAGTGAGATCATTTGAGTGAGGGAACTACCTCTGGGGATAACAAGGATTTTTATTTTAATTGTCTAGTGTTACTATCCTCACAGTAGTGAAAATCTGCAGGTTTCCCATGCATTAGAAGTCATTTAGCCTGCACGGAGTCAGCTGACATACACTTGTGTCTGTCTATGAAAAACCAGAGGCAGTAGATTTGCATATGGGACACTGGTGCCCTTGCACTGTGCTATCAGCCTCCAAGCCTGCATTAGGCATAAGCTTCATAGGTAGCTGGTTAGGTGCCAGTTTTTGTAGGGTGCCTCTGGCCATGCCGCCCCACCTCTGCACCATTTGGAAGCTGTACAAGTATGGCTGTGACTCTGGCTCCCACCACAGTATCAGTGGTAAAAGGCTGGCACACACCAATCTGGCCACCTCTGCAAAGGAGTTCACTAAAGGTGCTCCCACCGCTCCCCATTCCACACCACTACCACCAATTGGGGCTGAGAGCTGCCACCTCCACAGCTGTGGCTCACTGACCCCCAGCATGGCTTCTGGGAGGGAGTCTTCCCCTTTAAAGGTTCCCTTTCACTAATGAGGCTCCAGCCCAGCCACTGCATGGCCAGAAAGCTGGTTGAGGGATGCAAAATAATGCCTAACAGCACTGTCTCTGTCAACTGTAGGCCGTTAATGAGCCAAAACACTCTAACGGTTACTTACTTAATTTTCTCTCCGGCTTTGGGTTAAGAGGATAGACCTTTCCATAGCAGCCAATGCAGTCAGCTGACACACGTTAACTTCACGATTGGTAAACCATCAAAGGTTTGGATATGGTCCAGACAAGCATACAGAACAAGTTGAGTCTGTCCAATTCGTCTGGAGTTCTTCCAGGGTCAAGTTTTCCATGAGATTTGAGCCACTTCCATTTCTGATCAGGGCTGGAGGTACAAAAGGCCAGCCTCTTTTGTGGTATTTTTCATTGGCTTTGCACTACACCTGCTGAAGAATCTAGCTCCTTAGGGATTTGCTTTGAACTGAGTTCTAAAAAGACACCGAGATGCAGGGTGTTGACCACTTCTTACTCCTGTGCAAGTACTGCACATATTTCTGAGACATGGAATTCTTACACCGACGCCCTCCTATCTCAGTGATTACGTGAACGTTTTCCAAGTTGTGTCCTTGATGTGTTTCACCTCTTTGTTTTCTTCTAGATAAAAAGTAATTTGCTGGTCAGCAAAAATCTTTTTTTTTTTTTAATTTGCTTATTTTTTAGCTCACAAATTAGAACAAAAGTGGGGGATGTGTGAATGAAACATGTTTGAGATAGCAGGGTTATTTATTGTTTTGTTACTCTTTTGTATCTGCTGAGTGAGTACTTATGGAATTTGTTGCTGCAAATATTTTGCCAAATAAGGCATCACCCAAAAATCCAGTGTGACTAATCATCGTGTAAAGAGAGTAGAGGACCTCTCAATGAACATCTTTCATCCTTTTGTTTCTTTTGGGGCTTTCCGTCCAACACCCTTTTCTCACAGAACTCTCAACATTATGTGCTATTCAGATATGTAACAAGATTGTTTTTGTTTCCAGATTGTGTACATCACATACCCTTTGACTCCCACTGGAAAGTTCAGCAGGAAAATCAGAGACTGGATGAATAATTTATAAAAAAGAAAGAAGTCCGATCTTTTGAAAGAAAACAAATTAACAGCCCTGGACACACTAACGGCCTGAGTTTTAGAGGTGCTGATCAACCACATCCCTCATTGACCTTGGGAGTTGTGGGTTGCATAGCCTGTCTGTAAAACTGGGTCATATAAGGCACTCAGATGCTGTGCTGGTGCGCATGGTATAAAAACCCAGAGTGACTGAAAATGTATTCAGCACAGAGTTGGTGCAGTATAGGCAATGAAAATTTTCCTGTGCTGCCCAGCCTGTGCACCTGAACAATATTTTGGAAGGAGCACCTCAAGCAGTAGGTCTTTCACCATCACGTGGGATCTGTTGATAAGGGGCAGAGATGACTTCATGGATAGATTGCAAATAGTTGTGTAGCTGACATAAGAGCAGTGTTGGTTATGATGGGTCAGATAAGCTATAATTTATTTTTTCTATTCCCTGATTGGATAGCTGCATAAACACGCCCAGCACAAATACAAACACACATGCAATTTTGAAATTCACAGGCATGAACATCCCTGCCAGTTACACTGGATCACATGACCATTGGTGATGAGTGATCACAAAGGGAGTATGACAGTAGCCAAAGTGAAACCACATAGGAATTTGAGTGAATATTCATGGAATCTTTTTTAGCAATATCTACCAGCTTGGACTGTTCAGTAGAAGAGCAGCACAAAAAGTACCAGGAATTAAAATATGCTCATATGAGTAATGTCCTCTGGCTAAACCCGAAGAAGTCAAAGCAGAGTTCCTCTTCAGATTATTAGCAAATTCCTATTTTACAGTATTTGTGCTACACATAAAAATCTTCATAGCAAATGCTAACATACAGCACATGCTGTATTATTTATACTGGATGATGAGTACTATAACTGACTTGTTTACATTTTGTGTTCAGTTTTGTTTTTAAATGAAAACACAAAGTAAAGCCCAACCTGGAGGAAGGGAGCTTTCATTCTCTCTTTCTCTCTCTCTCTCTCTCTCTCTGCCTAGCAAAAGATATTATATAATATGGAAACTATATGATATTGCCTTCCTACACTGGATATTATTCACTAAAAATGTTAAGTATCAGAGGTTTACAGCAGGAGCTGGAGTGCCAAGACATTTAAGCTGAGATAGTCAGAGCTGCCCAGGGGATTTTGATAACTAAGTACCATTAATTTTAACTGAGAATTTGGCATCCAGATCCCTTAACATTAGATTCTATTCCTAGCTCTGACACATACTCCTTCTCATCCAACTGTGCCGTCTGTTAGCCCTTCAAATCAAAGAACAACCCAGCAATTGGGGAAAGGGTGATGCACTTCCCCTCATTGTCTGCCAACTGTAGAAACCTCCAGAATTGGACTTTGGAGACACCTGGCAATTGGGGAAATCCTGGGCAGCAGGACTCCTGGAGGAGCTATGTTGTCAAGCAGCGAAAAACAACTGAGGTGCAAGGGGAACAGCAGTGTAGACAAAAGTGACTGTGCTGCATCTCAGAGTATCAGGGATGAAACCCCTGGTTGAGATTTTAAAAGGAGGACTGTAAGGAAGTTCTCATAACACTCATAACCTAAGTCCCCCTTGAGCACACCTGATATTGTATATGACTGGGCATGAGTTAACTTCACTGTCTTAATGCATGTGCCATGTGGAAACTGGCATTTCTACCTTCAAAGCATAGAAGGATTGTCAGATCTGTGTCCCAAGACTGGTGGTGATACAGCCTCCTGGTCACCAAAAAGTAATGCTTGCATCCCCAGGGTTGGCCACCTAAATAAGTGTCTTTATTGTTAGAGGTGTTGAGTGGTTTTCAGAGGTTCTCAACTCAAACAGAACGGTGGATGCGCTGAAAATCAGACCAGTTTGTGAGGTGGGTTAATGTTTAAGGTGCCTTCCTACAGGGTGCCAAGCACCCTCAGTTGATTTTGGCAGGAGTAAAGTGTGTTCGGCAACGTGCAGACCCCACTTCAGGTGCCTACGTTTGGGGACCCAATTTTGAAAGTATTGATTCCAGCTTGGTTGCTGTAGTTTTGTAAAATGGTTTTGAGTTTTGACCTGATCGAGTATAGATAAGAGGTGGTGGTTGTTAGTTATTTTAGTCCTGGGAGGCAGGGTATGGATCAGTGTTCACATTGTACTCTCCATTGGTACCCACTCCAGGGAAGCTAACGATCCATCCAGCTGACCAAATTCGGTGCGTAATCCTGTCATGTGTCACCTGAGGCTTGTTGCGCTAAGCATGTTAAGAAGCAGTGCTGGGAGAAGCAGTGGCTAGAAGATACTGTTAGCTGAATGTCCAGACTGCTTATAGATTTCAAAGCCAGAAGAAGGCAGAGCACTCGAAATTTCATTTTTCCAAATGGCATCCACTCTCTTTACAGTTGCCTAAGATTTGCGGCATTCTTTCAATAGGAAACAAGCTGGTGATACCAGTGGATACATAATTGCATTGGAACTGAAGACTGAGGGGCTGATGCTGCTACCATTGCCCTCAATAGACATAAATGGGAAGCTCTTGACAAGTTTGTGCCCTGTCCTGCACCAGTTTTCAAGGAAGGGGAGACGGTGCAAGGAGATTCCTTTGGTACCTGTGCTATCCCATCCACAAGGACTATGTGTTACTTTCCTTCCAGAGAGCATGAGGAAGGAAAGCTGGGCTGGCCATGTGCATTGAGGAATGGATGTTTCAGCCTTTTCAATGATGCTGTAGAACAGTGTTTCTCCACAGCCAGTCTGTGGACCAGCTCTGGTCCCTTAGATCTCCCAGACGCAGTTGAGGAAGGCAGCAAGGCAGTCCCTGGTATCAAAAAGGTTGAGAAATGCTGCTATAGAGGCTTTGTGGAGCTCCAGGAGCCAATATTGTCTCAGGCACAATGTCTCCTCTAGCTCCAGCTGGAGCTGTCTGCCTCCGTACTGACTCCAGTGCAAGGCTGTATGGTATGTGTTTAATCTCTGATCTGTCCTCAGTTAGAGGACTATACCATGTTTTTATAAGAGGCTGCTTTCTATCTGTCTATGATGTGGGGGCCTGATTCCGTTCCCACTGAAGTCAATGGCAAAACTCTTACTGGCTTCAGCAAGAGTAGGATTTTCCCTTTGGTGCGTGAGGCCATTCAAGGACACCCATGCTAGGGCAAACAAAGTAATACAGTAGCCCATTTGTTCAGAAATGAAGCAGAGGAAAATATTCCTCAGCCCCTGAATGAAGCCAGCTTGTATAACTGTTTCACATGTGGTTACTGACGTAATGTATGAGAAATTACCTAGGCATTCCTATGAAAGGGGGCAGACATTAGGGTCATGGTTAATGGCTTTCAGATCCAAGGGCAAGAGTTCAAGTGGGTTTAGTAGGCTACTAATGGCACGTCTTCTGGTTTATGTGGGAGAAAGTAAACGAGGGTGTAAATGAAGATTTAGCAGAACAATTTAGTATGACATCTTATAACTCAGCTGGCATGCTTCTAGGTCATCTTTTCCTCCTCCTGTTAAATTTGGAGCCAAGGTAGTGTAATATATGGCTCATTCATCATCCTGAGATTGCCAAAGGAGAGTAAAATGGTAGGTTTATGCCAGCTGTTTAAAGAAGAGGTTATTTTTATTATTCAGCATGGCGTGCAGAGTTCTTTCTCGCAGAAATGCTCTATGGACATTCTGATATTTAATCATCAAACCTTTGCATTTGACTGGAGGCCAGAGATTTTAATTTTTTTTTAAAAAGTAAATTGATGATAAAATCATTGTATGGTAAATCTTGCCCAGGTTCATTTATTTGTAATAGAAGGTGGTTCTGAGTTATACAAATAACGAAAAGAAGCTTGAACTAGGAAGGCATGCTCTGTCTCATATAGAGCATGCCTTCCTAGTTCATACATACATTTTGTCTGTAATAGACAAAAATGGGGAAAAACTAGCTATGCTGTCACACCCTCACACTCCTTTCCCTTTATAGCCTGTTAATACTAGAGTTCTGCTGTTGCCAGGGTTGATTGAATAAATCACATGATCCTACAATATACTGAGCACTCTTAACTCCCATTGAAGACTATGAGTTGAAGGCACAAGACCTAAAAATTCTGTGAACTAGAACACAAAACACATTATATAGTACACACAAATAGCCAACAGTTCACTGTTTGCAAGTCTGACAAGTACAAGGATTCATCCCAAAGAATATATTTTGCTCTATATATGAACTCTTGAAAATAGATATCTTGCCTAAAAAAAATTCTTAAATTTTGCTGTAAAAGGCAGACCTTGGTTAATCATATTATGTAGATTTCAAGTTGCCTTTCAACTTCCTATATTTCTACTTTTTGTCAGATTGAAGGAGCACAATGGATTTTTTTTTTATCCTAAACTATTTCTAGATTGTGACTTCTATGAGATCCAACGTTGGGGTACTTTCAGTGTAAAATAGCTTGGAAGGGTTACTTTGCAGTGTAATCACACATACATACTGTTACCTCAAGTATCCATTTTTCCTGAAATCGTGGTTCTCCTGTGTCCCAGAGGTGGAACAGGTGCACCATATGCATCTTTAATTGATTTTTCTGTACTGTCCTGAACTGAATTGCATTAGTCTGAAAAGTAACTATGTTAAAATGCCACTTACCAAAACCTCTCATTCTAACAGGCCTACTTCAGAGTCAAACATAAATGTTTACTGCTTTTTGCTCTTGTTTGCCCTCCAGAACCAACAGCTATGGGAGAGTAAAAGGGGTTCCATTCTGCCTCCAGCATCATCAGCAGAATAGCTAACTGAGCTCCCGATGCAGAATGATCGCACCTTGAATTTCAGAGCCAGGATGAGTTTGCGGGAGTTAGGAATTCCAGCTTTTTACTGGCACCCAGATCAGACTTGATATGATTACTAGGGAGAGAATACACATGGAACCCAGTAGTGCCATTTTTACAGTCTCTTTTAGACGTGTAACCAAAGGTTAGAGCTGCGGTTAACAATCATGAAGAGCCAAATTCTGCCCTGCTGTTGAACTCCCATTGATGTCATCTGGAGCCTTGTGCAAAGATTAAGAGCCAGATTGTGCTTGCCTTACTCACTCATGCAGTTCTATCAAAGAATATCATTCACTCCAGTGCAAAGGGCCAGCATGAAGCCTATGCACCATTTAAGTTCCACTTAAGGCAGGTTTGAGAGGCCTTGCTGGTTCTCTGTGTGAGATTAATTTTACCTCAAATGGACAGGCACTGACTGTGTGCTCGCAAAAGGTGGCCTGGTAATGGCCCCTAAAACTCTCCAGAACTTTGCATGGTCAATTTCCTTTTGCATTCTGACTGTTTCCAATACTGTAAAAGTTTAATAAGGCTCCCTGGAGGGTAATGTCTTCGGTACAATTGCTGGAAATCATGCAGTAATATTGCTGGGATATGGGAAATATTACTATATGTGACGGTCCCAAGTTTCCAGTAGATGTGCCACTGAAAAAAGATGAATCACAGCGTCTCCTTTGGAACTCCTCAGGGTGTGATCCAGCAAAAAAATATCCACAGCCTTCCTGGATGTGCAAAGCCCAGAAGGCAATGTACCAGTTTAGCTGGGCGGAGGAAGTCAAACTCCATCTCCACAGAAAGTTATTGAAGTGCTCTGTAAAAGGCAAGGTGGTTGAATGAGCCCAAGAGTTCTGTACTTCCCAAGTCACAGGAACTTGCTTGTGAATCCTGAAGCTCCAGGGCTGGATTAGCTACTCTCAGTGTGCCCTGAAAAACAGACATGACTATGTACTTTACTTTAAGTGTGCACTTAAGTGCTTTGGTAAGTAGGGGAGAATTTAAACATATGCATAACTTTAAGCAGATGCCTAGAGTTATGCACATGCTTACGTGCTTTGCTGAACTGGACTCCATAAAATTAACTCACCTCAGGGAAGGAATCATCTAACTTCTGAGCAGCCCAGGATTCCTAGACAATATTCCATAAATTTTCTTTCCTACCCACTCCTTCCAATTCCCATCCATGTTTATCTGGTTGTGTGACTTTTTAACTCTATTGCTGAGGTAGAGGATAGTCTTCTGTGGCTTTGTAGTAATTGAACAACATTCTGTAGTTACCTAAGGGAAATTATCCCTTGGGATTATGAGCAGTAGCTGTAGCAGCTGGTGTTTTCAGTCCAGTTCCTAGTGGACGAGTGTCCATATCATAAAACCCACACTCTCTGTTTACTTGTCATCTAATCAGAGATGCAAATGTCTTGATGAACGTGGACACTGAACTAATCCCTCACCCCTAAAGGTGACCCTGGCAGGCCAGGGATCGGGCACAATGGTATGATTGTGTTGGGAAGCTTGCACAGCTGCTGCGCACGGTCACACCTGTTCCGTTGTTAAACAAAGGACTGCAGCGTCCAAGGCTGTCCTTGGCCTTTTTCCCAAATGTTAAGATTTTATTTGCAAGGGGGTGGAGGAATTAGAAATACAGTAAGATCCAGGAATTCCCATGACTTTAAAGCAAATCTTCAAATTGTTAACAGGTGAAAAAGCTTTTGTTAAATATGTGACTGTATGCAAGCAATTTTTCTAAAATTACAGTGAGTCAACTAGACAAAAAATTTATAATGCAGGATAAAGGGTGACTACAGTTTCTTCTGGCTTTTTAATAATGTCTTGTCAATGGCTCTGTTCCCACAGAACTATATATTGAAGGCATGACAGAATGCAGGTAGAATTATTTTCTTAGTATAGTTGTAGAAGATGTTCAATTAAAGTAGAGTATTGTTGATACAAGGTATTGACTTCTGCATACCTGACTTTAATTCCTTTCGACATAATGCAGCATGTCTGAAAACACTTTGCCCGCCCTGAGCTGTGAATTAAGCAGCCTACTAGAAACAGACAAGTGAGAGGCCTAATCTGTCACCTACTACATTAGAAAAGTCTGATTTTTGTTACATACAGCAAGGGCTCAATTGTGCTTTAAGGCACAGTCTTGCTTTGGGGGTGGCATGGAGCTGCCCTGACCCTAAGATTCCTTCCTGAGCTCCCCACTGCTCTGGGGAAATAGGGTGGAATGGGTCTGCTACTATTACCTCTTTATGGAGTGCAGCTTACTCCCCTCTGCATGCTGCTGGCCTCATTCAGTGGGCAAGTGCAGAGTAGCATTAGAACTAAGGACCTCTCCTTAATGGGGCTCTGTGTGCCCCCATGTAGGCTCAGTGAGAGCAGCCCTTCAACTTTGGCCTGGCTCTTACGCAGATTATGCAACGGAATAAAGGCTGCTTGCGTCCCTTCACCAATCACTGAACATCTGCAGACAGGCCAAGCACACGCAGGCCCCAGAGTAGGACGGAAGTAGCTTGGAATTGGGCATTTCTGTGGGGATTCGGGTGTGTCTTAGGGTTATTGTCTGGACAGGTCAACATTTTCCACATTTCAAACTTTTATTTGCTGGGTTTTTTTCAGTTAGTTCTGGTCTACAGCACCTCCTTGCAGACATTGGGCCACGCTGGTATAAATGCAGAGTAACTCTGTAAGTGTCACTGAGATCAGAATTTTGCCCAGTGTGGCCCCTTCTAGATAGTTATTTGGTAGAAGTGCTAAAACCAAAATCATCTTCCATTCAGGCCAAACCCTGATGCTGCTGAAATCAGAAATCAGTTTTTCTTATGGGCCAGAAATGTTGATATGGAGAAAAAGTCTCGTTTGATTTTTTTTTTAAAAAGCTCCAGCCACAAATAGGATTTCATGTGTGAACTGGGGACTAAATTCCAACCCTATCTTTCATGATACATCTAAAAAGAAACCTTGAATGGTTTTGGGAAACTTAATCCTAGTTTTCCTGGTACACGCAACAGGAGCTCTTTGTTTCTGAGTCAGGGAGAACTGAGAAATCACAGTTCGGCATTTAGCAATGACTATATCCCTTAGGCAGCTTAAGGCAGAGAGAACATCCTTTTGCTTATCACTTTATCTTTCAGAACTGAAATCACTTCATGAATCCTTCCTCTTTTATTTGCTGGATTTGTTGCAATCTTAGAGATTCTTCTTAAATTGCATTTGGCATTTGGTCTTCAAAGCAGATCAGAGCAGGAAGTTCATAACTGTCTGATTCCCATCTGAACAAATGTCAAACTAATTTATTGCGGGGGGGAAGAATGAAATTATGATGGTCCTTTCCCCCCACCACACCCTTAACCAAAGTACCTAGATATTTTCCTGTTTTGCCACCTCAAAATAAAATACTCAAAGTAGAAGCAGCAAACACACAGCAGTAGATTATGGTAAAGATCAAGCTAGGAGTGTTAGGAATGCTAAGATTCGTGGGAGGATCAGCCACCCCTAGGACAAGGGATGCCGAACAGTAAAACATTTCTAGGGACAGACTTGAGTTACAAGGGGGGTTCCTCTCCCCAGCATCTAGTCATTATAATACAGATGCTCCCCAGGTTACGCAAGACCTGACTTACGCAAATTTGCACTTACGGAAAAAGTTCCATAAACCAGAAATAGGATTTTCGAGTTGTGGAAATTTTTGCATAATGTGCGGGTATAGATTTCCGGCTTACGCAAAATTTGAGTTATGGAAGGCTTTCCGGAACTAAGTCGGGAGGCGTTTGTACAGGTAGTTATATTAGAGTAAAATGTCCAGCTATGAAAAAATGTGTCCCTGTGTTGCAAAAACTAGACTCAGAGGCAGCAAACAATGTGGAAAAATAAAAGCTTGGAGCTTTGGGGCGTGTTCGAAGCCTGTTGAAGTCCATGGGAGTCTTTGCATTGACTTCACTGAGCTTTGGATCAGGCCCTTTTTTGCAGAGGTTTATAAGGGGATGCCTCTAGCAAAAGACAGAAAATAGGGAAGAATTCAAGTAAAACATTCCTGGGATAAAACTGTGCATTTCTTGTTTTCCAAACTGAGATGCTGCAAATAATTCAGTGAAATTCAGCTGTGGTGTGTGGCAAATTGGGGGTAGAGTCCAGCGAAGGGATTCTTGGCTGCAGCAAATAAGCTACACCTATTAGATTAAACAAACTTGCCACATTTTCCAAAAATTATCTGCACGTGGCCCCTGAGGTTATACAGAAAGTTCTGTGTTGCATGAATAAAGCACATGATGAAGATAGAGAGGCAGACCCAGGCAACAGATTCCTTCAAGTTAAAATGACTGGGGCAAAATGAAATCTTTGGACTCCATCATCCCCTCCTAAGGAAATTCCCTCAGAAAGAGCTAAATTGTTCAGAAACCTTTGCAGACCAGATACTTGGCACCATAAGCACCAACTCCATGGATGCTCCGGAGCTCAAGCATCCATGGAAAAAAAGTAGTGGGTGCTCAGCACCCACCAGCCACAACTGTTCCGGGTAGCCACTGATCAGCTGTTTGGCAGCTAGGGGGAGGTGCTTGGGGGAGGGCGGTAAGCAGTGAGCAGGTTGGAGGTCTTGGGGGAGGGGGAGGGAAGAGGCAGAGTAAGAGTGGAGACTCGGGGGAAGGGGCAGAGTGGGCTGGAGCCTTGGGGTGGAGCTTTGTGCTCTGGTGATCCCCAGCTGCATAATGGCCCTTGAGGGATAAGTCTTGTTACCAGCCAGTGTAAGTTGCAGCAGCCCTGAGGCTGCTTTAACTTTTGTCAAGCTCTTGGTGACTCCAGGGCTGAGGGAAAACAAAGCTCTGAGAAACTGTCCCTATGACTTTGATGGGTCTCAGCTTGTCTGGCTGTTAGCACATTTTGATATCCTTGGAGGAAGGGTGTGATGTAAGTACAGAAGATTGCTGTTATATTAGTTATTGAAAAACTGCAGCACCTCCACACTAATGCAGTTTTATAAAAATTGGAATAATGTTTTTCCAGCATTGCATTCACAATAGCTATATTGATCTGATCGTGTTATTAACAAATAGTCTACACTGCTCTGAACTACATGTTAGAAACAGCTACTGTAGGCTCCTTTGGATCCACAGGTTCAGCAGTGAGGAAGAATGGCCTTGTAGTTAAGGCATTAGCCTTATACCTGGGATATTAAGGTTCAGTTCCTAGTTTTGCCATAGACTTCCTATGTGACGGCAAATCACTGGATCTCCTTGAGCCTCAGTTCCCCATCTGTAAAATGAGGATAATATTATCCTATCTTAGGAGTGTTGCGAGGATAACCATTTGGGAGACATTTCAGTGATTCAGGGGCAGGGTGTGTCATATAAATACCTGAATAGATACAAGGTTCTTTTTAAAAAAAAAACTGAATCAAACAGAAGATCCTAGTATTCAGTCTTGAGAAATTGAAATGGCATGAGAAGTCCAGAGCCAAGATTTTCAAAAGCTGCTAAGTCCCATTTTCAAAAGTGACATAGGCACTTAGGCTCTTAAATATCACTGAAAGTCAAAGGATTCCTTCTTTCCTCTCTTTTGAAAATGGGACTTCGGGGCTTTGGAAAATCCTCTCCCTGTTCTTCTCATGTCATTTCAGTTTCTGAGGTGCCTTTGAAAATTTTAAGCCCCCTTAAGAGGCTCTCTTTGGCCTCAGAAATGCCAGTGAAACATATGAATACATATGCTAGACCCTGTGCATGCCCATTCAATTCTCTGCTGTAGAGAGGAGACCAAGGGGCTTTTCCAACAAACAGCAGACACAGAAAGCAGGTCCTACGTGCTCAGTACATTGAACTGAACAGAAATATGTCAGTGAGCTAATCCCTACCGTACACTGGGACACCTCCATGGAAAAAGTGTTCAGGCCTATGGAAAATCTTTGAACAGTGACATTTGCCTGCTCCAGCGCTCTTGCTTTGCATGGCTGAAGATGCATTTGTGCACAGAAACTGAAGCATTATGTCATCTTTATCAGGCACATGGTGTGGAAAGGATCAAGAATAACTTAGGCAGCAAATGGTACAAACCTCTTGCTGAGTGATGTTCATGTAAACTCTGCAGAGCTTAAGAATAGCATTCAATTACCTCCAGTGAAATCATTTCTTCATTAAACTTCTCTGTTTAATTTTCATGTTTAATTCTTATTGCAGGGCTGAAGGCAAGACTTGGTCTCCTAATATTCTAGAAGATGGAAAAGCACAAGCTTACCGGATCAACACAGAGTCAGAATCACAGGTATGGGAGCAATTATTAACTATCTTCTAGCCTTGTGAAAAACACTCATGCTCTCATGTCCCCAAAGAATGCCCCTTGCCATTTAATAGTAACATGTTTTATTGTCAGCCAGTTTTCTATGTAACATGTTTTTCTAACTTGTTTCATATCGTCTTGCTTTGTGGGATTCACTCCACTTTGTTATCTGGTCTGTCGTATCATAGACTGTGGTGCATCTTGGCCTGTGTCAGTGTCTTTGTCCTCTTTTCTTTTCTCTATTTCCCTTCTTCTCTGTCTTGCTTTTTCTATTTTGTATTTTATCTCTTTTCCCTTAATTTTCAGTCTCTTCTTCCTCTGCTCCAGAATCTGCCCCCCACTATTACATTTCTTTAGTCTAACTTCTCATCAGTGTCCTTATTCCCCTCCCCGTCTGCCCACTTACCCACATGTTGAAGCACCCACATCCCCTTACACGAAGATACCTAATAGCTAGGGAACAAACCCCACAACTAAAGATCAGTGTGAAGGATCTACTATGTTGAGCAGTAGCAGCAGAGGCACTGGAACTGTCTGCCTGCAGACTTAGGAAGACAACACTGTGTGGGTTCACATTAGGTTACCGTTTGGAAGGTTATGTTTGCTACAAAACGGTAGGTTGCTATATTCTGCAGAAGCTGGTGGCATGAAAAGTTCTACTTGCTATACTCATGCTTGTTCATGCTGTTACTCTGTTAAGGTGATTGCTGCAACAATTTTGTTTTAGAAATTTCTTTAAGATCTTTTACCTTTCCTCAACATTTACAAAGAATCCAAAGATGAACACCATGTGTCCATGCCACTGGCATATCTCTGGCAACACAGTTTCAGTACTAGCTGCAAGCATCTGATCATGGATTTTCCCTTAACTGTGCCTGGTCCCGTATGAAGTCCACTCCAAGCCCACGTCCACACTACAGGTTAAAATCGGTGGTTTCAAAATCGATTTTATAAAGCAGGGTTTATAAAATCGATTTTGTGCGTTCACACTACGGCGACTTACATCGATCTTGGGCGTCCATGTTCCCTGGCGTCCATCGAAACCCGGAGCGTTGCACTCTGGGCACCTATCCCACAGTTCCTGCAGGGGTCCCTGCCCATTGGAATTATGGGTTACTACCCTAGTGCATGATGGGGCCAAAATCCCCGTCGTGGGTGGTTCTGGGTACAGCCTCACCCCCTCCCTTCCTGAAAGCGGCAGACAGTCACTTCGCGCATTTTTTACTGGCTGCAGTGAGAAAACGCCATTTTGCAGCAAGCATGGATCCTGGTCAGCTCTTATCCTTGATCGCGGATGCTGTAAACAGTTCACGCATTCTCGTGCTATCCATGCTGAACCATGAGACAGAAATGCAAGAGAGAATGCTTCAGTGCGGGGACGACAGTGATGAGGACTTGGAGAACGAGTTTTCCGACACTGCGGGCCCCTGCGCTTTGGAGCTCCTGATGGTTGTGGGGGAGGTTCTGCCCGTTCCTCGTTGATTTTGGGCACGGGAAACAAGCACTGACTGGTGGGACCGCATAGTCCTGCAGGTGTGGGACGATTCGCAGTGGCTGTGGAACTTTCGCATGCGTAAGAGCACTTTCTTTGAGCTTTGTGACTTGCTTTCCCCTGTCCTGAAACGCCATAATACCAGGATGAGACCAGCCCTCACAGTGGAGAAGCGAGTGGCAATAGCCATCTGGAAGCTTGCAACGCCAGACAGCTACCGGTCAGTCGGTAATCAATTTGGAGTGGGCAAATCTACTGTGGGGGCTGCTGTGCTGGAAGTAGCCAAAGCAATCATTAAGCTGCTGCTACGAAAGGTTGTGACTCTGGGAAACGTGCAGGTCATAGTGGATGGCTTTGCTGCAATGGGATTCCCTAACTGTGGAGGGGCCATAGATGGAACCCATATCCCTATCTTGGCACCGGAGCACCAGGGCACCCAGTACATAAACCACAAGGGGTACTTTTCGATGGTGCTGCAAGCCCTGGTGGATCACAAGGGACGTTTCACCATCATCCACGTGGGATGGCCAGGAAGGGTTCATGACGCTTGTGTCTTCAGGAGCACTACTCTGTTTAAATGGCTGCAGCAAGGGACTTACTTCCCGGACCAGAGAATAACAGTTGGAGATGTTGAAATGCCTATAGTTATCCTGGGGGACCCAGCCTACCCCTTGATGCCTTGGCTAATGAAGCCATACACAGGCAGCCTGGACAGTGGTCAGGAGTTGTTTAATTACAGGCTGAGCAAGTGCAGAATGGTCATAGAATGTGCATTTGGCAGATTGAAAGGACGCTGGAGAACGCTACTTACTCGCTCGGATCTCAGCCAAACCAATATCCCCTTTGTTATTGTTGCTTGCTGTGTGCTCCACAATCTCTGTGAGAGTAAGGGGGAGACCTTTATAGCGGGGTGGGAGGCTGAGGCAAACCACCTGGCCGCTGACTATGCGCAGCCAGACACCAGGGCAATTAGAAGATCACACCAGGATGCTGTGCATATCAGAGAAGCCCTGAAAAGTAGCTTCCTCGTGGGCCAGGGTACAGTTTGAATGCAGAGTTTCTTTTCCATTGATTACCACCCTCCCCATGTATTCAGTCCTGCTGCTGCAAGCTAGCTTCCCTGCACCCTTCCAGAACTGCTTGCTTACGGAAAGTAAAGTTGCTGTCTGTAGAAAACATTGAATTCTTTATTAGAAAACAGTCCCTGTAAGCAACGCACCCTCCCTCTTGCATTTACAAGCCTGCGAATAGAATTACATAAGTTGGGTTTTTTGGGGGGGAGAATAGTAAAGGGTTAGGGTTAGGGAGGGAGGGAGGAAGGGAACACAAAGGTAGTTAAGGGAGCCCAGAAGTGTCATCATGGACCAGGGAACGGTGTGACTGCTATGTTTATTTCCCTTTTATTACCCACCTCCCCATGTCTTGACTCCTGCTGCTGCAAGTAAGCTTCCCTGCACCCTTCCATAACTGATTGCTTATTGAAAATAAAGTTACTATTATATGCTTAAAAAATTGTGTTCATTATTAAAAGTCAGTCCCTTTAAGCAACCAACCCTCATGCTTGCTTTATCAAGCCTCTGAATGAAATTTCATACCTCGGGGTTTTCCGGGGAAGGGAGGGAGGGAGAGAGGTAAGAAAAAGGCGCATCAGAGAAGCCCTGAAAACAAGATTTATCATGGTCCATGGTACGGTGTGACTGCTGTGTTTATTTCCCCTTTATTACCCATCTCCCCATGTGTTAACTCCTGATGCTGCAAGCTAGCTTCCCTGCAGCCTTCCAGAACTGCTTGCTTACTATCATTAACAACCCACCCTCACACTGCCTTTGAATAGCATGTACTGAGAGTCAAAAAAATGAAAAGGTACCACGGGAGAGGTTTGGGAGGAGTACAGGAGGGAAGAAACATGACATAAAGGGCATTTCAATGTAATGACAGCCTTCTGATTGGACTGTCCACGGGGGTGGAGTGGGCAGTTGCAGAAAGCCTTCCCCCACGCGTTCTTACACGCCTGGTTCTGGAAGGAGTGGGACACGGTGAATACTGAGGGAGGTTATACACGGGCTGCAGTGGCACTCTGGACCCCGCAGCTCTTCCAGCATACTGCGAAGGATGTCAGTCTGATCACGAAGAAGCTCCAGCGTTGCTGCCCGCCAATGCTGATCTTCCTCCCGCCACAAATCATTTTTAGCGTCCCTCCTGTCTTCACGTTGACTGGCAGCCTCCCTGTACTTTGCGACCAAATGTTTCCAGTCCCCCTGATGAGCTCTCTCAGTACGGGTTACCGCCATTATTTCTGTGAACATCTCCTCCCGCGTCCTCTTCTTCCGTAGCCTCCTTATCTGACCTCCCCGTCGGACAGGAGAAGGGAGGCTGGAGAAATGTGCAGCTGTGTGGGGGGTGGGGGGGAAAGAGTGATAGAAGAATCATAAGAGACACATTTCACAGAACAATGGTTATACTCTTTCACAGTGAACTGCGCTATTCACCGTACCTAGCGCATGTAACTGTACTACAAGGTCGCCTTAGGATTCTTTTAATACTTATTGCTTGCGGCTGTGGACTGAGATATCAGCTCAGACGCAGTTCAGGGGAGTACACAAACCGTGTCTGGAGAAAATGGTAAGTGAAATGGCAGTGAACCATGCAATGGCTTTTATTAACCTGCACTCCCTGCTATTATCAGGTAGCTTGCACGCTTTGGAGGCAAAGTGCTTAAAGGAATAACACTGGATTCTTTTCTTAAGCCATGAAAAAGGTTCAGCAGAGGGCAATAGTGAATGCCCCCCCCCCCAATCTGCATCTCTGCTGTACTGGGAGGTAGGTTTAACACCTTCCACCTCACCCCTTCCCCCCTCTGCCATGGCAATTACTAGCGATGATTCATGCTGCCAAGTGCTTGGAGACACCGCCCTATGGGAATGTTTAGCATTCTACCATCCCCCACAGGGCTAAATGTTAGTTAAGATTTTCATTTACTGGAGCAATACAGCAGAAACGAAAGAATGGTCATCTCTGTTCCCTTACTAAAGTACATTAATTTCTAACAGGTGATCATGAACGATATCACTCTCCTGAGGATAACAGAAAGAGAAAAAGAAATTATGCTTCTTGAATGCCAGCAGTCCCCGGGCCCATTCGCTGCTAGGCTTTGTCATGCAATGATACCTGATTACGTGCTCCAGGCATGGCGTGGTAAAGTTTCGTTTCATGGTGGACGGAACAAGGCAGCCCTGCCCAGAAACCTTCTGCAAAGGCTTTTGGGGTTCCTCCAGGAGTGCTTCATAGAGATGTCCCTGGAGGATTTTCGCTCCATCCCCAGACTTGTTAACAGACTGTTCCAGTAACTCTAATTCCAGCTACTGCATGCAAGCACTCATGGCAAATCACTCAGTAAAAAACGCTTGCTTTCCAGCTATGCTTTTAATTAAAAAAAGTGCACTCACCAGAGGACGCTTCCACAGCTTCATTTTCTGGGCTACTGGCTTGAGCGGGCTGCCAGGGTACTTCTGTCAGGGTTAGGAAAAGATCTTGGCTGTTAGGGGAAATTGAATGCTCTGTGCTCTCTGCTGTCTCGTCCTCCTCCTTTTCCTCATCCACATCTTCGACGTCCTCTAAGTCTTCAGCAGTGGCAGAGATCACTACCCCCACCTCTGAATCCACAGACAAGGGGGGTTGTCGTTGCGCAGTTCCCTAATATTGCGTTAAGCTCCTCATAGAAGCGGCATGTTTTGGGGCCAGATCCTGACCTGCCCTTTGCTGCTTTGGTCTTCTGGTACGCCTATCTGAGCTCCTTCACTTTAACACTGCATTGCAACGAGTCTCTGCTATGTCCTCTCTGCCGCATGGCATTAGAAATCTTTTCAAAGGTTTTCTCATTTCGTCTACTGGACCGCAGTTCTGAAAGTACTGACTCTTCTCCCCATACAGCTATCAGATCCAATAACTCCTGTGTGTTCCATGCTGGAGCTCTTTTCCTATTCTCAGGAGATTGCATTGTTATCTCTGCTGCTGAGAGCTCCACGCTGGGCAGACAGGAAATGAAATTTAAAAGTTCCCGGGGCTTTTCCTGTGTACTTGGCCATCAGTAGAGTTCCTTTACCTGTGCAGAGCGGCCACTGGTGCACTGTGGGATACCTCCCGGAGGCCTTTAACTTCGATTTCCGTCCACACTAGCTTAAAATTGATTTAAAAAAATCGATATTAGGGTTACACCTCTCGTTTAGCTGGAGTACAGAAATCGATTTTAGGGCCCCTTAAAATCGATTTTCTGTACCCTGTAGTGTGGACGGTTACAGCTCTAGTCTGGACCTGGCCCAAGATGGATGTCAGAATTAAAAAAATGTGGGGAACATGAGAAAACAGCAGACTTTTCTTCAGGGAAGAATGAGGAAGTGGCATTAAGATTGACAGCAGAGAGGTCAACAAATGGTGAACTCAGCTAACAAGAGACTCGAATAGGATTTTAGGAAAACATTGGCTAGCTCTAAAGAAACAGTGTGTAGGTTTCTACCGTGGAGGTTGTGTCACATTGACACCATTTATTCTATAGTTATTGAAGATATAGGGTGATCTATATGCTTTGGCTTTGTATTCTGTCTTTACTGGCTTAATTAATCAATTAGGGCAATATATTTCAACAGATATTTTGGATAGACTTTGATATGACCAAAACTTTGCATACAGTGTTAAATTAAGAACAAATGTTCTGCATTTTGACTGCGAGATACAACATTTCTGAGGTTTAAAGCAGATTGGATTTGATCTTTCTATTAATGTACATTACATATGGTACTTTTTAAATAATGGCAAAGTTACATAAAATGTAGTTAGTGGGGCTTTTAATCTATTATAGAACCATGTTTTTATGAACCAAAATGTACCCCAAATATGTCTAAACTAGAAATCTCTAACGTAGTCAGAAAGTACATAGACACATTTACAGCAGGATAACGTGTAGAAATATCTGATGAAGGCAGATGAATTCTCACTTCGACCCTCTGTTTCCAACATGTCCTTGGACTAAATTCTCCCCTTTTTCAAGACAATAGGCCATTTCTTGTGCTTTAACTGTCCCACAGAATTAATATTTGACTTTATCGCCATAGTCTCTGGACACACTTAGTACCACCCAGCGGTTCTGTGTAGCACTCGTTGTGGTAGGGACTGTACAAATGTGTTGATAGACACTGTCCCTATCCCAAAGAGCCTACTGTCTCAGAACTGCACTGACTTCTTATGTGCCAAGAAATGTAGGCATGCACTCACTCACGCTCAGGTGGGGCAGGCTATGTTTTTTGTCCTGTCTTTGTACAGTGCCTGGCAGAGTGGGATTTTGGTCCATAACTGGGATTTCCAAGCACAACAGTACCACTAATAATGATAGTAATTGGAACGGAGCCCTTAGGGGATGCAAGTGGTTGTCTTAATCTTCAAACTTCCTATGATGTACTGTTCTACTGCTAGCATGTCAGGAGTGGCCATGGATACCTATGGACACTACAGCTGCAGGAGGCCCCCAGTTCCCACTGAGGCTGGGATTATATTGATTGCAGGAATACTTTTGATGTTCACTGGGGAAGGGGCCCATGTGCCAGAAGGCTATCCCTGTGTAATGTTAAACCAAACCCTTTAGCGGAGGGTCTTTATTGAAGTGCAAAAAGAAAAGACCCATTGTAAAGTAATAGTTAGCTTCAGAATGAGTAACCTCATGTGCACCTGGGAAAAAGCAATCTGCCTTTAAACCCAAGAATAAATAGATCTTCATGCAAGCTCGCTCATGAATCACAAAAAGAGATTGAAGACTGTCCTTGAAAAGATCTTGGAGGTTTGTGCTTTCCAGTAATGTGGAGCACATGTATTTCCTTCCTCCAAGGTTTTACTCTGTTAGCTTTTAGATTGTCTTGTTAGAACAAAGATAGCTTGGAAGTCTTTGACTGTTCACTGTTTTAATGATTGCCAAACAAAGAAGGATTTAAAGAATAAAATGGAAATTTAAAAAAAAAATAGGAATTTGCTGTAAGGACTTTTTATCTACCACGGTGTTTTTAATGCATCTTCCCCCACAACGTCTAAACATACCCAAAATGATAAAAGCAGGCTGTCTACCTGATTTCTCCCCTTTGCACTGTGGCATGCAAAGAAGTGTGTGTTTGTTTATTGTTATGCCAAGGTCACTTCGTCTGGAAGGTGGCAAGATTCAAAATCATTCTAATCTCTTGCAGGCAGGAGTTCAAAAACTGTGGGCCAGCCAATGAGACAGCTCTCACAAGTCTCCTTCTTGTAGTTGATAATTCCATCATTTCACAATAGCTCCATTGCCAAGGAAGTTCCTGGTCACAAAGAGAGAGAGAGGTGGTCCCTGATATAACCAGGACTCCACTGACAGCTTTGGAGACAGCTTTGGAGACTAATCCCAGAACCTTTAATTTGATACGCTAGTCGCTGGGAAACTAATGCTGTCAGAATTGTAGAACTCAGAATTTGAAATGGCTCATTGGATCGTCTTGTCAATGAAGGACTGTTGCCTACAGTCTATTTGCTAGTGCTTTGTGAAGTCTGGTTGCAGTCATCTCAAACCATAGAGCTTCAATTCTGCAGCCTAACGGATATCATCATTAGGAACTTTTCCTGATATCCCACTAAAACAGACCTTTAACAAATAATAATTAGGGTTTACAAACACCGAGAACACAGATAAAACTAAAAACATGAGATTCAACACACAACAAGAAACACCAGTAATACTTTCTGGGACTGGCATATAAGAGATCTGATATCTTGGCAACATTGTAAGTATGACAGGTGGAACAGAAGAAGATCTTAAAGCAGGAATAGCAAAAGCCGGACATCCCTTTGTAATTCTAAAGCTGATCTAGAGAACCAGAAATCTTGCCCTCCCAACTAAAGTTTGAATATTTAACACCATTGCTGTGTCAGTCTTACTGTATGGAGCTGAAACTTGAAGATGTCTTATGACCTTACTGTCTAAACTGTTTTCATAAACAGCTGCCTTAGACAAATCCTCACTATCAGATGACCAGGAAAAAATCACAGAGGACTAGGGGAGAGATGGCTCAGTGATTTGAGCATTGGCCGACTAAACCCAGGGTTGTGAGTTCAATCCTTGAGGGGGCCGTTTAGGCATCTGAGGCATAAAATTTAAAAAATAGTTGGGGATTGGTTCTGCTTTGAGCAAGGAGTTGGACTAGATGACTTCCTGAGATCCCTTCCAACCCTGATATTCTGTGACTCTGTAACTGTGGGAAAGGACCAAACAGAAACCAGTAGGAGAGGGAGTTACAAAATAAAAATGGAGATGGCCAGACATGCATGGAGGAAATGCCAGATTAACACAACAAGACAAGCATTGGAATAGAACCCATAGGATAACATGGAAATGCAGAATTGAAAGCTATCAAAATGCCAGGGAAGGAAGCTAAGACTGTGGCAGGAGATCAGCAAGATGGAATGCAGTGGTGAAGGCTCTCCATGTCAGAGGAGGGCAAACTTTTTGGCCTGAGGGCCACATCAAGTTTCCAAAATTGTATGGAGGGCTGGTTAGCGGAGGCTGTGCCTCCCCAAACATCCAGGCATGGCCCAGCCCCCACCCCCTATTCGACCTCTCCTGCTTCTCACTCCTTGACAGCCCCTGCAGGACTTCTGCCCCATCCAACCCCCCTCCCGATTGCTGTCCCCTGATGACCCCCCTGGGACCCCTGCCCCATCCATCCCTTCCTGTCCCCTGACTGCCCCCAGACCCGCCGCCCGTTACTGCCCCCCACTGGCCCATCCAACCCCTCCTCTCATTCCTGACTGCCCCCCCCCAGACCTGTGCCCCATCCAACCACCCCTTCTTCCTGACCGCCCCCGGAACCCCTGCCCTGTCCACCCCCGCTGCCCCATCCAGCCCCCTCTCTCCTACCTGACTGCCCCATGCTGCCCCATCCAACCCCCCTCGTTCCTTCCTGACTGCCTCCATGGGACCGCTGTCCCCATTCAACCCCCCTGTTCCCCACCCTCTGACCACCCCCACCCCTATCCACACCCCCACTTCATGACCACCACCCCAAACTCCCCTGCTCTCTATCCAACTCCTCCTGCTCCCTTACCGTGCTGCCTGAAGCACCGGTGGTTGGTGGCACTACAGCCACGCCACCCAGATCACCAGGACAGGCAGCCGCGGCGCCCGGCTGGAGCCAGCCACGCCACCGCGCAGCACAGAGCACTGGGTCAGGCAGCGTGGCAAGAGCTCTCAGCCCCACCGCCCAGAACATTGCGCCAGCTGTGCAGTGAGCTGAGGCTGCAGGGGAGGGAGAGCAGCGGGGGAGAGGCTGGGTGCTAGCCTTCTAGGGCAGGAGCTCAGGGGCAGGGCAGGAGGGTCCTGCGGGCTGGATGTGGCCAATGGACTGTAGTTTGCCTATGGAATAGAGAGGCCGGAGAGAGAGAGAGTGTTTACAAAGAAGGGTTCAGATTACAACCACAGATCCATATGTTATTGATGTTCATATCTGGATCTGAATTGAGTGGCTGGCTCAATCTCTATGGTGAACCAAGAAAAAACATCCTGAAACTTGGGGAAAGTTCAGAGCCAAATCCAAACCTCAGGTCCTTATTATTTGTTCTGTGGTAACTCCAAGAGGCCCCCAACACCATTGTTATCTTAAAATCAAGACTGGATGCCTTTCAGGAAGATATGCTATGGTCAGACAAGTTATTGGGCTCAAAACAGGGGTAACTGGTTGACATTTAATGGCCTGCGATATGCAGGAGTCAGGTTCATTGAATAGTCCCTTCTTTCCTTAAACTCTGTGAATCGTGCTAGATAGTAAACAAATGTATAGCAAAGAGATGGGACTGACCCTGAAGAAGTTACAGTCATACAATGCTTGTGCTATCCAAATACTAGTAATGTTGTTATTTGAAGTATTAATTTTCTGTAGCTGAAAGAAGCCTTCACTATTTAAAATTTGAATCTCTTGGTTTGTTCTGCAGTGTCGCCGTCTGTTCTATTCACTCCCTTTTAAATGTAACTATACATGTAACCACTGTCTGATTCTCTAGCAGACAATGAAAGTAGGGAATGCCAGTGGAGGAACTAGATTAGTATCTGAAAAGTCCACTGAGCTTAGTTTCTTTAGCATTGACTCTCTAGTCAAAATACAGCCATATGGTGCTAATAAAAGAATGGGATGTTTATTTTCTTGACCACTCACATGCTGCCAAAATTGACAGCTTAGTGGCATGATGAAGATTGGAAACTCATGTCTCAGACTGTGAGGTCAAACTCCCATTCTCACTAACTGACAGTTAGTTCAGATGGCTGGTCACTAGTATGACTGCAGCAAAAATTCATTTGGAAGTGGAACTGTGTATACAGCAGAAACTGGAACAGAGAATTAGGAGGCTAATGAAACACAGAGCCTTTCATATCCAGCTCAGTATGGCATTGACCAAAAGTTATTGCCCTCTGACAACTCTGAGGTGCTCCTCAGGAAATAAGATATGAATTAGTTCCCAGTTGACAGAGGTCCACATCATAAAACCACCATTGGAACTGGTACTAGCTTATTTGATATCACCCATGTCAGATTTATCAGAAAGGCTAAGGACTGTATAGACACTGAGGCTGAAGGAGGCTCTTGTCCCTAGAAATGGTGGGCATGACTTTCAGTCACCCTGCACTTATGACATTGCAAAGTGCCTGTAAAATGCTACCACTCTGATTTGGTATGAATGACTATAGAAGCTATATGACAAAGACCTGGTCTTTTATAACGCGGACAATGGGAGAAGGAGGGGGGCCCTGTGCTGTTCCTGTTCAGTGGATAAGCAGAAGCAATTAGATACCATGGTGATGGGCTGATTAGAAATGCCTGGATCAATACAAGACATGACTCTCCATGACTATCTGACCAACACTGGGCTCACGAAAAATGTAGTAAAAACCAACCAACCAAACTTGGCATCAGTGACTGACTCTTCAGCTCTTCCTTGGCTGTCAGCATTGGATTGGTCTTCATGAAACTGAGTGTGTCTGAAGACGCACCTATTCTGTGAAGTGTTCATGTTGTAAGGCCACTCTTCAGCCCTGTTTTCTATTGGATCAGCTCATGCCTTTAAACCAAGCTCTTTGGGGGCATGGACTGTGTTAGTAGTTTAACTCATTTTCCCAGCTCTACAGCGTTATGTACTTCTATCATCCTAGGGAAGGGATTAAAACAACCTTTGAATATGTCTCTGTGATTTATGATGGTACTGGGCCAGGTCACCATCTTTCAGTACAACTACTAGAAGGGAGGAAAGGCAGAAGAAAACCCCAGGAGGCTGCCTCTCTAGAGTTCCTCTCCCCAAATCATTCCATTAGAGTGACAGTCCTCACCCCCACAGAACAGATGTTGGCACCTCTCCCAGTACCCCATGGGTCCCCTGGGATCTTTGTGGACCTTGAGGGACCAGGTGGAAGCCAGAGCCATCTGTGTGAAGGGTTCGTACCTCTGTGGTTCCAGTGCCTCCTTCCCCACCCTGCTCCCTGATACCCTGGTTCCAGTGGAGATTGAGGGAGCTACACTTCATTGAAGAGTGTCCAGGGGACTCCTGACTCCTCCAGGATTTTTCCTGAAGACTCCCAGTAGCATGTGATGTAACAGCTCCTCAGGCTGATGTGGAAGGGGCAGGACAATAGTCCCCATTCCCACCTGATCCATTTCTCTTTGGGGGGTATATTCCACAGCCATGTTCTGCATTGTTCCTTGCTCCCTCTCCCACCTGTTATGTACCTTCCCTGCACAGGGCTAGCCACAGTCTGTCCCTAAATGTATATTTCATGTTCATTTTATCTTTTTAGTGTGGGAGCATTGGATGATAAAACTAAGAAGTGAGTTTCGAGCTTCTTCATTAGCCCTTTTCCCAGTTCTCTGATAGCACCAGGAATATCCTACTGCTCTAACCTGCCACATTGCAGAGTTTTTCCCCTGCAGGACAGAACTTCTTTATTGAGAGGCCAAGGATGTTTGAGTTAAAATTAAATAGTAACTGTTCTGTGTATGAGCTTAGACTTTTGGCTTCTCAAGACAAAGGAGTCTGCTGTTCAGTGCTGGGCTAACAAAATTATACCAGATTTTCAGTGTTAATTTTTACTGGAATAGATGATATTCACAAAGTAAACATTTGTAACTGAGCTATAACGGTTTAAAGTTGCATGGCAGATTTGGAGAAGCATTATTAAATATCTACTAAACCATTTAGGAATTAGCCTTTAGGTCACTCAGGAAAAGAGAATTTAACTGTACTTGTGTTTCAACTTTGAAATCATAGAAAACAAGTGTAGCAAGAAGAGGAGAATCAGAGATAGCTGCTATAATATTTTAAGCAGCCATCTTTGATTCCCCTCTTCTTGCTACACTTGTTACCTATGATTTCAAAGTTCTTTATGAAACTTTTTTTCTTTTATCCAAACTTTTAAAAATGTTTATGCAATGGCAATGGGACTCACTGGAAATGCCTGGATCAATAGATAGTTTCCTATGTCAGTTATTTCCATATGAAGTCAGTGGAGTTTTGCCTGATTAAGATCTGACTGGGTTAGTTCCAGATTTGTTAGATATGAAGAAAAATATGCAACTGTGTAGATAATCTAATTGGGACTTGCAGCTGACTATATCTTTGAGGCTTAGACATCTGATATCTGTATCATGTGTGCTAATGCTTTGCAACCTGCTTTTACAGGAGGATAATAGAAGTGCTGAATCAATGAGGCAGTTTAGCTCAAAAATGAAAATCTTTTTCTTTAGTCAACACTTTCCTGTTTCACATGATTAACATTCCTGGTTTTATTGGTTGTTTTGCTTCTGTAATGTGAAATGTCATGAGAGGTACTATGAACAGAGCTATATCAAATTATTCCTGTAGTTCTTCTACAGTGTAATTGTATAGGCAGTGTATACTGTACTATAAAGTAGTAGTGCCGTTTGAAAAATATTTGAATGTACATGCACAGTTGCTTCTATGAATTTTCAAAGGGATTTGATCTGACCAAAACTTTAATAAATTTCTAACATTGGACTTTTTACCACTAAGTTAATTTATCAAATAGGGTTTCTGTCCCTTTCCAACTTTAAAGGGCTAATATTTTAAAGCCAGTTTTCCAAGTTCATAGATCTTTTGACAGCATGGGCCAAACTTCTCCTTGATGCAACACTCTATTAACTTCAGTTAAGTAACATCGGGGATGAGTTTTGACCTCATGATATTAAATAGCAGCAGTAAACCCTGTCTACTGGGCAGCCAGAATTTCTCGACTTTGCTTGCTATATAGAAAAGGCAGGTTTTGGATCATGTCTGCTTAGAAAAATCTTCATTGCTACTGCAGGCTACCAAACAAACAAACGTTTGATGCATGAGAGCTCGAGGATAATTTAGTGCATTGTTTGGCAAAAGGGGAAAAATCTCTGTTTTGCACTTTGGGGAAAACAAAGGGTGAGATAATGCTCTGGCACAACATTAGATTCCCAATCACATTGGAACTCTCTAGCTTATTGTCCTAGGACTGATTCAATTGTAGAAACACACAGAAGCCTTCAAGGCCACTGTGAATTCAAAGTATTTATGCAGGGTTTCAAGTTCAGATATCACTATTTAGGACATTAACAGTGTTGCATATCCAATTTATTGGGCAACGCGGTTATATACAAACCAATGTAGATTTTCAAACTGGTGCAGGTTTTGTAACTGATAACAATGTTAATAAAGTTTAAAGCAAAGGAATTGTTACTGTAACATTATGTGGCAAACTGCATTTGATGTGGCCATTAACCTAAAAGTACAAAAAGAGCCTAATTGTCTGGGGAAAAAGGCTTCTGAATGCTGTCGTTATTTAGGGCTTGTCTACACTGGCACTTTACAGCACTGCAACTTTCTCACTCTGCAACTTTGTGAAACCAGTGTAGACTAGCCCTTAGTAAAGTGTTCATACACTGTTAGCTGGAAGCAAAAACTACTGAAGTCAGTGGAAACCTTCACATTGACTTCAGCTAGTTTTGGATCAGGCCCTATATTGTAAGCCTTTACTAGTATTTGAAGACTCTGTTCTAAAATCTGTACTCATTTGAGTAGCACCTTACTCCATGAGTAGTTCCACTGAGAGCAGTTGGCTCAGTCAGTGAGGAAATTACTGCTCAGTATGAGTATGGGAGTTAAGTTGACTTCAGTGGGAGTTCCATTTGAGGAGTGTGTGCAAGATACAGGGTCCTTGTGCAGTAACCAGTTTAGATTTATTTGAGGCCTGTATCACCCAGTCAGTTACTAGTTAACTGTTGAAAGACCTAAATATGTGAATTTCTCAATAATCCTCATGTGTTTAAGAAAAAAAGCACTTAAGCAATAAAGGGGAAATTTTGTAGTTAAAGCTTTTCAATCAGGTATTTTCCTCAGTCAGGGTATGTCTACATCTACAATTTTGCAGCGCTGGTTGTTACAGCTGTATTAGTACAGCTGTATAGGGCCAGCGCTGCAGAGTGGCCACACTTACAGCAACCAGCGCTGCAAGTGGTGTTAGATGTGGCCACACTGCAGCGCTGTTGGCCGGCTTCAAGGGGGGTTCGGGGAACGCGAGAGCAAACCGGGGAAGAAGACCAGCTTCGCCGCGGTTTGCTCTCACGTTCCCCGAACCCCCCTGCAAACTGCAGGGAAGGAGACCTGCTTGCACGGAGGTTCGGGGAACGCGAGAACAAACCGGGGAAGGAGACCAGCTTCGCTGCGGTTTGCTCTCGCGTTCCCAAACCCCCCTGCAAACTGCAGGGAAGGAGACCTGCTTGCACGGAGGTTCGGGGAACGCGAGAGCAAACCGGGGAAGGAGACCAGCTTCGCCGCGGTTTGCTCTCGCGTTCCCCGAACCCCCCTGCAAACCGCAGGGAAGGAGACCTGCTTGCACGGGGGTTCGGGGAACGCGAGAGCAAACCGGGAAAGGAGACCAGCTTCGCCGCGGTTTGCTCTCGCGTTCCCCGAACCCCCCTGCAAACCGGGGAAGGAGACCTGCTTGATTACCAGACGCTTCCTCAGGTATGCTGGGATACCTGCTTATTCCACGGAGGTCAAGAAAAGCGCTGGTAAGTGTCTACACTTGATTACCAGTGCTGGATCACCAGCGCTGGATCCTCTACACCCGAGACAAAACGGGAGTACGGCCAGCGCTGCAAACAGGGAGTTGCAGCACTGGTGATGCCCTGCAGATGTGTACACCTCCTAAGTTGCAGCGCTGTAACCCCCTCACCAGCGCTGCAACTTTGTGATATAGACAAGCCCTCAGTTTCTGTAATCTGAAGTTTATTTGACGCTTTTCTTTGTTCCCATCACAGGTGATTATAGGCTATATTAATGGTAAAAATGTGAGTCGACTGGAAAAAGGAAAATACCATTTGACAGTTATATACTGGTCTATATCACAGTGACTCTGTCTAGTTTAAAATAATACAGTATATTTTAGTGTAATTATTGCAAAGTTTATTGGTAACAGGTGAGAAAACTTTAGATTAGCAACCTAAATATTGTGTCTGGTGGGAGATAGTATTTGTTTCAAATCCTTGTTCATTTTCAAAACTGCAAAGCACATTTGCTAATTTTACTTTCTGTGCTTCATAGTGTTTCTGTTACTGTTCTTAAAACCCAGGGGGCGGCATAATGATGGTTCCATTTTTTGTAATCATTCACTTCAAATGTAGTCTTCACTCTGTAGTCATTTGTTACAGTTTTAACATATCTCTCTGTGTTACTAAGCAACCAATATGTTAGGTAAATATTCTAAACACAGTTCTATTTTCTGGTTCTTCCAAAGGGAAAATATTTGTGTGAAGTGTAATGAGCATCATCACTGCTTCTTGTGTAACGTTGAATCATTTGGAAGCCTTTGTTTGAACAGAAGCTTGCCTGTTAATACAACAGAAGGCTAGTTTATTTGTCCAGACTCCCAGATGAGAAAAGTGATGACCTTGAGATGTGTATGTGAAAGACAAAGCTCTTACAGAGATGATCACATCTGAATAATAGTTCAGTGTAATCAGAAATGTTCTTATGTGGTCTCCAAACTTTCTTGCAAAAAACAGATTGGCACTGACTTCTGACAGTAAGAGCAGAACTAAATATTTGGAAGGGGGAAAACAACAGCTGTGCCCCAGTCCTGGTTAATGAGTTGGAAAGAGGATAAGGTGGGACCATTCTGGATGACTAATATGTGAATAGTTATAGAAGTTCCTTGTCTGTCTTCTGGACACATGTTCTCCTGCAATGATTGAGCTGGTTCTTTGCTACAGGTATTGCCAGGACTTGTAATTAACAGGAAGGCCTGAGACATTTATTTGACTAGAGGCTTCCTTTTTTCTTCACTACTGAAAAATAAGCTGTAGGCTGGTCATTTTCAAAATAGGAAACAATTTTCTCCATCATTTTCATGTGGTTTTTTTTCATGTAATTTCACATGTAATTTACCCCACCTGAAGGATGAGGGATGGTTATTAATCCATGCTCAGAAAAATTTAGTTTTAAGCTAGGGGTGTAAATATCAGTTTAAAAAGTTAACCATTAACCGAGGGCACCCTGGCAGGCCAGCATGGGGCTGCAGGGGCTGGGGTCCCTCCGACCGGCTGGCCGCCAGGGTTAACAGTTAAGGTCTGATTAACGGTAAACCTAATGCTTACTGGTTAGTCATTTAACCGTTTACATCCCTATTTTAAGCATATGAGGATATCTCAACAATATGGGATTCTTGGATTTAATACTTTGTGCTCTTGAACCCTCTTCTCCACTGGTGTGCAGAGGGAAGGGGAGAGGGCATAATACAGTAATACTTCCTAGGAAGAAAGAAATTCCCTTGACCAGTATTAGAGCAGAATTAAAATAAAAAAAACAAAAACAAAAACCAAACCCTGTGTCCACTAAATGGTCTGTAATTTCACCCTACAAGTGTCAAATGGTTCATGAGTTAGGATTGTTCTTTTGGTTTCATTTCACTAGCTGGAAATTACGTTGCTTATTAAGTGATGGCAGAATTACTACATTTTGAGCATGGTGGATACCAGTAAAAAGTTAGACATGGTGCAGGATAGATGGCTGAGTTTTAAAGATGAGTAAAATTGAAGTCATGGGATAATGATCACGGGCACAGTTCTTTACTTAATAGAATTATTTATTTATTATCACAGTAGTGCCTAGGAGCTCCAGCCATGGACCCGGACCCCATTGTGCTAGGTGCTGTACAAATACAGAATGAAAAGACAATCCCTCCCTACAGTCTAAGTATAAGACAAGAGACAACACACAGACTGATGGGGGAGCACAAGGAAACAAGACCATATTGGTCAGCATGATAGGTAGTGATCTCAGCATGCCAGTAGCATCACCGAAACATTGTTAAGAAATTAAAACATAGAGATCAAAATGTAGGCAATGAGAAGTCAAAATCTAGACAACACAAACCTGCTTAAAAGAGATCAGGCAGCTCTACGAGCTTGATGGCATGAAAACTGGATATGCTGAAATGCTCTTTTAGAAATGGATTTCGAAAGTACAAGGGTGGATGGTTACTGTTTTTGATTTGTCTACATGTCATATTCCTAGCAAGGGTAATCAGACAACACCCAGAACAGCACTTGCAGAATGTGCAACTCTTGGCGTTAAGTAACTGAGTTTGGAAACCCACACACAAATGTACGTCTGCTTGTCTGGATTGAGAAATCTTCTCTCTTCAGTACTGGAAAAGTGAGAACATGAGGCTCAATGAAAACTTTGGTACAGAGATTAAATCCTTTTTAAGGTTCAGATTATCAGTGTGGTTAGAAAATGCTATTATTCCTTTGGCTGGACTATGGGCCAGATCCTCAGTCGGTGTAAATCTGCATAGCTCCATTGTGGTCATGGAGCCAGGTCAATTTACAGCAGTGAAGAGTCTGGCTCTGTACATTGGATCCTTGCAGTGGAAATTATGTTATTGCCAAAGGCTATCAGCTATTTGGTTGTGTTTGAGTGACGTATATTTTTGTATTTTGGATTCTATCATGCTCTTTACAGTATATAGGAGGATTCGCCACCATCATTACCCAAGGTACTTCTTTGCAAAAGTGCTTGACATTTAATTGGCTTTTATTTTCCAATATGGATTGTTTTGTTTTCTCTCACAGGTGAAAACTGACAATTACCTGAGCTTTGGGAGTGAAGTAGTGATACTCAGCATTTCTGTTCCTATGATGTTATTTCCACTGAGTCTCAAGCATATATAATGCAATTGGTTCCTTTTATAATCTTAATAAAAAGAAGAATGGTTTTCATTCTGTCTGAAAATTCGTTTGGCTCCTCGTAAATTTGAGTACCGTTTTCATATTAAATTACCTGGGCCCTGGAGTTGTCTTAAGAATTTGAACACTAGAAGATACAGTAACTACAGCCCAGTGTTAACACAGAGCTCATTGTTTAACCACAGCCCAGTGGCTGTTCTTACGTTAGGCTCCAAATATTCTTTCACTGCAAATGCGAGAGAGATTTGTCTAAACAAAGAACCAAGAGCAGGGCAGGGAACGCATTTGAAGATGCTTGGTTTATTAGAAGTGATGCAAGACAAATGTTGGCAGCATGTCAAGAAAAGGAATAAGTGTATTCTATATGTTCCACTTCAGCAGAAGGAAAAGAGAATGTATAATCCATGTCTTTAACTAGTTAACTTGTTTGGTTAAAAGTGTTCATAAAACTGACACAACGTTAGTGCAAAAATCTCCACTCCTTTGGCTGTTCATTATACGCATCCGTGTATTGTTGGCATTGGAAATCCTGACCCCAGCACTTAGCCTGGCAAGATAAGTGGAAACACATTTCAAACATTCTTGTCTTGCATGGGTAACTTATTCCATCGCTATGGATTTCTGAGAGAAAGTTAGAGAGCCAGGTGGCTTAAAGGATAAAGCTGCAGCACCGCAATTCAAGTCCATCTTGAGCTTTCATGTGAAATGAGTTCTGTGGCCTCTACCAAGGGGTTGATTGTGTATGCTCTTCTCTGGATGAAGCAGGTGGGAGGTGCCAGAGTTTGGCCCCAGGATGGTCTGAGCTACTCAGGCCTGACCTTATGCCCATTGAAGTCAATGGCAAAACCTCCTCTGATTTCAAAGGTACAGATCAGGCCCCTGGTTACCAGCAGGCACTGACCTGCTCCACTGACAGTCTCACTTTATTTTGTGTTTGTAATTTTGTCTTTTTTAATGAAAAAATGGCTAAAATTCAATGATAGGGAGCCAGGACTCACCCAATGTGAAGACTACATAAGGTGATCCTTTCAGATAAGAATGAAGGCCCTGCAAATAGAGTAGAGAACTGACATTATTACATCGATTCAATGCGGTTATGCCAATTTACACCAGTTGAGGATCTGGCCCTGCAACCTCTCCACTTCCTCACAGTTACATTTTTATTGATATCTTTTCCTCTCTGCTTCTCTGGTGAGTGCATGTTCTGTGAAGGTAAAAACAGCAGCACTAAATTCAGCTGAAGTCTGCTATTTCTCCCAGGCCAGAGAAAGGCAAGTAGCTTGTAATTTGAGCTTTATACCAGTTGATAGTCTATCACTGGACAAAGAGGTGTAAAAATCCACGTTCATGTAAACAGTCTAGTGACATGACATTCGTTTGGGAAGACCCAAGCGATATCATGCGTAGCTTCACTTGGCTTCAGTATTCAGGTTATGTGTATCTTCTTTCCAAGCCCATCCTTCTGAAAACAAATGTTAAAACACAGAATTGTCTCTTACACAGACACGCAAGAGATCTTTATAGATTTAAAATGTACAAACCGACAGTCACTGAGAAATTTGTCTGTCGTAACTGAGTCTAACTTATACCAGCCAAAACAGGGAAATCCCCGGATCCCAAATCAAGAGGTCTTTAAGTCATACTCTTCATACCCTTATTAGAAGCGACGAACCTAGTTATTACATCTGGCTTTTTAGCTCATGTGAGCAATGTTTTGTAGATGATGGGGGGTTGAAATGTATGTTTGAATGTTTGTAGCCAAACCATTTCCATTTGTATACCCTTAAATAAGGGCAAGGTATTTTTTGTTGTTTTGGAAATTATATTATTAGCGGCCAGGGATTTGGGGCAGAGGGTTGGAGGAATGATACACCAAAATTGAATAGTAGAGCAAGACACAGGAGTACAGGCCTGTCTCAGCTCTTATAAAAGTCTAGAGCAACTCTTTGTTATGCCGAACCTTCTGGGTTGAACAGCTCTTTTTATGGAACCTGAAGATTTATATGCACTGATTTTGTGTGCAAGCTCTGTGGGGTCACCTGTCTCCTTGTCTGTCCTTTACTTTCTGGTGTTGGGATCAAATACAAATTACTTTAATCTGGGGCATTTTTTTCTCCTTAATGCCTGAGGAGAGTCAATGAGATTTTAATCTGGCTCTGGTGGTGCAAAGGAGCATGTATATAATTTGATACTTTTCTCTCATCTATGTAATTTTCTTCTTCAGGTTTTGAGTCTTGTGGGGATTTACACCCCCACAACATAAATAAACAAAACCAATTCCCTCTTTGGAGAGTTAAATTGCAGCAAGTCTGGGTGGTTTGGGACTTCTGTGTAGAGAGAAACTTTCAAACACAAATTCTACAGGCTCACGAAGCAGTTGGCAAACAAAAATACAAAATGTGCTATTTTAAAAGTCTCATGAGTTTTGATCACCCTCAGTCAGACAGTGGGTTAATGGTGAGCCTGGAATAGAGCCCAAAGCGAGATCCTCCCCCACAGTCTGTGCGCTTTATATTGGGTAAAGGAGCTCCATAAATGCCATTTTGAGCTGGACAGGATTCTCCCAGCTCAGGTATTATGAAAGACAGCCACAAGTCTGCCTCCCCGGACCAGTTTGCAAATGTAGAGGACATGCTGGGGGCAGAAGGGACATGCTGGGGGAGGAGGAGGTGTGGTGGAGGGGTGGGGCTGCAGCACTCAACGCGGTTTTGATTCTGGACATCGTTGCAACCTGGGAAGGCTGCTGCAATTTATACAGCACACGAGGGCTGTCTTAGTTACACTGGCGTTCCCTCCAGCAGATCCGGCCACCGTAGCTGCCACGCCCTTGTGCCTGCGAGGTCTCTTCAAGACACAGCACAGAATCTCATCCCATGTCTCCAGAGACCCAGGCCAGTGCCCTATCCACAGGACTGGGCTCCCTCTTTAAACAATTCTTCTCTGCCTGAAGCATTTGTCAGCTGTTTGTCTCATGTAGAATTCCGAAGCGGGAGCTATTAATTTGGGAGCCGAGTCTACAGCCCTTACTAATGTTTAGCACTGCCTAGCACTCCAAATAGTCTCCTCCTGAAGTCAGTGAGACTTGTCCAGAGCGCAGTGCAACTCAGTGTAAGTAAGGGTAGCTGAATCATACGCTTCTTAGTGTTGCCAAGAAACTTATTTTTCTCAGTGATACTGAGTGGAAAGCAAACGAAATAGCAACAGCAGATTCTCTCTGAATAGGTTAAAGGGTTTAATTGAAGGCTGTGGAAGAGGATGCAGGGCTCTTCACGTAAGATCAGTTAGCATGAGTTGTCTGTACCTGTAACTTTAGCCACTCCTATTATGTATGTTTAGCCTTTTCTGAATAGTGCACTGAGTACTTGGGAAAGATGCTGGCTTTCCCATCTGGGGGACTGAAGCCTTCTATTATCAGCAGAAGAGTTAAAATCCAGGCAGCAGCGGCAGAGCAGGCTTCCCCCTTGCTGCCCATGTAATGCTTCACATCATGGATATGTTTATGCACAAAAGCACTGGGGAGCAACTTCACTCCATAAAGAAAGAAAAACCCAAACAGAAATGGTGGAACTACCAAGACATCTTTTAAACTTCACTGCTCAGCTCCAGTGTTTTAATCATCTCCCAATCCCTATCCTCCTTGGGTCACAGAGAGAGAGAGAGTATGTGTGTGTGCGTGTGCGTCCACATGGGTACCTTGTCTTCATGCTGGTTTTTAAAGTGTCTGGTACAGTGTTGGCACTACAGAAACAATCAACAATAATTATTAATAATATTCCTCAGACCATCTCTGAAAAGTCCACTCTCTATGGGCAAGAGAAAAGGTTGGTCCCTGTGCTGTTCCAGTGAGGAAGTGGCTACTCCGCATCTCCCAGGGAGTCAATCAGGAACAGAGATGCTGTGACTCAGGCAGGTATGCCAGACAGGCACTTTCTCCCAGCCCTCTGCTGGTTTTCACTGTGGCACATGGCTGTGGAGTACTGACCTCCTGGGAGGTCACTTCTGCATTTGGATTTGAGCACACTCCACACAGGTGCAGAGCCAGGTCCCAGTGAGGGTTTGTTCTAATATAATTAATGTGATCATATGGCTAGGGTTGCGGGGGGTTAATTGCACAGTAATTGGATCATGCGAGGAAATGCATATTTTCCCTTTTTATTATTTTTTTTAAAATGGCAGATGGTTAAAATAATTCATGTAGTAGCTGCAAATGCTATGAAGAAAATATTTCTAATAACAGAAGGCAAGGCTTATAAAGCTGCTGTTTTGTACTCCAGATGTGCATATGTTTACAGAGTGGATAATGTTAAAAGCACTGGCAAGCTCTGGCTGTCCATGAAATGTTGGTGGTTATAGTCCCCAGTTTGTGGTTTTCAAACAACTACAAAGGCACATTTTATGGAGGACTTTTTAACATCAGCGTGTTAGGGAAAGGGTCTTGATAACATATTTATTGACTGGAAATAGGATTTTATGGTGGTAAAATCCACAACTGATAGTAAGGTCACAAGGCTGGCCATAGGGTTGCCATCAAAAATAACAATAAAAAAGAAAACCCTTACATGATGTTTTTCTTGTGGCTGATGAGAGCTTTCTGGGATATGGCAGACTGTACCATGCAAACAATCATTTAAAAAACTGTTCTTCAGTTTGGCGAGTACTATCCCAGATAATAGAGATGTGAAGCTGAAGGAACCTTTTTAAATACTTGGCATGCAGATAATGCATTTTCCCCCTTGCAGTTGTTATACAGCTAAATGAATGCTTTCTTGGATGTGCAGTGGAGTACTTAAGCCCATAGCTCTGTGACTGTTTTTTATCCCCAGATCTCATCTGTTTCCTATTAACAGCAGAGCTTTTTCAGGATAAATTCCACCAACCTTATTAGAGGCGGACGCAAATGTATTACTTATGACAGGCTCCAAATGGGGTCACATTTCAGATGAATGTTTTCTGTTTCTTTGTTAACTAAAGGGAGTGTAGAAAGACCTTCCAACTTTAAAATATATAAAAGGGAAGATTGGACAAACCCTTTTGGCGATCATTGGATGAATGTGTAAGTTGTAAAGGCAGCTTAGATGTTTTCCTTCTTAGGTGTTGGATCATTGTTTGAAATAGTTACTTCTCGGCAGAATACTTGAAATATTTTTTAAAAAAACAAACACAGTTCAGCCAGCTGAATCAATCCTCTTTCTCTCTTATCTATTAATCTTCAACACCAAATGAAATTCCAGGCTTTTTTACAAGGACGGTTTAAAATTAGCCTGAAGTCGGATTATCCACAAAGCTGACTTTTGAATCTCCATAGTCAACCAAAGCTTACTCAGAAAGAAAAGTTTGACAGTCAAATGAAAATAATCTCAATTTTAATGTGTGTGGCTTTTTCAGTGTAATCATAGGTTTACATTCGTGTCTCCACACAATTCAGAGTGCATACCTTGAAATAAAGATCTTGCACAGCATCTCTTCAGAGTGCTTTGGAATGAGGTGGTGGCATCAATCCATTTACTAAAGGAGAGCTGATCACATCACACAAATGACCATGGCACCAATGTTCACTTTAAAATGGTACCAACACTACCCAGGCTCTGTTGACAAATAATGGACCTCAGTCTCCAAACCAGCATCTTTTATGAGCATTAAACTAACAAATATAAAGGTGTGTGTCTGGAGTGGGGAATCATATAACCATGTCCCTGCCTCCTTTTTAGCTGCCCATGTGAGCTGCTCACAGAACTGCCCTTAAAAGGACGCTGTGACTAAGTTTGGTTTGAGGTTTGGCGGGATATGAAACTGAATTATTTTTAATAAAGTTCTAGGGCCTGATTTTGTTTTATGCTGTGAGATCAGAAGTCAATGGAGTAACACCACTGTAAATCAAGCACCAAGTCAGAATGAGGCCTTCAGGGTTTGAGTTTGACCTCTGGAGCAGGATAGAGGCTTGGCATATGAAGAGATCTCACCTTATATTTTAAAAACATTTTGGCCAGGTCTGTCTTGTTCTGCCAACTCTGACCTGTTGTATTCTGTTTCCCTGGTTTCAGAGCCGGAGGTAGCCAGCTGTGCAAAATCCTATAAGAGAAACTTAAGCCTCTAGCCATACTGTCTATAAATATTTTCGTTGTTGGATGACAGGTATAATCAATTTGGATTTCAAAATACTGTCCAACCCTCTCGGGAATTTCTGTCTTGTTTGCCCTATATCCTTACTGCTAAATTTGAAACAATTCAGCCAGATTCCCTGATGCAGTGTGGGTGAATTGTGCCAGGCTGCTGGTGTAGACTGGCCCTAAAGATGGCATAGCTAGCATTGCGAGGATCACTCCAGTATAAGGGGAATACTCTTCTAGTCTAGAGTTGGCTTGAAGGCTCCAATACCATCATTCATTTGTGAACAATCTTCTACTGGGATAGAGGGGGTAACCAGAATTCCCCCTACATTGCAGGGATCTCCAGCTGCAGCTTCACCTCATGGGGCAATTAGCAGCCACTCTGAATTAGGTTACCACTCAGGCAGCTCTCGCACCAGGTGACCTGCTCCCATACATCATGGCAACCCCAGCACCAAGGAAGTGCAAAGCTGAGCTTTATGCCTTCTTTGCACATGTCTGTTCCTGGTCTGTGCTGCAGCTCACCACGCCTTCCAGGATAACTGTATTTAAGGGATTGTTTTTATTTCAATTGATTCGTTTTGCTTTTCTCTATAGTGTATAGGGCAAAGTTACTCTGTGCTTTAGAACAAGCATAGGTGGCTACAATTACCTGCTTTGTAGTTACATATAAACCAAACCACTCGAAAACATAGTGCTGTACTACAACAAGGGTTTATTGGCTTTTCTGGAGTTGTGATTAGTTCAAAGGGAATGATAAACCCTAAACTATAGTGTTACCGCATAGGGTCTGGGATAATTTTAGCAGCTCAGTACTTGTAACCTTTATATATTTCATTTTCTCTTCTATTTAACATTCCTCAAATGAATAATGGAAGAGCTGAAATACTTCGGCTTCTCACAAAAATGTGTATGATGGGACCAGAATTAGTACAGTTTCTGAAGCAAGCTTAATTTTTTTTTTTAATTTGAGATGATTGTTGTAGCTATCTTCCATAAATTAAGCAAGAATATGAGACAGGATTCAGCTTGTGCCTTTGATTAAAAATGTCTCCTTTTACAGATGATACACGTGACATTCTTCCGCTCTGATTAGGCCTCAACTGGAGTATTGTGTCCAGTTCTGGGCGCCACATTTCAGAAATGATGTGGACAAACTGGAATGAGTCCAAAGAAGATCGACGAAAATGATTAAAGGCTTAGAAAATATGACCTATCAGGGAAGATTAGGTTTGTTTAGTCTGGAGAATAGAAGACTGAGAGGGGATATAATAGTTTTTAAGTATGTAAAAGGTTGTTACAATGAGGAGAAAAAAATTGTTTTTCTTAACCTCTGGGGATAGGACAAGAAGCAATGGGCTTAAATTGCAGCAAGGGAGGTTTAGGTTGGACATTAGGAAAAACTTCCTAATTGTCAGGGTGGTTAAGCACTGGAATAAATTGCCTAGGGAGGTTGTGGCATCTCCATTACTGGACCTGTCAGGGATGGTGTAGATAATTAGTCCTGCCATGAGTGCAGAGTACTGGACTAGATGATCTCTCAAGGCCTGTGGTGGGCACTTTTTTAGAACAAACATTAGACAGGCTCCACTCAGGTAGTTTTTGTTTTGTTTTGTTTTGTTTTGCCCTCTTCTTCTGTCTACTGTAATCGTTCGAGTAGCCCTTGCCAAGGACACATTGTTTAGCCATATATTGCAGATCCTGGGTTTGAGAAATGCTTGTCATCTTTTTATGGAATACATCTAAATTCAGATACAAAAGGCCAGAGGAGAGTCCTGCTATTTAAGGGCTGGAGTGTTCACAGGCTGCTCCCACCAGCTACAAACGCAAAAACATTTCTCCAAGGGATACTTTTGTAAATTGACTCTAACAACAGATGACATTTTCAACTCATGTTTTACACCTATCAAGCCTCATATCTTTATTTCAGTAAACATCTAGCTTAAACCGTAAGTGTCAAGGTAATTAACTGAGCACTGCAAAATGATAGTGTGTTTTTGACCACAGCAGATCTGAAGTACATCAAACTCATCACTGAGTCTCAACCTGGGTGTTCTCTTTCACACAGGCAGCTCGATTTATGTCAGCTGCATTGCATGTATAGAACTGACAGGAAAAGCTGGGCCCTGTGGTTTAGAAAAATAAATGTTGTAGGTAGATTTTTCAAACACACTAAAGGCAGTTAGGTGCCTAACACAATGGGAATTAGGTATCTGACTGCCATGTGTTCCTATCAGAACTGCCCCTTACATCTGGTCACGACCAATGTGATCTTTAAGACTGAGCACAGGATTAACGAGTTACTAGGTTCTAAACCCAGAGCTGTGGGTTCTAAACTTCTGTGACCATGGGGCATTCACTTCAAACAGCATTTTCATACTTGGGTGCCTTTAGTTGGTTCTTGAAAGTTGCAGCTGCTCAAAATCTTTGAAAATCACCGCTTATGTAGGTACCATCTTTAGGCACATGAGTTGGAAATCTCTGGCCTTAATCTCTCTGCCTCAGTTAACTCACGTGTAAAATGGGGTTAATGGGGTTACCTATCTCACAAGGTGTGAGTGTTTGAATAACAAGGGATTAGTAGTTTTCTAATGTTTGTACTTTCAACCTTTACGAGCCTGAGCCAAAAGCCAGTGAAGTAAATGAACTTTGGAGTTGGAACAGACCTTTAAGTTTAAGAGTTAAGTATTATACAACTGTCTCTAAACATTCTGCCTTATAACAGGGACTCCTGCCTACTAATGAAGCTTTCTAGCTGAACAAAGACAGAAGGACAAAAAACATTTTGCAGAATCCCTTACAAGGAGAATAAAATAAAAAAATCCTAATAAATCTGAATCAACCGAATTTGAGGCAGCAAAGCTGGAAGCATTCAGAAGGCAGTAAGCCAAATAAGAGTGTATGTATCTTGCCAAGATAGGTATCAAAATTCAGAATGAAAGAGCTAAAGTTCCCAAACTTTCAGAAATCACGTGCCTAGCACAGAATATCTCCCTCTGAGTGAGGAGGACATAGAGCAGTCAGCTTAGGAAGATTGATAGTATCTAAAACAGAGAATAAATTAGCTCTTGATACCACCAGCATCTTAGCCTTAGTTATGGAGTGCGGACGGAGTGCCTCCACTTGCCAAGGAAAGGGCTTAGATGCAAATCCTTACTGGAAGATTGTGTGAAATTTTGAATCCCACCATTATTCGCATTACGCAGGCAGTCTAAAGCTCTCCTTGTCACATTTTGAAAAGTGTTTTGGTTTTTGTTCACTGTACAAAAAGGCATTTACATAATATGATAAACGTTGTCTTCGATAGTGAGAGAGAGACTAATTTTCTAATTCTTTCCAAAATTCCTGGCTGATTGCATATTTTCCCAGTTAGAGGAACGTTTATATTAGAAATATTTAGCTGGATAGATGCGCTCAGCTTCCGAGGCATGTTTTACAAACTAATTAAAGAAGCTTGAGGATTGTTAACCTGCACATTCCTGATACCTCTCCCCTGAAATACGGTGCTATCGGGTTTGATACTGCCATCCATAACCTTGGTCTAAGATAGATGGACTCTATATTTTTTAAAAAAAAATTTGGACACGTCACCCTTCCTTAATATACACCTAGGGCACAAAATAATTAAAACCACATTGTGCCACCTTTACTCACGTTGGGCCAGATCCTCAGATCTTAATGGAGCTACACTAATTTCCACCAGTTCTGGATCTGGCCCATTGAGAGCTACCATTGATTAGAATGGGACTACTTTGTGGAGTAAGTTACTACTCAAGATGAATACATTGTTTAGAGTCTGGCCCTTAGTAAATTAATAATGGAGACAAGCATTTGTGTGAGGGCAACAAACCTAAACACGAAATCATAGCACCATATTGATGAGTATGGAGATCACATTTCTGTGATGATGAAACTCAGTTTAGGCCTGATCTACACTCAGAGGGTTTTTTTGTACCAGTGAAACTATGTTGGTTAGAAGTGTGCCTCTTTCCCTCTGCTCCATCGTAGTTATACCAGTCCCACCCTTCTTGTGAACACAGCTACACCTGTATAACTCATGCTTATACTAGCATAGCTTATTTTCCTTCCAGTACATTAATAGCATAATAAGCACAGTTGTACTGATGTAAGTGTGTCTACACTAAGAGTTGTACCACTGTTACTGATATGCTTTACTGATATAGTGGCCCAAGGGCTTGTCTACATGGTAGGTTAGTGCGTGGCAGGCCAGGCTGTGAATCTACAGTGCACCAGCTTGCTGTGCAGTAACACCCCATGTGGACCCTGCTACAATGCAATGCGTGGTAAGCCAGTGTTAATCAGAGGTGGGCCAACTACGGCCCGTGGGACCCTCCTGCCCGGCCTCTGAGCTCCTGGCTGGGGATGCTAGTCCCCAGCCTCACCCCCCCCCAGCTGTTCCCCCTCCCCTGCAGGCTCAGCTCACTGTGTCACCAGCACAATGCTCTGGGCAGCAGCGTTCTTGCAGAGCCACAGCCTGAGTCGGTGCTCTGTGCTGTGCAGTGGCATGGCTGGCTCCAACCAGGCAGCACAGCTGCCTGTCTTGGTGCTCTGGGCAGCGTGGCTGTAGCACCGCCAGCCACCGGTGCTCCAGGCAGCGTGGTAAGGGGGCAGGGAGCAGCGGGGGTTGGATAGAGGGCAGAGGAGTTCGGAGTAGTGGATGAGGTCGGGGAGGTTGGGGAAGTAGGGGGGTTGAATGGGGGTGGGGGTCCCTGGGGAGCAGTCAGGAAGGAGATGGGAGGTTGGATGGGACGGTGTGGAGCAGTCAGGGGCAGGGGTTCTGGGAACAGTCAGGGAGAAGGGGTGGTTGGATGGGGTAAGCAGTGACATAGCCAGGTGGAGGGTACAGGGGGAGAGGGAAAAAAAAGGCGCCACTGGCTGTGGCGCTTTTACTCACCTGGTGGTGCTTTTACTGACAGGGCAGTGCTCCGGGTCTTCGGCAGCACCTCAGTGGCGGGACCTTCACTCGCTCTGCAGGTCTTCGGCTGCATTTTGGCGGCGGGTCCTTCAGTGCCGCCGAAGACACCTGGAGCTAGTGAAGGGCCCACCGCCAAAGTGCCAGAGTACCGCTGGGTGAGTAAAAATTAAAAAGGTGCCAAAAAATTGAAAAGACCCCACTTGGCCTCAGTAGGGTAGCGGCTGCTGCCCTGCTCCTCCCCTAGCTATGCTACTGGGTAGGGGTCCCGGGGTAGGGGGCCATCAGGAATGAGAGGAGGGGTTGGATGGGGTGGCAGGGGGTGGCTGGGGGCCCAGTGCCGATCAGGGGGCAGGGGGCCTAGGGTGGGTTGCTAGGGAAGAGGGGGTTGGATGGAGCAGGAGTCCTGGGGGGTGTGTGAGAAGTGTGGGGGAGGAGGTCAGATAGGGGATGAGGGCCAGGCCATGCGCCTGACTGTTTGAGGAGGCACAGCCTCCCCTAACTGGCCCTCCATACAATTTCAGAAACCCGATGTGGCCCTCAGGCCAAAAAGTTTTCTCGCCCCTGGTGTAAATCTACAGCACACTGGCTTGCCAAGCACTACGTTGCTGTGTGGACCCTGCTACAGTGCAGTGAAGGTCCCAGAGGAGCAGTATGCTAAGCTTCACTCCAGGACCACTGTAGCAAGTTCCACAGTGCAGCAAGGTGTGGTGTGCTGTAGCCTGGCTTGCCAGGCATTAGCTTGCTTTGTAGACAAGCCATTAGTCATAGTAAAACTGGAATAGTGGTGTATAGTTCTGTATTTCTACTGAAACCTACATCCTACTTCTTTTTATCCTCTCCTGTGTGTCTCTGAGACTGGAGGAGACCAGGCATTTTCAAAAACATTTGATCCTTGGAACTTCACTGGCTGTGTCTTGGCGTGAATGGAGTAATAGGTGAGAAACTGTAGCTGCACTGAGCTAGTGGGGAAAAAAAGATTCACCAGTGACTTGGACAGGATTCTAAAGTGACTTTCCAGGGATGGAAAGAAGTATAGAAACAGCCTCCTGTGAAGGTGGATCTCATTTTTTTGCAGTACTCATTGCTGACTCTTTATTCAGGTCGAAAGCAGAGCAGGGGATAGTTTTACAAATCCAACAACTTGTTGTCTTTCAACTGTAGGAAATTTTGCCTTTCTTAAAAATGAGGAGATCTTCAATACTGAGAATATCACTTTCCTTAAAAATTGCATAATTTCCATTTTAAGAAAATTGTTGGATTGTTTAGTGAGGCACTATGTGTTACAGTATTCAGGCTGTCAGACAGCCATGCCGAAAAATGTTCAGTCAATAGCATTAGCAGTTGGACAGCTGAGCCAAAGTTTGAGTTTTTCCCCCCTTGATGATCTGTCAGAACAGACTGTTTAAGATGATGTTGTCATGATGGCTTTTCAATAGGCTTTGTGCATTATATTCTAAACATGTTGATAAAGAAGATTTGTGTCCTTTCAATTAAATTTTAATAACATGCTTAATTTTTTTTAAAAACACATCAATCAATCACTTTGTCAATGTACTCTTTGTTCCAAATACCAGCTTGAACGTCTCTGTTGTTTCACTTGTATATATTGCAGATGCCATTGTGATGAGAGCAACATAGAAACTTACATATTTGTATTAAGAGTTTTTAAGTGGATGCAGAATAAAGTAGTTTGTGTTTTAACATCAGTACAGAAAGCGTTGGTGCATTGTGGGACAAGAGAAAAATAGTTGTACAGAGTACTTGGTCTTTTTGATGCCCACTACTGGTGGCTTTCTGGCTATTTTCCTGCTGCATATTATTGCTTTTTGAGGTTCCATGGGATACACTGCATATGAAAGAAGCTTTGCAAAACCAGATTCTGTTCCATCCTTTATAAAGAAAGGTCAGGAGTGAACTTGTTTAACTATAAATAGCTAATTATCCTCCCAAACAAAAAACCTTTCATGTCTGCTGGACTCTGTAACCAGCATTCCAGAGCCAGCAGCTTTTTTCTTGTCCTTCCATTTAGTTGCACTGGTTTGTTTGAACTAGATACTTGAGATAAACAACTATCTATTTTTCTGTTGCCACCTTAAAGCCAGCAGTGTACACCTGTAAGAGCCCGTGGTGCAAAGGGTCGCTTGTATAAACATGTTCCACCTCAGTCCCGAAAACCGTTACAAAATATAAAAGGTTTTCATATAAAGAGTTAAATTAGAAAAGTGTTTGTGTTTCAAGAAAAAGCCTAACTCAAAAAATAAATCTAATTGTGGGGCAGGGGACCCCATTTCTTTTCCAGATTTCCTAGTGTAAATCTCGTGAACTTGATTGTTTTCTTCAGAGAACAGTTCACGTGACATTTTCCATTTTGATATGTTTGGTAACAATAAAGGGCAAAGGTTAGAGATAGACAGCACAACTGAGTTTCTCCCTTCTCTTCCCGTGATAAGTATATTCTTCAGTGCCATTGCTTAAGATTCTTTGTGGAGTGAGACACTACTCAGTGTATGCAAGACTGACAGAATGTGGCTTTATTGGGAAAAAATTCAGTAGCTCCAAATACAATAGCCAATTTAATGTACCTTATCAGAGTATGCACTTAATGCATGTAATCATGGCTTGCTGCCAATGCTACTATTACCATAAATGTATATTTATAATTTCCTTTCACTTCCTCTGTGTCATGCCAAAAGAAACACTCAGAGCCATATTGTGTTGCATTTTCCTTTTTCTGGAAATAGTTCATCAGGATGTATGGACTACATCCATAAGGCCATACATATCAGTAGCCGTTAATGTATAGGCAGTGCCGAGGGATGTAAATCATTAATAAATGGGTGATGTATATATTTAAGAGGAAAACATGATGTTGAACTAAATGTTCCGAGGAAATACACAGAGAAAACAGTGACAGGTGTTCACATGGATAGAACACAAAACATGAATGTTGGGACAGTAGCTTTGTTCTTGGGAGTGTTAGCTTGATCAAGTTGATTTGGGGGATCTGGGACCCACTGATGTTATGAAGAATGCTGTCAGGAGTAAGAGCTTGCAGCTGGCCTGCTTACCTGCTAGCTAGCTTAACCCCCTAGAAGTCCAAAGAGTGCAGCTGGACCTCAGTTGCAGTGCCTGATTGGCTAAACCACCCAATTAGCAGAGGGCATCAGCAGACCTGCCCTTAAAACCAGCTGATGTCTGACTCTGGCGGACCATTGACTCTGGCATCTGGCCTCTGATTCTGGTCCGGACTTTCACTTCAGTTTTCTTCTCTGGATGCCTATTCTGCCCTGTAGGCCTGATTCCTGCTCCAACTACTCGGCAAGACAGTCCATGTCCCAGTTCCTAGCAGATGCCCCCTCCCAATCCTTTCCCCACCCAAGCTCTCCTCCTTCTTTACTCTATCATCTTTCCTCTATGTATTCTCCCCCAACATGGGTCAGGAAGGGAGTTAGAGATCTCTATCCATATAATAGTCAGGAAGAAGTAGAAAGCCTGGCCCAGAGCTGGCCAGTGGAGAGACTACCATACAGCTAGCACAGCACCAATTAATGCATTCAGACAGCAATAGATCACATTATTGTAATTTTGTACTTGAGTAGTACCCAAAAGATCAGGTCCCCATTGTGCTAGGGCCTCTAAAAACACAGTCCCTGCTCTGAAAGTCTCAATACCTGATCTCACCTCATCAGCAGCAGATCCACATAGCTATGATGTAGCTGTGGTGGTGCCTAGAATGGACTTTCATCTTGAACAGCCCCTTGCAAGTCTCCTTCCTTTGGCAAGAATTGATACGGGAGGGTTTAGGCTTTTTAAATCCCTCAAAATTCCCCAACTTCCAATTTCATTTGTGGTTGGCCCTGTGCTCTGCTTCCTTTGGCCTCAGCCATATAAACTTCTGTAGAAGTGTGCCTTCTGCACATAGGACATGACCTCAACATTGACGTCCTCTTGTTCTCAACTGGTGCAAAGCAGCAGCTTGCCAGGATTCTCTAAGTATCTTCTCGTTTGTGACAAAATCAAACCAACAGATGTTGAGATCTCACCTCAGCACCTCATGTTAAATTAACTCAACACAAATCATGAGGGAGAAACCCCACAACATTGAATCCCAAAAGCTCGCTACAACCTCCATTAGATTTTGTTGTGCTTTATAATTTATCTTGGAAGGCTAGCATGAGAAAATAGATTTTAATGCTTCGCTCTTGAAGACCAAAAGAATTCCCTTTGGTAAAACTAGTTCTTAGCAGTGAAACTCAATAAGAAATTTTTTAAAAAACTCCTCTAACTAGGATATGTTCTATAGAACAGAAAAAAGCTGGCAGAGTAAAGAAAATTAGCCACCAAATTGGGGACATTTTTGTAATCTTAAACATTGAGAGCTGGAAAGAAATCCATCTGGATCTAGATTTCTAAGCGCTAAGGCATGAATGTTTTGTACTATGCAAAATCTTGCATGGCCTTCATTGAAAACTCTGAGACAGATGCTGAGAAAGGAGTCTGAAACCAATCCAGGCAACTGAAGGAGTACAACCAAGGAAGACCAAGACAAGTGACTTCCCCCAGAAGACTGAATATTCTCCATGTTTTTCCTCTTAATCCACAGCCTGAATCTGCAGCGTGGTCCAAGAAAATAAACCCATCAAAGACTGCAACTACTCAAAGAACTTATTGAACCCATTCCAGTGCAGGGAGAGACAATGCCAGATGCTCTTGTGCATTTTGTCCCAATCCCATTTAAGCCAATTGAAATCTTCCAGTAGGACTTGGAATCAGTCGTTCGATCTTCAAGGAGACACCATCAGGTCAGCTTCCAGGCTCTGAGGAAGGGTTTGAGAACTGGCAGTGAAGGAAAATGGGTCAAAGCTGAGAGCATGTACTAGAGCAGGAGAGTGATCCTGAGTGGAAAGGGAGTATGCAGTGTAGTTGTACCAATGTCGGTCCCAGAATATTCAAGAAACAAGGTGTGACTTGAAAGCTTCTCTCTCTCACCAACAGAAGTTGGTCCAAAAAAAAAAAAAAGATAATGCTCACTCCCTTTCCAGAGACAATGTAGGTATAAAGCGTGGCTGCTCCTAACAATACTAATCTTCTGCACCTCCCAGTAGCCAATAATTCCTTCACTCCACTCTGGCACAACACTTCGCAGTTACCCACAGGTGAAATTCTAGAAAACTGACCAAGGTTTTAAGTAAATAGGAAATAACCATTGTGCTATCAGTTAGTCAGTCTGAATGGCAGAGCCTTGAAAACAGCAGAGAGAGCAGGTGATTACACTGTATGAATTTTTCATATAGTTGTGATGACCACAGATTAATTAGTAGTGACTAAAATTAAATGAATCCCAGCTCTCACATCACCAGGGCTACATGTGGTACAAAAGGGTCATTGTGTGTGACTGCAGGGAAGTATCATGGCAGACTGAAAACAAAGAAGTTGGACTCAGCTTCGCAGTGAATATGTAATCAAGAAGTTCAGTCCCCTTTGAGAAGACAGGAATTTGGAGAGAGCATTACAGTAAAAGAGCCCCTTGCGCTACTGGGGTGAGTCAGCAGGAAATGAGATAACAGCAGTCTGCAAGGGTTTTTCCGAATCTTTAGAACTAGGAATGCAAACAAAAAAGGCATCTGGAGAAAAACAAAAATCCTTCTCAGCGTGGAATTCAAGGAGACTTCAGCACCTGGGCATAGAGCCCTGCCTTCTCGCAGGCATTCCCCTAGCCAGCCTCTTATAACCCCACTCCTGAACCTCTCAGGACAGGTTTCCAAAGGGGTCAGTTCCCATTCTGGCAACAGAATAAGTGGCCAGATATTCAAGAGCTCAGCACGTTAGTGCTCAGTTGTTCTGCAAAGCTGGCAGTAAATGCCATGATGGGACCTGTACGGTGCCAGGCTCTTCTGGAAATCTGGCCCCATTTGTGGGTGCTGAACAGTTGAGAATCTGACCCTGAGCTCTTTGGGGAAAAAAGAGTGCTCAGGTCTCCAGTTAGCCTTTGCTTACTAGGGACATGGTATTGTCCCTTCACTCTGCGACTTGCCTAAACCAGAGGCTACAGATTTCAGTCAGAGTGGTACTGGACCTTTAGGCAATGTGTTTGTCCTTGGTTTCAAGAAGCTCAAAAAATTGATATGATTGTTTTTAAAGTTAAACCAGCTGGCATTTGGTTTCTTTCTGGGGTACCAGGCATGGGGTCTGTGCTAGAATCCTGTCTGGAACAGACCTGCTTCATTTTAACCTGAGCCAAAACAGTGTCATGGAGGTGCAGGCTAGGACTGTTAGGGAGCAGCATGGAACCATTAAGGACCTGCACCTCCCCACTTAGAGTGACCCTCTTCAGCTGGCCACAAAAACACAGCAAGGGACATCATTGCTTGTGAAATGGCCTCACAACCATTTGTGCTTGTCACCAAACTGATACCACTCCACACAGAAATGTTTCCAAGACTGCACTGCCTAACTGGGTGTAGCTGGGGAGGCCCCCACAAGACTGAATAAATCTGCATCCAACACTGAATTTCTATGCACTTCGGAGAGTGTCAAAGCAATATTTTTTAGCCTTTTAAGACACATTTGCTGTTGATTTACACATCGTTTTGTTCAACAGAAATGAATGCCTGACAGTTTACAAACTGCCTCAGATTAAAGGAGCCCCAGGAGATCATGCTTTCTAGGCCAACATTAAAGTGCATTTTATTCCAGAAATGGATTACAATCCCATGTTACCTTAATGGTGAAGGCCCCAATCATCCCTTGTATGGAAAAAAGGACAAAATGGAGGGAGGGAAACAAATGCCAGAAACCCTGTGGGGTCAACCCAGGAAAGTTTTTCCTTTGCATCTTCCAACCAAGAAGGAGAGGGATCCCAAACCTGCACAAAAGGTAATGAGGATCCTTCTCCAGCTCCTCTCTGTGGTTGCTTGGGCGCCATCAGGAGCTGTGCCATTGAAGGGCCCCTCCCTCTGTGCCCGCACCCAAGGGAGAAGGATTAAGGTGGTTGGGAGAAGATAATGTTACTTGAACAAGAATTAACCCTCAGGCAGATTTACTTTTGAGAATCCTTAAAGTTAGATGACTTTGCAGTCCAGCCTGGTTTCACTGCCTCCAGCACACCCCAGCACTATCGGCAGAACACTAACTACTCACCGTGTACCTACAATGGGGCGGGGATGGAGTGAGAGCATGCACAGAGTCAGTAGCATAATACTCTCAGATAACTTGCACTCTTCTCCAAAGCAGATGCACTCTACTCCATGATAGAGAGAAACATGCCTCCCAAATAATTTCAATCCAAATTCTCCCCATGGACACACATGTTGTATTTATGTTGGCTTCTCTGGGAGCTGCACATGCATCTGTCAGGGGAGAGTTTGGTCCATAGTTCTGAGTGGCTCATCCATGTAAAACAGAAGTGTCAAACCTCAGTCATGACGCATACTAGCCTCTGTCTGTTGCTCTGTGATTTCTTCATCTGACTCAGGAAAGGGTAGCATTCAATTTCCTTGGAGTGAAATGCAATTTCAGACCTTTGACATAGACATTTACAGGATTGGCTTCCAAAGAACCGATGGCTTTTTACTGAAAATGATTTACCATCTGGCCAATTTACACTATTGCTTTCCCTCAAACATTTATGGCCTTCCTTTTCTCCTCTGGGGCATGGTAGAAAGTATTTGCTTTATTTCCCTTAAAATAATACTGTAAATCTGGGAATTGGGAACTGTGACCTGACGGGTTTTTTGTTTTTTTAAAAGAATCATTCGGGTGAAAAAACTGAAATATTATTCCCAACAGGGAAATTATTTTTTAACAGATAATTTGATCTAATATGTTGGAAGCAATTATTTCCCCCATATGTCTCTGATATAGCATTACAAAGAATGCTCTAGTTTTGTGACTATTTAAGCACATGAGTAACTTCATGCATACGTATAGTCTCACTGAGTCCAATGGGACTGTTCACATACACAGTTACTCACATGCTTAGGTGGTTCCAGGATCAGGCCCTGATCCTGGAACCCCCCCAAAAAATCCCACTGATATTGTTAAGAATTTTGCCTGAGGAAGAATTTCAGGATTGGATGCTAAAACCCGTGCCTCTAGCTGGGTCTGTTTTTATTTTTCTTACCAATTAATTTTTACTATACTTGGACATAAAATTATTTCATTCTATATTCCAGTGATAAACTTTTGTTTCCAATTAGCATTTATTGGATGATTTCAGTCAAAAGTAAACCTGGTAATAGAACCCAAACTGTGCACTCCATTACTTGGTCACAATGTGGTTTTTCTCCTTAGCTTTTCACGAGCCTTAAATATGCAAGAATGTTGAAAACTGAGGGCCAGATCCTCAGCTGGTATAAATCAGCGTAGCTCCTGGAGCCCAGCCCAGAATGCATTACAGTTAAAATGTCTCATGTAAATATCTATTCTTCCATCAATACAGACATGAACCTGACTAGCACAAATGGAAATAACAAGCACAGGGCAAGTGGAAGAGGACTGCCCTTTGGTTTTCAGATGCTTTGCCTTGTTTTTGATAATTGGATATGAAATAACCTGTCTTCCCTTGTCAATATACCACGGTTCTTCTTTCTACTGATAGTGCGCCAAGCAGGATATTAGAAAGGAGATAAAACATGGGTACAGCTTGGTTGGTAGGGAGCACCTCTAGCAGTAAATGTTACTTCTGATGTATTTTGTACCTTCTGGTGTGCACAGGATCAAATATTTTTCAGTGGGTTTTACAGCCTTTGTTAATATTTTGTATAGCTTGTGATAGACCCAGGCCAGTTGGGAAGAGCAGAGGAGTAGAAGGGAGATATACTGGCCACTGGAGAAGCAGTTTTCTGTTCCTTGAGTGACCAGAGCAGGGGCTTCTCCAGGCTAATGAGAACACCTGACTCCAATTAACCTGCTAAGAGTCAGGTGAGGCTGTTTAGCACCTGACTCTAATTAAGGCTCCTCTGATGCTATAAAAGAGCTCATTCCAGTCAGGCCAAAGGGATCCAGAGGAGAGGAAGTGTGTGCGAGGAACTGGCAGCAAGAGGCATGCAAGAAGCTGAGAGTGAGTAGACATACTGCTGGAGGACTGAGAAGTACAAGCATTATCAGACAACAGGAGGAAGGTCCAGTGGTGAGGATAAAGAAGGTGTTTGGAGGAGGCCATGGGGAAGTAGCCCAGGGAATTGTAGCTGTTCCAGAAGGCATTCTAGAGAGCTGCAGTCCACTGGGCCCTGGGCTGGAACCCAGAGTAGAGGGTGGGCCCAGGTTTCCCCCTAAACCTCCCAACTCCTGATCAAACACAGGAGGAATTGACCTGGATTGTGGCTTCTACCAGAGGGGAAGGTCTATGGGCTGTTTCCTGATCCACAGGGTGAATCTGTGAGGCGAGCAAATCCGTCAATAAGTGCAGGACCCACCAAGGTAGAGGAGGAACTTTGTCACAAACTGAAATAACATGAAAACTAGTCTCTTTACAATGCTTCAGTTCCTGTTTGGTGGAAATATGACAAAGAGACCAGATCCTCCATCATTTTGGCCCTGCAAAATGTTAATTTTCACTCAGGCACTAAAAAGCCAGCAAAAAATGTAAATATAGATACCAAGTTATTAACGTGAGATAAATTCTGATCCCCTTAGTCACTTCAAGTAACTCCTGACTTCCAGAGCAGTCCCATTCAAATTAATTAAACTATTTGTGGAGTAAGGTGTTATTCAAGGTGAGAGGGTGTCAGGATCTGGCCCTTTATTTGGGCTCTTGTGTAACCTGAGTACATAGCCCAGGGGTCTGATTCTGATCTTACTTGCACCAGTGTGAATCAGGAGTAAATGGGAACAGTGCACAACTATACTATGAAATGGTATAACTGAAATGTGAATCATGCCCCTTTTTCTTCCTTCATAGGACAGATAAATATTGATCATATGGGGGAAATGAAGAAATGCAAAATAATTAGCAATGGCTGAATATTGAGAAACAGTCAAGCTTATTTAATTACAGACCAGTGAAAGCTGTACAGGTTCAGCAAGATCTAATTATAGGTCAAAAGTGAATTTCCTTTTCCCTGGTGAATTTCTTTCTCTTCCTCTGCTTATTTACACACAACAAATGAAATGCTATTATAGGCTGTGAAGAATAGCCGGAGTGGCTGTTTAGTACTAGGAGCCATGTACCTCACCGTTTTCTGTTTCTTCTTTCTTTTAGGATAATGGGCCCACTCAGAGCCGAAGATCAGTGCCCTATGCTCCCGGAGGGAGCCCCACTGACAACAAACAGGTGTTGAATTTACAGTACAATAATCCAACACGACTCTATCCAAATAACAATGTCGAATCCAGTTTGCCAGCACAGATGAGTGGGCTCCATATTGCTTCGCCACACAGGTGTGAGAAAAGCTCTAATTGTATGATTATATTGCTGCCAGTTAATGATGGAATTTGACATTTTTAAATAGCAATTTGTATAAAGTGCTTTGTGGGGAAAGGGTGTACATAACAGGTCCCCCCTCCGTGCTGTGTCCGTAAAGGATAGAAGACTGGTACAGCATAGATAGGGCGCACTGGCTTTTGAGTGCAAGCTGCAAAGCTTTTAGCTCTGGAGGTTCCTGGTCTAATGTTGAATGTGCCAGTGAAGATGGCAGCCATCCCACATTCATGGGGAACCTGGGTTCTTGGAGCTAAAGATTCAAGTTTCTAATCAAAATGCTATATGGGCACAGCAGTCAGTGTTTGTTTATTTTACGTAGGTATATGCCGTGTGTGGCTGATGTTTGTTTTGCCCCTTATTGTACTCAGTACAATACATAAGCATGTCATACCATATTTATTATTTCTATTATCATAGAGCCCAGGAGTCCCATAATGGACCAGAACCCCATTATGCTAAATACAACTAAACGGCTTTGCTACAGCAAAAGTTCTCTTCATGCAGTTTAGCTTATGTTGACATAACATATTAGTATTTTGGAAGAATTGGTGCCATCACATAACTGAAATACAGCACAACCAGTGATGGTCTATAAGCAAGGATGGCTTGGTACTTGCATCTTTCTCTGTAGTCAGTAAAACGGGTCAATCAACTGTATGCTTGAACATTTAGACTGGCCGTTTTCTTAAACAGAAGTTTCCTATTTGGTAAAACCACATTTTTATCTGAAAATGATGTACCTATTATGCTTCCAAGTAACACCTAAATTAACTATAACTGACAGATATTAACAGTAAAAGCGATTTTCTCTATTAAGTTTATTTTGTACGTTTGACAACGCTATGTACAGTCACTCTCAAAGTTTTCTTTATATAGTCAGTTACTCAGTTTTTCCTTTGGTGGAAAAAACCAATCAGGATAAATATTTTCAAAGGCATCTCTTAAAAAAAAATAAAAATCAGAACATGCTATTTAATGGGGCTCTGTCAGCAACTGTTGTTTTCTTAAGTATTTAATTAAAAAAAAATCCAAGTTGACAGTTGCCCTTCAAGTGTGGATTTCAAATGGGCAGAGACTCTGGATTTTTGTAACCACCTCTGTTAACTTCTGCAGATTCTCCACAGGTGGAGGCAGGCATGTTAACTCTGTGCTCATTAGAAAGGACCAAGGCCAGTTTCAGCAAAATGCTTCTTAGAGCAATCAAGGGTAACACCCATGAAAGCCTGTGGGCCAAATTCAGTGATGCCAATTACACAAATTGTAATTTACACATGTTGTGATGTCAGTGGCCAAATGGCATAAATTGCACCAATTAGGCACTTAGTAGATGCACAAATAATATGTAACTGAGCATTTGGGGGACAGAAGGGATGTATGTAGGAGGACAAACAATTAACAGGAAGCTGTGAAATAAAAGCAAGATCTCCCCCTTTCTACCTATCCCCACACAATTCCCAGTTTACCTGTAGGATGCCAAGCTGATGTGGATATCAGGTTGGCTGAAGTTGTTTTGCCTGTCCACTTAATGCCAAAACTAGTACATTTTACTCTAGTTCATCAATTGCAGCCAGCTTGACTGACACCCATTGTATAACTTACCCCATCATTTATATCACTACTGAATTTGGATTACCTGATTCAGATCCTTTTACTGCTAATGGAACTGGATAGGTAGCAGTCACCAGATGAGATCCCAATGTGGGATGATGCTAATGATCCTGAGTTAGTCATAAACTTCAGTATCTTGTTTTAAGGAAATGTTTGTCCACCAGACACTTATCAAAGGTTTTTGCTCCGTAGAGGCTATGATTGCTGTTGTACAGTGACTAGTCTTCCAAAGTGAAGCCTTGGAGCAGATTTTGGGATTATGGCTTTCATACAAAACTAAATCCAATAAATTGGGACGTCTGTAAATCTAGGTCAATGCAGCTGTTTGGCAGGCTGTGGTATATTAGTGCTTATAGAAAATCAAACAGTTTTCTAGCCACACACAGCTCAGATGAATAGCTGAAACTTCGATGCAGCCCAGCTTGTGGACTAGAGTATCTTTGTTTGAGGCTGTTGGCAATTTATGTCAGACATTAGTTCTGAACTAGGAAAAATGCCCATATTAATTCCCAGCAGTGAAGAAGCTTTTTCAGATTGTGGAGTACGGTGTGTCTGTACTAATTCACACCTGGGGGACTTGATGGGTCAAATTTTGCCCTCTGTTACGCTTGTACAGCCTCATTGACATTAATGATGCTGAAGTTGTTGAGATGGCACAGGAATCACTGAGAGCAGAATGTGGCTTTGTATACCTTGGCTAAAAACAGGGGGATTAGCTTTAATGATGAGTCAGTGCATTTGTGCTTGATTTTGAACGCATTCATAGGTTCAGAATTGGGTCACGAACTCAGTCTTTTCCAAGTATGGGATTTGCCTGGATTAAAGACAAGTTTACTCCCTAGCTGAAAACGCATGACTTGACGGATGACACCACTATAACAAGGTAGTTAGGGAACTTCAGACATGCAGAAAGGACACCAGAGCAACTGGCGCAGAATCTGCAGAGTCAGGTTCAAGTCACTGGTGGTAAATGCTGCAACAACTTGCAGTCCCATGTGCACTCAACGATTCTCAGCAGCAACAGCTCAGCTCGCTGACTCAAGATTTCATGGTCATCACAACCTTCAGAGAATTATGCATAGATTGCTTCATGGCTTGCATAATTTTTTCCCTAGACCAGGCTTCCCTATAGGCAGAAAAACATTGCAGGAGGAAAGAAAGCTTAATTGAATCTCTGTGAAAATAAACTAGAATGTAATGCATGGATGAAAAGGTTTAATCAAATGCAGACTTGTTTGGTGACACACAGAACACTCGGGGCAGCTTGCAAAACCTTAAACCCCATGGAGTACGTGGTACACCCTTCCCTAATTAGTGGTGGATCTTGTTCCTCTACTGTATATAATGGCATCTCCATCCTTGGTGACCAATCCAGTCCTGCCACTGCTGACTTGATGAAGAGATCACTGACTACCCATTAGAATGTTAGAAAATCAAGTCCCGCTTAGCTGATCTTGCAGGTTCAGCTTTGAGTTCCTACATTGCCCACCAACAAGTGCACATTCCAAACAGAAGCTGGGCACAGTAGGAATCTAAGATCCAAATTACTTCCAGAAAATGCACTGTTGAAAGCGAATTTTGTTTGATTTATGTACTGGCATGAATGCAATGCTGGTGGAGACAGTGACTCAGATGATGAGTAAGATGTGTTCTGCTGTTTGACGGGGATTAAGAGCTCTGGCTATTTTTATTGTTTTTATAAAGACATTGACGTGCATGGCACTTTACAGGCAAGTAAGACAAAGTCTTTGCCCCTAGGTGCTATAATATGCTATTAGGCCCCAGTTCAACAAAAGAATTTAAACATATGTTTAAGACCTTCTCTGTTCAACAGTATGCGTAAGCATTTGCTAAAGTCTCTTTGAAGTCAGCGGAACATAAGCATGTCCTTTTAGAGCTTTGCTGTATTAGGATGGATTGTTGAATCAGGGCCTTCATTACTATACATTGTTTGTTTGTTTCAGTTGCACCCAATATTGTGCCAGGTGCTTTGAATACAGACAGACAATCCCCTGCCCCAAAGAATTTACAATCTAAACAGACAATGTGGGATCAAAGAACATGGAAGAGAATGTGATAAAATAGGTTTGGAGGGTGTTTTATCAATTTGTTTAGTGGTCATTTTTGTGGGCCCAGTATTTTTATTATTTTTTTTAACACTTGGACTTTCTGGGACAAATACCATTGGCCTTTTCAATGCAGAATTATCCAGAAGGAAACTGGATTAGAAAGGTGCGTTCACTGCAGATAACATCATATCCACAGGGGCTGTAGCTGGCAACGACAAAAAAAAATACCCCGGATGTCAGGTCATTTAACAATGGATGGGGTGGCTTCCATAGCACTGAGTCATTAATTTAATGAACTTTTTCAGTACATTCCATCTGTGGCACAGTAATTTACGAAGCTTTTTAGCAGCTGCCCTTTTTCTAAGACTCTTGATAACTGGTAAATCCTTAGTTATATTGCACAATAGAAGAGCAAGCAACATACTAGTTTATCTTTCATGGTTTGCACGTTTGTTTCCCTAGAGAAAACTTTGCTATAGGCAAAAAACATGGGAGTGGGGGATTTAATTAAGCCTCTGTGAAAATAAATGTGGATATAATTTATGGATGAAAAAGTTTAATGAAATGCAGACTTGTTTGGGGAAACACAGAACATTTGGGCTTGCTCATAAAACTTCCAACCCCATCGATTTCACACATCCCTAATTAGCTGGGAATCTTGTTCCTCCCCTGAATGCAATAGCTGCTTACCATCTGACATTGCTTTGCTTTTAAATAGTGCTGACCCTTTAAAACCTCTCCTGAGAAGCAGAAATGGAATTGACATGGAGTCAGATGTGTACAAGATGCTCCAGGATTATGAAAAGCCAGCTTCGGAGCCTAAGCAGTCTGGATCCTTCCGATATTTGCAGGGCATGTTAGAAGCTGGAGAGAATGGTAAGGAGACAGCATCTCAGATTGTTTGTACATACAGAGTTTTCCAAACTCCCCCGAGCCTCCTAATTCTTATGGTCTTCTAAGTCAGTTTGTTACCTATGAATATGATATGCCCTACAAAAGGGAAAACCTTTTATGATTGCATTAAAAGCCCTTCCAAGCTTGGAACGTCAGCGCTTTGATAGTAAGGTGACTGCTCCCAACAGAGTTAGCTGTATGGTGCTCACTCATCAGAGAAGGCCAATCCTGGCTTTACGATACTGAGCAGGTTGTGGTACAGTGCATCAGAAATGGCTGGGAGAATTTCTGCTAACTTTTCCAGAATTATGCTGGGGAGTGTGCTGAGGTTCAAAGAGTGGCACTTTGTAGAGTGTAGTCACACATCCCCCTGCAGCTGTACCCACCTACTCTGATGAGGGGGAACAGGATAGGATCACATGACACTCACTGCCATTTACCGCAAGAGTTAGCTCCACTGCTCGCTGCCTGTTACTGTAGTATCTGCACACCTCACAATTTGTAGTGTATTTATCCTCATAACACCCCTCTGATGCAGGGAAATGCTGTTCCCATTTTGCAGATGGAGAACTGAGGCTCAGAGAGGTTAAGTGACACAGGGATTTGAACCCTGCTCTGCCAAGTCATGGGCTGAGCCTTAACCACTGGACCTCTCTTTCATCATCCTTCCTAGATATGTCAGGGGGCTAACCCCACCAAACAGCCCCCCCACAAGCTGTGGCAGAGGCGCAAGTGAGGAAGGTCTTTTAACATTGTCTCTTTCATTTTGCACACATGGGCTGGAACAGCTGAAATCTGCCCCTCAATTGGTATGATGCAGTGACATTGATCTTGAGTATGTGGAAAGAAATGTATTGAACTTGAGAACAAAACCACAGCTTTGCTTTCATCCAGCCCAGTTTGGTGTGTCTGGACCACTTGAAAGAGATTAGTGCTTAAGGCAGAGCTGTAGACTTCTACGTAAAGCATGTGGTGTGTGACTGGGCAGGAATGTCTTTGGTTCAGTACTGGGATACTTCAAAGACTAGATTTTGACTCTCCTACTTCCACAAGCTCTCAAACAGGATTAGCAACCTCCTCTTCACTTCCATTGTAGAGAGCTTGTTGACACATGCTCCTGGCACTCTGGTTCCACCGGCCACAACCACTTCAGCAACTAACCCAGCCAGCAACCTACATCTGCTTTCATTGCTTATGTGGATGCTGGGAAATGACATTGTGACAGTGTGCAAAGGCATTACCTGGTCACTGGCAAACCTCTGCTCAGATTTTCCCTGTTGTTGCACAGGTGCGCATACATTGGCTTCTTGCCTGTGGAAGGATTAGACTCCACATTCTCGGCTGAGCCACATCATCCCTTGAGAAAAAGACCTGGCTGACTGCCTCTGTGTAATTCTCTACTGAATCATTCCACAGGCCTGGAAAGCACTTTGAAAGGAAACGCGGAAACTGACTGTTCTGGTTCCTGTTGTTTTCAGTCTCGCCTCCTTTGTGCTGAGACTTGGAATGATTAGACATGTGAACACTTCTCCAGCAATAAATGCCCCAATGGCGGTTTCAAACCAGGTACCTGAACACACAGCCCAGATTAGCAGCTGTGCTTACTGCATCCAAACTCAGACTTTGGGCATCCTGTGGAAGGTGTCTAGGTTTGCAGGTTGGATGCACACTGCGACTGTTTTCCTAGGAGTATCATACAGATGTAATACATTAGAAACGATTGGGAGCATAATTAATAGAATATCAGTTTCCTATTTAAATAAATGTACGCAGTATTGTAGCCATGTTGGTCCCAGGATATTAGAGAAGCAGGGTGAGTGAGGTAATATCTTTTAGTGGACCAACTTCTGCTGGTGAAACAGACAAGCTTTCGAGCTTACGCAGAACTCTTCTTCAGGTGCTGAAGACCTGAAGGATTGCTCTGTGTAAGCTCAAAGCTTGTTTTTCTCATCCACAGAAGGTCCAATAAAAGATATGACCTCACCCACCTTTTCTATCTAAATAAATGGCATTTACATGAACAAACATAATAATGGGAGTCAGCAGTTTCAGTTATACTCAGTCTTGCAGCCAGTTTCCTATAGAATGTAACAAAGCCCATATTTTAGATAACTGTTGTCCACTCGTCTCCAACCATACAAAAATCATGAGCCAGACTGCAAAAATTATGAGGTTGTCTTAAAAAGCCACAAGATTTTAAACAATAAATGTTTTGTTCACTTTGAGCTTTGGGCCTTTAGAGTTTAAATTTTCAAGCTTTTCTCTGCAAAAAGACTGATATTCCCACATGACTCAAGGAGCTGGGACTTTAAGGAAAACAACAATTGCAAGGCTTGGGATAAAATTGCCAGAGTTGGTAACACAGCTTTGTTGCGCCTCAGTTTCCCTGTGCGTAAAATTACTGAGAATATTTTCCTACCCCACTAGTCTGTTGCGAGATGTAATTCATGACAAGCAATATCATGTCCCCACTGAAATCAGTGACACAACTTCCACTGGTGAGCAGGATTGGGCCCAAATGTTTGCAAAGCCATTTGAGAGTTGAAGAGAAGAGGTACTACAGAGTGGCCCAATGTTATTTCGTGTTTGGGCTGGCAGTCTCTCTGCTCGTCACATTGTGGTCATAGTTGGCTGGAACAGAACAGTTTTCTGCACCCCGCCATCCCAAAGCACTGCCCACTGTGTCCGTATCACCGAGTCCAGGTCTGGCAGGCAGACAATTCTGGGTTCTGTCGAATATCATCACCTTGCTTTACAATCATTGGGTTACTGCCAGTCCCCTGCTGTAGGCAAGTGGCTTTGAGGGAGCCCTAAAAACATCATCTGTGCACTCTAGGTGTCCTCCAAGACATGGAAAAATGTGTGGCCATGAGTGTTACAGATCCCACAGGCCAGGCTTGCGTGCTTGCAGGAGGCCTCAGACTAAGCTATGATCTTTGGGAAAATCCGCTTTCAACCCTAGCAGCCATTTACATTTCTTAGGCTATGTTCGCAAGGAGAAGGGCCAATAACTTCCTTTTGGAAAAGCGCAAAATATGAGATTAGCCATGGGACTCCTAGCATAGACGCTCTATTCCATTCTAGGCTGGCAGGGCAAATGCATGATTAGCTGGCAGTAACAGCAGGATCTGATTGTGCCTTTGGGTTTTTTGGCAGTGCACAACTGTACATACCCGAGAACCTCATTATTAGGAAGAAGCCAGTAGAAAGCACTGGAGCTGAAGCTCATAAATGACTATTGTCTCCTCCCCTTCTTCCATCCTCTCATGATGAGACGTAACTAGCACAGCAGAGCCTTGCTTTTACAAGATTTTAATAGGGTATCTTAAAAGAGCAACACTATTTTAAAAGATTTTTTGAAGAACTGCCCCCTGCCCTCTCACATGGAGTTTATTGCAATGCCAACCTCTGGTAACATAGCAGCACAATGTTGTTAGAGTCTGGAATTACAAAACTGATGAAAGATACCAACCAAAAGGTCAGTAAGCTGGAGAATTCAGATCTTGATTCTAGGCCAACACCATGCTTTTTTCTCTTACTTTACACCTGGTTCTGGTCTCTTAATGATTTTTATATGAGGCTGGTGAATCCCTGACCAGTTTTGCAGCCACAAACTCTGGCCAGGAGCATTGATTGTTAAGTTACTGGGGTTCATTTTGTAAAGGATTAAAAATGAAATATTCTCTTCTGAAGAGACTCTGTCAGCATAAAATGCATAGGTAATTAAAAATAAAATATTTTAAAATCTGAATGTATTTTTCTTAATTTAAGCTTCTTTTGCATTTCACTCAGCTTGGATGATGGAAATAGACCAATCCCTTTCACTTTGGAGTAAATTATTTCACTTCTGGGTTCTGGTGTACTAGGAAAATATTATTGTATTGGGGAGTCTCAGTACTAGAGATTCCATTTAAGAGATTTAGTTTTATTGTTTTTTAAATGATAATTTTTTTAATTCGTATCAGGGTTCTTCAGATTTTCCTTTCCCCCTTTTAAAAACTAAATACAAAAAAGAAGAAATACATGATTTGGGTTCAAGACTAGTGTTCAGTGTCCCTTTAAAGGCAGGATCTTCATAGTCTTAGAAAACCTGGTATTTCATGTGAAGGACTGGGGATATGGAAAATTTTCCTGCCAGAAGCAGTATTTTTTCTTTATGATGATTGGCCTCATATTGTGCCTCCTAATAAGAAATGTTTCCTGCTGGGAATCTGACAGGATTGGTAAAGAAACCTAAAGTTGCCTCAATGGGTGCCCCTCGACCGTGAAAGATAAACCCTAAGCACAAAGCATAGACAAGAATGTTTAGTTAAAGTTAGTAGCTGCCTAGCTGAGGAACATAAATTATTGTGGGGCTCTGCGCCTGCAGAAACAGAGGGAAAGGACCTAGCATTCTGGTGAGAGTTTTGAAGGTCCTGCCTTGTTTTAAAATCTCTCTCTCTCTCTCTCTCCCTCTCTCCCCACCTCTGTCAAAGTTATCCAAGTTCCCTAGCTTAGGAACAGGAGCAGCTTCAGGCGTAAGGAGGGTGATATTTTAAAAACTGGCAAATGAATATATGAATAGCTCAAATACAGCATCTCTCAGTCTGTGAGGTCTGACCTTGTGCGCGATTGTGTCAGTCCATGCTCAACAGAAAATCTCAGCAAACGAGTTCTGCTTGAGTCCAACCAAGCGCACTGGAGGCCTCTTGGGCTTAACAGTTTCAGTAGGTTGCTTGGGCAGTCAGTCACACATAGAGCGAGGAGCTGTCTTATTCCAAGTCTTCTGAAAACATTAACATTGTGTTTTACTTGTGGGAGGCTGAGAGAGTCTTTGGCTTTCATGATCTTAGTTGTTTGATTGTAAAACCATGAGCACTATCATGCTTTGGCTTAGTCTTAATGACTAAGACTCTGTCACTGTGCAAAGACAGAGAAATAATAAAAAGCCCTCCAAAAAAAACACCCTGACTTTGGGAGGGAGACAGTTTTGTGGGCCCTTTGCTCACCTCTTAATTCTATAATTGAATAGCCTCCTCTACATTAACTGCAAACGGTTTCTATAAGGATGAAAGTACAGTGATGCTGGTAACTGCTGGAGCTGAAATGCACTGATCTGTCTTTCTGTGTTGAAAGCAAAGCAAGTTGTCTTACGTGTTGCGTCTTTATTCTGAAAGGAAAGAGGAGGCACTTCTTATCCCCAAATCATTTGGGAAAATGAATTCTGAGCAAAAAGAAAGGGACGCACCACTGAGTAATGCAAGTCAGAAATATACTGTTACAAACAGATTCACACAATAGGGCCAAGATCAATAAACAGCCCGGAAGAATGATACCCTGATTGATTAAAAATGCTAAGAATTAACTTTTATATACACAGAATTTTTTTAAGCTGTAGTAGGCACTTTTGGGCAGAATCAAAGCTATTAAAGATCCAAAGTAACTGTTTGGTGAATACTTACTCCTATTCAGCACAGCTTGTAAGGAGAGCCGGCTCTATCAATTTCTCTGCCCCAAGCACGGTGGCACGCCACGGGGGGGCGCTCTGCTGCTTGCTGGTCCAGCGGCTCCAGTGGGCCTCCTGCAGGCATGCCTGCGGGAGGTCCACCGGAGCTGCGGGACCAGCGGACCCTCCACAGGCACGCCTGCGGGAGGTCCACGGGACCAGCGGACCCTCTGCAGGCACGCCTGCAGGAGGTTCACCGGAGCCGCCTGATTCCCTCCCGGAAACCGGCGCAGCGCCCTCCGCGGTGTGCCGCCCCAAGCACGCGCTTGGCATGCTGTGGCCTGGAGCCTGCCCTGCTTGTAAGCACATGCTAAAGTCCCATGGAGGTCGACGAAATTTAAGCATGTGCCTAAAATTAAGCATGTGCTTAAAGTTCTTTGCTGAATGGGGGCTTGGATGAGCATATTCAAAATTGCAGCTGTGATCTGGTGGGCAACAGGGCATTCTGGAAAACCTCGCAGTTAGTCGTGTACATTAAGTTTTACAGTTTTTGGCGATATGTACATGAATCAGAGTGAGTGTATACATTATATATAAACATTCACTATATGTATAATCTCTCTCTCTCTCTCTCTCTCTCTCTCCCCCTATATATATATGTATACATATAGTGAATGTTTATATATAATATATGCATGCACACTCATATGAGAGAGCGTGCCAGTCACCACGCATAAAGCTTTCATTGCTTCCTTTTAGTTTGGCTAATCTCCGATGTAAAACAAAACTTAATGCCAAGAAAAAAGTCAGCTTCTAACATGCTGTTTTACTTTTTACTTTAAGCTCACAAAAGTCTTCCTGACTCACGACAGTTGTAATAAAACAAATAAATCTCCTAAGAAGAAAAATGCACTTAACTGTGTTATTGTTTGGTTTCTTTCTTTTTTTGGTTTGCCCTGTGCTCCAAAAGGTTTTAATCATCATCTTCTCTTTGAGTGGTCATTGATATAAAAAACAATACATCTAATCTCACTCAGATAGAACCCACTCCGTCTGTTCTGCTCTCCTATGATTTCATGAGTGTGCTTCTCTCTCCCCATCTCTGTCTCTTAGCTCCCAAAAAAATCTGTCAAACAAATTCAGCCCTGGTCTGTTTAGATTGATGGGGTCTGTTTAGATCATTGAGAATGTACCAGTAGATGGTGATGTGGTAATCAATGGTTATATTACAGCCATTTCATTTCTACCATTCTGAGCAATTAGTTACTTAACCCTCTGGCTTCATTATGATGTACAATGGATTTATGTGATTTATGTGAGGCCTATCAGTGTTCTGTGAACTTAAATGCTGAACTAGCTAAATGGTCCCACCATTTTCTTTGTTATGCAAATTGCAAGAAGTTTTCTGTTGCAATATGTATATCATGTTTTCTCAGGCAGAATCATCACATCTGTCCTCTAAAATAGAGATCAACTTTAAATCTGGGTCTTTTCAAAACTCTTGGCAGGTGAAAAACTCGACCGACTGACTGGCCCTAGAAACATCAAATCTCCAGTATCAAAACTTGGTGGTGCCATGTCTGGATTGCAGATGCTTCCTGAGTGCACCAGATGTGGAAATGGGATTGTGTAAGTACATAATCTGTCCATAGCATTAGATGTCAATAACACCATGCAATGGAAAAGGATGATTAACTATTCACAAGACCTCTATTGTGGTATTCATCTAATAGAAGTGGCTCTATTAATATTTACAGCAGTCCTCCAGTTCTTCATATTTCTTGCCAGTGAGACCTTACACAAGATATAAAATTGGAATAAGGTGACATTCCCCAGTACAGTTTGGTTGCCTTTTCAAGATGCAAAAAAAAAATGACCAGTACAGTGATGTATCAATGATTTCTAATGAAGCATATGATTTTACCATGCTTATTGTAATAAACTGGCCTAACGCATGTGAATGGCCCCAGAAATTATTACAGCCTTTTATTATCCCACAACAAACTCAGTTCTCATTTGGCTCCAGTGGAAGAGGCCAGTATTTTTCATGCTGAAGGTGCTGGTTTCAGTCCTAGTAAATGACTGCAGAGTCTGTAGGGCTTTGTCTGCTTGACTAGCCATGCGGTGGTGGGTGGTTTGAGGGTTTTGAGAGAGCTCCCATTGTTGCAATGCTGTATGCAGAATACAGGCATTTTTACCAACACGTCATTTAGAGCGAGTCCAGGCGGGGCTTGCTGACAACATGGTAAAAGTTCCTGTGCACTGTTCGTGTTCCTGTGTCCATCCTTGCTATCACGGGGGGAGCACAATGATGGGAGATCTCCCATAACTGGCTTACGAAGACCATCATTTTATTACATTCGCATGTGAACAGGCTAGTGCTTTAGCCTAAGGGGATGGCTCCCTGCTCTCACAGACTGGTCTCCTTGCCATCATCCTGGCTGAATGTAGATACTCCAGACCAGTGGTTCTCAACCTGCAGCCAGCAATGGTAAATAGGTTGAGAACCATTGCTGCACACCCAGCGTCATGCCAAGGCATGGGGTAAGGAATTCAGGCTGTTAGGCAGCAACCCACAAGAGTAGGAAATGGCTTACCATGCACATCCCCTTCGAGGTCCAATCCTGGAAGGTGCCAAGTGTCTGGGTGTACAGAACATGAAGGAGACATGATCCCTCAACAGACAGACAAAAGCCAACAAGGCGGGGGAGGCAATATCTTTATTACAGAAGCTTACTAACATAAGGTGGTCCAGTAAAAGATATTACCTCACCCACTGGGGCCCTTGAGGGGTGGAGTTGGAGGGACAGCCTAATGCTGATAGGTTTTGAGAAAGAAATGAGTTTTCAAGGAAGAATGTAAAAGAGCAGATGCAGAAATGCCACAGTGGGATGGGAAGGGTGTCCCAGGCAAAGATAACCATGTAGGAGGTGCTGTGGAGACAGGCATGGAAGAAGGAAGCAAAGAGGAGGACCAGGTTGAGAGGTGTGGGGCAAAAAGGAGCTGGGGGGACTATGATGGAGAGGAGAGTTGAGCAGCACCTTGAAGCTGAGGAGAACTTGATGCAGAAGGCAGTAAGGAGCCAGTCCAGGGCTTCAGGCACTGACATTAACAGGGATTTTGCTACTGACATCAGTGGAAGCAGGATTGGACCCTTGAAGGAGAGGTCAAAATAATCAAAGCAGTGGCTGAGGGAGAGAATTTTCACAGTGGGATTTTAGATGGCCAGCAGGGGGGTGTTAGAGACCGAGGCAGAAGAGGTTGCAGGGGTCAAATGATGTCTTCAAAATGCCACTAAATGACATTTACGTTCATGTTTTTTTGCTGTGCTGGGCAATGGAACAAACTGCTCCAGAGTGCGCTCGTGGTTGCTTTTGACATCAGCTTGGTGTGTAATCTGCCTTCTCTCCTACACACAGAGGGACCATTGTCAAAGCTCGGGACAAGCTCTACCACCCAGAATGTTTCATGTGCGATGACTGTGGCCTAAACCTGAAGCAGAGGGGATATTTCTTCATCGAGGAGCAACTGTACTGCGAAACGCACGCGAAGGAAAGGGTTAAGCCCCCCGAAGGATATGATGTTGTCGCTGTTTATCCAAACGCAAAAGTCGAACTTGTCTAAGTGCATACTCTATTCCTGCAGAGGTCAAAAGGCAACTCGCCCACCCACACACATGCCGCTAGTTTTAAAATATGTCAGTAATCAGCTCCGATTACTAGCGTCTCAGTAAAATGCCTATTCAGAGATAAAGCGGTTTACACTAGGGATCTCAAGGGGATGGTGTTGAAAGCATATGAACAGATTTTTTCCTTCCTTTTGACGCTCTGCTTTTGGGTTGTTGTGCTGGGGGGTGTTAAATAAGTTCTGCCATGGCCTTGTCCAAGATCTGTGTAAATATTGATTAATGTTCTACTCTGTTTCATATAAAACCAGTATTCTTTTTTTTCCTCTTCATTTTAAAATGTAAGGAAAACATTTTAAAAGCTCAAAGGAAATAAGGCACTTTAACAAGAGAAACTAACTTTTATTGCATTGCTTTAGATCCATACCTTTCAGTAACACATTGAGACCATGTGGAAGCTGTGTTCCTGCAATGTAGCGTGGTGGTGGGGTGGAGAGAGTTTCAGACATGATCTGATATTAAGCAGAGATGACTGTCCTGGGCAAAAATGATCTTTTTAAAAAATAACCATGGTGAAATTCACTAGTTATATTACATGGCATTGACCTGATCTGCAGACCTGTTCCAGGTTTTAATAAAAAAGAATCAAAAAGGCACTTTGCACCTACATTTTGCTATAACAGTGGTTCTCAAACTTTTGTACTAGTTACCCCTTTCACACAGCAAGCCTCTGAGTGTGGACCCCCCCTTATAAATTAAAAACACTTTTTAATATATTTAACACCATTATAAATACTGGAGGCAAAGCAGGGCTTGGGGTGAAGGCTGACAGCTTGCAACCCCTCATGTAATAACCTCACGACCTCCAAGAGGTCCCGACCCCCAGTATGAGAATCCCTGTGCTATAACATTTGCTTTTCTTTTTCCTTATAGTTTCTGGAATTCTCTGGTATCTAATGCTTGGGACCCTGAAATAGTACTGGGGCTGCCTGGGTGATTCCTAAACTGGTCGTCAGCTCCTAAGTTTGACTGCTTTGTTCTTCCCCCAGCAAAGGGTATCTTTGTTTTTGTTCATCATGGGCCTGATCCAGCTTTTGCTTTTTTTCACTGGCCCCTAGAATTGTACAGCAGCTCTTAAAACTACCTGCTGTGCTGGCTGGCTGTGGAACCAATAGCAAAAACCATCAAGAACATAGAAAGTTACATCAGAACTGGGAAATGCAGCACTCTTCCTGGTCTAGAATGAGTGCGATTAGATTCGGACCCACTGATGCTCAGTGCAAACCCAAGCCATTAACAAGGTTTGGTTTCCCTTTTGTTTTGGGGAAACGTTTGGTTTTATTGGGAGAGATTTTTGTTCTGGTGTTTGGAGGATTTTATTTTCCTTGGGCATCCTGCTGGAACGGCATCTGACATCCAGTATTGGCTGAACGTTGGGCCGTTTTGTAAGTTGTGAGCTGAGATTTGGCTGCATGATTGCCACTCCTGCTAATGGAAGCCATGTGGCCAATTTCCCCCATGCACCGCTTTGGAAACCTTATCCCTGCATTTCCAGGACATTAAAAATAAGAAGCCTGGAAACATTTTTCTTTTAGAAAGGTCATGTGTGCTCCTGCTGTCCTCTCCCACTGCAGTAGGATGCAGTTGCCACAATAACCACCATATACTAGGCAGCTTATGAGATTAGTCCACCCTTATGAATTGAATTTGCACTTCAGAGAGAGGTAGAGTGCATTCTACTGAAAATTGGTGGACTGTAGTTCCCCCAACTCCCTTTGGGATCAGTGGGGGTTGGAGACACTCAGCTTGCTGAAATATCCGACCTTTGAACCATAGACGTGGTTTAAAAACAGATTGGAAAACAAATCACCTTTTTTCTGTGTCAGAAAGGCCAACGTTGAACTGCATGTTGCCAGGGTTACCATATCCTGGTTATAGTTCTGGTCTTTTTCTTAGCAGTTAAAGAACATCAACAGTAACTCTTGAGAAACACAAGACCTCCCCACGGCATTCCACGCAGCTCCTAGTAAAACATTCAGTGCAAATATTCAGTTCTGTTCCAGGCAGATCATAGGTTTTGATCGCTCCCCAGAAAAGAATGTGTTGTGGTTTGAATTGGACAGTCTAGGACAGGATTATTTATCAATGTCAAAAAGTTACTATCTGATGGGGGGTGCTATTTCTGCCTAGGAGCAGTAGCCCCGTTCCCCTACTCCAGGCCATTAGTGCCAGGGCTGGCTCCAGCATTTTTGCCGCCCCAAGCAATGAAGCGAAAAAAAAAAAAAAAGATAAAGCCGATCGGCAGCACTTCGGCAGCAGCTCAAAGAGGAAGAGAGGGACTGAGGGTCCCGCCACTGAATTGCCATCGAAAACTGTGATGTGCCGCCCCTTCCCATTGGCCACCCCAAGCACCTTCTTCCTTCACTAGTGCCTGGAGCCGGCCCTGCTTTGTGCAGAGAACTGTGAGGAAAGCAGAACATGGCACTCTGATACACAGCTGCCTCTTCTGTGCAGGCACAAACCAGTATAGATGGGGCAACCGGCCTGCGCCTCTCTCCTGTCGCTTTTCCCTAATAGGGGTCTGAGAAATGGAGTCTCAAAAGAAGGTCAGAAAAAAAGATCTGTTGGATAGTGCTAGGTATAGAAATCACCTGTAGAAATCGTCCTTCCTATGGCTGCTTATCACACGGTGACACAGAGAGGCTGTGAGGGTTTGAGTGGCATATTCTTTATTTTGTTTGAAGCTATGCTGGATCACAGGAGGGAGGCTGGCCTGCTAGAAATGGGACACCTGGTTAACCGTGTATTGGTGAAACTGGTTGCTGGCGTAGCGCTGGTATTCAAGGTTTCCTAGTGCTGAATGTGCTGTAGTGTTGGCAGGCTGCATGAGAAGCCAGGGTCAGGCAATCCTGAGTCCAGGTGCCACAGGTCTGGCTGCTGCTGTTCATGTATGTCTAACTCAGTTGCAGGAATTCTTCTGGTTGGCAGGGTGAGGGCATCTCTCTGTGTGAGAGAGTGAGGGTCATTCCAGCTGACAGCAGCATGTCCATTCTTGCTTTTGTTTCATGCATTCAGAGGATCATTGATTTACAGTGGTGCTAATGGAAGTGACAGCCTAATAGCATGGCTGAAAGCTTGACATTTTGGTAAATAAGGGCTGACTCTTTTATTTTTTTCTTCAGTTATGCAGTTTAATCCTGACCAACTATGCACCGTCCATGCCCGGCCTGAACTTCCCCCAAACAAAAGTTACCCATCCCGCAGAATGGAGCAGTAGTTTTATAATGTGGTTTAGACAGTAGCTTGTTTTCGCTTGTGATCTGTTCAGGATTTGAACCCTGTGTTCCTCCCAAGAGACAAAAGGCTATGGCATTGATGCACTGTCCCTTAGCCCCATGTGTTTCTCCTGGTAATGGAAAATACCTTTCCCCCTTTTATATCCTGTGCTCACCGTTAAAACCTGCATCAAGTCTGTAAATCCGTCCACATCCTGGTTTGCAACTCCCTTCAGTGAGGAGCAGCTTTAATTATTAAGGTCCAGGTAACGTAAGGGGGTTCTGTCACATAGATAGCTGAGTGTAAGGTCTCCCCCTACATATGCTTAGCCTTTCTTAAGGGTTGGGATCATCTGAACATTAATACTTTGGACAACTGTAAATGATTAGCTGCACTGCTAAACTCCTAATCAAGTATAAAATATTATTGCACTGTTTGCCCGCCACTACTGGAAGCTTATTACTTTGCAATTGTTATACACATTCATTTGTACTTAGTTTATTAACCTTGTCCATTACTGGGCCCAGCTTAATTGGTTAATATGTTTTGTGAAGTGGGCGCCTGCCTTACCCGGTTTTGGGGTTGTGCTCGGGTATTTACGTGCTGATGTATCATCGCTGACAATTGGTCTCTTTGCGCTTCCTCTATAAATGTTGCTTGTGGCTCATTTTCTCTAGCTTTACAGCTCCACTTAAAAGTTCATGCTCATTTTCTCATGTGCCCATTAGCTAATTGTCTGCTTAATGAGAAATCATGGTAGTCCAGGACTAGGAGTCAAGAGATTTGGGGTGTGCTGCCAGTCATGCCTGGGGCAAGTCACTTAACCCTGCTCTCTGCCTCGGTTTCCCCATGTGTAAAATGAGTGTAAGACTTCTTCTTCATATGGCTGTTGTGAAGCTGAGTTCATGTTGTCAAGCACCTTGACATACTCAGATGGAAGGTGTCTTTTTAATCATGAAGTATCCTTTTAATCAAACACCAAGATTTAAGATTGTAAGGGCATTTTCCCCTATTGTATGTGTCCTCTCTCAGAAAGCCATTGCGTAATATCAGGTATGGGACACAAGCATGTGTGTCCATTGGATTTGCTTGACTCGAAACAGACACTTAACATCCTTCTGGTTCCCACAGAGAAATAAATAGTCAAACATCCTCTTTAGGCCCTTACCCATTTTCTCGTTATTAAAATATTTGTGGCAACAAAGAATGATAGTTAATGCGTGATGGGCACCTGTAATAATAATCATATGGGGACCTGGCAGTAAGTCGGAAGCATAGTGACGTAGAGCAGAACATGAAAGTTTCTGAACAAACAGGATTGAGTGCAGAGTTGACTGGGCAGGAGGAAGTGTTACTATGAGACTGGCCTACCTAGCTTATCCAGATGTATTGTGAGAACGACGTACGTGTCAGGTTGAGCCATCTACCACTTTCCAGCACCTCTGTCTCCTGTTCAGCCCCATTTGTAAGGCGGTTTTTCACACTGCAGGTGTCCAGCATACTCTTCAGATGTGTTGTAACACTAACATGAGGCATCGCCTTAGACATTCATAAATTGCTTCATTACGCTTGTGTTCGAATGTATAAATCAAGCAAACCATTCACTTAGGTGTACTCAGTGGTCTCGTTTAGCTGTTATATAAATAACTGCTGGCAAGATCTGACCGTAGGGATTCAAACTTACTTCTCTTTTCATTTGAAAATAAGTTCCCACAAATCAAAATTTCCATACACTTGTCTCATGGCCACTCTTTCTTATGAGTAATCAACTCATTTGCTCCCCTGAGTAGCTTAAAAATGGAGTCGCCTCACGCAATAATATCCTGTGGTAAATTAGTTCCTGGACTGATTCCATTTCACTTACATTATTTGTCTCATAACAAATGACTAAAACCAGACTGCTGTTCTAGCTGCCATACCAGGCTAGTGACAAGAATGAACCTTGTAAATACCGTAAGTGTCTGTTAACTCTATTATTTAACTCTGTAAAGCATTTGGGGCAGAACGTTTGTATGAAATACAAAATAAAGTTGTACTGTCAGTTTCCTATCTCACATTCTTTATCGTTGGGTTGTTAGTTTATCAAGCAATGAAGCTCCCTGTTGTCCCATTAGGGCATGCAAAGCGTGTGCATGTTGTTCCCAGTGTCCAAACGCAGGTGGATACAGGGTATGCCATTATATAAACAGAAGGTACATGTTCTCAGTGCAGATTTCCTTTGGGAAATAATGTTGTTGTGTTTGCAGTGTTGTTGTGGTCGAGTTGCTCCTATGATATAAGAGACACAAGGTGGGCGAAGTAATATCTTTTACTGGACCAACTGCTATTGGTAGAAGTTTCAAGCTCCACAGAGCTTCTCTTCAGGCCAGACCTAAAGAAGAGCTCTGTTTAGCTTGAAAGCTTGTATCTTCCACCAAGAGAAGTTGGTCCAGTAAAAGATATTACCTCTCCCACCTTATCTTGGTTATTGATTTATAGCCATATTATTTCCTAACAGTTATAGTATTTTTGTGGTATGGGAGCAAAGAGCCTCACGTATGCAGGGGGATTAATGCTGTTTGAATTTGTAGTCACATCATTTTTATTCTTTATGCAGAAGAGCTATCATTGCTATATGCTTCCCTTCCAAACAGGCACGTCCATCATCTCTGCAAAAGGAATGGACAGTGTAGTTGGATTAAGAACGCCGATTGTGCCTCTTGCTAACGCATTCTAGTGTTAAAGAGGACTATGCACCAGAGTCTGTATGTAAGCATCTAAAATAACCGCTCACAGGTGTACTCTCATTGCATTTAATGGGATTAATTGACTGAGTGAAGTTACTCACAGAATCATAGAAGTGTAGGATTGGAAGGGGCCTCATTAGCTCATCTAGTCCAGTCCCCTGCCCTGAAGGCAGGAATATGTAGCAACTAAACCATTCCTGACAGGTGTTTGTCTAATCTGTTTTTAAAAACCTCCAATGATGGAGATGCCACAACCTCCTTAGGTAATTTGTTCCAGTGCTTCACTACCCTGACAGTCAGTTTTTTCCTCATGTCCAACCTAAACCGCCCTTGCTGCAATTTAAGCCCATTGCTTCTTGTCCTATCCTCAGAGGTTAACGAGAACAATTTTTCACCCTTCTCCTTGTAACAACCTTTTATGTACTTCAAAACTCTTATCAAGTCCCACCCTCAATCCTCTCTTTTCCAAACTAAACAAACCCAGTTTTTTCAATCTTTCCTTTATAGGTCATGTTTTCTAGACCTTTAATCATGTTTGTTGCTCTGGACTTTCTCCAATTTGTCCACATCTTTCCTGAAATGTGGCGCCCAGAACTGGACTCATGTAAGCATTGGCGTCCTGCAGTGCCAAATGGAACAGATCAGAATTGCAATGGAGTTTTTGCTTAATTAACTGTTAACTCTGTGAGATCCCCTCCCCAGTTCTAACATATGCTGGCTGCCTACAGCCCAATGTGGCCACAGGGGCATCCCAGTCATTCCCCCCTTATCCCAAAAAGAATCATGCATCTGGGTCTCAGGGGGGAATGGTGCAGGAGATATTCCAGTGGTTCCTACACCACTCAATGTTTTCACTAGGTGGGGCCAGGAATCCTCAGAGAGCCAAGTTTACTGACTAAAGAGCTGCTTTTTGCTGCCAGGGCAGCTCAGAGCCATCAGAGTCAGGTCCAGGATATAAGCCCTAGACTATTGCTGGCAGAGCGGTACTGGGGCAGGTGTTGCTACTAAAGAATTTGGTCAGAGATCCTTTTCTTCAAGAGATGGTGGCTCTCTTATTTTGCCCATTGAGTTTCTCATCTGCAAAAACACCCTGGATGGATATGAAGAGAGTTGCCCACAATGAGGTTTAATGTGCACAACCCCAGACCCCTTTCACTGAGGCCAGAACACAAACTCAGAAGGTTTTGTAAGGTCCTGTCTCATCTCCCTGTGATTCAGCCTCGCTCACAAGTCTGTTTATTTTGTTTACAGCTGGAAACATTTTAGTACAGGATGGAGGGTTTCATCTGTGAGGACACAATATGAAGTAAGAAATGTGCAGATGCTGCCTGGGTTATGGTGATCATAGCATTCTCTGCCCTTTAATACTGGGCTTTGTAAAGGGCAAATCTGTTTAAATGTAAAGATAAATCAACCAAAAAGGTTTTGTCCCTAATTCCAGGTGCACTCACAAGAGTCTTGTGGTATCAAGATTCACCTTCCCAGGCTCTAAAGTGCAGTAGGATATACACGTACAAGTAGAGAATGAATGCATCCTCAGTGCCTGGATGAGGCCTGTCAATGCTGGAATGGATACTCACTCTGTCAGTAGCTCTGATAATCTAGAGGTGGACAAAGAAATAGCTGAGAACTACCATGTATCATTGTGAACCCACAATCCTTCTCCAAATGATCTGGCATGAAGGCCACTTGGCTCTAACCTGCAAAATCACGACAGATTGAGACTGAGCAGTAACTGTCCCAAGATGGCTCCTCTCTTACGCAGACACATGCTGGTTCGAGGTATATGTTGAGTCTTTGCTTTCGCCTTTTCTCCAGCCTCCATTACAATTTTGATCTAATGCCCCTGGGTCTTTTGGTACAAAACTATAATTTTTCCTTTGTCCGGAGCTCATGTCTTGCCTCTGCCCATATTAACTCCTACAAAAAGCAAATGGAAGCAGTCAACAGCTGTAGCCAAGCAGACGGACAGATCTGAACATGTTTCTGGTCCTCACAGGCTGAGTACAGAGGGTCACTTTGGCTGCCGCTATCTACCATAAATGTGTTTTCTCCTTTCAGTCTACAAGCTGGTCTTAAGGCTCAGCAAAGTGATCATCTGACAGCTGTTTGGAGTCCTGTGCAGAATGTGTTAGTGGTCTTAGCCCAGATCCAAATGGACAGGTGTCCACATCCCATAAAACCACTGCTAAAGTTGGCCCCATGTAAGTCTTAGCAAGGAGGCCAAGAACTGAATGGGCATAAAGACCAAATAGTCTCAGCACTGCATGTTGCTTCAGAACAGAGCTGAGGCACATGAGCAGGGCGAGGTGGATGGCAGTATTCCATATATCTATCAAATGAACAATCAGGAAAAGTGAATTATTTGTGTAAGAAACAGAAAGCTCTGGATTCCATTTTATAGTTGAGTAAATAATTAGAATGACCAGAGGAAAAGCATCAAGCAGAAATATAGGGACCTCCAGGCATTGGCACACATTCAACTTGGAGTTCAAATCCAGTGGCAGGCAGGCTTAACTAACACGGGCACAGATCCAGATACTTTGTCACCTGCTCAAAACAGTGCAAATCATAAGATTAAGGAAGATTTGGCATGCTCAATAGCTAACATAGCAAAGGACATTTTCTGGAAAATCTTGCTTGGGAAGAATTTCTGAATGTACGTATAAGGCAAAGGAGAAAAAAAACCCAAACTGTGAGTCAATATAAAAGTGAAGCAATATTTTACAAATGTCCTTCTTTTATTCTTCACTCCTAGTTCACTAGCTTCAATCCCGCCCAGATGATTAATTACGGAAAGCTGTTACTTGTTTGTGACTTGGGTGGCTAATGTGAAATGAATTTGGCTACAGTTCAGCTCCTGCTGGACAGATATCTTCAGCACAAAAGCCACTACCACCAACAGTATCAGTTGTAATTGGGAGCCTGAGCAGCAAGGCCTAGGACCGAATGGGCCATAAGTTGAAATAACCTCTTGTAGCTGGAAGTTGTACCTGCCGTTCCTTAGTGCGGTGCATTGACAAGCCAATATGGGAGAACCTCCAGCAGCTCCCCCATCCTGTGGATAGTGGGGTTTGATCTTCATGGCTATCAAACTAGTACCTGTAGGAGCACTCAATTCACAGGAAACCATTTTTGTTTACAAAAAAGCTCTACATAAGAAAAAAAGTGGAGGTCACGAAACGTCTGCCACTGAATAATCATCGGGCACAAAATAAGTGCAGAGGGACGAGGAAGAAACCTCCAAACATTTCCAACTGTGACCTAAGTGAAGCCTGTAAACCACTTCTAGCTTCTAGGTTTAGGTTGTGACTTGTACTGGATTTATCAGTTGGTTTCCAAAGCTCAAAGGACATTTTGAAAACACACACCCGCTCACTCTCCCAAAGCTTAGGACCAAGAGCTCCCTTTCTAAACACAGACCATTAAACATTACTAAGCAGCCAGATGTGAAATGGCAGAACGTAGGTGGGTTGCCAGCTTCCACCTTCCCACCCCACCCCCACAAAATGTAGGTGGGGAAACAGAACCCTTTCCTAATTCAATCACTGATGGGAAATACAAACAAATGTTGCCTTTAAATATTTTTAAACTTGTTTGGACTTAATGAGCTGCTTGATGATAATGAGTCCACATCCCCATCCCAGCTGGTAATTGTTATCTGGACTTTATCATCTCATTACAGTCCAAGCTGAGTCTGTGTGATTGGCCTGTTGCTGCTTTTCACCATACCATAATTTATTGCCTAGGCCTGCTACAGGCTGGAGATCTTAGACCACAGAGGGGTCCAGCCTGCCTTTTACTAGCCCACTGGGAACTGACATGCTGTTTTGCTTTTAAAAAAGAAACTGGTGCATCTAATGTGCTTTTAAAGGGGATCAGATGCACTTGGCAAATTGTTGCTACTGCTGCAACTGCCCCAGCAGTTTCTTTGCCTGTGAGACTCTTTTCAGTCTTCCCAGAACTCCAAGGTAAGTTACATAATGCTGCTTTTCCTCCTCTTCCCCCCTACCCAGCTAGACGCTAATACAAGATTAGATTATTGCAGTGACTTTTCCATGATAGGAGGAGCTTATCATAAAAGGGACTGACTTTCTCAGAAGTCCCTTACTGTTTTAAGCTTGACCTTAGTGGAGTGTCAGCTTCTCTCCCAGCCAAGTCCTGTTTGCTGTTTACTTCTGTGATCATTTCTGTCTGGGGGAAATGAGCTGATTTCCTAGGCAGGACAGGGCAAGGACTCTGAGGGGAAACAACATGTTCAAGGCCAGATTCTGTGCTGTGTTTTCAGAGAGATGCCATGCAGAGCCCTCAGCACAGAGAGACGGACCACAAAGATCGCTTTATGCTACCCAGGTTCTGGATGGTTTCGAGGGCAAAATGCCCCTGCTGCATGGTACAGCAGCTCCAGGGTCTGCCATGCAGACCCTTATGTTCAAAAGTCAGGAAAATTAAAAGCTAAGGATCCTTGCATCGTTCTTCAGTCCCTCTCCTTGCAGCTGGGTGACACAGACCTGTTAGAGCCACAACTCCTGGGCACAAGCAGATGTGAGAACCGGATTTTCAGAAGGGTTGAGCACTCGCTGCTCTAATCAAATTTCATAAGAGCTGCTGGTGCTCTGCACGTCTGAAAAATCAAGCCCCACTCATTCTTCTCTCCTGTGTAACTTCTTGGGCCTGATTTCTGTTCTCGCTATGGTTTCTTTATGCAACCCTACACAGTCATGGAGTGGGAGGGGGAATGTCTAGAGTATTTTGTGCCCTGGCAATTCAAGGTTGCAGAGCAAACCCTGATCTGCTCTAATTTACACTGACGCTCATGCTGGCCCCTGAAGCAGCCTAAATTCTCAAGGCACTTCCCACTTATGTTTGGATTTCATCTCTGTTGTGTCTCCTGAGAGGCACCGAACCGAATAGGTCCCATCCATTTCCATAGATATAACAGCATAAGAAAGTAGAGAATCAAGCCCCGAGTGTTGGATTCCACATCTAATTTCTGTGCTCCAACTGAAGTAGAAACTAGGTAGTTGTGCATGGTAGTGAAGATTTACTTTTCTTTTTCATGGTGCTAAAGAGCAAACAATGTTGAAAAGGCCAAGTGCTGTTGACTGGCTTCTGTTTGCCCTCAGTATTCCTCATCCTAGAGCATGAGCAAAACAAGCATCTGTGCCTGCAAAAACAATCCGCACTGTTGAGGCGGGGGAGCGATACACAAGATGGGTGGTCTGTGAACTAACCTAGCATCCGTCGCTGCAAACGGAGGCATGTTTGCTCTCTCCTTCCTGTCTCCATCTGTTCTTTCTTAATATTTTACAGAGGGCCCTTATTTATTAGTCCCTAGACCTGCTGACACTTGAACAACAAGTGTGTGGGTTGGGGGGTTGGGTTTTTTTTGCATCACTTTGCAATTCCACTGTTTCACAGATGTGGCCTGCACAGTGGGGGTGGTTCCACTTTGCTCCAAATAAAATCTGCAGGCACATTGTGTAAGGGCAAACTCACTCCCTTCTTGGGGCCAGGATTTATTAACAAGGTGACTACTAATAACTCTATGAATTTCAATCTTAGCTATTATTAGGATTCCTCTGGTGGGACCTCTTGGACCCGACTTTTGTTCCCCCTGCCTATCTCTCTATGTCCAGAAGCAATGGATGAGTTATATCTGCCACGGTGCATCAGAAAGAATCACTTCTGATGTCATACGGGATGGGCCACTATAGCCCTGCCATCTTGTGCCAAGACCCAATCCTGTTCCCAGTGAAGTTCACATTAAAATTCCCATTGACTTCCTGTGATTTAGCTCAGGTCCCTCTATTTCAGTGGTTCTCAAACTTTTGTACTGGTGATCCCTTTTACATAGCAAGCCTCTGAGTGCGAACCCCCCGCATCAATTAAAAACACTTTTAAAATACATTTACCACCATTGCAAATGCTGAAGGCAAAGCAGGGTTTGGGATGGAGGCTGACAGCTCGCGACCCCCCATGTAATAACCTGGTGACCCCCTGAGGGTCCTGACCCCCAGTTTCAGAACCCCTGCTCTATTTGCATTTTGCTGCTTTGATATACATTTAGGCTGAGATTTTTCAAAGCAGCCTAGAGGATTTACATGCGCTGCTGACAGTTGTGCCGCTAAATCACCTGGACAGTGTTGAAAATCTCAGCCTCTATTGCCATTTTGTTTGTTTGTTTGTTTTTGTTCTTCTTCTTCTTCCTGTTATGCCATGAATATTTTTTGCGGTATCCCAGGTTGACCCTGTTTGCTGCTAAATTTCAACTGCCCCTGTAGCTGTGTACTGGACACACTAAATCTCAAGGTTCCTGATCTCCAGAGAATGCCAATAAAATCAGAGAACTGATTTTTTCCAGTGAACAACTTTTACATTTACCTGTTTCACTCCATTACCCACAAAGAGGATGGCATGGTCCGTCTGAATTGATTAGTTTGCTCTGCTGAGTTACAGTACATAGAAGCTCTGATTACTGTGACATAAGCGGCATACGATCTGCAGATGTTGCTGGTTTTCCTGGAGAATATTTTCCTTAAACCACATCTGTAAAAATGCTTCTCATAAAGTATGAAGTCACTCTTTTTTTTTTCAGTCACTGGAACACATCATATATCCCAAACTGAACTGCTGTGATAACATGTTCTAAATTTAAACCTGAAACGCCAGCGCTACACAAAGAGGATTTTACTACTCTGTTCGGTACTTCCCAATCTGCCAGTTTCCATTCTGGAAGCCATCATAGAAACAGAAGACCACGGGGCCGACAAAGGAACTGCAGGAAGTAGAGTATTTAAAATTAATATTTGTGGGGTTTTGGAGATTATGCCCCTTCCACCTGTTGCACAAAAGCGGGGAAGGGTCACTGTCCCCATTTCCATTGGGTTGTTTTGTTTTTTAAGGCCAGTTTGTAATGTGGGCTGTAGACTTTCACCACCGACCCTGGAGTTTCAGAATTGTACAGATGGGCAAACTGAGGCACAGAGTAGTTAAAGCAAAATGTCAAACTTGCCTCAATTGTGAAGTGCCCTCTTTGAGACACCTGGTTTTGCGGATATGGTGAGCACTTGTATCTTCAGCTGAAATCAGTGGGCGAGGTAGGTGCTCAGCAACTGTGAAATCAGGGCCTAGGCGTCTCAGGCTGGGCCCACCAAAACAGAGGCAGCTAAAATTAAGGGGTAGTCTTAAAAATGTTGGTGTCAGTATCTTGCCCACAAAGCAGGGCAGAGGCAGGAAGAGAATCCAGTTCTCCTGACCTTTGTGTCCAACTTCCATTACTGAACCATGAAGTATACGTAACTTACAAACACCCAGCCTTGGATACTGTCCGAGAAATACGTGTACCTAGGCTAGTTTTTGTTTTACCCATCACATTACCTCTACCTGGATCTTCCTGGTGTCCAGAGACTTCCATCCACATCGAGCCCTGCTGACCTAGCCCTGTCCAGCTATAGTGCTGCAAAATGCCTCATTGCAGATAAGCCTTGAGCAAATCTCTAGGTTGCAGCTGTGACTGTCTGCAGGTTGCTTTGCTTGAAGCCTTTTGCTGAAGGAAAAATTAAAATCTGGACTTCAACAGATATTCCCCTACAACAGTTCCTGCTTTCATGTAGTTCTCTAGTGCAACGGGAGGTGTTGAATGGGCTTATGGCTGGCATTGACAGGGATGATAATTACCTATTGTGTGGACGGCATTACACCCAGTAATAGAAGTTCTTACCACTTAAAGGCTTGCCGAATTGTTCCCATGAGATCACTGCTTGGAATAATTGTCCCTTTTCTCAAATACAGCTCAGTGCTCATCTAAAATGCAGGGGCAAATTCTATCCTCAGTTCTGCCTGTACTGCCCCAGCAAAGTCAATAGCTTTTCCAGGGCATAAAAGAGCACAATTTGTCACTTGGAGCTTAGGAATGTGGTGGTCATTCTGCACTGTAAGGTGACTAGTGGTGGTCTCCAGAGCACACAGAAAAGAGGAAAGAATGGCCTCAGATTGCATAAGCCCGGGAGGAGGAACCATAAGGCCCTGATTCTCCACTAAGCCTGAGCACAAGGATGCTTCAGGGAAGTGGTTGTGCTCACTGATCCTTGGTCACATAGCTCCTGCTGACATTAGAACAGCAGAGGGGCTGTTCTAAATGCCACTGGCATAAGAGCCATATGCCAGCAGTGGATCAGGCATAGAGGGGTTGCACTTCACCACGTCTGCTATCCTCCCCTCCCAGAATGCTCCTAACCTGCTCCCTTATGAGGGTGGGCGGGATGTGAGCAGCTGGTGTAGAAGGTGGCTGTGTTGCCTCTGCTAGCTTCCCCCCTCCCAGTGACCAGTTCCCCTCCCAAGCAAAATTCTCTACCAGCTTTGTACTGTGCCTTGGTTAACCAGAGAAGCCGACCCTGAGACTTCAACACATTATTAGCTGCAGTGTGAAAGCCCCTGGGAGCCCCAGTCCTGGATCAGGGTGCCATTGTGCTAGGTGTTATGCAGGTGAGAGGATGGCCCCTGCTCCAGACTGCTTACAGTCCAAGGATAAGACAACAGAGGGCAGGTGCTTTTAGAAAGGCCACTCCTAGAACCCGCACTCCAGGCAGCTGGATGTCCTGTCTCCCAATAGATAATGGCATTTGCTGTATTTCACGTGTGGGGAAATTGTTCCCCGCCCTCCATTTTCTTATCTTGGACTGAAACAATAGCACGAAGAGTGACAGGAATGTCTGCCTCTCCCTTTTAGCAGACCTCATGTTTTTGAAGATGAACTTCAACTCCTCCTTCTAATTGCTTACATGCCGACACTTGAAAATCAGCTTGTCCAAAACACAGCCCCTCCCTGCCCCAGCTTCAGTCACTCACCTTTGCTTTCATCAGCGCTTCAGGTTGGGGTCCTTAGCATACACTTCCAAGAGCAGTGGGTCTGGCACCCACTGGCTCTGAGGGGGGGCAGGGGTGAGGCTGCTCCATTCCTGTATGCCACAGGTATAAGAAAAAGTACATTTAAAAGGGAACCATGGAAAAAGCTACTAGCTGGTTTCTTTGACTGGTAAACTCCAGATGGTTCAGCCCAGATATAAATGGGCTCTTTATGGGCTATTATTTAATCCTTTGGCTTCCGGTTCAGCTGAATCCTTAGTATTAAAGAGGACTTGTGGAACATTCTCTGAAGTTCTCCCTGCTGGTACATGGGCCCTTCTGTAAGGAGACACCAGATACACTGGGCAGTGCTAGAAGTAGACTTCACTTAGGTATGGGCTGATGATGTAACGTTCAGATCCAGACTTGGCTTAGAGGTATAATCAAGCTGAAATCTCACGAGGTGTTAAGGGCAGAAATGTCACGTTCTCATGGGCTTTTTGGTGTATTTTCCCCTTTCAGTTTAGATCTTACCCAGGTCTAAAACTGTAGTGGTGGATTCAGCCCTGGTGATTCAAATCTGCTAAGATTGTAAAGGGTTTGGATGTTATGATATTCCTGTTATGATATGTTGGCTAACACTGGCTATGAATCTTATACCTTAAGCAGCAGTGGAGTAGGAAATGTTTGACCCCTCTCGGTTTAGGGGAATTCCCTTGCAGCTTTTGCCTGTTCTCTGATTTGTTGCTGCTATTAGTCATGCTTACAGTGGATATTGCTTCCACTACCACTTAATAAATGATTATTTCTATTACCACAGCACCGAGAGGCCCCAGCCTAGCTGGTGCTGTATGTGCCCATAACAGAGTTCATGTTCCAAAGCTTGCAATCTAACTAGACAAAACTTGGACGAAAGAAGAGAGCATCATTATTATCCCATTTTACAGATGAGGCACTGAAGCCCAGAGAGATTCTGAAGGTTTCCAGGCTGTGTGTGTCAGCACCAGGCATCAAGCCCAGATCTGCTTAGTCCCAGTTCAGTACTGTGATCACAAGAGCATCCTTCCCTCCTGAGGAATTATCCATAACTAATCAATTGTCTCTTTAAATGACCCTGCTTGAATTTTCCAATGATAAAAAACCAAGCGTGGTGTCTGCCAAGTAGGGTTAAAAAGCATGAGGAATCTCTCACCCCTACAGCAAGCCCCAGGCATTGAATGAAGTCACCACAAATTTTGCTTGTCCCTGGTCCTTCATTCTGTGACTTTCTATTCCAGTTTAAAAGGCTCACATTGAAAGCTGCCAGACGCTCTTCTGGTACGAAGGAGAATTTTATGTTGGTGATGTTCTATAGTGCTGCTTATTTTTGCATTAGCTAATGCTTTGAAGACTCCTTCAAGTTTCAGAGTTCAGTTCTGTCAGGGCTGGAAACGGCTGCTTGCAATTATTGCACTGATTTTAACAGGAGCCAGTTCCTTGTCACAGTCCTAGATCTGCTTGGAAGCAAGATGTGAAAAATTAAGAGCTTTGCAACTGTATACTTTGGATGCAGGGAGCTCATGCAAAGGGATGTCAGGAGCACTAAATTGTAAAGTCAAATTTACCCATGTACTATTTGTCCTCTGCAGTCACCTAGTTCTAATTGATGTCAGATTCCATTTCATCAGCGGGCCAATGCTGCTTCTGCTGAGCTGTGAAAGCCATTGCATGAGGAATGAATGCAGACTGCTGGACGCAGATATCTTTTCTGGATAGGACTGTTTTATAGCAATTAGCCTGCAATTATCAGTCTCAATTGCGACTTTCTTGCATTATGTAGATAAAGTGTGGCCAACCTGTGGCTCCGGAGCCGCACGCGGCTCTTCAGAGGTTAATATGCAGCTCCTGGCATAGGTGCTGACTCCGAGGCTGGAGCTACAGATGCCAACTTTCGAATGTGCTCTAGGGTGCTCACTGCTCAACCCCCTGCTCTGCCCCACGTCCAGCCACCACTCCACCCCTCCCCCTGAGCCTGCCATGCCCTCGCTCCTTCCCACCAGAGCCTCCTGCACATTGCAAAACAGCTGATTGCGGAGGGTGGGAAGCATGAAGAGGGAGGGGGCAGGGCTGCTGGTGGGCAGGAGGCACTAGGGGGTTAGAGGGGGTAGTGGATGGGGGGCTGCTGACATATTACTGTGCCTCTTTAGCAATGTTCATTGGTAAATTCTGGCTCCTTCTAAGGCCCAGGTTGGCCACCCCGATGTAAGTGATTCTCTGGCAGACTTTTCAGTGCTGTTGCTTGTGAGGGGGAACTGGACTGTGTAATACATGTTTCAGTCCTCTAGGAATCACTCTGCCATGAATGGTGTTTGGAAGGACACTTAACTGCACCTTGTCAAAAACCTTTTCAGTTTCTTGTGTGGGCAGTTTACTCTGCATGTTTTATGTGAGTAGCTAAACTCACTGTGATTCTTGACAACAGTTATTCACGTTCCTGAAACCCATATGCTAAGAGGATGACAAGGAGGAGAGGGGGAAGAGAGAGAGTGTACATTTAAAACCCACAGTCCTTTATCTGCTTTTCAAATGTGACTGCAGTTGTCACTGTCTGTCATGACTCTCTTAGTTCTTTGTCCATACACAATTTTACCCTTATAAAAGGAAGCAACAGTTCAGTTGTTTTCAATAAACTCCTTCAGTGGATAGTGCATTACGCAGCAGGAGACTTCTCCCCCTCCCCACACACACACCTTCTTGCGTACTCATGGCACTTTACCATGAGTTTACGGTGGCTAAAGAAGAGCCTATGTACAGTAAATCCATGCTAAACCAGCTACTGATTACAGGCGTGCCTGTTTACAGCTTCAACCATGGCAGTTCTTCCCTTTGCTCCCTTGGCTATAGGTCAAGTTTAATGTCATGTACACTTTGAGCACTTCCAAACTGACTTGGAATATCTCCTTAGTGGGGACATAGTACTGCAGTTCTGGTTACTTCAGGATTGTTTTTGAAAATTGTTTCACCTGTGCTACCGGAATAAAAGCCGTGGCCAGGTTAGAGCAGGGGAGGGCACTAGAGGTGACTGAAAGGTAAATGTCAGTGTGGGAATAATCAAAATATTGCTTTTAAAAATCTGTGGGGGCTCACTTATCAAACACCCGCTTGGTAATGGACTGGTAAAGGCAGCAGGACTCTCAGTTTCCAATAAAAGCTCACATCTAAGTACAAAGGAGCTATTTTGATAAAGCCTCTTTCTTCTCTCCTTCACCATTTCTCCTACCCCCTTTCTTTTTCCTTTGAGGTTGGAGAATGTTTGAACTTAAAAGGGAAAATACCATGCTCTCATCTGTCCAAATTTCAAATTCACCCTATGGCAGAACCTTTCCCCCAATCTGCCCTACAAACATAGTCTATATAAAATCCAAACTGCTACCTTTTCTAGGATTTGGCTTTATTAGCAGAGAAAACAACAAAATAGCATAAAAGTTAGCTCAAGTCTTCTCCTGAAGCTTGGCTGCTCCTATAGATCCTCCTTCAGGACTAGTCAGCCCACACCCTAGATCCTCTGTCCTCAGAGTGACCTTTAGGTCATCTGCCTTGGCTAATCAACAGAACCCTTTCCCAACAGGGACAGCATTTGCTTACTCAAGCAAATACTACCAGCCTGTTCCAGCTCCGATTCGCTGAGTCTTTCTTCAAAACTTGTTAACATATCTAGACTGGAAGGAGATAGAGTAGATAGGATAAAGAGGACCTGGTAAGACTGAGTCAGAGGTTTTTTGCAAAATCAAAAATAAATAAATGCAAATACTGAGTTTGCAACAATAACTATATCTCACTCAGAATCTGCTTCTGATAATAGGGATCATTCATTTACCACTGAAGGAATGTATAGAGCATTGAGGCTAAGTTTATTTAAAAATTACCCCACCAAGAGAGAGTGGTTAATGGAAAAAACATTCCCAGACACCTTTCTGTCAAAAGGTCTGGGAGATTTGTATAGGGTTTCTTGCTAAATTTCTAAGAAACTGAACAGTACCGGTAATTACTAATTATTTAAAATTGTTTCATAAGTGCATTTAGCTCTTACTGCATGTACACATAACTAAAACTTTAATAGGGTTTTTGTAGCCTTTCAAATGAATACCAAGAGACTGAGAACACATTTACCATGGTTTAACAATTCTGTAATAAATGCATGTCTGATTCTGTAGTTAAAACTTGGTAGTCTGTTTTTAATAATTGATTGGTATTCAATTAGCACTTAATAAATATAAATTAAATACCCATTGGAAGCATCTAATTTAAATTCCAGGGGTTTTTAATAACTGGACAAGTTTTTAGTCCAGGGGAATTAACATTTCCGTGTGCATGCAGATATTTTGCAAAGCAAAATATACTGCGAGCAATATCAGATGAACTGTTCAAGTCTTGAGTCTCATACAGTTTGGGCAAGCAATTGTATGTCTAATTAGTGCATGCATTGAAATTGTGAACATGCATGTGCAAATATATCTAATTAGCAGTTTGCACTCACCATTACAAGCATTCATGCACAAACATGAAAGATAGGCACATAAATTCCGTGTATGAAAATCAGGTTCTCATCGTTAATCTCAGCAACGTCTGTTCCTCTGCTTCATGAGAACTTTAATTGCAAGGCTGAATTTTCCCACTAAAAGTCATCAGTAGAAGTAGTTAATATATGTATGTAGCGGACTTATAAAAATGCGCCTTTGTGTTTCAGGGCACATGTATGAAATGTTATAACTACAGCAATAAGGGGCAGGTGCAGAGCGGGTGTAAATTCACAACGGCGGAGGATTTGGCCAAAAATATTATAACCTAGATCAACTGTTGACTGTATCTTAAAGATCCAGGGTAGCCTAGAGGATTCAGGGGGCCTGGGGTCTTCAGCGGCGGGGGGCCCCGCTTTGGCGGTAATTCGGCAGTGGGGAGTCCTTCCGCTCTGGGACCCACCGCTGAAGTGCCCCAAAGACCCGTGGGGGGGGGGCCTGCCGCCGAATTACCACTGAAGACCCGGCACTTCAGTGGTAATTTGGCAGCGGGGGGGGCCTTCCGCCCCGGAGCAGAAGGACGCCCGCCCCCCCCCCCGTCCGCCGCCTCAGACCCAAAGCGGAAGAAGCTCCAGGGGCCTGGGCCCCCGAGAGTTTTCTGGGGCCCCCCGAGCAAGTGAAGGAACCTGCTCCAGGGGCCCCAAAAAACTCTCAGGGGGGCCTGGGGCAAATTGCCCCTTTTGCCCCCCCCCCACCAGGAGGCCCTGTAAAGATCAAGCTCAGGCTGTGCCAGACCAAGGGTGGGAAGAAAATGCGAGAGTTGAGAACGTTCTGCTGAAAATGCCCATTCACCAGCTTGTGTCGGTTCTCTTGAGTGCCATGGTGGAGCTCAGCTGTCTTGCTGAAACACGATGAGGCAGGCAGTCTCTTGGGTAGCTGGGACCCATGCTACTCTTTGTAGATCAATATATTCATAGATTACAAGGCCAGAAGCTACCATTGTGATCATCTCATCTGACCTTCTGTACAGCACAGACCATAGAACCTCCCCCACAGTAATTTCTCCAGCATATATTTTAGAAAAACATCCAAACATGATTTAAGAACTGTCAGTGATGAAGAATCCACCATGACACTTGGTAAATTGTTCCAATGGTTAATTGCTCCCACGATTAAAAACTTACACCTTATTTTCAGGAATGAGACTATCTTGAATTGACATCAGGAGCAAATGGGAACCCACCGCAGTTTGTGGAGCAATACTTTCTTGGCTAATACTGCCAAGCAAGCGGACTGCTGCATTTTGACACCAGCTATAGCTTCTGAGGGGACTTCAGTAGACAACAAAGACTGAGAGTACCTTAGCCCTCCCTGTTAGCTCTTCTGTGCTCCTTGTTGTTTGCGGGCATGGATCCCCACATGTGCACATGGATGGAATGGATGCAGTGCTGGGAGCTAGGAAGGCTTGGTTTCTGGTCCTGGTTCTGCTCATGACTCTCTCTTTGATTTTGGACGAAATCACTTTGCTTCTCTTCCTCACTCTCGCCTTCTGTAAAATGGGAGTATGATACAATATATGGGTGTTGTGAGGATTAGTTAACATTTACACAGGGCTTTGAACAGATGAAACACTGTCTCAGTAACCATAGGCACCGACTCCGTGTGTGCTCGGGGCTGGAACACCCACAGGGAAAAATTAGTGGGTGCTCTGCACCCACCAGCAGCCAACCTCCCCTCCCTCTCCTACCCCACCTACTCCTACCCCCTGAATGCGCTGCATCCCCGCTCCTCCACCTACTTGTCAGCGCTTCCTGCCCTGTTTGGCAGTGTTAGCAAGCTGCAGAAGGGAGGGGAGGAGCAGGAACATGGCATGCCCAGGGAAGGAGCTGGGGAAGAGGCGGAGCTGGGGCTGAGATTTGGGGAAGGAGTCGGAATAGTGGCAGGGAGGGGGAGGAGTTGGTGCAGAGACTTTGGGAAAGGGTTTGGAATAGGGGCAGGGAAGGGGTGGGGCCTCATGGAAGGGGTGGAATAGGGGTGGGGCTGGAGCACAGTAGGGGTCGAGCACCCACAGAAAAGAGGGGAAGTCGTCGCCTATGTCAGGAACTACTCATCTTTGTCCATCTCGGAGTACCCAGTAGATATTTAACTACTCATTTAGCTTTCTTTACTGAGAAAGTAGAATTCAAGATGCTCCTAAACCCATAATTTATATAGGTTTTTATTCTACTCCAAGCTGAATCTCCACGCCTCTTGTAACTGGCTTCATGGGCTAGAGAATCTATCTGGAGGAAATATCATAAGGAAGAATGTGTCCATGATGCTATTATCCCAAGATGCGTTTGTGTAAATATTCTTCAGTTAGGCTTTGGTGGTCTTGATTGTAGATTATAGGTGAGTTCCATTCTTAAAATAGCTCCAAGACCAACTCACCCAAGACCAATCATCTGTTGCTATAACACCAAAAGGGGAAAATTAGTAGTGGCTGGGCCCTACAGGAAGGGAGGGGTAGTCAGTGTGGTAAGCAATGTATAGAATCCCTCCATATTAAAGAATGGCCCAAACCAGAACTCCAGCTGTGAAAACTCTCTGATTCTGAAGAAGCCTGACTCCATCACAACAAGGGTTTGATCCAGAATTTCAATTCTAGATCTAATTTCCCAGATTTCTTTTGTAAAAAGGGACTAAAAGTTTTGTAACTGGTTGCAAGGGGCTAACTCTCTCATATATAATGTGTGTTCATATAGAGAGAAAGGCAAGGGGGGTGGGAAGGTGGGTGCGGTAATATCTTTTCCTTGACCAGCTTCTATTGGTGAAAGAGAGAACTTTTGGAGCTTACACAGGCATTCTGACTTTTCAGTTATTTCCCTGACACCAAGCGTTCCCTGCTGCACGTTTGTGAGCCAGCAAACTACCTGCTCACCTTGTGGGTTTCTCGCTAGGTCTCTCCTAGTTTTAGAGCTATACACCCAAATGCCTTGCTCCAAACCCCTCACTCCCAGGAGCGAAGTGTTTCTGATTTAATTCTGAGATGACATAATGGGACTGGACAGCATTCAAGGACTTCCACTGTTAAATTATTGCATGAAGCTAACAGCATAATCTGTGCCTTGAGCAGTTACAAAAGCTTTCCCCACCCCCCAGTCCTGGAATATGAGCAATACTAGTTCTTAAACAGAAGCATTCTGGAAGCCTGCAGTATACAGCATGTACTGTAGAACCTCATCAGGGCCGGTCATTATTTTGGAAAAATATCATTTTCAAGATCAGACATGATGTGGAGGCTTTTTTATTAATTAAACAGAGGGAGGCTTGGAGCCAGCTTGATTTGGGGTGTAATTGTTTAACTTTTCCATGAATCATTATGATGTTTTCCTACTTAGAAGGCATTAAATATTATTTTAAACCCACCTACCTCCTTCCACCCTCCCCCCCCCATTTTTTCCCCCAGGCTTCTTTTGTTTAGTATTGTTTAACTTTATCTAATTATTGGATGGCTGCCCTAGGGGCCTTAGAGAAATCTTGGCTGTTTCATTCCTAGCCAGATAAAAATGCTGGTGCCATCCTGAATCCACAGATAGTAGGGACATTAATGGAGGAGGGGGGCCTCTAGTCCAGAGTAAAGTGAGCAGTTCCCTTTGTTCTTTTTCTTTATGGGTGGGTGGGTTTTTTTAGTGTAAGTATTTTTCTAAAGAAAACAGTGCCCATGGCTAAAATAGAAATGAGACAATAGCTCCAGATTGCAAGGGCAGCTTATTTGCAAAGTTATTTCTTTTCTTTGGGGAAAAACAAAGACAGTGCAGACTGATAAGATTATTTTTATAGTGCCACAAAACCAACAATGGGCAAGCTTCCCTATTATTACTTTCAATATCACAAAGGTGGTTCCATCAGGTTGAAAGAACAGACAGGGACAGATGATGGAGGGGCCTTGCACGGGGCTGATATCTGCAGCCAGCACCTTGACATGGCAGGCGAGTTGTATAAACACCATCTGTCTGAGTGAAGACTCCAAGCCTAGGAACTAATTGGCTGCTTTTTTTTTTTTTTTTTAAATCATTGAAGTTTCATTGTGTAACAGTCCCCTTTATTCTTGATTCCCAATGAAAAATCAGACTCTTAATCAACAACCAAGCTGCATGGAGGGGGTGTGTGGATGTGGTTTACCCTCGGAAAAGATCAGCAGGGACAGTGACAATACAAGCTTCACCCAGACTGCCCACCACCACCAAGCCTTCTGTACCACAGGATGTACCTTGCCCAGCCAGGCAAAAAAATACAAGCCAATTAGCAAAGGGTCTCTCCTGTTTCTGTCACAAAAGTTGTGTCTACTTGCTGACAGCAGAGACAATGGGAAGGGAGGAGCCTCATACAAACCCAGCTGGGATCACACCAGTGGCAGAGAGGTAAGCTCTGGGGCTAGGTGCCTGCAATGATAGGTGGGCACTGGGCAGTGCCCTGCCCTGTGGAAGAGGGTGGTTGGCAGTGGGAGGAAGAAGAGTCTGGACAGCAGAGGAGTGTGGTTGTGGCTCTGAGAGATCAAAGCAGTCTGCATTTGTGAGGGGAGGCATGTGCCTTAGCATAGCGTCCTGAGCTGTAGCCTGTCTAGTCTGGCCCTGACCAACACCAGTGTACCCCTTCCTGCCCTGCACGGACCACCCCTAGAGGCTTATTTCCCCCTTGTCTCTCTGAGAAAACTGTCAACCCCTGGAATGCTCTACTCGTGGGTTAGGAACTATGGGCAGGGAACTAAGCTGAGACTACCCAGCCCCTTTCACGTAGGCACTGGATCTCTGCTGGTGGTCAGACCTTCTGCTGTTTCATTCCCCCCTCCCCTCCTAGTTCAATTCCCATTACATCATAAAATGATCTACTGAAGGCTAAAAGCAGGCGACATTTCCCCTGAGAGTCCATGGAGAAGGGGCTAACCTCCATGGGAAAGACTGGAAACTGGTGCTGAAATGTCCCATTTGGATTCACAAAGTGGTTTTGATTTAGCAACCTCTGGCTTAATAAAGAATAAATAAAACAAGCCCTTGCAATGCCAACCCTCCTTTTTCTTTTCTTCTGGGCCCCTCTCTCACACACACACATGCTGGAACAGAGAATGGATGCTATCTCAGGGCAGAATTTTCAGTTAAATTAATCATGGCAACTCCGCCTTCCACACATAGAAACATTTGCTTTGAATGGAAAGCCCCAGGCACAGGGGGTTTCATATTTTCACAAGCTGTGGGAACCTAACTGCAAAGCCCATTTCAGTGTTAATTTCATGCTCCTGGGACAATTTTTCCTCTTTGCAGGGGGGGGAAATCTCACCAAACACAAAAAACCCAGCCTCTCCATTTCCCTCTGAAATGGGACTTGTCAGCTATTCTGCGGCACAAAGCCTGGAAAGCAGAGTTATTTAAAATCAGTATTAACAGACACATTAGATGAAGTTGACTAAGTCTGGATTGAATAGGGACAGTCTGATTCCATGACCTGTTGTAAGCTTGAAGTAAAAACAAGATAAAGACCAATTGCTTCCTAATCCCATTGTGCTATCATATCCCAAGGCAACAGAGCTTTAAGGGAGCAGACATTTGGTTCAGCTAAGGCACCAGAGGCCAGTGCTCACCTGAACAGCCATGTAAAACGAGTTGATCTTGATTTGAAAGGGTTCCTGTGACTCTCCTTGTGGTGTTTTGGTCATGTGTATTCACACCCCACTCACTTCAATGAACCTACACTGATTTAACTTTCATCATTAGCCTGACAATGAAATCTCAGGGAAATTGTGAGGGGCCAATCACATTCAGAGCCAATCGCATTCTAACTTAGCAGCCCTGAAACTCAGATGAGTCTTATTTGAAGCTCCAGTGACCTGGTGTCAGGACCTCAGCAGGCTCTGGGTGCATTCACCTAGTAACCGAATGAGCTCACACTAAGTGTCTGTGCTTCCTGATTGGACAGAAGAGCCAGCAGCTCATCATGTAGCCTTCGTAGCAAAAGCAGCGCAGAGGCTGCTCAATGTATTTTATGCCTGTGGTTTCATCAGAGCTGCTTCCTGGACTGGTCCTTGCTTCTGCTTGCCCCTGTCCTAGTCTCTACCTTCCTCTGGAACCTGGCTCCAGCCAGTGGCTTGCCCCCTGACCACAACTCCAGATCTGTTCTGGTTTCTGGCTCCAAGCACTGGCTTGTCCCCTGTCCAGGACTCCAGTTTTTCTTCCAGTTCTGTTCTGATTGCTAGTTCTGCTGCCTGTTCTGACCACTAGGTTGCAGTGCCTAGACTATGGTGCACGACATTTAACTCACTACTAACCAGAAACTCAAGACCTCAGACTGGATGCTTAGTTCTGGATTTAGTTCAAGATGCATGTTTAATCTGAACTTCTGGAATCTGAAAGTTTAGACATAGAAGTACACAGATTCTTATTTATGTATTAAGAAATGATTGGGCAAACTTTGTTAAGCCTCATAAAATTTCCTTCAGGTTGGGCCAAAAGCTCTGTGGAGTAGGGACTCCTTTTTCTTGTGTTTGTACAGTACCTAGCACAGGGGTGGTCAACTGAGCCTAAGAAGGAGCCAGAATTTACCAATGTACATTGCCAAAGAGCCACAGTAATACGCCAGCAGTCCCCTCATCATCTCCCCTCCCCCCCAGGGCCTCTTGTCTACCGGCAGTCCCACCATTCGGTGCCTCCCTCTCCCTCCCCACACCTGCTGACCAGCTGTTCTGTGGTATGCCAGAAGCTTTGGGGGGAGGAGCGAGGGCACTGTAGGCTCTGGGGTGGGGTGGGAAGGGGTGGAGTGGGGGCAGGGCCTGTGGCAGAGCCAGGGGTTGAGCAGTGAGAACCCCCCCGGCACATTGGAAAGTTGGTGCCTGTAGCTCCAGCCCCGGAGGTGGTGCCTATACAAGGAGCCACAGGTTCGCCACCCCTGGCCTAGCACAATGGAGTGCTGGGCATGACTTGGGTTCCTAGGCACTATTGAAAGACAAATAAATCATCATAGTAAGATCAGGCTGGTTCTGATTTTTACTGAAGGACAAACTGGAGAGTGTGGGAAGAATGTTGTCCCAGATGGAACTAAAAGTCTACAGGGGCATTTCCCCTCTTTTCTCTCCTAATAATTATTCAAAAAAAACCATCTCTAGCACAGATTTAAGCAGCTGCAGTTGCTCTCCATGGCCAGCTAGTGACGAGTTCTAAACTCCAGGCTGACATTGAAGGATCAGGAAAATATGTATCATTTTTAGTGCAAGATGGAAGAAAGGTACAAACCCACAAGTTGTATCCTCTTTTTATTATTGTTCACCAAACTATTTCAGGTGAGGGCCCCTGTCTGACAGACTACTGTGGAACTGGGCACTTGTTAGTCACTTTAGCAGCTAAATTTAACTCTCTTTTGAAAAATAAGTGGCCAAATACAACTACAGGGCAGTGAATGAGGTGAAAGCCCTGGAATGCCAACTCCTAAGTGCTCACTCCAGCACAGCAGGGATGAACAAATAGAGAAGCCCTTCCTCTCACACACACTGCCCAATGAGAGACTGTTTCTCTCTCCTGCAAACCCAGAGTGCCTCCTCATTTTGGGTGCTGCTGTGACTGGATGCTAACTTCAGTCACATGGGGCCTGATTTTCAGAAGTGCTGAGCATCCGCCACTCCCCGTTATCTTAGTTTAAGTGGAGCAGTGGGTGCTCGCAAGGGTGGGTGTCTCAGTTGCCCCACCCAATCAGTGAGCTAACGGAGACTTCTGAAAATGTGATTATTAGTGAGTTGCCTGAGCAGAGGTGCCAACTTTCTGGTTTCCTCAGGGGTGCTTGACTCCCGCTCTGCCCCAGGCTCTGTCCCCGCCTCTTCCTTCCCCATTGCACCCACTCCCCCAAGCGTGCCCCACCCTTGTTCTGCCTCCTCCTGCCCCAGCTGCTTCCCCTCCTCCCAGTGCCTCCTGCATGCTGCTGAACAGCTGATCACTGGTGGGTGGGAGATGCTAGGGAAGGGGGGAGCTGATTGGCGGGGCCCGCCAGCTGGCAGGAGGCCCTGGGGAAGGAGGAGGAGCTTGATTGGCAGGGCTCTTCTGGCCTTAAAGTTGATGACAACTGTACGAGGCCATGGTGAATCATGGCCACTGACAGTAAAACGAGGCCTTGTGTAGCTCATTGCAATGGGGACTCAGAAGTGAATCTAGCTGATGGGAGAATGGATCACTGGTTCCCCAGGCCCCAGTGGTTAAACAAACTTGATTTGCATTCCAGCTGTGGGGAGCACGAGCTGGTGTTCATGAATACATGAAACCTCTGGCTCAGTTTAAGTGGGTGTGAGCTTTGAGTATTTCACCTAATCAGAATGCAGCCCCAAGAACACCACATGGGACTTGTACACTGCTGAGCTCTTGTGTGTCTCTCAGAAATGAATGCTTAAGGGTCACTTCTGACCTGATTTCGAGCCATTTCCCTCAGCTCTTAACTCAGTGGCCCTGTTTAATGAATTCCCTCCTGAGAGACTTCAACTGAAGAACTGGTGGGCCAAGAGTGACATCTGCTGGGCAAAGGGAGCAAACGACAATTCCTTTGTCTCTGCCTGAAATGTACGTTCTCTATATGCCTCCTTTTTCGTGAGCAATTCCCCCAGTTCTGGAGTGACTAGCTACTTCTCTTTTCCATGTCCATTTTATACTTTTTCTTTACTGATTATTCAAATGTAGGATTTTTTCCTGCTCCATTTCTTTCAGCTTTCGCATAGCATTTGTCCAGCGAGGCTGGTGTACAGTGGTGATTCTGACCAGGAATTAAGGGCTAAGTGTTGTTTTGTGGCACATGTGCACTGGGACGGGAATGGGACACAAGGACTTCCACCTTCCTGATCCTCCCATGCAGCAACAGGGCAATATCCTGCTCTAGCGCTCTCCTCTAAGGGACTGGGGTAGCATGTGCCACCACTCTAGCTGGGTCAGTCTGCTGGCTTGGAGGGGTGGGGGAGGCTCACAGTCCCTTCACCTGACCGTATATTGCAGTCAGCAGTAGAGGCTAGTAATGGGAACATGTTCTATCTTTAGGGGGCAGTAATAAGGTGAACGTGAACCCAACTCCATCCCTGTGCCTACCTGGAGCTACCCTGCTGTGTGTTGCAGCATCCTCTGCTCCCTCTGAATAGCTGCTATGAATAAGGAGATTTCACCCTAAAAGTGCATGTCCAGGCAACTCCCTCCCCTCTATGAAATCAACTGCCAGGGAAGCAGAGAAGAAGGCTGCAGCTCTGTTGTGGCAGCATATTCAAAAGGCAGATGCACTCCTGTATAGATACATTTCAGAGAAGCTGAACAGCCGAGGGCAAATTCTGTGTCCCCAGCATGTTAATTTTTCTTCCTGTCTAAACGTATCATTCAACAACAGTCCAACCCTGCGTGCTTTCCTCTGCCAAAACTCCCATTGACGTCACTGCTGAATCAGGCCCCTGAGAGAAGGATTTGCCTGTCCGTGCTGAACAGTACTATAGAAAAGAACGAGGAGTTGAACTGAATCCTGTGATGGAGTGTTTGTGTCTGGCAACAGGAAGCTAGGGAGGCAGACCCAGAGCATCCTGTTCCTGAATTAATTTGCACAAGCTTCCTCTAGGCTCAGGTAGGTCCCGGCGTCCTGTGATCTAATCACATCAGAATAGGACAAAGGATGAGATGCAGTTTGGACAGGATCCATCTCTTTGGTGTAAGCCAGGATCCGGGATCTCAAACCTTGCCAGTTGAATTGTAATAAAACAAAAGGAACGTTGTTACATGACCATTTAAAAATGTGACATTGGCTGCTGAAAGAACAGGCTTGTTATCCTATCAAACCCACTCCTTGGTTCTATCACACTCTTCTACTGACACTCCCACATCTCCAACTGGGAATGGTGGCCACCTGGTGGCTCCCTGGCTTTACTACACCTAAATATCACCACTATTCCCTTTCTGTGACAGAGGAGGGAGAGAGACAGCCTTGTGCTATGTTTAGTGGTTGCAATATACCAGCAGCTCTATGACATTCTCTGTGTGCAGTGATAATATGTAGGTTCTCCTCACAGGATAGATCCTGTTTTTGACTGGAGAGATGCTGCAGAGGGAGCTGTGTAGGACTCAATCTCCTATGACATGCTAAGTGCCTCATGGAAGGTCCTGAGTCCCCCTCCCAGTGAAGTCAGTGGGAATTAAGGGTGTTTGCAGGGATAGGCCCAAATTAAGGAGGGATTAGATGACACAGGAATCACACACAGTGTAGTTTGAGTGGCACGTGCACTTGTTGGAATGTGGCAATTTCTAGAAGGGCCATTTCTTTATGGTGTATGTTATATACTGAACATAAGGGACAAGATTATTCCATACACTCAGGCAAGCAGAAGAATATTTTGTGTATCTGGGCAAGATCTGATTTTTCAGATAATTGTTCTAGAAAAAGGGGTGGGGAAGTGACATGGCCTCAGTCACTATTCATAGCTCAGCACTTTGAGTCTCAACAGCCAAGATTGCATTTCAAAGGTGCCTTTCTGCCCGATCACAGTAGGCTGTGTATTTCATACCTGTTCCTCTCCCTGTTTCTCTCCTCACACCCTTTCTTTAATTAAACTCCCTTGCCCTCTGATTGTGTTTAGTTGTCTTGAATTTGAAGAGAGATTTAGTATCTTTAATGACATTTAAAATATTTTTAAATACATTTTTTTCCAGAGTAAAGGCAGAAGAGTCTAGATGCTGGGGAAAGTGTTATTGAAAGGAGTAGCTGGGCTGATCAGAGAACAAGGGCCCAAAGGCTTGGGGAAGGCCAGAGACAGGAAAGCAACACAAAATAACAATTCCAAGGGAAAGTGCAAAATAGAACCCTCCCTAATCTAGCTAATATTCTTAAAGGAACATGATTCTATTCTATTGTATTCCATTCTCTATAGGTTCTTGTTCTACCCTCATTGTCATAATATCTGAGCAACATCCAGTAGTGCATTTAGTGAAGTGAATGTTTGTCATATCTTCTCTTTTCTCTCTCTCCTTCTCCCTCCCACACGGCCACTCCCCTGGGAAAATTGTGTGGACAGTGGAACATTTTGTGCTGCTTGGGTGTTTTTTATTAAATGTACACACCACTCTGTGATCATATTAGAACAGGCAGGTCACAGAAGGGCCCCTTGCCCTGGAGCAGAAGGTGGTGAGGTTTGTGGTGGTCTGATAACACCTGTGGACATCCCTGAACCACAATACAAAAAGTGAATTGGCAACTGGTTTGTATTCTGAAGATAGTTTCAAAACAGAATCTGCTTAGCTGTTTGAGCTGTATTTTATTTACCCTGAGAAACAACCTGAAGTGCTGTGAATTTCTAACAAGCAATTAGCCCAAGGACAACCTAGTGGGTCTATGAAAAGATTGGACAGTAGCAAGTGTTAGGGTGACAAGGAGATGACATCAGAAAGATTTGCAATACAAAAGATATATCCAAGCACACTCTCTTGTTATTCAAACACTTAGGTCTGCCAGTGATGCAGTCATTAACACCTGGTGCACCTCTCCGGAGCTCTGAAGAAGGTTCCCAGAACAGAGTTGACTCTCAGTTCTGTTACTATGAATAACTGGACAATAAAGTACAACCATGTATTGGGGATCACACCTGAATTGTAGGATTTTGACATGTTCAGAGGCTGTCAATTTGGTGGCAGGGGCACTGACTGTCTCTTTGCTTCTTTCCATTTTGGTTAATGGAAAAAAATATCTTTTTACTGATCAAAATGGCTACAGTAAAAATGGTGAAATTTAATATGAATTTAATGTAATTTGCAGCACACTTTGCAAATCACTGTGACAGTCTATGCTGGTTACAGTCTGTCCTAGCTCAGGCAGCCACTCCAGAAGCATCCACAAAGAAGTGTCTGCCAGTGCACCTCATTGCTGACAGACTGTACAATCTCCCTGCTATTTCAGGGCTGTGCCTTTACTTAGGAGAGGCTGGTCATCATGAGGAATTCGTAAGGATTTGTGATTTGCTAGGGGTGGGTCAGAGACACCAGACACCTCATTTCTATTTGTCTCACAGATCTCTAGAGGTAAAGACTAGAGCATTTACCAGTAATATCATATAAGAATGGCCAAACTCTATCAAACCGATGATCCATCTAGTCCAGTATCCTGTCTTCTGACAGTGACCAGTGGCAAATGCTTTAGAAGGACTGAACAGAATGGGGAAATTTATCAAGTGATCCACCCCCTGTCATCCAATCCCAGCTTCTGGCAGTCAAAGTTAAGAACACCCAGAGCATGGAGGTTGTGTCCCTGACCATCTTGGCTAACAGCAATCGATAGACCTATCCTCAGTGAACTTACCTAATTCTCTTTTGAACCCAGTTATATTTCTGATCTTCATAACATCCCTTGGCAATGAGTTCCACAGGCTGACTGTGCATTGTGTGAAGAGGTACCTCCCAATGCATGTTTTAAACCTACTGCCTATTAACTTAATTGGGTGATCCCTGGTTCTTGTGTTATGTGAAGAGGTAAATAACACTTTCTGATTCACTTTTTCCATACCATTCATGATTTTATAGACCTCTATCCTATCTCCCTGGAGTCTCTTTTCTAAGATAAACAGCTCCAGTCTTAACTAGCCCTTAACTAGATGCTGCTTCCCTTGATATAACATCATCCTATGTATCTATCTATTTATAACTTATTGTTGTAGATTATCCTTTTCTCTATCCATTGTGATAAGACAAATGATTGTTTGATATCAATGCCCACGTGATTTTACTAGATGCTAAGCCCATCAGAGGTTCATTAACTCAATGGACTGCAGTCTGAACAAGGTTCTATATATTTATGTCACCAGCCCTCCTTTCTGAGATGGAAGGAATGGTTTGTTCTTTCTCCAATATTTCAGTAGCTATAGATTTTATTTATGACCGGACAATTGGCTGGTGTAAATTGAAGTCCACGGAGCTTGCTGATTTGCAACATCTGAAGATTTGGTCCTATATTTGTGAATGTTTTTGCAGCCAAACAGCTGCTGAGGGTCTCCTCTATAACTTATGTTTCATAGTATACAAACAGAGAAGTGAGATTAGAATCAAATACTCTTGCTGGAAGATTACACTAATTTATTTCTTAGAATTCAGAATGATAACATACAAGAACCACAAATCAGAGAGAGACAAAGCAGGCTGCTCCCTAAAATAGAGAGGCACATCTCACCCCACCTTACTTTAGGAGTCACTTTGCAAATTAACTGTGGCTAGTTACATGCTTTGCTGCAGAGACCTTTAGCCTGCAAGGAGGACGAGGAAGTGTTCCCCATTCTTAAAGTGATAGCTTGCGATTCTAACACAGTCCTCAACACCCCCAACACCGCGATGCTGATCAGTTGATTTTATGATGCATGACCCAGGTGTAGCTCCTAGCAAAGACAATTTTTGGTGTCCTGACCCTTGTGGTGTTCTCTGATATCTGTCAGGACTTTGACACCTATGGGCATGCCTACACTGGAGAGCTTACAGCACCATTGCAGCTGTAAGCTTTCTGGAGTAGCCACTGTAAGGCCATGTCTACATGTAAAATTTTGCAGCGCTGGTTGTTACAGCTGTATTAGTACGGCTGTATAGGGCCAGCGCTGCAGAGTGGCCACACTTACAGCAACCAGCGCTGCAAGTGGTGTTAGATGTGGCCACACTGCAGCGCTGTTGGGCGGCTTCAAGGGGGGTTCGGGGAACGCGAGAGCAAACCGGGAAAGGAGACCAGCTTCGCCGCGGTTTGCTCTCGCGTTCCCCGAACCACCCTGCAAACCGCAGGGAAGGAGACCTGCTTGCTCGGGGGTTCGGGGAACGCGAGAGAAAACCGGGAAAGGAGACCAGCTTCACCGCGGTTTGCTCTCGCGTTCCCCGAACCACCCTGCAAACCGCAGGGAAGGAGACCTGCTTGCTCGGGGGTTCGGGGAACGAGAGAGCAAACCGGGAAAGGAGACCAGCTTCGCCGCGGTTTGCTCTCGCGTTCCCCGAACCACCCTGCAAACGGCAGGGAAGGAGACCTGCTTGTTCGGGGAACGCGAGAGCAAACCGCGGCGAAGCTGGTCTCCTTTCCTGGTTTGCTCTCTCGTTCCCCGAACCCCCGAGCAAGCAGGTCTCCTTCCCTGCGGTTTGCAGGGTGGTTCGGGGAACGCGAGAGCAAACCGCGGCGAAGCTGGTCTCCTTTCCCGGTTTGCTCTCGCGTTCCCGGAACCACCCAGCAAACCTCAGGGAAGGAGACCTGCTTGCTCGGGGTTTGGGGAACGCGAGAGCAAGCCGGGGAAGGAGACCAGCTTGATTACCAGAGGCTTCCTCAGGTATGCTGGGATACCTGCTTATTCCACGGAGATCAAGAAAAGCGCTGGTAAGTGTCTATACTTGATTACCAGCGCTGGATCCTCTACACCCGAGACAAAACGGGAGTACGGCCAGCGCTGAAAACAGGGAGTTGCAGCGCTGGTGGTGCCCTGCAGATGTGTACACCTCCTAAGTTGCAGCGCTGTAACTCCCTCACCAGCGCTGCAACTTTCTGATGTAGACAAGCCCTAAGATGATGGGAGATATGTGAGGAATTTACAAGGGCCACCCCTTATTAATGTTAATAGAAGTTGCATGCTAATGAACTGGGCATTGAAGAGAAAACAGGCTTTGTATTTGGGAGGCCTTGGAGTGTTTGGGAGGCCCTGTTCCAGAGGGTCAAAATCTGAGCTCTTTTGCATAATAGAATCCATTGTCTGGCTGGGTGTGACCTTTTTGCTAACAGCTACAGGCAAATCTTTCTCCCCACACCAGTCAGGTAATTTGCATCAGCACAGACACTAGCTTGTTTACTAATTTTTAATTGTTACCAGTTCCAAGGCTGGACTCTGTCTTAAAGATCAGAGGGGTAGCCGTGTTAGTCTGGATCTGTAAAAGCAGCAAAGAATCCTGTGGCACTTTATAGACTAACAGACGTTTTGGAGCATGAGCTTTCGTGGGTGAATACCCACTTTGTCGGATACATGCATCCGACGAAGTGGGTGTTCACCCATGAAAGCTCATGCTCCAAAATGTCTGTTAGACTGTAAGGTGCCACAGGATTCTTTTCTGTCTTAAAGAGATACCATTCATTTTTACTAGCATGTTAGACTCAAGGTTCTTCTGTCCTTCGATTACCAACCTCTGCTTCCACATGGAATCAGAAGTTAAGTCCACTAAGAGACTACAAGACATATTCAAAGTGTCTAGAGATGAGAGTTTACCTGCCCTCCCCTGTATTCTCGAGAGATTAACTGCACAACAGTCCTCTTACTCTGCAGATTCAGCTGCCCAGTCTTCCCTCTGAACCTGAGATACAGACTGTTTACTCAAAGAATCAACATGGAGACAGTCCTGTCGCAACAACATTGTCTCCCCAACAAGCTGGTCAAGCTTATAGGGCTGTTTGAACTCTCTAACAATTTTTATTCCATCTGAAATCTCAAAGCTATCCACAATGGATTTTTTCAAAGCAAATTCAGTGGATTCATTTTGATTTGAAAGACTTTGGCCACTAGGCACCAACATACTTTCCTCAGAAGAGAGACTGTTTGCTATCAACAATGGCCTAGTAAGAGTCGATGGAAACACTTCCTTCTCCCAGATTTTCAAGACTTCATCAAGAAATACATTTCCTTCTACAATATCCTGCACTGCAACAGATTCTTTATGAGCTTTACTTATGCCCAGAACCAACTTTGGCACAACAGACAAATCACCAAACTTCTTCTGACTTTTTCTTACATCCAGAATCTCCTCTGGCCTATCAGGAGGGTTTTCACACAACCCCCTTTCAGATAAACTGCTAGACTTCATAGTCAAAAGATTAGAAGCTTTCTCTTCTTCGTTACAAGTTTCCACACTGTCAGTGGGTAACAGTCAAATTACCCTTGTGCTTTTCTTGTGCCCTGGTTATGATATCACCTTGATCGGACAAGGTTGTCATATCTTAACTCAGAAACACACTAGCAACAGGCAGAATAAAAGCACCAGAATTGTCTGGTCTCTGGAGTCTAGGCACAACACTAACTGGATTGTTGCCAAGGTTAGTGGAACATGAGTATCCCTATACCTTACCTGTTACCTGTGTGGAGAATTGTGACAGTGAAGGAAATGTTCCTGTATCTGTAAGGGGGAATGACTTGCCATGGAGAGAGCTACCCCAATCTCCAAACAATTGTCTGTGAATAGCCATGTGTGCTGGGACAAAGGAAAGGATATCCCAAGCTGTTTGTTAAAGGGGAATGTTTCTCCAGCTCTTTTCTGTCTGCAAAGCAGATAGAAGAAGCCTGTTAGCATCACTTGCCAAGACTGTACCCTTTCCTACCTCAGTTAGGGCTGATTAACAGTTAATCTGCTCTAGTAAAAAAAAATTTCTTCACCCATGAGTTCTCTCTGTACTTTATCTAATTCCACATTCACTTCTGAGATACTAGATAGACATTCAGAAACACAGAAGGTGGAAAATAGCTGTTTGTCTGAAAACTGCTTAGAGTCAAACAACATACCAACATTGTTAATAACCTGGACTTTTAGGATAATACAGTTTCTGCTGTTCTTCCCTTGCTTTTTCGATCTGGAGCTTAAGTCTGACAACCCTCTCCTCAGCGGCCAGCCATTCCATGTGCCTTGCATGGGCTTCTCTCTCTCTTTCAGCAGCAGCTTTCTTTATTTTAGCCATTTTCTGTTCATGTTCAAAACAGGCTCTCTGCAGTTTCATAGCTTCTGCTGATGCCTTTTAGGTAATGGTCACTAATCTTTAACCTTTCAGACTTTCAATATCAAATTTCAAAAGTGTGGGGTTCTGATCCAAAGCTTAATTGACCTGGTTTGGCGGATCCCAGCCAGACTGCGCCACTGTAACCATACATTTAATAACTTCACCTACGAAAAAAGATACATCCCATATGGAGTCAACAGGGAGAGGAAGGTTACATTGGGAACTGAGGGCTTGTCTACATCACAAAGTTGCAGCGCTGGTGAGGGGGTTACAGCGCTGCAACTTAGGAGGTGTACACATCTGCAGGGCATCACCAGCGCTGCAACTCCCTGTGTGCAGCACTGGCCGTACTCCTGTTTTGTCTCGGGTGTAGAGGATCCAGCGCTGGTGATCCAGTGCTGGTAATCAAGTGTAGACACTTACCAGCGCTTTTCTTGACCTCCGTGGAATAAGCAGGTATCGCAGCATACCTGAGGAAGCTTCTGGTAATCAAGCTGGTCTCCTTCCCCGGTTTGCTCTCGCGTTCCCCGAACCCCGAGCAAGCAGGTCTCCTTCCCTGCGGTTTGCAGGGTGGTTCGGGGAATGCGAGAGCAAACCGCGGCAAAGCTGTTCTCCTTCCCCGGTTTGCTCTCGCATTCCCCGAACCCCTGTGCAAGCAGGTCTCCTTCCCTGCGGTTTGCAGGGTGGTTCGGGGAACGCGAGAGCAAACCACGGCAAAGCTGGTCTCCTTCCCCGGTTTGCTCTCGCGTTCCCCGAACCTCCGTGCAAGCAGGTCTCCTTCCCTGCGGTTTGCAGGGGGGTTCGGGGAACGCGAGAGCAAACCGCGGCAAAGCTGGTCTCCTTCCCCGGTTTGCTCTCGCGTTCCCCGAACCTCCATGCAAGCAGGTCTCCTTCCCTGCAGTTTGCAGGGGGGGTCGGGGAACGCGAGAGCAAACCGCGGCGAAGCTGGTCTCCTTCCCCGGTTTGCTCTCGCGTTCCCCGAACCGCCCTTGAAGCCTCCCAACAGCGCTGCAGTATGGCCACATCTAACACCACTTGCAGCGCTGGTTGCTGTAAGTGTGGCCACTCTGCAGCGCTGGCCCTATACAGCTGTACTAATACAGCTGTAACAACCAGCGCTGCAAAATTTTAGATGTAGACATACCCTGAGACTGCAGGCAGCAAAGACCTGGTGTGGACAAGTTACTATGTCTAAAAGGAGGCTGGCTGTAGATCATTAGACTTCTAACCTGCGGGGGAGATTTCTCTCAACAGTTGGTGGCAGGTTAAGGGAGGGATTAAGGATGAATGTAGGCAGGGTCTCATTGACAGAAAGGAGATGGGTGATACTAGTTGGGTGACTGAGACCCAAACACAAAAATTCCTGAAGTCAGTATAAACCTACTTAAAAAGACACACAGTCCAGCCCTCACTGACTAAAGGAAAGAGACAAAACTAAATCACTGTGTTCACTTTATAGTTCTGGGAGGTGCTCAGAGACCATGGGGATGGTCTCTGTATTAGGAGAAGGAATGGTAGCAGATTCATGTGGTTGTAGTCCCTCATTAAAAAGCACAGTGGCTGAATGCACCCTTCCTCAGAGCCATAACTAGGTATTTTTGCACAGGAGGCAAGAATATAAAATTGCGCCCTACCCCAGGCAGCAATTCAAAGGTGGGTCCCAGAGTCGCTCTCAGAGGGAAGGGCCTGCCGTCAAATTGCCGCAGAAGAATGGATGAAATGGCGGCAGTAGAGCCTATGATTTTTGGGGGGTCAACTCATGATTTTTGACTGCTTGGACTGGTAATGTTGCTTCAAAGATGGTCTTTGGTTCCAGTCCAGTTCCAATCCAGAGAGGGACTCACAGGTTAAGAGAGGACAGAGATGCTGGATATGTCCTGAGAATGCTGGGAGTTCAGGCTTGCAGGGCAGGATCAAGGGTGGCAGATTTGTAGAAATTTTGGTGGTGCCCAGAATCTGCCCCCGCCCAAACTCCACCCCCCCCCCCACTCACCCAAGGCTCTGGGAGGGAGTTTGGTTGAGGGAAGGGGTCTGGGGTACAGGCCTTAGGTCCAGGTGCCGGGGGGTGCTGCATGCACCTCCTCCCCTGCTGTTGCCCCTGACTGTAGCCTAACTGGGGGTAAGGAATGGGGTTGCCTCCTTGCCCAGCATGGGCAGGAGTGGTGACTGTGGGCGGGGAGACCCCCTGTGCTGCTGGAGGCTCCTATTGGAAAATGAAAGTGTCTGAGGGGGAAGGGCAGGCTCAGAGTCAGTCTGCCCTGGCAGTGAGGTGGGGGAGGGCACTAGGACCCTGCGGCAGCAGTTGCTGCAGGGCGGAAGCATGGAGCTGCTTTGCTCTGGGTTGGGAAGGGAAGTGGGGGAAGCAAGTCAGGGCCGGGGGACACTCGGGGGAGGCTCGGGGGGGGGGGGAGAGAATCACCTGGGTTATAAATATCTCTGTGCCAGCCAGCGGCTTTCTCCCCCCCCCTTCTCTCCACCACTTTCTATGCCTCTCAGCTTTGTGTGCCTGAGACAAGGGCCTCACTCGCCTCGCCCTTGTTAGGGCACTGCCCTTCCTACATCAGGAGACAAAGAGAGGAACCTCTTGCCGTGCCCTTTGGGAACAGCATCCTAAGCCAACGCTCTGAAACACCCTCACAGAAGTAAAAAAAATAAGACTCCCAGCAAGAGCCAAAAAGCAATTAAACCCAATTATTTCTATTTGTTCACAAGAAAGTCAAGAGGAAGAAAATAATTGGCTCCAACTGAATGTTAATCTCAGTATTATTTAGCCTTTCGTTTATGAGACACGCCTTGAAATCTGAAGAGCAGCGCTTCAGGCAGTCCTTGGGAGTTGGAGCAACTACCTCATTTTACAACTACAAAGCTCAGTCTTTCCACAATTGTAAAGGAAAGATCCAAGTTGGATTCCTCTTGAAAAGCCATGTTTGGTTGCTGTGGATAAGTAATAATATCCCCATTTTACAGATGTGGAAACTGAGGCACGGAGGTTTAGTATTAGAGTTTAAATGGGATAAAGAAATGACATTTGTGGACTTACATATGGAGAAGGAGGAAAATAAGGGATAACCCAAGAAAGACAAGTATGTTGGGTTATATAGCCTTTCTCTTCCTAAAAATATCTAGGATGAAATCCTGGTTCCTTTGAAGTCAATGGAAAAACTTGCATTGACTTCAGTAGGCCAGGATTTCACCCCTTCTCTTTAATCAAGCAAGAATCACTCAGTATTCCTGATCCAACGTGTCCCACATGGACGTATTCCATACACCCAGGATTGCATTCAAACCAAGCTACTGGAGTGGAAGCCAGAAGGTTGGGTTCTACTCCTAGGTGCACCCACCGACTCACCCATGAGCCTGAGCAGGTCATTTAATCTCTCTGTGCCACAGTTTCCCCATCAATAAAATGGTGCTAATACTAATTACCTGCCTTGGCATAGCACGGTGAGTTCTGTGGAGGAAAAGTATTTTAGAACGACTGAGTATTGTAAAAATGTACATAAAAACAAGTGCAAGTACATCAACTCCTAGTGCTCTCTGTCTTTCTTGCACTGGTGTTTATCAGAAATGAAAACCTACCATTGATCATCTTTCACCTCATACCTTGTAGTTACAGGGAAAAGGATATCATGGGGTGCATTTTAGGGGTCCGTGTGTCACATTTGCAGCAGGACAATGGCCTGCCAAATCAATCAGAGCACCACCATGTGGCTATTGAGCTTATCTCCCAAGAGATATAAGTAGCCATTCTGTAATACTATGTTGTACAATGACATTAATATTGTTTTCTAATGGCTTGTGATGTCTCCAGAACTGCTTGATTGAATTACTGGCTTACACTACAGCACTGGTTGTACAGCATTCTGTACGTTACCAAAGTGCAGGTTATTTGAAATAGTGTTGGTGTCTCTAATTTCTGAGAGTTGTTGACTATTATATTGTAAAGCTTATCTGATTAGGGTGATAAAGATGCTTTAACACCACTCAGATCGGTGGACAGAACTCCAAAAGAATGATTCCATTTAAATAAGCCTGTGTGGACGCTTTACAAGTTCCGTTATTCCAAATCTTTTCTGTAAGTTATAAGCAGAGACCATGTCTTTATTTACTTTGCGAGGTGCCTAGCACATTTTTGAATGCTTGAAAATTAATAATGTCCCCCAATAGCTTGCCTACGTGCTCCTGGTTACTGGGCATCATTGCTATGGGGGAAAATGGCAACTTGAAGTGTTGGAGCCAACTGCCTTATTGCAATAACAGGGAACACACCTCGCTCAACACTACCACTATCTGAGCAGTCCTGGCAGCTATCTTTCCTGTAAATGAAGACAATTTTGTTACCAAATAGATAGAAACATGGGACAATTCTGGACACTGATCCATATCAGTAAATGCAGGCATGCTGCATCAGACAGAGTAGATGATGGATTTCTGCCTCATTCATTTCAGACTTGCTATTGGAGTTACCAAAGACAAAACACATCCAAGATGCAATCAGGCCAGTGGGAAGTGGTCCTAATGGGTATGCTCACATGCTTCCAGCTACATCAGGGCTGATATAGGAAAGATGGAACTTTTAGAATGAAGAGAATTAACAGTTTTTGGCAGAGTATGATCATATAATACTTTGAAAAGCTGAGGCAAACAATCCAGCAATTGAGAACATATTCCCATTGGAAGAATTATCCAGGGTTGCCAACCTGTTTAAAACAATAGATTTTGCTTTGCTCTGTGATATTTCAAACCCAGAGGCTAGACACGCTCCCATACAAAGGATGCTTTTGGAATAATGTGGAATAGAAACTAACTCTCTAGATGGCTGTTGTGAACATGGCAAAGGATAATCCTGCCAAGGTTTAAAATCTCTCTGATCAAAATTCACATGACTTAGATGCACGTAGGGTGACCAGATGTCCTGTTTTAATAGGGACAGTCCCGATTTTTGGGTCTTTCTTATATAGGCTCCTATTCCCTGCTCCTCCGCCCCCCCCAGCCCAATTTTCTACACGCACCGTCTGGTCACCCTGCATGACTAAAAGCTGCCGTGGACTCTAAACATGTAACTAGAATAAAAGATTGAGTGGACAGAAATATTACTGGAGTGTCAAAATGGGGTAAAGAGATGCAATTTAATGTGGTGCCAGCCCCAGTAATCTGAATGGGATGCACAGAAATTATGTGGCTAAATTCCATGCATCACATTGAAAATTAATAGTATAATGCTCAACATGATTGAACCAATACACTAATTAAGCTCTTGATCCTGAGGAGATTTTGAGGTGCTGAGTTGTTGCATTGAAATGAAGGGGACTTTGCATATGAATAAAGTCAAATATGTGCATAACTGCTTGCAGGATCAGGGCCTTACTCAACACTTTACATTAACCTTGATTCATGTTAAAGTTGGTCCACAGGAGCTAGAGTCTCTCTAAAAATATTTAAAATACATGCTGCCATAGATTGTTTAGGCTTCTGCTCTGTACTACATTTAGACAGCTGCCTTCCAAAGTCTTTCCTTTCTTTAATCAGCATTGCGTCCGAGTCCCAGTTACAAAATTCAGTTCAAAGTACAATCATCCCCCAGAACAGAGAGTGTAAACACTTTATCCTCCATCTTCAGCAAATCTGACTCAAACCAAGGTTTTGAACACGGAGACCAGTTTTAAGGGAATCTGACCTGCATGAACAGTTGTAGAAACTAAGATTAAAAAAAGTAGATTTTTGCATTGTGACCTAAAAGTATCAAGACTGACGGTGCGCAGGTGGCTGGGAGTGAGTTCCAGTCCCCGTCACTGGACTACTGAAAGCTCAGTCTGGGGATACAGACAACTGGACCATCCCTGAAAAATTCTAGCTAAAGAAGGAACAAACACTGTGAATGTGATTCTGAGCTGGCTGTGAGGTTGCTCCTCTAATACATCCTTGAGCATGTCACCAAGGAAGTATACATGGGAATGGCACAAATATGTAGGGCAAAATCAGGAAAGCCAAGGCAAGGAATGAGTTAGAACTGGCAAGAAATGTTACAGCCGACAAGAAGGGGTTCTACAAATAAGTCAGACAAAAGAGAAAGATCAGGGAGGGTGTGGGTCTGCTGCTCAGTGGAGAGTGTGAGCTGGTAATGGGAGATGATATGAAGGCAGATCTGCTTCGTGCCTACTTTGCTTCAGTCTCCACACAAAATATAACATGTGACCGGATGATTAGGTGACGTTATCATAGATAGGCTGGCCCGGGGTGTTAGTGAGGCACCTGGCACTGGGGGTCGGACCCACACTCGCTGGCAGGAAGCGGCAGCAGCGACCCCTGTCGGCTCCCAGCATCACTCTGGGAAGGGGGTGGAATTCATAAAGAGGCTGAGCAGGGTCAGGAAGAGGAGGGGTGGGGGTAGGGGTTTGGGGGAAGGGGTGGGGTGGGACCTGGGGCAGAAGGTGGGGGTTGTCCCAGGGACAGTCCTGGTGACAGGGATGGTCCTGGAAGACTGGAGAAGGGCTAACATAGTGCCCATGTTTAAAAAGGTGAAACAAGGAGTTGCTGGGGAACTATAGACTAGTCAGCCTGATCATGATATCTGGGAAGCAACTAGAGCAATGTATAAAATATTCAATTTGCAAGTACCTGGAGAATGAAAGGATGACCACTAGCAGCCAGCATGGATTGACTAAGAACAAATCATGCCTATGTCAAACCAGCTCGATTTCCTTCTTTGACAAGGTAACGGGTTTGGTGGTTAAGGAGAATGCAGTGGACATAATATATCTGGCCTTTAGCAAGGCTTTTGATACAGTCTCACATGACAATCTCATAAGTAATGCGGGAGAAATGCAGGCTTGGTAGAATTACCATTAAGTGGATACCTAATTGATTAAACAACCACAGATAAAGGGTAGTATGAATGGAATGATGTCACATTGGAAGGAGGTCTCAAGTGGGGTTCCACAGGAATTTATTCTGGGTCTAGTGTTCCTTAACGTCTTTATTAATTACCTGAAAGTAGGAATAGAGAGCATACCAGTAAAATTGCAGATGACACAAAGCTGGCGGGGGCAGGTGGCATTTGCAAACACTTTGGAGGATAGAGCTACAATTCAAAAGGATCTTGATAAATGGAGAACTGGGCTATAGGAAACAAAATGAAACTCACCAAGATGAATGTAAGGTGCTACAATTAGGGAGGAAAAACCAAATGCACAAATACAGAAAGGGGGATAATCGGCTTGGTAACAGCACTGCTGAGAAGGATCTGGGAGTTGTGGTGGATCACAACCTCAACATGAGTCAGCAATGCAATGATGTTGCAAAAAAGCAAATGCAGTTTGGGGTTACATTAACAGAGGCATAGCATGCAAATCATGGGAGGTGATAGTACTGCTCTAATCAGTGCTGGTTAGGCCTCAGCTGGAGCACTGTGACCAGCTTTGGTCACCACTATATAGACAGGATGTAGAGAAACTGGAAAGGATCTAGAGATGATCAAAGGGATAGAAGGCAAGCCATATGAGCAAAGGCTGAAGGAACGGGGTATGTTTAGTTTGGAAAAGAGGTGATTAAGGCGGGACATGACAGCAGTCTTTGAATACTTGATAGGCTGCCATAAAAAAGATGGAGACAAATTGTTCTCTCTTGCCACAGAGAACAGGACAAGAGGCAATGCGTTCCAGCTACAGCATAGCCAATTTAGATTAAATTTTAGGAAAAACCTTCTACCTGTAAGAACAGGGGGACAATAGAACAGACGCCTTGGGAAGTTGTGGAAGCTCCTTCACTGAAGTTTTCAAAAGGAGGCTGGAGAGCCATCTCTCTTGGTGTAGCAGGGTGGTCCCCTGCTCCAGCTCTGAAGGACTTAAAACAGCCCAGGAGAGGGCTGCGGCTGGGACAAGAAGCCTGGGCTGATTGGGGAAAGTAGGCTCAGCTGTGGCCATGTCCCAATCAGGTCCAGCTGGCTCCTATAAGAGGCTGTGAGCCAGAAGCCCAAAGACTCTCTTTCTGCCTGTAGAAGGAGAATGGCCTGGCTGTGGGGAGCTAGATACAGAGTACCTGAGTGGAGTAGAGCTGGGGACAGGCTGGGGAGCTCCAGCCTGGAAAGCCCCAGGCTGCAGCCTAGCATAAGGCCAAGAGGTACTGGGGGTTTCAGGGGGCAGCCCGGGGTAGGCCAAGGCAGCACATCCAAACCCTCCTTGACAGTGATGAGTAGGCTGATACTGCACTCTGCCCCAGGACATGGGGCTAGATGATGACTGGCAGTAGCCTTATACTGAGGTGAGGTGGGAATAGTGGGTGGGGGTTCCCTGGGGAGGGGAGACCCTAAGACTGAGGGGTTACTGCCAGGGAGCAGCACCCCATGTAAAAGGGCACTGGGTTCAGGGAGGACCACAGGGGCCAGAGGACAGGTGGATCACTGGCCTGCAGAGGCACTCCTGGCTGGAAGAAGAGCTAATTCCCAAGGACAACCAGCAGGAGGTGCTGCAGGGGTGAGTCTGCACGTCTACACTTGGATGGTTTAAATACAACAAACCACGCATCTTGGCAGTGGATTAGACTAGATGACCCTTGCAGTCTCTTTTAACCCTATGGTTCTATGATCCTCCCAATTTTCATGCAGCTGTGACACATTTTATTGTCTGACTATTAAATATCCAGGCAAGAAAGAAAAACAACTGCTTCTCCAAATACCATATTATCTGCTGGAGTTAGTCAGTGGAGTTTCAGAGATTTGGTCCCTGAACTTCTTTTTTGTCTTATGGATCAAATTATAAACGGTTTCTTCCAGGGCAAGCTAATGCGTTATTAGTCTTTGGTCAAACTTCAGTCAAAGCACAGTGCATCCTCCTCTGCATAAGCATCACGTGGGGAGGCATGCAGGGTCAAGTGCCTCCCCAGATTTCTGTTTGGCCTGCTGGGGTTTAGGGAGAGGGGCTCTGTCCTTCTCCTACTGCACCCTGGCTGCAGGGCCAGATGGGGAGCAGAGGGGGCAGGTTGAGCCACTTCTCATGCTGTCCGCTTCCCCTCTTCCCCCAGCACATTTCTGGCTCACTCAGCACCTATCCTTGGCAGCTGGGCCCAGGCAGGGAGCAGGCCAGCACTGCCACTTCTTCAGCCAGGCTCTCTCTCAGGCACAGCAGTGACCTGGAGTGGACAGCTGCAGCCAGCATGAGAAGTGGCCCCTTCCCGCTCCCTGCCTAGGCAGACCTGCCAGGGACAGGGGTTGAACATGCCAGGAGAGGAGGTGCAGTGAGAGAAGGATACAGCCAATCCCTCCCCACAGTAACTCTGGTGGGGTGGGGAGAGCTCAGTGGCCCCGGGCTAGGTGCAGTGTTGGGGGTGGGGGGTTTGCTGGACAGAGAAAACATGTGGGCTGGTCACATGTTCTCCCCTTTCGATAGTGTCCCCCCCAGTATTGGGTAGTATGGGTGTTTATGCTCCTCCATAGTATAATTCATGAACCCAAAGGGATTAGTATTATAATATCTGCTACTTGTAGTCTTTCCAAATGAGTGGAGTAGGGAAACCAAGGTGACTTGCATAGTTCACAAAGACTGGATGTGTGTTGTCCATTGCTTCCAGAGATCAAACCTCCTCCTTCCAGCAAATAGCAAATTGTATGTTTGCTCAACCACTTATCCATGGTTGATGGTTTGGAGTCCTGCCAAAGGGTTATTATGCATTTCCTAGCAAAGTCTGCTGATTTGCTTGTTGGGGAAATTTACCAGTATTCGTACATGAATACCCCAAGGGAAGGGATGGATCAGGCAGAATTATTTAACAGTATGTTCTCTATTACTTTTGCTCCAAAAGCATCTGCTCTGCTTTTACCTTTCATCTTTTCCCTCCTAAGCAGGAGGGGAAAATAACTGATGGGCTGAATGAAAAGCTGGAAACACCTGGACTGGGGAGCGGGTGGGGATACAGGAGATGTGATGCAAGGGGGGGTGGGTTGCCTTAAGTTTTGTGTGTCTCTTTCAATCCACATCTGCCCATGCAGGTGTGTTTGTGAGAGTAAATGAGTGCATCTGTCTGCAAGGCAATGTAATCTCCTCTGACAGCACACGTTATAGAAGTGCAAAGTATTACTACTGATGGGTGTATACAATGAAACTGCTTGTAATATGGGTGCTCGGGGTCAGCAGAGAAGATGTAAAGGGTCTCTTCCTTCAGATACACCCACCTAGGGTCAGACAAAATCTCAGTTCTGGGATCCTGCATTGTTCAGGGACTCTTTCCCTGTCTATTTTCTGGGAGCACAAATTGCCCTGAAGGCGAGGGGGAAGAAGCAACCCACACCTAAGGGATGGTACACTGCCCCCTGTGCACAGAGGCACATTCCCTCCCTGACTTCCTTTGGGCCGTGAGTCTCTACATCTCCCCCTGCTCTGGGCTGTGGCTAAACGCCATATTCTAGCCCATAGTATCATCCAATAGTATATCACTTTCCCCCAGGTCCATAGATTTCCCCTCGCCTGGGCTTTGAGAACCTGTGATTTTTAAAGGATCTGCTGCAATTTGAGCCCTTTCTAGAACTATCAGTGGCTTTGGGCCATTTACTTTTTCAAAATCAGACTGTTTGGGGACTTGGAGCTTGCCCCAACTTCATCAGCCAAGAGGAATGGGAAGGAAAAAAGTCAGGGCAAAGCTCCAGGTGCAAATCAGAGGGCTAGTTTTCTGGACACAATATGATTGGTTATTGGAGTTACATACTGACCCAAATACTCAATCAGTGTCTATTATTTTGAGACTGGATTTCTTCACCCTCTCTTATCTGGGTTCTTGGCAACAACTAAGTGGTGACATGCAGTTAAATGTGTGACCTTCATGCCTGCCAAGTAACTACTCTGCAGAAAACTAACTCATGCAAGAGGATCTGAAATCTACTCATTGGAAACATGGAATCATTCTGGGTCCAAATGTTGATATTTAATACCCAGTTCTTGCTGTTACAGACTGGGTCACAGAACACATAATGTACATTTCACCTTCCTTCCAGGGTTCTACTTTTCTGCAAACTAACCATACTTATTTATAAGCTTTGTAAACTCTTCCACAGCCTACCAAATGTGCTAGCTAACTGAATAAAACAAAAATATGCTCAGAAGAAAGGAACAGACACACATCACATGTTTTCATCAGATTGTTCAAGATGGTTGGAAGGAGGAATCAGAACTGGATGATGTTTCCCAGATAGGTGTTCATGCCTTGGTTGTTGCAATATATGAGCTAAAACAGAATTCTTAATCTTTCTCCCCCCTACCCATTCCTGATCACTGTAGATAACACCATCCTGCCTACTGGGTATCATCTTTGACTCAGAACTCTCTCTATGTCCTTGCAACTAGACTGTGTCTAAATCTTGCTGATTCTTTCTGCATGACATCTCTGTGATGCAGCCTTTCCTATCTAGTCACATAGCTAAAACTCTTGTTCAGGCTCTTGTCATTTCGTGCCTTGATTACTTCTCCTTCCCTCTGGCCTTGACAAATGCATTCTTGCCTCACTCGTACCCATTCTGAATGCTGCTGCAAAGACCATGTTCTTAGCCTGTTGCTTTGACCCTGGCATCCTTTCATTCCTCCACTGGCTGCTCCTCCTCCTACTGCATCACACATAAGCCATTTGTATTCACTTTCAAGGCCCTTTATGGCCTATCCCCTACTTATCATCTCACATTCACCATTGAGATGTTGACTCCGCATCTGCTTGGCCAATCATGCCAGCTTCCATCACCGACATGTTAAATTTTCAAACAAGCACCTTCGTGCTTTCTCCCATGCTGCCTGTCATGCTGGAGAGGAGTTCCCTGTAAACTTCTGCAAAACTACCTCATTGTCCACCTTCAAATCCCTTCTCACAACTCCCCTTTCCCATGATTCCTATAAAACACTTGACAATGGTTAGTCTGGTAGGGTGCTAATACAACTGCCTATCATGCTGACCAATATTGTCTCATCATTTCCTTGTGTTCCCCCATCTGCTATTCCCAGGTCTCATCTTATACTTAGATTGTAACCTCTTTGGGGCAGGGACCATCTTTTTGTTCTGTGTTTGCACAACGCCTAGCACAATGGGGCCCTGGTCCATGCCTGGGGCTCTGAGATGCTTCAATAACGCAAATAATAAATACATTGGAGGAAAATGCTAGTGATAGGCCACTAATGAGCAAACTTGTTTTGTTAATCTAAAATGAATGGAAACGACATTTTCTTAGTGATCCTTTTTCAGCAGCTTTGGTGAGTTTTGCCTGAGTAAGGAGAACTCAGAATGATGGAAATACTATTTATTTATCCTCACATAAATACACATTAAAAAAAACAGTATTATGACTGTTTTCAGAGTGGTAGCTGTTAGTCTGTATCAAAAAAGAACAAGAATACTTGTGCACCTTAGAGACTAACAAATTTCTTTAAGCATAAGCTTTCGTGGGCTAAAGCTCACTTCATCGGATGCATACAGTGAAAAATACAGTAGGAAGATATATATGAGAACATGAAAAAAATGGGTGTTGCCATACGAATTCTAATGAGACTAATCGACAGGGCCAGTGCAAGGATATTTTGTGCCCTAGGCGAAACTTTCACCTTCCGCACCTCCACCTCCTCCCCTCCCCCGGAGCATCACTTATTATAAACTTTCAAAAATGAATACTGCATAATATGGCATTGTTCATTATAATTAATACACATTTGGCTTGAAAATGTATTAATTTCATTATTAGACTACATATTTAATAAAAATAAATGAATAACCTGATAGTGTTGACATTGTTATTGTTTTCAGTTTGCACAAAATAGCATGGACCTTAAAATAAATCACATACATTATACACAATACCCTGTCACTTCCTTCCTTCTTTCATTTCAAAATCTACTACATTTTATTCTACCTTTATAATATCCAATTATTGTTATTAATAAAATTTATAAAATTAGAGCCTTGCATGGTGTCAAGTATCAGGGGGTAGCCATGTTAGTCTGTATCCCCAAAAACAACAAGGAGTCCACCAGCAACTACATACCACACCACAGAAACACTAACCCAGGAACCAATCCCTGTAGCAAACCTTGTTGTCTACTCTGTCCCCAGAGCTACTCTGGCGACACCATCAAAGGACCCAACCGCATCAGCTACACTATGAAGGGCTCATTCACCTGCATGTCTACTAATGTTATATATGCCATCATGTGTCAACAGTGCCCCTCATCCAGGTACATTGGCCAAACCGGACAGTCCCTACGTAAAAGAATAAATGGACACAAATTGGACATCAGGAATGGTAACATACAAAAGCCAGCAGGTGAACACTTCAATCTCCCTGGTTATTCTACAACAGATTTAAGTCACTATTCTTGAACTAAAAAACTTCAGAAACAGCTTCAAAGAGAAACAACAGAACTAAAATTAATTTGCAAATTTAACACCATTAATTTGGGCTTGAATAGGGACTGGGAGTGGCTGGCTCATTACAGAAGCAGCTTTGCCTCTCCTGGAATTGACACCTCCTCATCAATTATTGGGAGATGACTACATGCACCCTGATTGAATTGGCCCTGTCAACACTGGTTCTTCACTTGTGAGGTACTCCCTTCTCTTCCTGTGTCATTATATAATGCCTGCATCTGTAACTTTCACTCCATGCATCTGAAGAAGTGGGTTTTTTACCCTGGAAAGCTTATGCCTAAATAAATCTGTTAGTCTTTAAGGTGCCACTGGACTCCTTGTTGTTTTTATAAAATTAGAATGGAGGATACTCCATCCTACTGGGGGATTGGGTTTGGTGGGGAAGGGAAGCACACTGGGTTCGGTCAGTGGGGGATTGGGTTTGGCTAGGGAGTGCAAGGGAAGCAGAATGGATTCAGTCACTGGGAGTGGGAAGATCGGGTTTGTTTGGGAAGGGGAAGGGAAGCAGACCGGGTTCAGTCAGTGACGCTGACGGTTTGAGTTTGGCCAGGTTATTGGGTTTGATAGGGAAGGGAAGCAGAACGGGTTCGGTCAGTGACGCTGACGGTTTGAGTTTGGCCAGGTTATTGGGTTTGATAGGGAAGGGAAGCAGACCGGGTTTGGTCAGTGGGGTATCGGGTTAGATGGGGAAGGGAAACAGACTGGGTTTGGTCAGTGAGGGTTCAGGATTGGCTGGGGAGTGCAAGGGGAGCAGAAGGGGTTCAGTCACTGGGAGGATCAGGTTTGGCTGGGGAGGGGAAGAGAAGTAGACCAGGTTCGGTTACTGGGAGGATCGGGTTTGGCTGGGGAGTGCAAGGGGAGCAGACCGCGTTGTCAGTGAGGTATCTGGTTAGGTGGGGAAGGGAAGCAGTCTGGGTTCAATCAGAGAGGGAATCAGGTTTGACAGGGAAGGGAAGCAGACTGGGTTCAGTCAGTCGGAGTTTGGGTTTGGCTGGGGAGCGCAAGGGGAGCAGACCGGTTCAGTCACGGGAAGGATCGGGTTTGGCTGGGGAGGGGAAGGGAAGCAGACTGGGTTTGGGTGTGGAGGGGGGAGAGGGCACAATCTGGGTTTGGCCTGGGGCAGTGTAGGATTCAAAGAGCCGCAAGGTGAAATGGGCACTCTCCTCTCCAGTCCCTGGCATGCAGCAGCAGGCCAAGTGCAATTGCAACAGGGCAATGGGAGCATGTCACCTGCTTTGCCTTCCCGAGTCCGTCCTGCACCCCGGCTGGGGAGTTGAATGCTGGGCTCTCGCTCTGGCAGGGCGTGGGGGCGCAGGGGGGCGTGGGGCAGGCAGGACTGTGAGGCAGAGAGTGCGCGGCCCTCATGCCAAAACAGGTTCGGGAGGGTAGAAAGCTGGGGTGCAGGAAGGTGGGTTAAAGCAGCTTAGCCGCCTCTCCACGCAAGAGAGCCCACAGAGCTGCCAGCCGCAGCGTCCCTCCCTTCTGTCCCCAGCAGGGCTACACTCACACTTTACAACGCTGCAACTGGGGTGTGAAAAAACACCCCCCTGAGCGCTGCAAGATACAGCGCTGTAAAGCGTCAGTGTAATCAGGGCAGCAGCGCTGGGAGCGCGGCTCCCAGCGCTGCACGCTACACCCCTAAGGGATGTGGTTTACATGCAGCGCTGGGAGAGCTCTCTCCCGGCGCTGCCGCTCTGACTACACTCACACTTCAAAGCACTGCCGCGGCAGCACTCCCGCAGCGCTGCCGGGGCAGAGCTTTGAAATTCCAAATGTAGCCATACCCGGACCCGTCTGCAAATCCTGCAGCCCGCTCTCCGAGCATGCCATGCAAGCCGCCCCGGCAGCACCGCACTGACAGCACAGCTCAGCCCCAGTGGAGGTCTTACACTTCTCACCACAAGCTGCTCCACTATCCTTCTGGCTGCTGTGCAATCTACAAGACAAAGGAACTATTACTGTGGAAATGTACCTATCAACACAGCAATCAAATCAAAGGACTTAGCTGACTTTCTAGAGGCAGGAGAGCAATTCATTGGGAGCCTGGTTCTTATCATATACATCTTCTCTCCCTATGGTCTGTGATCTGCAGCCAGTGTCTTGATTGGCAGCAGCGCCCCCAAATCTTGGCGCCCTAGGCGGCTGCCTAGTCTGCCTAGTGGTTGCACCAGCCCTGCTAATCGATTAAGGTGGGCCATTATCAGCAGGAGAAAAAAAACTTGTAGTGATAATCAAGATGGCCCATTTCAAACAGTTGACAAGAAGGTGTGAGTAACAGTAGGGGGAAAATTAGCATGGGGAAGTAGTTTAGTTTGTGTAATGACTCATCCACTCTCAGTCTTTATTCAAGCCTAATTTAATGGTGTCCATTTTGCAAATTAATTCTAGTTCTGCAGTTTCTCGTTGGAGTCTGTTTTCGAAGTTTTTTTTTGTTGAATAATTGCAACTTTGAGGTCTGTAATAGAGTGACCAGGGAGGTTGAAGCGTTCTCTCACTGGTTTTTGAATGTTATAATTCTTAACGTCTGATTTGTGTCCATTTATTCTTTTGCATAGAGACTGTCCGGTTTGGCAAATGTAATGAATGAGTGTCATTAGGGCTCTTCGAAGGAGATATGCCTTGCTCAGATCTTGGGGATAGCTGGCAGTTTTGAAACAGTTTCAAACTGTGGAGTATCTAAATGATTTATTCTTGGCAAAATTAGAAGGCAAGGCAACTGATTAACAAATAGGAAGCCACAACACAAAAAAACCCCATCTTTCTCTTTGGAGGCCAGGGGTGCCAGAGGCTCCTATGGTGCTTAATTAATTTGTTAGTCTCTAAGGTGCCACAAGTACTCCTGTTCTTTTTGCGGCTACAGACTAACACGGCTGCTACTCTAAATCCTACGGTTCAGGCATTGTTGACTTTTTCACCAAATGAACTAAGAACTGCAGAGGGGAAGCATTTCAACTTGAAAGAGGAATGTTGCATTTTGTAGGCAAGAGGACTCTTGAAAACACATTTCCACAAAGAAGTCCTGTTTGATCATGGTAAATTCCTTCCATCTGTACTGTGTAGCGGGGCTCAAGCCCATGAGTGTTACTAATTTTGTGGATGTTTGCTCAGTTCTTTCTTTGCTTGCACCCTGCATAGCAGACATTCCTTATCTCTTGTGTCTGAGATTATTACTATTAGTCCTGAGGCTCTGCTGAGCTGTCCCTGCCTTCCTCTGACAGGGACCAAGGAATAGTGATTTGTGTAAATAAAATATGGCTATGAACTAATAGAGGAGATGGAGCAGGCAAACCCAGTTAGTGGGGCTGCTGGAATAGGGAAACCATGCCAGAGGCTGTTAGAGTGAAAGCCCTAGCGGAATGGCTCTGTTCCCCATCAAGCTTCTTCTAAATTACTTATTAAAATGAGTTTTCTGAGTACAGTGACAGAATATTCAGGTAACTAGATCAGCATTACAGAAGGCTAAATTGCCCAAATGGGGTGTGATAGTCCTCTTGGATAGTTTGGACAATGCCCTCCATCTGGGGAGGGATAGTTCAGTAGTTTGAACATTGGCCTGCTAAACCCAGGGTTGTGAGTTCAATCCTTGAGAAGGCCATTTAGGGATCTGGGGCAAAAATCTGTCAGGGGATTTGACAGATCTGTCATTAGTCCTGCTTTGAGCAGGGGGTTGGACTAGATGACCTCCTGAGGTCCCTTCCAACCCTGATATTCTATGATCTTGCATCATATGTAGTCATCTACATGAGCTCACAGTAATTGAACTGTGTGTTAACTTAGCTCCAACTGCCATCCCCATAGGAACCCTAAACCTGGGGCGGGGTGCAGTACCTATAGGAACCAGAAACCTAGCTCCAAGTGCCCTACCCATAGGAACCCTAACCATAGGGCAGGAAACCCTGTCCATAGGACGCTAACTCTAGCTCCAAGTGCCCTACCCTTAGGAACCCTAACCTTGGGTGGGAAGCACTAACCATGGGAACCCTAACCCTATATCCAAGTACCCTACACATAGGAACCCTAACCCTAGCTCCAAGTGTCCTACCCTTAGGAATCCTAAGCGTAGGGTGGGAAGACATCCATAGGAACCCTAACCCTAGCTCCAAATCCCTACCCTAAGGAACCTTAATGCTAGGTCTAAGTGCCCTACCCATAGGAACCCTAACCGTAGATCAAAGTGCCCAACCCGTAGGAACAATAAACCTAGGGTGGGAAGCCCTACCCATAGGAAACCTAACCCTCGATACAAGTGCCTACCCATAGGACCCCTAACCCTAGCTCCAAGTGCCTTACCCTTAGGAACCCTAACCCTAGGGTGGGAAGTCCTACCCATAAGAACCCTAACCCTAGCTCCAAATGCCCTAACCTTAGGGCAGGAAACCGTATCCATAGGACCCTAACCCTAGCTCCAAGTGCCCTACCCTTAGGAACCCTAACCCTAGGGCAGGAAACCCTATCCATAGGAACCTTAGTCCTAGCTGTAAGTGCCCTACCCTAAGGAACCCTAACCCTAGGTCCAAGTGCCCTACCAATAGGAACCTTAACTATAGATCCAAATGCCCAACCCATAGAAACAATAAACCTAGGGCCGGAAGCCCGACCCATAGGAAACCTAACAATCTATACAAGTGCCCTACTCATAGGACCCCAACCCTAGGAAGGGGTGCCCTACCCCTAGGAACCCTAACTGTAGCTTGAAGTCCCCTACCCTTAGGAAACCTAACCGTAGGTCGGGAAGTCATACCCATAGGATAACCCTAACTTTAGCTCCAAGTGCCCTACTCCTAATAACCCTATCCCTAATTTCAAGTGCCGTACTCATAGGAACCCTAATTCTTGCTCCAAGTGTCCTACCCTTAGGAACCCTAACCCTTGGGCGGAAAGGCCTACACATAGGAACCTTAAACATAGCTCCAAGTACCCTACACACAGGAACCCGAACCCTAGCTTCAAGTGCCCTACCCTTAGGAACCCTAAGCCTAGGGCGGGAAGCCCTACTCATAGGAACCCAAACCCTAGCTCCAAGTGCCCTACCCTTAGGAATCCTATCCCTAAGGCTGGAAGCTCTACCCAAAGGAACCCTAACCCTAGCTGCAAGTACCGTACACATAGGAACCCTAACCCAAGCTCCAAGTGCCTTACCCTTATGAACCCTAACCCTAGAGCGGGAAGTCCTATCCATAGGAACCCAAACCCTCGCTTCAAATGCCCTACCCTTAGGAATCCTAAGCCTAGTTTCAAGATCCCTACCCATAGGAACCCTAACCCTAGCACCAAGTGCCCTATGCATAGCAACCCTAATCCTAGCTCTAAGTACCCTACCCTTACGAACCCTAACCCTAGCTGCAAGGACTGTACCCATAAGAAACCTAACCCTTCACTTAGGAATGCTAACCCTAGGGCGGGAAAACCTACTCATAGGAACCCCAACCCTAGCTCTAAATGCCCATCCAATGGGAACCCTAACCTTAGCTCCAAGTGCCCTACCATACGAACCCTAACCCAAGCTCCAAGTGCCCTACCGATAGTAACCCTAACCCTAGCTCCAAGTGCCCTACCTTTAAGAACCCTAACCCTAGGGCGGGAAGCCCTACCCATAGGAACCTAACCCTAGCTCCAAGTGCCCTAAACATAGGAACCCTAACCCTAGCTCGAAGTGCCCTAGCCTTACGAACATTAACCCTAGGGAGGTACGCCCTACCCATAGGATCCTTAACCCTATCTCCAAGTGCCCTACCCTTAGGAACCCTACCCATAGGAACCCTAACCTTTGCTCCAAGTGCCCTATCCTTAGGAACTCTAAGCCTAGGAGGGGAAACTCTACCCATAGGAACCCTAACCCTAGCTTCAAGTGCCCTAACTTTAGTATCCCTACCCCTAACTCGGGAAGCCTTACCAATAGGAACCCTCACCGAAGCTCCACGTTTCCTAGCCATAGGAACCCTAACCCTAAATCCAAGTGTCCTACACTTAGGAACCTTAACACTAGCTCCAAGTGCCCTACACTTAGGAACTCTAACCCTGGGGAGGGAAGCCCTATCCATAGGAACCCTAACCCTAGCTCCAAGTACAATACCCATAGAAACCCTAACCCTGGCTCCAGGTGCTCTACCCTTAGAAACCCTAACCCTAGGGTGGGAACCCCTACCCATAGGAACCCAAACCCTTCCTCCAAGTACCCTACCCATAGGAACTCTAACACTAGGGCAGGGCACCCGACCCAAAGGAATCCTAACCCTAGCTGCAAGTTCCCTACCCTTAGGAATCCCCAGGGTTGTAAGCCCTACGCATAGGAACCCCAACCCTAGCTCCAAGTGGCCTACCCTTAGGAACCCTACTCCTTGGGCGGGAAACCCTACCCATAGGAACTCTATCCCAAGCTCCAAGTGCCCTACCCATAGGAACCCTAACCCTAGATCCTAGTGAGCTACCCTTAGGATCCCTAACCCTAGCTCCAAGTGCCCTACCCTTAGGAACCCTATTTCTTGGGCGGGAAATCATACCCATTGGAACTCTATCCCAAGCTCCAAGTGTTCTACCCATAGGAACCATAACACTAGATCCTAGTGAGCTACCCTTAGGAACCCTAACCCTAGATCTAAGTGCCCTACCCTTAGCAACCCCTTACCCTAGGGCGGGAAGCCCTACCGATAGGAACCCTAAATCTAATTCCAAGTGCCCTACCCATAGAAACTCTAATCCTAGATCCAAGTGCCCTACCCTTAGGAACCTAAACCCTAGAGCGGGAAGCCTTACCCATAGGAACCCTAAACCTAGCTACAAGTTCTCTTCCCATAGAAACCTTAGCCCTAGCTCTAGGTTTCCTACCCTTAGGAACCCTAAACCTATGACAGGAAGCCCTACCCATCGGCACTCTAACCCTAGCTCCAAGTACACTACCCATAGCAACCCTAACCCTAGTTCCAACTTCCCTACCCTTAGGAATCCTAACACTAGGACAGGACCCTACCCATAGGAACCCTAACCCTATCTCCAAGTGCCCTACCCATAGTAACCTTAACCCAAGGGCTGGAAGCTCTACCCCTAGGAACCCTAACCCTAGCTCCAAGTGCCCTACCCATATGAACCCTAACCCTACCTCCAAGTGCCCTACATTTAGGATTCCTTACCCTAGGGAGGGAAAACCTACTCATAGGAACCCTAACCCAAGCTCCAAATGCCCTACCGATAGGAACCCTAACCCTAGCTCTAAGTGCCCTACCCTTAGGAACCCTAACCCTAGAGCTGTAAGTCCTACCTATAGGAACTCTAACCCGAGCTCTGAGTGCCCTACAATTATGAGCCCTAACTCTAGGGTGTGGTGCCCTACCCATAGGAACCCTAACCCTAGCTCCAAGTGCCCTATCCATAGTAACTGTAACCTATCCCAAGTGCCCTACCCTTAGGAACCCTAACCCTAGGGCGGTAAGCTCTACACATAGGAACCCTAATTTTAGCTCTAAGTACCCTAACCTTACGAACCCTAACCCTAGTTCCAAGTACCGTACCCATAGGAAGCCTAACCCGAGCTCCAAGTCCCCTTCACTTAGGAACGCTAACCCTAGGGTGGGAAAACCTACCCATAGGAACCCTAACCCTAGCTCCAAATACTCTTCCCATGGGAACCCTAACCTTAGCTACAAGTCCCCTACAATTAGGAAAGCTAACCCTAGGGCTGGACGCCCTACCCATAGGAACCCTAACACTAGCTCCAAGTGCCCTATCCATAGGTACCCTAATGCTTGCTCCAACTTCCCTACCCTTAGGAACCCTAACCCTAGGGCGGGAAGCACTACCCATAGGAACCTAACCCTAGCTCCAAGTGCCCTAAACATAGGAACCCTAACCCTAGCTCCAAGTGCCCTACCCTTGGGAACCCTAACGCTAGGGCGGGAAGCCCTACCCATAGTAACTCTAATCCCTGCTTCAAGTGCCCTACCTATCAGAACCCTAACCCTAGGGTGGGAAGCCCTACCCATAGGAAACCTAACCCTAGCTCCAAGTGCCCTACCCTTATGAACTCTATCCATAGGGAGGTACGCCCTACCAATAGGATCCTTAACCCTATTTCTAAGTGCCCTACCCATAGGAACCCTAACCCTAGCTCCAAGTGCCCTACCCTTAGGAACCCTACCCATAGGACCCCTAATCCTTGCTCCAAGTGCCCTACCCTTAGGAACTCTAAGCCTAGGGAGGGGAAAACCTACCCATAGGAACCCTAACCCTAGCTCCAAGTGCCCTAACCATAGGATCCCTACGCCTAGCTCGGGAAGCCCTACCAATAGGAACCCTCACTGAAGTTCCACGTTCCCTAGCCATAGGAACCCTAACCCTAAATCCAAGTGCCCTACACTTAGGAATTCTAACCCTGGGGAGGGAAGCCCTACCCATAGGAACCCTAACTCTAGCTCCAAGTACACTACCCATAGGAACTTTAATCCTGGCTCCAAGTGCCCTATCCTTAGGAACCCTAACCCTAGGGTCGGAAGCCCTACCCATAGGAACCCTAACCCTTCCTCCAAGTACCCTACCCATAGGAACCCTAACATTAGGGCGGGACGCCCTAACCAAAGGAATACTAACCCTAGCTGCAAGTTCCCTACCCTTAGGAACCCTAACCCCAGGACTGTAAGCCCTATGCATAGGAACCCTAACCCTAGCTCCAAGTGCCCTACCCTTAGGAACCCTACCCCTTGGGCAGGAAACCCTACCCTTAGGAACTCTATCCCAAGCTCCAAGTGCCCTACCCATAGCAACCCTAACCCTAGATCCTAATGAGCTACCCTTAGGATCCCTAACAGTAGATCCAAGTGCCCTACCCTTAGCAAACCCTTACCCTAGGGCGGGAAGTCCTACCGATAGGAACCCTAAATCTAGTTCCCCGTGCCCTACCCATAGGAACCCTAATCCTAGCTCCAAGTGCCCTACCCTTAGGAACCCAAGCCCTAGAGCGGGAAGCCTTACCCATAGGAACCCTAACCCTAGCTCCAAGTTCTCTTCCCATAGAAACCTTAGCCCTAGATCTAAATTTTCTACCCTTAAGAACCCTAACCCTAGGACGGGAAGCCGTAGCCATAGGAACCCTAACTCTAGCTCCAAGTGCCCTACCCATAGGAACCGTAACCTTAGCTCAAAGTGTCCTACCCATAAAAACCTTAACCCTAGCTCCAAGTGCCCTATCTTGAAGAACCCTAACCCTAGGATAGGAAGCCCTAACTATAGGAACCCTGACCCTAGCTTCAAGTGCCCTACCCTTGGGAACCCTAACCCTAGGGCAGGGTGCCCTACCCATGGGAACCCTAACCCTAGCTCAAAGTGCCCTACCCTTAGAAACCCTAACCCTAGGGCGGGAAGCCATACCCATAGGATCCCTTACCCTAGCTTCAAGTGTCTTACCAATAGGAACCCTAACCGTACCTCCAGATGCCATACCCATGGGAACTCTAACCATAGCTTCAAGTGCTCTTCTATTTGGAACCCTAACACTAGGGTGGGGAATCTCTACTCATAGGAATCCTAACCATAGCTCCAAGTGCCCTACCCTTAGGAAACCTAACCCTAGAGCGGGAAGCCCCACTCATAGGAACCCTAACCCTAGCTCCAAATTCCTTATCCATAGGAACCCTAGCCATAGGGTGGGAAGCTCTACGCACAGGAACCCTAACTTTAGCTCCAAGTGCCCTACCCTTAGAAACCCTAACCCTAGGGTGGTAAGCCCTACCCATAGGAACCCTAACCCTAGCTCAAAATGCCCTAACCATAGGAACCCTAACCTTAGTGTAGGTGCCCTACCCATAGGAACCCTAACCCTAGCTCCGAGTGTCCTGTCCTTAGGAACCCTAACCCTAGGGTGCGAAGCTCTACCCATAGAATCCCTAACCCTAGCTCCAAGTGCTCTATCAGTAGGAACCCAGCCCTAGATCCAAGTGCCCGACCTTTAGGAACCCTAACCCTAGGGTGGGATACCCTACCCATAGAAACCCTAACACTAGCTCCAAGTGCCCTACCCTTAGAAACCCTAACCCTAGCTCCAAGTGCCCTCCCCAAAGCACTCCTAACTCTAGAGCGGGAAGCCCTATCCAAAGGAACCCTAACACTATCTTGAAGTGCCCTACCCTTAGGAACTCTAACCCTAGGGTGAGAACCCCTACCCATAGAAACCCTAACCCTAGCTCTAAGTGCCCTACCCATAGGAACACTAACCCCAGAGCAGGGTGCCCTACCCATAGGAACACTAACCCCAGAGCAGGGTGCCCTACCCATAGGAACCCTAACCCTTTCTTCAAGTACCCTACCTTTAGGAACCCTAACCCTAGGGCTGGGCACCATACCTATAGGAACCCTAACCCTAGCTCCAAGTGACCTAACCCTAGGAACCCTAACCCTAGCTTCAAGTGCCATACCAATAGGAATCCTATCCCTAGGGCAGGGCACCCTACCCATAGGAATCCTAAGAAACTCTGGGAGGGCTCGAGTCCTCTTCCTTCAAGCTGAACAGCAGAAGTAGTAGTGCTACTGCATGGCTGTTGCTGCAGAGTTTGGGCTACAATGATCCCAATAAAGTTTTGGTGGAGAACAGTGAGTGCACCAACACAGTGATGGCTCCACCTTACCGTTTTCTCCACCATCCTGCCCTATTCTAATTTGTCTTGCACTCTTCACCCTGCACCCCTCCTGCACTGCAATCCTCTGCCCCAGCCCTGAGCCGCCTCCCATACCCCAAACCCCTCATCCACAGCCCCACCCCAGAGCCTGCACCCCCAGCTGGAGCCCTCACTCCATTCTGCACCCCGATTCCCTCATTTCTGGATCCATCCCGGAGCCTTCACCCCAGCCCAGAGCCTGTATCCCCTCCCACACCCCAACCCCCACCTCAGCCCGGAGCCGCCTCCCACACTCTGAACCCCTCAGCCCCACTCCTATGCTCAGAACCCCTCTACATAGAGATCTTCCCCATGCACCCCCTATAACAACTACATGGTGCCCTGCATACCACCACCCCCAACCAGCACCCCCCTGCCAACAGATCCCCCCACTGTCCAATGCCCCCCACAACCCCACCACAACTGCACATAGACCTCCCTCACTGCCCCACTGTCCAGCACCCCCCCAACCTTGTGCCCAGTGCCTCAAAACACACAAACCTCTTCCACCCCCACTCCCTTACTGCCCAGCACTCCCCCACAGAACCCCCAGAGACCTACTTCCCCACCCCCTGCCTCCCAGCCACACTCACTGGCCCCGCTGGGAGGTAACTGTGTCCACCGGGCTAAGCTGGCAGCGTGGCTGGGGACAGTCCCGGGGCGATATTGCTCTTGCCTCCTGGGAACAGCACAATCAGCCAGGCAGGAGTGGGAGTGGGTCCTGCTCAAGCCAGGCTCCCTCAGGACCCATTTGCCTGGTGGGGCCTGGATGATCTTCCTGTGTTGCCCCTCTTATCCCACTGGCCGAGACCAGACCAGCCTCTGCACCAGTCCCAGGTGGCTTGGCCCCGGGGAGGAAGATGGGCCCCAGAGGTAGTGGGTAGCAGAGACGGCTCAGAGCTATGCTGGGGAGTGGGACAGACCCCTGGGATGCAATCCCCCCAGAACCCACCTGGCTTGACTGTACCCCGCCAGCAGCCATGCCCAGCCTGCATGGTGGAGGCCGGCTGTTGGGCAGCGAGCCCCCTACAGGTGAGTTGGGAGCAGCTGGTGAAGCGCTCACAAGGCCTGGGCGCTGGACTGCCCTAGGTGAGGGGTCAGACCTGGCTATGTGGATGGGTTAGACGGGTCTGTAATGGGCCCCTTCCCAGTGCGGGCCTGGCGCCATAGTGCCATTGTAAACCCAGTACTGCCCCTTTAAACTTAACAGGTACATCACAAGGAAAGAACTGAAATAACTGGGTAGGACAAAAATAACTGATCTGAGAATGATCTAATGTTATTAATATGTAGGTATATATCATCAATACATACAAACATACCAGCCTATGGAGTAAGTGTACCCTGACATTTTGTGGATGAGAAAACCAAGTTTGGACATTGTCAGGGTTCCCTCCCCACACTGAACTTTAGGGTACAGATGTGGGGACCCGCATGAAAGACCCCCTAAGCTTATTTTTACCAGCTTAGGTTAACAGTACGCTGCCATGACCAAGTGTTAACCAAATATTTAGGGAAAGCCACTTGGACCTCTGCCTTCCCTCAAATATCTCCCAAGTCCCTAACCCCCTTTTTCTGGGCTGCCTGAGAATAATCCTCCCCAAACCCCTATACCCCTTTCCCTGGGAAGGCTTGAGAATATCCCCTCACCACTTAGTCCTGGTGAACACAGATCCAAACCCTTGGACCTTAAAACAATGAAGAATTAATCAGGTTCTTAAAAGAAGAATTTTAATTAAAAAAAAAGGTGAAAGGAGTACCTCTGGGAAGATTATTTCACAATCAGATTCAAAACACAGAGGGTTTCCCTCTGGGCAAAACTTTAATGTTACACAAAGAACTCAAATTTATCCTCCCTCTTATTTGCAAAAGAACTCACAAACAAGAAAATAAAAGTAATCTAATACATTCCTTCTCTAAATACTCACTACCCTATGGGATGGCTCCTTCTTTCTCTGTCTCCGGCAAAAGCACACACACAGCACAGACAAAAGATTTTTTCCCCTTCCAGATTTTAAAGTATCTTGTCCCCTTATTAGTCCTTCTGGTCAGATGTCAGCTAGGTTATGGGAGCTTCTTAACTCTTTACAGGTAAAAGAGGAATTAACCCTTAACTGTATGTTTATGACATAAAAGGAGGCCCTGAGTGCTCAAGCTCTATAAAAGGGGCGACCCACCATTCCAAGGAAGCTTCTGAGCTTCTAAGTTCCAGTTTTCCTAAGCTTCTGAGTTCCAAAGCTACTACATTTCTAAGCTTTAGTGTTCTTAAGTTTTGAGCTTCAAGTTTCAGGCTTCTTTGTTTCTGAGTCTATTAGTTCTTAACCTCCCACTCAAGAATTGAAGAACCTGCACCTAAACTCTTTTGCCATTCCAGAATCACGGCTGGTCCTTTGTCTCTTATCATCGCATCATCAAGGAAGGGTGTCAGTATATTAATCAAAGCTTTGTATCATATAATATCACATGTATCTAGTCTAGAACAATATTACTGCACATGTAACTCTAATTATTTTATAATTTGATTATAATTCCATTTATCTCAATAAAAGTCTTTAAGGCTATATTTGTCTTAGTGTGAGCATCCTGTCATACCCCCAAGGGTCCTTTGCAAACTCTGTGTAGTCTGATTCTGGGACAAGAACCTTATTATCTTCTGATTAGATGAATTGGTGAGCCTATAACCCATACTATCCAAATTAATAATATTAACCTCCTAAAATCAGGCAACAACAGAGGTCTGTGATGGGCCTTACTCTGGGCCTAAAGGGGTTGTTGACTAGTATATGCTGACTAACGTATAAATATATATCATATTAATAACAGGTATTAGTCTCACAATATGTATATTACTGTGCATTAAAAACCAAAAACATTAAACACAAATATTGTAACAGTGATATAGCCTCAACTGGCCTATACCATAATCCTATTCACTTATGCTAAGTATCCCATAACACCTTGCATTTGCTGAAGTGAATATTTGGCATAAGCAGATAGGAAACTTGTCAAATTCAAGATACATTTGTTCTCTGTCTTAGCACAAGCCAGGGAAGTATCTTCACGGGTCAGTACCTGGAATGCTAGTATCCAAAACAAAGATAACCAAGGAACAGAAAAACAAGTTAGGGAACTGGAACAAACTGATGGACTGGATTTTAGTGCCATGTAATGAGATGTGTAATTTGTAAATTCAGATAAATACCAACTGAAATGTGTAACTTGGGGAGCACACCTTCTGTGTAAAGTGCATGTAATATGGCTGCACAGGACTGCTCTTTGGAGACTAGTATTGTATAGAACTTTTCGTCCTGTACCATAACAATAAACCTGATTGACATGGGTAATTTGGTCTCTTGAGTATATTTCACAATGGATCAAAGTGTGGTCAAACAGTTGGCTATACAATTTATCAGCTGTGTTAGTAAGAGCCTGTGGGCTCAATCAGCCTCACCCTGGTACACTTCCAGTGTCAGACCTGGAGGGAGGAGTTAAAAGAACTGAGCAGTGGTTTAGTTAGGGCCTGATTAGGAAGGAGAGCAGCTCTCTGGCTCAGGGAGTTGCTTAGGACTTCTGGCAGACAGAGCTTCTGCAACAGGGAGCCCAAGGCAGTTGGGAAAGAAAGCATCAGGCAGTGAGTCAGCCCAGGATTCTGTGCTCTGGTGGGTTTTTTAAGGTTTGTATAGCAGTGGTTCTTAACCAGGAGTATATGGATCCCAGGGTACAGGTATTCCAAGAAGTACATCAACTCATCTAGGCCATGGCTACACTTACAGTTCTGCAGCACTGGTAGTTACACCTGTGTTCGTACAGCTGTGTAGGGCCAGCGCTGCAGTGTGGCCACACTGACAGCTACCAGCGCTGCAGTGTGGCCACATTTGCAGCACTTGCAGCGCTGTTGGGAGTGGTGCATTGTGGGCAGCTATCCCACAGAGCACCTCGTCCCATTTTGGCGCTGTGGCTTGTGGGAAGGGGAAGGAAGTGTGCAAGTCTTTCCGCTTCCTGTTCCAACGCCCCATGGTGCTTTGCTACACATTCCGAGCAGTTTGGCAGCATTGTGAGTCTGCAGCGCGATTTCTGAGATTTCTGTTACAAATGGAGCCTGAGCTGCTGAGGGCCTTGCTGATGAATGTTGCCAGCACATCACGCATGGCAGTGGAGCTATTCCTTCAGCTGCAAAGTGACAGTGAGGAGTCAGACGATGATATTAAAACACCTAACGCTCAAGACACTCAATTGCTTGTGGCAGTAACAGACGTGCTCAGCACCGTGGAACGGCGCCTTTGGGCTTGGGAAACCAGCACTGAGTGGTGGGATCACATCGTCCTGCAAGCCTGGGATGACGAGCAGTGGCTGCAGAACTTTCGGATGAGAAAAGCCACTTTCATGGGACTGTGTGCTGAGCTCGCCCCTACCCTGCGGCGCAGGGACACGAGATTGAGAGCTGCCCTGCCAGTGGAGAAGCGGGTGGCTATTGCAATCTGGAAGCTGGCAACTCCAGACAGCTACCGATCGGTGGCGAACCAGTTTGGAGTGAGAAAGTCCACCATTGGAATGGTGCTGATGCAAGTTTGCACAGCCATTAATCGCACCCTGCTAAGAAGAACCGTGACTCTGGGGAACGTGCAGGACATTGTGGATGGCTTTGCACAAATGGGTTTCCCTAACTGTGGAGAGGCAATAGATGGAATGCATATTCCTATTCTGTCACCACCCCACCTGGCATCAGAGTACGTTAATCGCAAGGGGTATTTCTCCGTGGTTCTGCAAGCGCTTGTGGATCACCGTGGACGTTTCACTGACATTTACTCAGGATGGCCTGGAAAGGTGCATGATGCATGCATCTTTAGGAACAGTGCCCTGTTCAGGAAGCTGAGGACCGGGACTTTTTTCCCAGACCGCAAGATCACAGTAGGGGATGTCGAAATGCCCACTGTGATCCTTGGAGACCCCACTTACCCCTTAATGCCTTGGCTCATGAAACTGTATACAGGGAAGCTTGACAGGAGCAAGGACCAGTTCAACTACAGGCTGAGTCGGAGCCGAATGACTGTGGAGTGTGCTTTTGGCCGTTTGAAAGCCGCTGGCGTTGTCTTTATGGGAAGCTAGATTTGGGGGAAAGCAGCATCTCCGCTGTTATATCCGCGTGCTGTACCCTCCATAATATTTGTGAAGGGAAGGGTGAAAGATTCAGTGAGGAATGGACCTCTGAGGTTCGACGCCTGGAGGATGAGTTTGCACAGCCAGAGAGCAGGGCTACTAGAGAGGCCCAGGAAAGGGCTTCAAGGATTAGGGATGCTTTAAGGGAGCAATTTGTTGCTGAGAGACAACAGTAATGTTTGGTGCCTTTGCTGTGCTCCTTTCTACCTTTGGGTACAGTATTTACCACTTTCTGCAATAATAAAAAGTATTGTAAAAGCCATAAAATCCTTTATTCAAAGTACAGTACATAAAAGGCCAGGGGGGTTAGGTTGGTGGACTGTACATTCAGAGGTTTGAATATGTCCTGTTTGGATTACTGTTCAATGTCTGCTGCACTTCAGGATTACTATGCTGCAGAGTAGTGGGGGTGGAGTGCACAGGGTAAGGATTGTAGTTATCAGGGCTGGTAGGTGATTGTACAGGTGTTGGAGGCAGCTGGGGGTAATAAGAAACTGGTTGCTGGAGAAAGGTGTTTTGTGCAAATACTGGGGAACAAGAAAGAGAGCTTTGGGAGGGTTGTGGGTTACCACGGTACAGATCTGCTACGAGAGACTCGAAAGAGTCAGTTTGGCGAGCCAGGAGGCTTATCATGTACTTTGAGGTTTTTTTGGTAGCCAATTCCTTTCTCCTGCTTTCTGTTTGCCTCTACTCATACATTTTCTCTCTCCATTCCTGCGTCTTCCTACTTTCTCTGTTGTAGTGATTCGTAACTGCTTTGATCAATTCTTCTTTTGATTTTCGCAGATTTTTTCTCAAGTTCTGCAAGCGATGTGAGGCCGGTGATCCGGCTGCATTAGTCAAGGTCACTAGAAAAAACACAGATAGAAACATGTAATACACAGAGGCTACATTGTTTATTATCACACAGTGAAGGAGTTTTTAGACTTTTTGTAGCATCATTCCCACATACCTAACATAACACAGAGAGGCCAGGGAAGCGAAGGCATGGCAAGCAATGGGGTGAGTGTTTCTGCCCCGACTTCACCTGGTAGGGGCAACTGACTGATGGCTCACTGGGGTTTATCTGCACTGGGTAGAGGAGGTAGCGGGTGGCCTGTACAGGGGACAGTAGGGAACATGAAGCTGGCGAGCTGCTGGCGGGGGGGGCAGTCCGTGGAACTGCCTGTCTGCTGGGGGGGAGGCGGGGGAACGCACCGCGGGGCTGGCTACCTGCTGGAAGGGGGAGGGGGGAGACTGGAACGCACCGTGGGGCTGGCTACCTGCTGGAAGGGGGTGGGGGGAGACCGGAACACACCGCGGGGCTGGCTACCTGCTGGAAGGTGGTGGGGAGACCGGAACGCACCGTGGGGCTGGCTACCTGCTGGAAGGGGGTGGGGGGAGACCGGAACGCACCGCGGGGCTGGCTACCTGCTGGAAGGGGGAGGGGGGAGACCGCGAACCTGGCGCCCTGCACTGAAGTATCCCTAAATTCTCAACAGGGTTTCCTACTGCCAGATATATCACTGCTGCGTGTTACCTGGGAAGAGAGGAAGGGTCTTCTACAGCAATGTGCATTCCGCCCTGGCCCCTATGCAGCTTGCCTCTGTGCAGCCATGGTCCCCCCCATCCCTCGCTGCACAGTGGATCGGACGAGTTAGCCTGACCGGGACAAGGACCACGGTGGCTCTCCCTATAAACTTGCGAAAGCACATTGCCCACGCTCTGGCTGCAACTTTTCAAGAGATTACCGAGGCCGATTACAGAGACGTGATAGAGCAAATCAATGGGCTATTCCACGTTTAGGCATGCATGCAGGCAGCCATAACCCCAACCGTCCTCTCCCAAAACATAAAAATCTGCTTATTCCGAGCACACTCTGCAGCTTCTTCCTCACCAGCAACTTCCAGCTGCTGCGACTGGCTAGCCTCCTCCTGGCTTGAGAAGAGCTCCTGGCTGCATGTGTACTGGGACTCTGGGGTGTCTCCCTCCACGCCAGTAGCCTCACTCTCGGCTTCCTCTACACCCTCCCCCACTTCTCCCTGTTCTGAACTCTCCATCGTGCTCCTAGGATTGGCAGTGGGGTCATACCCAAGTATGGCATCCAGCTCCTTGTAAAAACGGCAGGTCGTGGGGACAGCTCCTGAGTGGTGATTTCCCTCACGGGCTTTGCAGTAAGCACTGCGCAGCTCCTCAATTTTTACCCTGCACTGCAACGCATCCCGTTCATGGCCCCTTATCAGCAAGGACTGTGATATCTGCCCATAGGTATCATAATTTCTCCTGCTGGAGCGCAGCTGTGCTTGCACAGCTTCCTCACCCCAAACACTGATGAGGTCCTGCAGCTCGGAACTGTTCCATGCTGGGGCTAGTCTGGGGCGTGGAGGCATGGTCGCTGAGTGATTGATTGATTGATTGCACTCCACACCTGGCTGAGCAAACAGGAAGGGGATTTTTAAAATTCCCGGGGCATTTAAAGGTGGGGTCAGCTGAGCCCAGGGCAGTGGAGTGTGCAGGATTACCAGAGAGGCTTAAAAGGTATGCTGGGATACCTCCTTATACCCCGGAGGTCAATAAAAGTGCCAGGGAATTGCAGCGCTGGCCGTGCTTTGCAAGTGTGGCCACATCCTAAGTTGCAGCGCTGTAACCCCCTCACCAGCGCTGCAACTCTCTAGTGTAGCCATGGCCTAAGATATTTGCCTAGTTTTACAACAGGCTACATAAAAAGCCCTAGTGAAGTCAGTATAAACGAAAATTTCATCCAGACAATGACTTGCTTATACTGCTCTATATACTATAGAGCAGTAGAACATTTGTAAGTAGAATATTTATATTCCAATCAATTTATTTTGTAATATATGGTAAAAATGAGACAGTACGACGCAATATTTCAGTAATAATGTGCTGTGACACTTTTGTATTTCTAGGTATGATTTTGTAAGCAAGTAGTTTTTAAGTGAGGCAAAACTGGAGGTACGCAAGACAAATCTGTACCTGACAGGGGGACAGTAGTCTGGAAAGGTTAGAGTTACTGTTGTATGTGGCTAAGGAAGGTTAGTACTATACACTCTAATGGCAAAGTGCTGCTCTCTCATCTGGATATCCAGTCTCCTGACTCCCGTTTCACATCCATGCACAGAATATGCACAGGCAAGAAGAGCTGAACTCTGCTGTGTGCATCTGAGAGTAGAATTTGGCCCTAAGGATTTTTGTAAATACACTGAGGTTACTTTAGTTCTCTCAAACCACAGTCAACTCCAGCTGTTCAGAAAGTGCTGAGAATATATGGTAAAAACAAATATGTGGGTGGGGAAGAGGGCACAGGGACTTGGTGCACTTGCTTTTCACTGATGTACACCCACTTGTGGTCAATCCCACATCTGCCAAGTGTCCTGAGATCTGTGTTGGAGGAAACTGTGCTATCTCTGAGTCTGTCCTTCAGAGGTGTCACTAACAGATTGTACCATTGCAGCTCCACTATGGTCACTGCCGAAGAAAATGGCGCCCCCCCCCCCAAATCCTAGCACCCTAGGTGACCGCCTAGGTCACCTAAATGGTTGCACTGGCCCTGCTCCTCATCAATTATTGGGAGATGACTACATCCACCCTGATCGAATTGGCCCTGTCAACACTGGTTCTTCACTTGTGAGGTACTCCCTTCTCTTCCTGTGTCATTGTATAATGCCTGCATCTGTAACTTTCACTCCATGCATCTGAAGAAGTGGGTTTTTTATCCAGGAAATCTTATGCCTAAATAAATCTGTTAGTCTTTAAGGTGCCACTGGACTGCCTGTTGTTTTTATAACATTAGAATGGCAGATACTCCGTCCTACTGGGGGATTGGGTTTGGTGGGGAAGGGAAGCAGACTGGGTTTGGTCAGTGGGGGATTGGGTTTGGCTGGGGAGTGCAAGGGGAGCAGAACGGATTCAGTCATTGGGAGCGGATCAAGTTTGGATTGGAGAGGGGAAGGGAAGCAGACCAAGGACCGTCACTGGGAGGATCGGGTTTGGCTGGGAGTGCAAAGGGAGCAGCCCAGGTTCAGTCAGTGACAGTGACAGTTTGAGTTTGACTGGGTTATTGGGTTTAATAGGGAAGGGAAGTAGATCAGGTTCAGTCAGTGGGGGATTGGGTTTGGCTGGGGAATGGAAAGGAAGCAGACCGGGTTGAGTCAGTGGGGTATCGGGTTAGATGGGGAAGGGAAGCAGACTGGGTTCAGTCAGTCAGGGTTTGGATTTGGCTGGGGAGTGCAAGGGGAGCAAAATGGGTTCAGTCACTGGGAGGATCGGGTTTGGCTGGGGAGGGGAAGAGAAGCAGACCAGGTTCAGTCACTGGGAGGATCGGGTTTGGCTGGGGAGTGCAAGGGGAGCAGCCCAGGTTCGGGTCAGTGGGGGATTGGGTTTGGCTGGGGAGTGCAAGGGGAGCAGCCTGGGTTTGGGTCAGTGGGGTATCTGGTTAGATGGGGAAGGGAAGCAGAAAGTATCGCCTTCTGGTTAAGGCAAAGGAGCAAGAGTTAGAAATGGGCTGAGTTTGTGGCATCTGTAAAATAGGGCTGAGGATAAGAGGGGATGTGGAGGTGGTTGCAAAGCTAAATTAAAGGGATGTTTGCTGAGAGAGCTGAGATCAGAGGCACAAGGCTATGTAAGTGCAAAGCACTATAAATAAAAACAGCCACTGACCTTATAAAAATTCAGCACAGATTTTTTTAATCTATTTAAGGGGAAATGAAATCTAAGCTCCCCCTCAAAGCTCTCACAGAACTCCAGTACTGTTTGCACTGTCTGTGGCTATTGCCACTGCCTGCCAGACCAGCACTTACAGCTTCACTTTCTCTTCCTGGCCTTAGGGGAGGCAAAGAGAGAGAGAGTCTCCTATACACCTTTGATATCTTGCTGTGACAATCTGACTGATTTGAGCTTTCATAAACAATTCCGAGGGAGCTTTTAAAGATGCCACTGAATGGCAAATCCCCCTACAATGGAGAGGCTTTAGAAACAGCCTTAAAGTGAATCCAAATGGAGGGACCCTGCCTTGTTCTCCAGGAGGCAGTCTTGTGAAACCAGGATAATCTGTGCAGGGGCATCAGCATTGTCTGCAGTTGCAGGAAAGGGTTCCGCCTACTTCTGGGCTAGCTGTAAGGATGCTCCCACTAAGTTCTGCCTCCCTCAGAGGAGCAGTTTTGTTGCCTTCGCAATGCAGCAGCTGGAAGACAGCATCAACCCCAGGTCCTGGGGGAAGTGGAAGTACAGAGACCATGGGATCCCCTTACAGAAGTTGTAACCACAGCCCACCCCTTCCCCTACCCCAGTGGTGTCTCCCCCTCAGCCTTCCCTAGAGGACTCCCTTCACCCCCTCCCCCTGCAGCTCTCACTCTGTCTGCCCTGGAGGCAGTGTTTAATTTAAAATGAAAAAAGTGTGGCAGCTCAAGCAACTTTTTCACTGTCCCCATAACTGAAGCAGCATGACCAGAAGTGCTGGGGCTAGGATCTGCCAAGCCCAGAGGTGCACAAATTAAGTGCTGCCTAAAGGGCTCCCCCACCTAGGGTGACCAGACAGCAAGTATGAAAAATTGGGAGGGGTGGGGAAGGGGGAGTAATAGGAGCTTATATAAAAAAAAGACCCAACAATCAAGACTGTCCCTATAAAATCAGGACATCTGGTCACCCTACTTCCACCCTGGCTGCCTCTCCGGCATCTCCAATGCCCCTTGCATACTTCCCCGCTTTCCGTGCCCCGGTGCCGGCCGGAGAGGACACAGGAGGAGGAGAAAGCGCCCATGTGCTAAAGGCCGGGGGAAGCAGCCGGGAAGGTGATGCCTCCGGGCAGCGGGTTATCTAGGGCGAGGCGGTGCCCGAGCCGCGGCCGCACGGGAGAGGAGGAGCCAGCCGGGGAGACCCCACCTCCGCAGAGGTGACAGGCGAGGCCGGGTGCGGAGCGCGCCGCACCTCATGTCCAGACGGTGCGGGGCGTGCAGGGAGCGGAGCTGCCGGGGGACGCTCTGCCCGCGCCCGCCGCCGGCATGCGGGATTACGACGAGCTGATCTCCTTCCTGGGCGAGTGGGGCCCCTTCCAGCGCCTCATCTTCTTCCTGCTCAGCGCCAGCATCGTGCCCAATGGCTTCAACGGCATGTCCGCCGTCTTCCTGGCCGGCACCCCCGAGCACCGCTGCCGGCTGCCCCCCAGCGCCAACCTGAGCCGCGAGTGGCTCAACGCCAGCATCCCCCGCGAGGTGCAGGGCGGCCGGGAGGGGCCCAGCAGGTGCCGCCGCTACCGCCTGGAGTCGCTGGCCAATTTCTCCGCGCTGGGGCTGCAGCCCGGCAGGGACGTGGACCTGAGTCAGCTGGAGCAGGAGAAGTGCCTGGACGGCTGGGAGTACAGCCGGGAGCTCTACCTCTCCACCATCGTCACCGAGGTGCGCCCGGCCGGGGGGCAGGGGGGGCCGGCCAGGCGGGGATGCGGGGGCTGCAGCAGGGGACGTAGGCTGGCGGCGCTGTGCCCATGTTGTGTAACGCGCTTTCCAAAGGCAGCCGATGCGCCGCTCTGCATCCGCTCTCCTGCCCCGCAGCCTTGCCCGCCTTTCCGTCCGGGTCTCTCCCAACCAGGCTGGTTTGGCCGGTGTGGGATCTCAGCCCAGCGCCCTAGCTCTGCCGCCAGCAGGAAAACGGGTTTCAGCATCCATGGGGTTGCGCCTGGCAGCGCCTTTGTTTTCAGCGGTGAGTTTAAAATCTGGTGCAAGTGATCTGCCCTTCCACGGCCTTGGACACGTGCAGACACTGGGTGTGCGTGTATGTGGGTGGGGGAGTCGGAGGGAGAGCAACACGCGCGCACACGCACATGGCAGCACTACAAAGCAACCGCAGTCACGCCAGGGGAGTTGCTAGGGGGCGACACGGAGATCCGCAGAGTGCAAACTGCTGCCAACTTCCTTCCTTCCCCATCCCCAGGCGGCACTGTGCTGATTTGTGGTCTGTAGTCAATGATCATTGTTGATTTATATTTTAATGCCCTTTATTTCAATTAAAATGCATGCCCTAGAGTGTTGTTCTACAATAGAAGGAGCGTGAGCAGTGTTGTGTAGAATCCTAGCCTTGCAATAGTTAAAGATGTCAAGTTTCGGAGGGGTAGCCCTGTTTGTCTGGATCTGTAAACAGCGACAAAGAGGCCTGTGGCACCTGGTAGACTAATACACGTACTGGAGCATAAGCTTGCCTGGGTGAATACCCACTTCCTCAGACCTCTGTTAGTCTATAGGGTGCCACAGGACTCCTTGCTGATCGTTAAAGGAGTCATTCAAGGGGTGTTTTCATTTAAAAAAAACGTCTTCTTCCTCCCCAGGATTTTATAACTTGGTCCCAAAATATTAGTTTGGAGCTAAAATTGGGTCTTATGGGGTTACAGTCTAGAGTAAAGCCAGACATAATGGTCTTCAATTACCCAAACACAGACTGTTTTGAAGATCCTATCAGGACTTGGTTTGGAATAAAACATAATATAATAATCTCTGCGCCACAAGCAATTGTTTCTTGGAACAGGCGATTCTGGAGGCTTCTTTTGATTATTCAGTCCTATTATTAGTCCTGGGTGAAATCCTGTTCTCCTTGCAGTCAATGAGACTTTTGCTAATGGCTTCAATAGGCCCAGGATTTCATTTCATTGTTCACTGAATACTGTGACTCATAAACAAATCTTATGACATTGGTTCTTGAGAGACCTTATGAAACCTTATTCCTATGAATTGTCATAAATTGTTTTTTGTGGAAAACAAAAAGCAGCTAGGAACGGAATACTCAGAGCTTCTACTGTAGAAGAAAGAAGTTTATGTTGTCTCTTATGTTTTAACCCACTTCAGCAGACTATACTTCGGACCAACATGATATGAGGATGACACAGAATGGGCTATGGAGACTCATGCTAGTGGGTGTTGTAGGTGCTTAAAGAAACCCTGTCAGCTTGAAAATCACACTTGCCTCAAAAATTTGTACCCATTATGGTTATGAATAAGACCAGACCTCTGTGGCCACATGGTGCCCCTTTGATTTCTATATGGCTTTACATCAGGGAGGGTAAAACTTTTTGACCTGAGGGCCACATCGGGTTTCCAAAATTGTATGGAGGGCCAGTTAGCGGAGGCTGTGCCTCCCCAGTCAGCCAGGTGTGGCCCGGCCTCTGCCCCCTACCCTGCTTCTCACCCCAGATGGGGGGAGGGATAGCTCAATGGTTTGAGCATTAGTCTGCTAAACCCAGGGTTGTGAGTTCAATCCTTGAGGGGGCCATTTAGGGAAGTGGGGATTGGTCCTGCTTTGAGCAGGGGGTTGGACTACATGATCTCCTGAGGTCCCTTCCAACCCTAATAATCTGTGATTCTGTGTGACTCCCCTGGGACTCCTGCCCCATCCATCCCTCCCTGGTCCCCCCGCCCCATTCAACCCCTCCTCTCATTCCTGACGTGCCCCCCCCTGGGACTCCTGCCCCATCCAACCCACTCCCCCTCCTTCCTGGCTGCCCCCTCAGAACACTTGCACCCATTCAACCTCCCCTGTTCCCCATCATCTCCTGCCCCAACCTCTATCCACACCCCCACCCTGTGGCCACCACCCCAAACTCCCCTGCCCTCTATCCAACCCCCACTGCTCCCTATCTCCTTACTGTGCTCCCAAGCGCTGGTGGCGCTGGAGCCAGCCACGCCACTGTGCAGCACAGAGACCGGGTCAGGCCGTGGCTCTGCAGCTGTGCTGCCTGGCAAGAGCTCGCAGCCCAGCTGCCCAGAGCATTGCAGTGAGCTGAGGTTGTGGGAGAGGGGGAACAGCAGGGGATGGGAGGGGGGCTAGCCTCTCAGGCCAGGAGCTCAGGAGCTGGGCAAGAGAGGCCATCCCGCGAGCCATAGTTTGCCCACCTCTGTTTTACATGGATACAGAGGATTGCCCATGCACAGTCAGTTGCAGGGTAGAAAATTATTTATTTTCCCCCAATCTGATTACTTGCATATCAGATAGCGCTTTAGCTGGTGTAAATCTGTGTATAATCAATGTTGCTGTTTTCCTGCTATAGCACATCAGCTTCTTCCTTGCTATAAAGGCTATGAATATCTGTGGGGTAGCAGAAAATCTTTTAAAAGTTTGTTTTTAAAGGATTTTACAAAACAAAACAAAAAGCCACAACTCCCCAAACCAAGATATGCTACTGAAAGAGGACTTTATTAGAAATTGGTTTTTTGCGGGAGAGAATATGATGCCCCTTTAAAGTTGTAGCATCTGGTGTTGCTAAATTGGCTTTGTGTTGCTCGTCTCTGTGTTCCCTTAGTTTACTTGTCATCTGTCCCTGGCTTCATCCCCATATCCATGTTGACATGCTTTCGCGAGGTTCAAAAGGTTTGGCACTGATATAGGAAGGCTTTAAAGAAACTTCTTTATTTGGCACTGGCTTACAGCAATTGCCAGGAAACCTTTGGCTTTCCTGATCTGACTTGATGACCAGTTCTGAGTCTAGCTGACTCGAAGTCAAAATCTTTATTTGGGCACTATCTAATGTAACAGTTAATTTCAAAATATTTCCGTTATGGGAAACAGACAGCAGAGTATTTTTAAATTTGATGTGCCCCCCTCCTTTGTCTCTTTAAAATGTAAAAAGAGGAACTGAAATAATTTTTTGAAGACTTTTTCTGACAAGAATTTGAAGTTTGGTCTTCATTGCCTTTGCTGGAGGAGGTTTTGGGGGTCTCATGCTGTGCTTGTGAGCTTACAGGGCTTAACTGAGAAGGCTCTGTGCCAAATACGTGGTAAAAACTCTTTCTCCATAATGTCTATTAGACTAAATAGGTGTTAACATACACTACAGCTAATGGCTTACTGGTTTTACAGTAGCACCCAGAAGACCAAAACATATTGGGCTCTATTTGGATTGGCACTGTACCAATGCATAAGTGAACAAACTGACTAAAATCCCTACCTGTGTTAAATGCTCTCTTGGTTGTTGTGATGTTGTAATTTCACTAGTCATCTGGGCTGAGCTCCTCAGGTATGTAAGCACCTAGCTAATCAATGGGAGTTACACGTTTAAATACCTTTTGAGGAGCTGGGCCCTAATTGCAATAATCCTTCAGGCTAGATGAGACCTGCATTTCCACTGTGTGGGTTGCTTGTGAAAGCAAAAAGTTTTTACTTTGGGGGGGAGGGGGAAAAAAGGACACAAGTCTAATTTTTTTCCTTTGCAAGCAGAGCCGGCTCCAGGGTTTTTGCCGCCCCAAGTGGCAGCAAAAAAAAAAAAAAAAAAAAAAAGCCACAATCACATCAGCTCTACCGCTGCTGCTTCAGTCTTCAGCAGCAATTCGGCGGCAGGTCCTTTACTCTGAGAGAGACCCAGGCACCTGCCGCCGAATTGCCGCTGAAGAGCCGGACGTGCCGCCCCAAGCACCTGCTTGCTGGGCTGGTGCCTGGAGCTGGCCCTGTTTGCAAGTCAGCTATGAAAGGGCACTTTCCATCTTGGTAGAGCTACAGACTGACTTAAGTCAATCATTAATTCCCATTCTCAAGGACACAGTATGTGTAGTTATCTTAAACATTGTTTTTGTAAAAGCTGAGTAGTGAATGAGCCAAACAGACTTTGGTTATTCTGGTGTGAGCACTGCCAGCTTCTGGAAGGAGAACCACTTAGTCAGTCCCTCATCCTGCATCAAGGGTTAGTCAGTGCTGCATAAATCTATCAGCTGTCACTTTGTAATGAAAACCTTTTCTGAGTGGAGAACGCTAACAGGCATTGTGGTGACTGGATTATCACTTCCTGCAAGTATCGTGTACTATGGTTTACCAGGAACATCACTTGAAATGCTGGCAATGCTGAAGCAGTCTTCCTCTTATTTCGGGAAGGAGAAGGAGCACTGTAATGAGAGCTAGTCTCCTTGCAGTGCCAGGCAGCTATCCACTTCCCTCAGCTTGTTAGTTTTCAACACGCATATCAGCATTGGGTTAGGAAGAACACTGTGAAATATAATGACAGGAAATCTGTCATCAAAGCGTTCTCAGTTCTGTCAGTGTCATTACAAAAAAGGTTATTTGTTTATCATCTAGTGGGAGTGCTGCTAGTGTCACATAGGCTTTTATTTAGGTTTTCCAGGTGTCATGAGACAATGGTAAAGGACAATCACTCTCTTTAACACCGAACAAGGAACTTTATTAAATGGTAAGGAAACAGATTTCTCCCTAAAGCTACTTTGCGTGTCTCTCCACTTTTCTCAGCCTCTTTCTTATTAGCTTCCTGTTACCAGGTTAAAGAAACAGTATGCACAGCTTCCTACCTGCCAGTGGTGGTGGTGGTGGTGGTGGTGGTAATGTTGGAGTGTTGCTACTCCAAATTGTGATTGACTTCAGCATCAGCAATGGTCCTTTCTGCTAACCGGAGAGATAGAGAATATTACACTTGCTAATTTGAGCCAATATGCTTTTTCTATTCAGACTAGTATTAGATGGAAAAAAACCCTCCACCTTAGAATTTACACTGCAAGATTTGTCCAGTTGATCCTACACTTAGACTTGCTTTGACAAATCAGAGTAGAGCGAGTGCAAGAAAAGTTTTACAAGTTTTCTTTACAAGCTTTTTGACAGTTCTATTTATTTGTGAAAGCCTATTTGTTCCTTTGACTGCCTTTTAATATTGGAAAGCTTCAGACTTGGTTTGCCGTGATCCAGTTTCTCAACTAATGGCAAGTTCCAAATCTGCTATTGGAAGTGGAGAACTACGATGTTCGAGCTTGTCTGCACTGGCAATTTACAACGCTGCAACTTTCTGGCTCAGGGGTGTGAAAAAACACGCTGGTGAGCGCAGCAAGTTTCAGTGCCATAAAGCACCAGTGTAGACTGCGCGTCAGCGACCACATAAGGCACGTTAAAGTGCTGCCTTGGCAGCGCTTTAGTGTTGCCAGTGTAAACAAGCCCTTAGGCTAGCAGGAGAGAAGTCGCAGTACTATCCCTATGCTAAGAAGTTGCCAGGTGACAGTACCATAGAGTCTAATGCAGCATAGTGATTCAGATGATATAGTCGTGTAGCAATTGAAGGGAGAGGGAGGAGGGGGTGCTGCTGGGATGTAGAGACACGAAAGCAATTCTGTGTGAGATGTGAGAAGTATGCTTCTGAGCTGTATATAAGATGCAGTGAAAAATCAATTCCGTGAATGTAATGAGAGAAACAACATTAATTCAGATAAATAGAGCTGCCGTTAGGCAATGAAATCTAAGCTCCTGGATGTTAATAATAAACACCAGTTCAGTGAGGTGCAGTTAACTGAAGTCACTTTGTAATTTAATTATGTAATATGGATGCTATTAAATTGTTTGGCGTTCAGTTATACTTTTTTTTTATTAAAAAAAAAAAAGACTCACTAAACCCTGGATATTAGATTAAAATCTTAATTCATTTTCTTTCCCCGCTAAATTCTCCTTGAAAAGAGAACATCCCACAGATTTCCTGAATCTGCCCAAATCTTTGAGTGACAGCAGATATCACATGAGATTGTCTGCTTATCATTCACCTTATGTTGCATGTCTCGCAGGGGAAGAACGTTGAGAATCTGTTCTGCTTATGTACATGGTCAGTGTTCAGCCACTGGCTAATCCAGTATTTGGGATATTCTTATGCATATGATCTTGTTTCTAGGCATTGTGCTTCATATGACTAATCCTAATTGATTGATTTATTCCTTGGCTTTTCCTTCTGGCTACTCAGGGCAAGTCTACACTACAAAATTAAGTCTTCTTAAATTATGTCAACATACAGCCACTGCAGTAATTGAATCAGTTTTACATGTCCACACTATGCGCCTTGTGTTGGCAGGCGCATCCTCACCTGGAGCGCTTGTGCCAATTTAACTGCCAGTGTGCGGCATTGTGGGATTGATTCTGAAAGGCAGCAACAGTTGATGTAAGCAATGCAGTGTTTATACTGACACTGTGTCGACCTAATTACATCAAGTTAAGTGCTACACCGTTCGTGGAGGTGGAGTTAGTAAGTCAGTGTAGTGGCCAAGTTACATAGGTGGGAACTACATTTTAGTGTAGTGCTTATGACATAACTCTGTAGTGTAGACCAGGCCTCAGTCTTCTCCCTGTTTTCTGTACTTTACACAGACAATTCTCCTACCTAGCACTCCATAAAACTGTGCAGTAGAATCTGTATGTGTAGGGGCACTACCTAGTTGTGGATGAATAAGTTAACTTCAACTGAGGCCTTGTCTACACTACAGAGTTGCAGCACTGGTGAGGGGGTTACAGCGCTGCAACTTAGGATGTGTACACACTTGCACAGCATGGCCAGCGCTGCAACTCCCTGTTTGCAGCGCTGGCCGTACACCCGGTCGAGCCTCGGGTGTAGAGGATCCAGCGCTGGATCACCAGCGCTGGTCAGCAAGTGTAGACACTCACCAGCGTTTTTATTGACCTCCATGGCATAAGCAGGTATCCCAGCATACCTTAGAAGCCTCTCTGGTAATCATGCAAACTCCACTGCCCTGGGCTCACCTGCCCCTCCTTTAAATGCCCCGGGAATTTTAAAAATCCCCTTCATGTTTGCTCAGCCAGGTGTGGAGTGCAATTAATCCATCAATCACTCAGCCACCATGCCTCCACGCACCAAACGAGCCCTAGCATGGACCAATACAGAGCTGCAGGACCTCATTAGTGTTTGGGGAGAGGAGGCTGTGCAAGCACAGCTGCGCTCCAGAAGGAGAAATTATGATACCTATGGTCAGATATCGCAGTCCTTGATGAGAAGGGGTCATGAACGGGACGCGTTGCAGTGCAGGGTCAAAATTAAAGAGCTGAGGAGTGCTTACTGCAAAGCTCGTGAGGGAAATCGCCGCTCAGGAGCTGCCCCCACGACCTGCCATTTTTACCAGGAGCTGGATGCCATACTTGGGTGTGACTCCACTGCCAATCCTAGGAGCACGATGGAGAGTTCAGAGCAGGGAGAAGTGGGGGAGGTTGTAGAGGACTGCGACAGTGAAGCTACTGGCGTGGAGGGAGACACCCCGGAGTCCCAGTACACATGCAGCCAGGAGCTCTTCTCAAGCCAGGAGGAGGCTAGCCAGTCACCGCAGCTGGAAGTTGATGGTGAGGAAGAAGCTGAGAATCGTGCTCGGGGTAAGTAGATTTTTATGTTTTGGGAGAGGAGGGTTTTGGTTATGGCTCCCTGTATGCATGCCTAAACGTGGAATAGCCCATTGATTTGCTCTATCACGTCTCTGTAATCTGCCTCGGTAATCTCTTGAAATGTTGCTGCAAGAGCGTTTGCAATTTGCTTTCTCAAGTTGATCGGGAGAGCCACTGTGGTCCCTGTCCGGTCAGGCTAACTCGTCCGATCCACTGTGCAGCGAGGGGTGGGGGGACCATGGCTGCACACAGGCAAGCTGCATAGGGGCCAGGGCGGTATCCACATTCCTGTAGAAGACCCTCCCTCTCTTCCCAGGTAACACGCAGCAGTGATATGTCTGGCAGCAGGAAACCCTGTTGAGAGTTTAGGGATAATTGAGTGCAGGGCGCCAGGTTCGCGTTTCCCCAGCCCATGGCACTCTGTTTTTAACCTCCCCCCTCCCAGCACGTAGGCAGCCACGCGGTGCGCTCCTGTGTTCCCCACCCACCCTCCCAGCATGTAAGCATCCATGCGGTGTGCTCTGGTGTAAGGCACCCCCCCTCCAAGCAGGCATCAAGCACCGCGGTGTGCTCCGGTGTAAGGCACCCCCCCTCCAAGCAGGCATCCAGCACCATGGTGTGCTCCGGTGTAAGGCACTCCCCCTCCAAGCAGGCATCCAGCACCGCGGTGTGCTCCGGTGTAAGGCACCCCCCCTCCAAGCAGGCATCCAGCACTGCGGTGTGCTCCGGTGTAAGGCACCCCCCTCCAAGCAGGCATCCAGCACCGCGGTATGCTCCTGTGTTCCCCACCCCCCCTCCAAGCAGGCATCCAGCACCGCGGTATGCTCCTGTGTTCCCCACCCCCCCTCCAAGCAGGCATCCAGCACCGCGGTATGCTCCTGTGTTCCCCACCCCCCCTCCAAGCAGGCATCCAGTACCGCGGTGTGCTCCTGTGTCCCCCCCCCTCCCCCAAGCAGGCATCCAGCACCGCGGTGCGCTCCTGTGTTCCCCACCCCCCCTCCAAGCAGGCATCCAGCACCGCGGTGTGCTCCTGTGTTCCCCAACCACCCTCCAAGCAGGCATCCAGCACCGCGGTGTGCTCCTGTGTTCCCCACCCCCCCTCCAAGCAGGCATCCAGCACCGCGGTGCTCCCCCCCCCCACCAGCAGGACGGCGTGAATGCGGACCAAAGAACAGCCCCCCCCAAGCAGCTAGCTCACCACCTTCCTGTTCACTACTGTCCCCTCTTCAGGACACCAGCTACCTCCTGTACCCATTGCTGATAAACCCCAGTGACCCATTGGTCAATTCCCACTCCCAAGGGGAAATTGGGGCAAAACCACTCACCCCATTGCTCGCCATGACTTAGCTTGCCAGCCCTCTCTGTGTTATGTGAGGTATGTGAGAAGGATGCTACCAAAAGTCTAAAAAGTCCTTCAACGTGTGATAATAAACAATATAGCCTCTGTGTATTACATGGTTCTATCTCTCTTTTTTCTAGTGACCTTGACTACTGCAGCCGGATCACCGGCCTCACGTAGGTTGCAGAACTTGAGACTGAATCCTAGAAAATCAAAAGAGGAATTGATCAAATCTGTTATGAGCCACTACAACAGAGAAAGTAGGAAGACACAGGAATGGAGAGAGAAGACCTATGAATGGAGAAACAGTGTACATGAATGGAGAAAGAGTGTACATGAATGGAGGCAAACAGAGAGCAGGAGAAAGGAATTGTCTGCAAAGAAAACCACAAAGCAGATGATAAGCCTCCTGGCTCGCCAAACTGAGTCTTTCGAGTCTATTGCAGCCATGCAGACAAATATGTACTGTGGTAACCCACAGCCCTCCCAAACCCCTCTTCCTTGTTCCCCAGTATTTCCACAAAACATCTTTCTCCAGCAGCCAGTTCCTTATTATCCCCAGCTGCCCCCAACACCTGTACGATCACCTACCAGCCCTGATAACTATAATTCTTACCCTGTTCACTCCACCCCCATTATTCTGCAGCATAGTAATCCTGAAGTGCAGCAGACATTGAATAGTGATCAAAATAGGACATATTCAAACCTGTGAATGTACAGTCCACCACCCCAACCCCCTTGCCTGTTATGTACTGTATGTTGAATAAAGTTTTTTTTTCTTTTTCACTACGTTATATTGTTGCTGGAAGTGGTAAATATTATACACCAAGGTAAAGCAAAGCACATCAAATGCATCAAACATTACTGTTGGCTCTCAGCATCAAATTGCTCCCTTAAAGCATCCCTAATCCTTGAAGCCCTTTCCTGGGCCTCCCTATTAGCCCTGCTCTCTGGCTGAGCAAACTCATCCTCTAGGCGTCGAACCTCGGAGGTCCATTCCTCACTGAATCTTTCACCCTTCCCCTCACAAATATTAAGGAGGGTACAGCACGCGGATATAACAGCGGTGATGCTGCTTTCCACCAAATCTAGCTTCCCATAAAGACAGCGCCAGCGTGCTTTCAAACGGCCAAAAGCACACTCCACAGTCATTCTGCACCGGCTCAGCCTGTAGTTGAACCAGTCATTGCTCCTGTCAAGCTTCCCTGTATATGGTTTCATGAGCCAGGGCATTAAGGGGTAAGCGGGGTCTCCAAGGATCACAGTGGGCATTTCGACGTCCTCTACTGTGATCTTGCGGTCTGGGAAAAAAGTCCCTGCCCTCAGCCTCCTGAACAGGGAACTGTTCCTAAAGATGCGTGCATCGTGCACCTTTCCAGGCCATCCTGAGTAAATGTCAGTGAAATGCCCACGGTGATCCACAAGCGCTTGCAGAACCACGGAGAAATACCCCTTGCGATTAACGTACTCTGATGCCAGGTGGGGTGGTGACAGAATAGGAATACGCGTCCCATCTATTGCCCCTCCACAGTTAGGGAATCCCATTTGTGCAAAGCCATCCACAATGTCCTGCACGTTCCCAAGAGTCACGGTTCTTCTTAGCAGGGTGCGATTAATGGCTGTGCAAACTTGCATCAGCACCATTCCAACGGTAGACTTTCCCACTCCAAACTGGTTTGCCACCGATCTGAAGCAGTCTGGAGTTGCCAGCTTCCAGATTGCAATAGCCACCCGCTTCTCCACTGGCAGGGCAGCTCTCAATCTCATGTCCCTGCGCCGCAGGGTAGGGGTGAGCTCAGCACACAGTCCCATGAAAGTGGCTTTTCTCATCCGAAAGTTCTGCAGCCACTGCTCGTCATCCCAGGATTGCAGGACGATTTGATCCCACCACTGAGTGCTGGTTTCCCGAGCCCAAACGCGCCGTTCCACGGTGCTGAGCACGTCTGTTACTGCCACAAGCAATTTACTGTCTTCACAGTGAGGCGATTCAATATCATCGTCTGACTCCTCACTGTCGCTCTCACTCTCATTTTGCAGCTGAGGGAATAGCTCCACTGCCAAGCGCGATGTGCTGGCAACATTCATCAATAAGGTCGTCAGCTGCTCAGGATCCATTTATAACAAAAAGTCGCAGAAAAAGCGCTGTACAATCACAATGCCGCCAAACTGCTCGGAATGTGTAGCAAAGCACCACGGGGCGTTGGAACAGGAAGCGGAAAGACACTCACACTTCCTTCCCCTTCCCACAAGCCACAGCGCCGAAATGGGACGAGGTGCTCTGTGGGATAGCTGCCCACAATGCACCACTCCCAACAGTGCTGCAAGTGCTGTAAATGTGGCCACACTGCAGTGCTGGTTGCTGTAAGTGTGGCCACTCTGCAGCGCTGGCCCTATACAGCTGTACTAACACAGCTGTAACTACCAGCGCTGCAAAACGGTAAGTGTAGACATACCCTCAGATTCTTACCTTCCTTGCACCAGTGCAGTGGAGAAGCTCTGTATATTGGCTGCTTGGGAGAGTACAAAGGAGAATACTGTTGCTCCTTTGGTTGTGGTTTGCCAATATTTGGGATCTCGCAGGATAGTTTCTGTTAGGAGAATTGTACAGTATGGGTCAGGTATATTCTTTGTTGCAATCCTGTTTATTTACAAAGAAGATACACAGTCTTGTTTTCCTGAACACAGTAGTAATAAACAGCAAACAATTTCCTTACTCAGAAATCTCCAACACTGCCTTCCCAGTGTGTTCTGTGCCCAAGGAGCTCTGTCTCCTTCCCCCCTCTTAGGGTCATTCACACAACTGTTTCTCTTCCTGTCTGCAGGCTTTCTCCTCGTGTTTTCTCTGTCTCTCTCTCACACACCGCCACCTCTACCTTGCAGGGAATTCCCCAGCCCATGTGGTTTAGCTTCTGATCTGGCCTTGCCATGCAGCCTGGGCCATTGCTTGGATAGTGGCTTCTTTGTTGTTTTCAGCTGTCTCACTACATAAAGGGGATTAATTGCTCCTTCCCTTGAACCTGAAAAAAGGGTGCTTGCAGGCCTCTGTTCTGTAGATCACAGATCCACTTGATGACAGCTATTTACACCTTCCAGCAAAACAACCCCTCCCCCCCCAGCTCTGCCCATCCTGACAATGAATTTTAAAATGGTGAAACCCCAAATGAATTGTCCCAGACAGAAATAATTTAACAAATTAATATTTATACAAAGCTTAATTGTTTACATTGTGTCTTTCTGTCACGATATCACCAACCCAAATCAGTTTTACTCCCATCCAAATCTACATGGAGCTTTCTTCTTCCTGTCTGAGCTCTTTTAGCCAGATGTGAAGGGCCACTTTCAGTGGGCTTGTGAGGAGTGTCCAGCAGCAACTTTGGTATGGTGTTGCAGTGTGGCTGCTCATACCTGGGTTAGGCTAACCCAGGTGCTCAGAAGTGGATGCCAGTCATCCAAGTTAACTCTATAGTGAAGACATTCCCATAGTCTTTGGAGATCAATGCCACCACTTTGAAATGATTCTGGGAACAAATTGGAAGTCAGTGTATGTTTTGGAGAGCTGTTATAATAGGTGTATCCTAGCTAACATTACTGAACAGGAAGCGTTAGGCTTGTCAATGATAGGGTTTTTGGGACAAGAATTCCCCACTATTGCTAATGTGGATGCAGCTAAAAACGTTAGTGCCCCTTACTGTAAAACACTTTTGTTCTCAGACTGTCCTGAGGAGATCACTGCTTCTTTGAAATTAGTTATCAACTTGCTTTTTAATATTGACTTCACTATGATGTGCATAATTCCCAGCTGTGCATCATTGAAATGGGAACTTTTGCTCAGCATAAAATAATTACACCAGGCCATGTCTACATCTAAAATTTTGCAGCGCTGGTTGTTACAGCTGTATTAGTACAGCTGTATAGGGCCAGCGCTGCAGAGTGGCCACACTTACAGCAACCAGCGCTGCAAGTGGTGTTAGATGTGGCCACACTGCAGCGCTGTTGGGCGGCTTCAAGGGGGGTGAGACCAGCTTCGCCGCGGTTTGCTCTCGCGTTCCCCGAACCACCCTGCAAACCGCAGGGAAGGAGACCTGCTTGCTCGGGGGTTCGGGGAACGCGAGAGCAAACCGGGGAAGGAGACCAGCTTCGCCGCGGTTTGCTCTCGCGTTCCCGGAACCACCCAGCAAACCGCAGGGAAGGAGACCTGCTTGCTCGGGGTTCGGGGAACGAGAGAGCAAACCGGGAAAGGAGACCAGCTTCGCCGCGGTTTGCTCTCGCGTTCCCCGAACCACCCAGCAAACCGCAGGGAAGGAGACCTGCTTGCTCGGGGTTCGGGGAACGCGAGAGCAAGCTGGGGAAGGAGACCAGTTTGATTACCAGAGGCTTCCTCGGTGATGCTGGGATACCTGCTTATTCCACGGAGGTCAAGAAAAGCGCTGGTAAGTGTCTATACTTGATTACCAGCGCTGGATCACCAGCGCTGGATCCTCTACACCCGAGACAAAACGGGAGTACGGCCAGCGCTGCAAACAGGGAGTTGCAGCGCTGGTGGTGCCCTGCAGATGTGTACACCTCCTAAGTTGCAGCGCTGTAACTCCCTCACCAGCGCTGCAACTTTCTGATGTAGACAAGCCCCCAGTCTAATGTGCATCAGTGGCCAGAGTTGAAAATCCTTTGAATAAAAGGCTGAATACAAACCACTACAGTTCCAATGTACCTGCAGAGACTACCCACTCAGCTGATTTTTCTCAGTGATGCTTTTGAAATAGATGTCATGAGATCTACCCAATGCTGGCAGCTGGCAGGATGGCTAAGAGTACAATATCTAATGTTGTCAGCTTTGTGATTTAGATGAGATAATCTCACTAGTATATTTAGTACATTTGGTGCAATACATGTGAAATTTATGAACTACAGACTTTACACAGTCATGAGAACCAGTGACTATTTTTGAGTTTCCTTGGAGTTGCTTGCTGTTGATCTCCATTCTTATTCTCGGATATGAGATTCACATTCCTGAGATTTATAGGCTCAGTCTTTTAAACAAGCTTTCAAACATCATTTATTTGTTTGTTATTAATGGGTGGATTTCAAGTCACTTTTAGTGTAGTTTCCTGCTATGCATTATGGTCTCTGCACTATGTGATGCTAGGTTGAGCCCTGCAGCACAATGGAATGCTGAAGAAAATTAATCAGTAATTTCGGGTAGAATACCAGAATAAAGTGTCGTGTGTGGGAAAGCCGGTTGGATAATCTCCTAAAAGGGCACTGTCACTTTCAGAAATGTAACTAATCTGTGCTATTATTTTGGAAAAGTTATCGGTTTGCAAACCTGTGAATCCTAAGTTTTCACCTTATTACCAGCAGCAGACAGAATTCACTATTCTGAATGCCCATGCTAGCTTGTAGTAATCATGTTGAGGAATTGGCTATTGTGGATGTAATAGTTTTTGCTGCTGAAAGTAAAAGCACCTCTCTTCCAAGTTTACCAAGACTTTGCCCCTGGATGTGCTTGGTCAGAAATTCTGCAGAATGACTTTTGTTGGTTAATGAATAATTTATTCAGTTAAGATATTTTGGAAAGCGTGTTTATAGTTAATCTACAAAAGGGCTAAACTATAATTTAATTGCTGCAATCTGTTTTTTGTGGCTGATAGTAAATTGACTTTATTTGCAATAATCAAGTCTTCTTCATGTTTAAAAGTTGCAGGATTGGGCCCAATAGAGGAGTAAAAGGATCTGGTTTATCCATGGAAACCTGGGATGATGCTGGGGAGAAAAGGAAAAATAACTGGCTGGTTTGAGAACTTTAAAATCAGGAGTTTGGTTAGAAAATGTAGTACAAATCTCACATTTTTGTTGTCTCTCCTCTTTTCCATGACTGGGGACGAGACTCTGTAAGATGCGCCAGTTGAACAGATGCTAATATCTGAAAACAACTACTGTCACATTTTAGTAAATGAAGTTGTGTTGACAGGTAATAATATTATAATTATTGTAGTCCACAGAGAAAAGTAGGATTAGCACTTACAACCCTCTCCTAGATTCTAGAATGTAGGTGGTCAATAGACAGAAAAGTACTATAGATTAATATACTTGGTGCCAATAAGGGAGAGAATTTAAATCTCCATTGAATGACAGTAGATAGCTAATTTTATGCGTGTGAAAAGAGTCAGGTTTCACACTCTTAAAAATAGAATCTTTCCATTCACTGACATTCAATTCCCTTGCCATCTCTGCTTAAACTGACAATGGGAGTCAGAAATGGTGATAGTCCTTGTGTTGAGGATACCTGTCCATTAGGAATTGTACTTGAATTCAATTGACAAAGACCATTAAGCAGCCAGCCTATCAGAATAAATGTTGGTTATATCAGTGGGACCAAATCTGATCTATTGATCTAGATGTGAAATATCGCATTGCCTGTTTCTTGAGCCATCTGGTATGACTTGCATAAGGACTTAGCTATGTGTCTCCCATAACATTAACAGGAATACTTTGTCTAACTCAACATGTTCGGGTTGACTTTACTGCAGTGGTGCGCAGACTTTTCCACTTGCCTCTCCCTCTCCCATTCCTGGAATTTGTTGTGCCCCATTGCCACCCTTACTTCTGTGCTGCTGCTGGCGGCAGCGCTGCCTTCAGAGCTGGGCAGCCAGAGAGCAGTGGTGGCTGGACAGGGCGTTCATGTTGTTTGTGGCATGGGAGGACTATTTTTTTTAATCCTTCCCCCATCCCACCCTGAACAACCCACTCCCATTCATTGTGTGTTAAACCTTTATCCCACTCCTGCTGTTATGGCAGTGGGTTCCATGGTAGGCACAGGATAAAAATTCAGAGTGGGTATTCTGGGATAAAAATCAGGTGAGTATTGCAGGATAATCTGTATGAAAATAAAGGTTGTGGGTTTTTCCCCCCTCTAAATCATTGGAAAATTAGGCTAACAGTCTGAACAATCCACTATTGAGATTTCGGCTGAAACTATCCTCTAACTACAGTACATCTGAATAGATTTTATTTACTTTTTCAAACATTACCTCAGCATTATATTTCATGCTCTACCCGCTGCATTATCGAAGGACAAGTTCCTGTAAAGGGATGGATTTAAACATGATTTATATTATGTTGTACAAGATAATATTGCTTTGATCTGATTCTTAATCAGCCTAGATTTATGGTGAAATAATCTAATCTGAAATCAATATTTGTGAACTCTGGACTCACAAGCAGTTCTGGCCAGGGCCAGCTCCAGGGGTTTTGCCGCCCTAAGCAGCCAAAAAAAAAAAAAAAAAAAAGCCACGATCGCGATCTGTGGCAATTCAGCGGGAGGTCCTTCATTCCGAGTGGGAGTGAGGGACCCTCCGCCGAATTGCTGCCAAATACCTAAAAGTGCCGCCCCGCTCCAGAGTTGCCGCCCCAAGCACCTGCTTGATAAGCTGGTGCCTGGAGCCGGCCCTGGTTCTGGCAAGCACATCTGAACAAGTTTGTTTATTTCAACAAGTGCTGTGACAAAAATATACTCAATTGTCACTTGGCTGGGATGAGATTCATTATGAATGTTCTAAAAAAACCTTGCTCTATCAGATTGATATAGGCTTAAACTGAAGATCACTAGAAATGTTTCCACAGTGCCTCACTTCAAAGGTCCAATCAAAACAAATTCCAGAATAAATAGTGAACACTAAACTAGCTCGGTAGCTTATTAAATCAGAAGGTATTTTAAAGTGTTTTTAATGTGTGAAATGAGTTGACTTTTTTTAACTTAACAGCATTTTTTAGATACAGAAATGCAACAAGCCTTGCACTAGAGCAATGCAGGTACAATGAAAACTTTCACAAACGTGGGATCATGCTGCCCGCGAGCCTGTGACCCGCTACTTGTCTCCCCACCCTGTTTTAAATCTCATCTCATAGGTAAATGACTCTTTTCTTGTTGAGCTCTTGTGGTGAGAGTCTGTATGCCAAAGAACGGGTGTAGGGCCCAGAAAACCTTCTGTTCCTGCCACTTCATTCAGGTATGTGTGTGTGTGGGGATTACGCTCTCTCAGAGCTTCTGTTGTTCCCCCCTCACACATATGTGTATATCCAGGGCACCATGATAGCGTTGTTTTTGTAGTAGCTGTACTGGCCACTGCTGGATCTCCATTCAGAAGAGCAAGATAAGGTTGCATTTCTCAGCATTTATTGTACTAACTTATTTTTCCCACAGCTTTGTGGGGAAGGAAGCTATGATGCCTTTGATATCAACTGTGGCAGCCACCCCACCCTCTTTGGCACATATAGAGCCCAAACCCCTGGAATGCCCTGGTGGAGGAACTTCTGCAGGGTTCTGTGAAGGAGATAATGCTGTGGAGCTCTTGCTTTCTAACCCCCCTTCCACATTTGTTATACCGCGCCCCATTTGTGGAATCGGTGAGGAACTGTTAGGCCCTGGAAAATAACCTGTTGTCTGAAACTAGAAATATTTACAGTTTTTGTTGTAGTAGTGCGTGGCTCTCTCAGTGCCGTCACTGCAATCATCACTTGAACAAACCTATAACAAAACTCCATAGCTAATGTTCTGACTAAATGCTTTTCCCTCCAATGAAAATGAAGCTGCTATAAATCCCATTAATTTAGAAAAAAAGTCAGAAGGGTGTTGTGAAGCGAATGGGGAGGGGGGAAGGAGGGGGGAGACCAGTAGTAAATATTTTATATTATGATAGTATCTAAGGGCCTCAGTCCAGGTCTGGACTCCATTGTGGTGGGTGCCATGCAGACATAGCAAAGACATTCCCTGCCCAAGTGGGCTTCAAATCTACCCCCCCCCCCCGACAGATGAAGAGGTAGGTAATGGGGATCCAATGATACAAGCATATAGTTGGGAAACATTTGGGTGTTTGTCAGCCTCTTTGAATCTTTCCTGTCTTCCCCACAGCTCTCTGGCCTGCTGTAACCTTGTAAACGTGTCTCAGTCTCCATTGTTTCTGTGTGGTCACAATAGCCAGAAATGACTAGTGGTCTTTGGGTGCCCAACTTAGGCTCCCCCTCTGGTTGTCTTGATTTGCATTGGTGCGTGATGAACCCTTTCTGAAAATTAGACTCCTTTAAGGTGTCACATGTTGGGCGGCCAAAAGTACCTCCCACCTCCCAGGGGTGTCTGTATCAACTATTGTGCTGCACCCAGCTGTCACCAAACTCCGACTTGTCTGGTCTGTGGTCACATGTCTCAGAGTACATTGTAGGTCTGATAGGATGGGGCAGGGAGGGGGAAAATTAAATTGAGGCCAAATAGGGAGGCAGCTAGAGGCCTTACAGAAACCATATCGAAGGGGGAGCAAGGTTCCTTATCCTGACTTCTATGAAGTCAGTTGTAATTTTGCCCATCCCTAGAAGAGAGGAGGTGATTCCATTTTTTTCTTTTTTACTGTCCGTAAACTATGTTTCTGGGTAGTGAGCCGTCGCTGTCTAATTAATATACCGTGCCTAGAAGTGCCCTATATCCGGGCCAGGCAGAAAAACAAGTGTGGGCGAATTAGACCAAAGAATTTGACATCACTGCATTTTCAAAATAAACTTGTTACTAAACAGCTAATTTAAATAATCTTTTGATCTGAATGATTTGCGAAATGTAAGGAGCCATCACTGTCTAATACACTATGTACCCGATATTCAGACCCAGGCAGAAAAACAAGTATGGAAGAATACACCAAAGAATGTTGAAATCCAATCACTTTCAAAGTGAACTTGTTACTAATCAGCTAATTTAAGTAATCTTTTGATCTGAATGATTGTGAAATGATATTAAGAAATAAGGAATGTTACATATTGCTCTTTCTTTTGTAGTGGAATCTGGTATGTGAGGATGACTGGAAAACCCCCCTGACTACCTCCTTGTTTTTTGTGGGGGTGCTTATTGGATCCTTTATATCAGGACAGCTCTCAGACAGGTAAAGTACATGCAGAAGGTTAGCCTTGTTGCTTCTAGAATTTTACAGCTTGACCTTACCCTTTAAAAAGATGAGCGTAAGCTTTTCTTTCTGAGCATGTTTCCAGACTGATCTGTGCTCCCCCGAAATGAGGGTGCTAAGTCATATACAGTGAGATTTTAAAAGGGGCCTAAGTCCCAAGGGGACTTTCATTGGGAACTGGGCACCTACTCCATTAGCTTCTTTGAAATTCCCAGCTCTGTTCTTCTGTTTGTTCAGTAGGCATCTTTAGAATTAACATCAATGATGCACTTCAGACTAGGAACTAATCTCTGCAAAGTGTGCATGTATTTGCCTTGTACTCAGATGTGGTGGTATCTGACCATTTGACAAAGGGTCAGTTGATGTTTCTTTATCCATGCTCTTCAAGTAGTTTCATCAAGAATAAAACATCTAACATCATAATGGAAGACCCAATCTAGGAACAGTGAGATGGCTTGAACTCAATTCACCATTTTTGTCGGTGAACTAAAGAGGGTTTGGTGGAGACAAACTGAGCAGATCCAAAATGAAGGATGGAGCCAGCCCTAAATTACTGTAAATCATAACATGATCCAGCAGGAGCAGATATATTTTTCATAGATCCATTCTTCAGATTAAAGACTAGAAGGGACCATTAGATAATCTGGCCTGACCTCCTGTATATCACCGGCCATTGAAAACCATCCATTTAATCCTGTATTAAACCTAAAAGCTTGTTTGGTTAATGTCTTTCTTCCAGAAAGGCATCCAGTCTTGATTTGAAGACATCGAGAAGATATGGAGAATCCACAACTTTCTTTGTTAGTTTGTTCCAGTGGTTAATCAGCCTCACTGTTAAAAAAATATGTGCCTAATTTTCTAATTTGAATTGGTCTGGCTTCAGCTTCTAGCCGTCAATTCTTGTTATGCCTTTTTCTGCTAAAGAGCCCTTTAGGACCTTTCTCGCCATGAAGGTACGTAGACACTATAATCACGTCACTCCTCTCAACTCTCTTCCCAAAGAGCTGCCATGCTGTGTTTGAGGATGAGCTCTTACTCCGTAGAAAGTGCCTTATGCAGCTGGCATAAGATATGATAGGAGTTTGTCTGTCATAGGCTATATGTCTTCTTGTTGCGAAGGTGTCCTTAATTGAAAGTATGGGTGTGAAAGGTGGGTGTCTAGTACCTATTAACCAGATTGCTCTGGACGCATGGGGCTTGTTAGCTGTGGTTGGCAGTCCGCCTAGGAGAAGAGACTCCAATTTCAAACTAAGAACTTCTGGCCTGGACAACCGGTTTGTAAAATTTGTGCCAATCACACATGCTCTTTGGGTCTTTGTCTTCGGAGAGTATATCAGTACAATACTAGGGCATCCCATGGAAGCAACATGTGACTATTCTCCTGAAAGCTGTGGAAAATAGGAAAAGGCTACTACATTCTGGGTGCATGTGGCTAAAGAAGTGAGCCCAGGACCTACGTTTGGCTTTCTTGAATGTGGGAGCAATGACTGGGAAATCAAGAGAAGTAGCCAAAATGCTGAAGAGAAGGGGAATGCACATTATCTGCATACAAGAGTAAAAATGGAAGGGGTTGAAATCCATTGATGATGGTGGTGGGTTACAAGATATTGTATTATGACTCTGTAGCAAGGGGGAATGGAATAGGTATGATTGTAGCAGTAATATTAAAGGATAGGGTAATGGACATCCAAAGTAAGAGTGACTGGGTGATGAAAGAACAGCTCTGAGCAGAGAACAAATATTGAATGTTATATGCAGATATGCACCACAGGTTGGTTGCATGATGGAGGAGGAGGAGTTCCAGATAATGCTGGGCCAAGTGATAAGTGAAGTACCACAAGCTGAGAACATATGAGAGAATGCAGTGAGGGCCACAGTGATTGTCCTGGAGAATGAGACTTTGGAACTAGAAATGAAGCTGGTGAAGATGTCTTAGTGTTAGCCAGAGCCCACAGCTGGTTGTTGCCAGTACTTACTTTATAAAGAGGAAACATCACTTAATGACATACAAGTTCTTTGCCGACAGGTCTCAGATAGATTACTTCCTGAGAAGAGGAAGAGACTAGAAAGTGATTCCAGGAGAGCAGATTGCAGAGCAACACACATTACGTATAGTGGATTTCTGTGGGGGGAGGCTAGTGGGGGACAAATGTTGAATTACAGAACAAAGCATCAAGTGGTGAAAGCTCACAGATAGAGAAGTTAGTCTGAGATTTAAGGATGAGGTTCCATAGAGATTGGACAACAACCAAACCAACACAATGACACCAATGAGGTTTGGGGAGGAAAATATCCAGACATATTACCGAAGGTGCACAAACTGCCTCTGGCCAAATGAAAGGATGGAAATTTTATGGCAAGGAGATGTGGCGATCCAGCGATGTGCCAGAGGTAGTAAAGGAGGAGGAGGACCGATTTAAGCAAAGACAGAAAATAAGAACTGTGGAAAGTTGAGGAATATAAACTGATGAACTAAATAGTGAAAAGAGTAGTTATGGAAGCTAAGGATCAGTCATTTAAAGCCTTATGAACAGAACTACTAATGAAGGAAAGTAAAAAAGGAATATATAGTTTAGGCAAAGAAGCACAGAGGACTTGGGAGCTGTGAAGTGTGTAAAAGACGGAAGACTGCGAAATCATTAGGAAGTGTCAGCAGTTTTATGAGAAACTGTCCAGTGAAGAGAATGCAAAGAAATCATTGAGCAACAACCTCTTAAGATAACATTAAAGATGATGAAACATGGCTAGGCGGTGGGACCAGACAGTGTAATAATTGAGGCATTTGAAGCATTAGGCCAGGAGGCGGTAGTGATGATGAGAAATTTTTTCAGCTCGTCCATAGTGGGAAAAATGTCTGACAAGTGAACTAAGAGTACATTGGTCCCTGTCTTCAAGGGTAAAGGTGATGTGCGAGAATGTAGTAAGTAACGACCCATCAAGTTAATGAGTCACACAATTAAATGGCTGGAAAGAGTTATTGAGAGAAGTCTTCAAGAGGAGCTGGAGTATCAAGTAAGCAACAGCCAGTGCCAGGAAGGTCAACAATGGATAAAGTGTTTGCAGCCTGAATGTTGCAGAAGAACAGGGAAAAACACCAGGAATTGCACTTTGTGTTTGTGGATTTGGAGAAGGCTAATGACGAGCTCCTAGAGAATTGATATGGGGGTGACTGTGATCACACAATCTGCTGGAGACATACGTTTTGGTCTATCATGGACATGTATGAGTATAGCACAACCATAGTGAGAAGCAGCTGCAGTGAGTCATTCACGGTGAAGGGAGGTCTATATCAAGGATCAGCCTTAAGCCCATTTCTATTTGTGACTGTGATGGACACCTTGACGCAGGAGATTGGGCGACAGGGTCCATGGAGCACGCTTTTTGCCAGTGACATTATGTTGTGCGTGAAGATAAATATGTACTGGAAAGGGACCTAGAACTAATGGAGGGCTGCATTAGAAGAAAATGGCTTACAAGTCAGCCAACAAAAAACAGAATACATGTGATGCTTTGTCGAGAAGGACAATGAGAAGCCAGTAAAACTAGATGATGTGCTTAGATGTCTGGCTGCGTGTGTGTGTTCTCTCTGTGTGTTGCCCCAGCTCTGTGCAGACAGCCGGCAAAACAGACCTCAAGCGAACTGCCCAATGACCACAAGATCCGTTAAGGTAAGAAGGCGCCAGGCCACGTTTATTGTTGACAAAGCACGGTAATAGTACCTGGCAGACTCTACGAGGATACTAAGATGTGTATACTCATGACAATGAGGATGCAGCTCAGTGAATGGTAGAACTTTCCATTCCCCCCTTGGCTGGACAAAGATACTCCTTCTGAGATACATCTTTATACCCTGATACAAACAAGTTATGTACAGCCTCTGACATAGTTAGTTACTGCTCCCTGGCGTGTCTAGTTATTTCCCATCACCTTGTACGTGTTGGTTCGATTAAAACATTTTTTTTATGAACTGTCATCCTGACCTTATCTTTTAGGAGGGGTCAGCGTGTTCCTGTTATCCTGGGAGAATGTTTTTGTACCATCTTTGATATCAGGGTCTTCTGGTACCACTTGATATTGGGATGTGTTTGTGTGAGTACTCTGTGACTAGCACTTCTTTGAAATGTGTATTTCTGCAATATCAGCCCTGTTCTTGCCAGATTCTGCGAGCAGGTCCTGCCTCATACCAGGCATCTGATACAAGGGCTTATGTTTCAGGCTCTCTTCCTACTACAGATGAGATAGAGTTTAAAGTCTGTGCGGCAATTTAAATATCTCCATTCAGTGTTGAGCATTGATCGGAATGTTTGAAGCTGCATGAAAAGCAGTTGGTGTAAATGGAAGGAAGTAATGGGAATTCTCTGAGATAAGAACATGCCACAGAAACTAAAAGGCAAAGTGTATAAGCTCATGATTGGGCCAGACATGAGGTATGGCCGGTGAGGAAGAGGGAACTACTACTTCATACTCTTTGAGTGGGTCGCTGTGTAGGATGAGAGCTGACAGGTTATGCAATGAAATGGTATGAGCCATGGTTCAGGTAGTCCCCATCAAAGAAAAGCTGAGAGAGAATTGACTTAGATGGCTGGGTCATGTGAGACAATGAGATATGGGATATATTGGCCAGAGAGTACAAGAACCGGTAGTCATGGGGCAAAGTACCCAAGAAAGATCTAGAAAAGGGTGGTTCAAAACACTGAAGGAAGACATGAAAAACATTGGTGTCAGCTTGGAAGATGCTTGCCAATAATGCTTGGAGAAGAAGAACAGGAGACACTGGCTCTGCCTGATGGAACAAGGCAAAAGAGAAGAAGAAGAAACAGATTGAGCTCTAAGTCTCTCACTGCAAGACATTTTCTCCAGCCCTTGAATAATTCTTGTGGCTCTTTTCTGTACCCTCACCAATTTTGCAACATTTTTCAAAATGTGGACCCCAGAATTGGACACTATTGTCTCAATTCAGGGTTAGCTGCACCTCTGACTCCACCTCCTGTGGTCTCTCTCTGGACTTTATGCCTCGAGTCTTCCACCTCTCTGGGGTGGAATCCTGCGATTCACCCATTCTTAGACCAGGCTACTGCCTGTGTACCATTTGTGATTGCTCAGCAGGCCTGACTGGCTTCAAGCCCTGTGAGTCTTCTCTTCAGAAGCTGTGACCAGTGGGTCAAAACAGCCTTTTCAAAATAAAAGTATTGTGTAATCCAGACAGTAGGAACAAAGCATGACAAGTGCAAAGGTGGGTAACACAATAATCTATACGCATAAATGACATTCCTAAAGCCTAGGTAGGCCTACCTTATCCAGACACCCCCAACTTTGGGAGTGAGGGGACAGTGTACATCCCTGGAGTCAGTCTCCTTCTCCTCTGTTCCTCAGAATTTGTCCTTGCATCCACCCCAAAGTTCTTTGTCTTCCCCTGTGCCTTGAATCTGGTTAAATTGGCTTACGTAGCCCACTAGGGGGTCAGGGATAGACTTCAAAGCAGCATTGTCCTTTAATTATCAGCAAATGCGGGGGTGGGGAGGGCATTTGGAAGTGTTTGTCCCCCAGCCAGGCTACACGGAGCTTAAGCCATGCCTGACTTCACTCCTTATAATCATATAGCAAACAACACAATAAAAGTCAACTTGAAGAACATAAAATATTATGGGCATCTTCCACATTCTTCATAGCACTATTCCAGTATTGGTCTCACCAGTGTCATACACAGTGGTAAAATCATCTCCTTACTCCTACTCACTGTGCTCCTGTTTATGTATCCAAGCACAGTATTAGCCCTTTTTGCCACAGCGTTGCCTTGAGAGCTCATGTTGAGTTGCTTGTCCACTATGACCCCTTTTATGGAGCATCCGCATGGATTTTATGTATCTGCTCAACTCTTGTACAAGGAATCAGCTTCTTGGGATGATGAATGTGAGTTTGTAAAACTTGATGGAAGTTTTAATCCTAAAACCTCAAATACTAAATTACATTTAATCCAAAAGTAATCCACTGACTCTTGCCTGAAGAGCAGAACTCGGTTAATGTTATATTTTAAAAAGGAGACATGATAATCACTAAAGCTTTCTGGCACCATTTGTGGAGTGGGAAACCTTTTTTTTAAAAAAAAAAATCTACCGCATGTAAATTTGTTTTCAGATAAATTCAGTTCTGCCTTGCGGCTGTCAGGGCCCTGATAGGACTTTTTAGGAAAATTTTTGACAGTAAAGAGTTGTATGTTCTGAGTTTCACCTGTGCTGTTGCAGAAACTACTCCCCACATGACAGAATATTGTAGCCACCCTTTATAATAAAATCCCCTTAAACTCCACATACAGAACAATGTGTCCTTATGGATGAGGCAGGTATTCTGTGGAAAAATAGTACAGTCTTTAATTACATGAGTCTATATCATAATCCATATGCACATCAGGGCTGAATTAAGGTTAGAGAGAATCTTATTTCTCTCCTTTCTTAACTTTTAAGTGCTTGATTTTATAACCTTAACACAGCATGTGGAGGGGTTATGTGTCTTTAAATCCAGAGGTAAGCTTGCAGTTATATTTCCATAAGAAAAAGGAATAGACACATAATATAGACAAGAAGTGGAGAAGGAGGATGAAAGATGGAGAGAGGATTGTATAGTTAAAGCATTGCTAGATTTCTACTACCTCAGTTTTATTGTTCCAGCAGAATAAGCTGCTATGAGACTCGCTCTCCTGCATGTTGATTCTGCATCTGCTGAAGTCACGGGCAAAGCTCCCATTGACTTTAATGCAATGCAAGATTAGGCCTCTGATTAATAGTATATTTATCACACTTATTTGCACTCTGACCACCTTAGATAGATAAATGTCTTGAGTAACTGCAGCTGTTATATTGCTGTTCTCCAAATTGTGCACTCTTCTATACTTTTGGGAGATGAACTATTTCTGCCAGTATGTGAAAATCAGAAGTGTTCTTCACGAAGGACAATAATATTAAGCCTTCTTTATAGTGCCTATTATTAAAGTTGTCCAACACATCCCATTTTAAGAAATCCTTTTTTCGGTTGCTTATAGTGTGACCAAACATATTAAGGGTTTGGGTTGAAATTTTCCATGCCAGGTGTCTGCCTCAGGCTAACTTTTCTTTACTAAAAAAACCAAACAAACAAACAAAAAAACCCCACTTCAGCCAGAACAATTCTGTTGTTTCCAAGAATGAGACTAGGTCAAGGAGCTGGGAGGTGAAAGTGGGAGTGGCATGGAGACTAGGGTCAAGGAGCTAGGGTGGAAGGAGGTTGGAATTGGACACTGAGCCCGGAGGGGGAGTGTGGGACTAGGCTGAGAAGTTTAAGGAGTGGAGAGTGGGTCTCGGTAGACAATAGAGTGACCAGGTGTCTGGTTTTTTACCTGAAAATCTGGTCGAAAAGGTCCAAACGGTATCCGGTTGGATCTACTGACCGGACACCCAAAGTGCAGTAACTGTGGATGTGGGAGGCACCGAGCCATTACCTGTGACAGCCACTACTCAGCCAGGGCCCCCTCTTATCTGTATTGGGTGGCTGCAACTCCCAGTGCTGGCTCTGCAGACAAGGCTCTTCCAACCCACGCAGGAGGTGGGGGAGGGAGGGAAGAGGGGAAAAGCAGTGAACGACAAAGGGAAGGGGAAAAAGGAGTGAAGGGGGTGGAGCCTTAGGAAGAGGTAGGGAAGGGAAGGTTCCGGCACTCCAGCTGGAGTGTTTGTTTTTTAAATATTACAAAGTTTGCAATCCTACAGTAGACAGGGAGAATGGAATTGGGGCAAGTAGCCAAGGAGGGGGTAGAGGCAGATTGGCACAGGGACAGGTTGGAAATGATGTAATATTTGTGAAGCACTCAGATACTATAGGGAGGAAATTAATAAATTTGTTTCATAGTTGCCTTTGAACAAGGCCTAGAGCTGTAAACTGAACAGTGAGGAGAAAATAAAATATTGAATAGCTTCTCATTAAGTGAGCAGTATCCATCCTGTGTGCTGAATGAGGAATGAGATCTGGAAAAAATAGTATGTGATGATGCAATTAAAGACTATCATAAGGTATATGCACAGGGGGGCTGAATTGTATCTATGTCACAGAGATACTAACAACTCTTTAGGATATCTGCTCTTCTGAATTATTTTTGTTAATGTCTTGAGTTCCAGAGAACCTCAATTTTTAATGCTCCTAAAAATGATGGACTAATAGAGCACTGCCAGTGTTGATAAGCTATGTGGCTTTGAGTGGGATGTACGTGTAGGTCTGTATCGCCTAGCCATGCACCTTGAAATTATTTTATTCTGTTTTTTTTAATATAACTTCCCTCTCTTTGTTTTTGCAAAAGGTTTGGCAGAAAGAATATTCTCTTTGCAACCATGGCAGTGCAGACTGGCTTCAGTTTTGTGCAGATCTTCTCTACCAGCTGGGAGATGTTCACAGTGCTGTTTCTTATAGTTGGCATGGGACAGATCTCGAACTACGTGGTGGCCTTCATTCTGGGTATGAACATGTCTGTTACATTAAATGCTTGCTGAGTGTGCTAGTGAATGACTTAGGTTTTAATTCCAAGCAGATCGTTGATAAGAGACTGTCGCATTCTCCAACATGCATAATCCTCAGTCTACTCCACTAGGATATTTTCTTAAAAATATTAAGGAATCTCTGTAAACAAGCATGAACTATATGCTGAATGTACATTTTACTGCCTTAGACAAAAAGAGTAGTTTAGAAGACTTTTAAATAATAATGAAAAAAGTTTCTTTATGCCAAACCGTAAACTACAGTGCTCAGTATGTTTATAAATTGAGGTGGAAAAGAAGGAATTCCCACTTCCCCCTTTTTTTTCCAAGTACCTGCGTTAGGACCCAATTCAGCAAATCACTTAGATATATGCCTGTGTCCCATTGATTTCAGTGAGACTTCAGCATATGCTTAAAGTGAAACGTATGAGTAACTGCTTAGCTAGATCAGGGGCTTAACAAACTTCCATATTTGGAGTGTTACTCAAATGGTGAATTCAGAGAAGTTGCCAGTAATTCAGGTGCAATAATGTTCTGCGGATAAAGGAATTTGAAAGTTTATTATAGTTAAGTACCTTTCACTAATTTTGTCAACTTCTCTCGATCTGGCTTGCGTGGAGTGCTGTGAACACAGTAGTTCATGCTTTGCTCATGGAAAAACGTACTCTGGCACAGTCAGGTCTGAACCCCTCGCCCTGCATTTTCCTATCTCTCTAGGGAAAGAAACAGAGCTGTGGAAATAGTTCAAGGCCTGTTATCCAAAGGAACAGCTCTTAGAAAAGCCGCGTCAACTCCCTCCCCACTCCACCCACCCACTTGCAGCAATCTTCTTTACAGCCCGTATTTCAGTCCCATGCCAAAGTTGTACCTGGTGTAAATCCACTGGCTTCTATGAAATTACATCTTCTTATGCCAGTGCTGGATTCCATTGATCATATTGCTTTAATAACTACAGTGTTGCAAATTAAAATGACCCTTCCATGTGGCAAAACAAGGTAAAGGCTGACTAAGTGACCTTTCGCCAAAGGTTAAGCTATTGAAAGGACTGTAGATTTGCATGTATTCTTGACAGTCAAGTCAATGCTGAATTTTCCTAAGTTACATTTATCATGATTGCAATTCGCCCTAAATTTCATATGTTGGAGGAAACAAATTGCTCTTGGCTGCAACTTTGTGTACAGTGAGCCAAATGAATCCCTGGTCTAAACTTCTCTGATGTCAACAGTGTATGTTATACCCAAGATCAGTTTGATCCAATGTCTCAGCAAATGAGCTTTTTTGTGCACTACAAGGTTTTTGAAGGGTTTTTTTTAAAGCCTAAATTTTAAAACTATGTGGGTGCCTACAAGATATGGATAGAAGGATTTGAGACTCTTCCTGTAGCTGTAATTTAAAAAAATTGGAAAGAAATTAAGATAAACCATCTTGTTTAGGTACATTCTGTGAATGATTTTAATATTACAATCTTGGCTGTTTTTTCCATTTGACTGCTTTATTTTTCAATGAGATCATATTAAATGTGTATAGTTCACTCACTGTGCCACCACAGGTTTTGGTTTTAAGCAGATGTTGATCAGACAGTTAAAACATTTAATAACTTTTCATTTTTAATCTCATTTGGTTTACAAACTTATTTTTCCTAAAATCAGAAGCGTTGTAACCATATTATAGGCATGTTACATGCCAGATTTTTCTTTTTCAATTAAGGATAGTTTACACCCAAGTTGTAATCCCCTGCAAACTGGATGGAAGCTGGAAAGGAAAATGCTGATACAGCGTGACCACGAATATTTCAAAAGAATGGACTTTTTTCACATTGCATTTACTACAAAGTATGATTTCCAAATGAGATGATTTTCATAATATTCATTCCAGTGATAGCCAATTAATTTCATCATCCATTTATCATTATTTTATTTAGTGTTATGGACAACTCATATGCTATTGCATATATAATCAGTGCACGTTAAATAGATTTAAGTGGTAGAATAATAGAAATATAAGATTTAATAAGAGGCCATGCTATAAATAATCCTTAAACGCCCAAGAAAGCATGAATTTTTCTTTCAGCATATAGCTAATATGTCTTTGATAACAGGGTTACATCTGAATAATTACATTAGTTATACTGTGGCTTTAAATACATGCCACCTCATAGGAAAATGGCATCTGTAATGGACAGTCCCTCAATAGGATACTATGGTTGGGAGTATCTTGTAAAATGCTGATAACATAGGGAAAATGTACCCATTTCTATTCACTTGAGTCTGTGCTACTAGAACACCTGCCGTCCCTCCAAACGAATCTTAGTGGAGAGATTAAGGGTGGATTTATTTTGTAGAAGTGCTTCCAGATGTGAAGGCTCACATTCAAGGGTTCAATCCACTAGAGAACAGTGTGATAGATACCTTAGACTTGCATGGCATCCTCTCTAAGGGCTTGTTCCATAGCCTGCCAAAGTCAGTGGGCCTGAATTTAACTGATTGTGGAAAGTTATCTCTTAGGGACACTTTATTGAACATTCTCAAGCAAGCTCACTTGACTTAACCAAAAATGTAGTTGTTAAGGGACACGTGGAAGTAAAATATCTTGCTACTGTGCTGTCAACATTTTCATTATCAAGAGGGGAGGAGACAAGTGAACTGTGTCCCATAGCAGAGCTTTCCCCTCGCCATGTGGCTAGCTAGCAAGTGATTTGTTCCAGAGGCCAGTTACTTTTTTTTTTTTTTATAAAATCTCATTCACTTCTGTCGGGCACTTTCTCTCAACAGCACAGTGTGGCCTTAAACAAAACCTATTTTGTGTCTCAGGTATCCATTTCTAAGGCATCTGTGTAGCACTGCTCATAAAAGACGACCTTAAATTGTGAGATTGGCCTCCTAGTAGAGGTACAGGGTGTGACGCTTCCTGAAGGTACCTGGGATTGTGAGGCAGCTTGCTGCCACCTGCCTTTAGCATGAGGAAGCCTCGTCTGTGCCTGCCATGGATCAGCTCCCCAATTCCAGTGGCCATGGGCAACACAAGCACTCTCCTCTTGGCCTGGCAGGCCCCATGTTACTCTGCGGGTTAGCAATAGGCCCTCCGAGTATCTCCCTGGCATATCCAGCCCCTGGTCCACTCGGTATTGAGAGATTTGCTGCATCCAAAGAAATAGTGCAACCCAGTTTATCAGTCCCCTCTCAGATCGCTGCTCTTCTTTACACACACCTCTTAGATATGTTTATAGTGAGATTAAGTACAAGTTTGTTTGAGAAAGATTAGAGATTCAAAAAGTAGGAAATAGAAGTATTGGAAAGAAATGGTTACATATAAAAGAAAATAGTCACACACTCTAGAGCCTAGACTCAATTAACAAAATACTCTCAAGTCTTGTAGAATATTGCTCACCCAAAATCCTTGCAGTGCTTTACAGCCAGGCTTGGCTGTGACCCTCCTTTCATGAGACAAGCACGCTGTCAGCTTGCCTCCCAGGTGAAGGCTTATGTATGTTTCTTTGTCCCAAGATATACTTGTCCCATCCTTTTGCCTTTATTTATAAACAGGACACCCACTGCTGTGTGTTTCATCTTATAGAGTTCCTTTCTTGTAGATTTTGCAATCTCTCATTTTACAACTGGTGAAGTATGCTTCATGCTATACACCTATTTGCATACAATATACCATACCCATATAGTTAAATGGGGAAATAGGTGTCTGTTACCTCCTGCCTGAAAGGAACCTTCCAAGGTATGTCACCTTTTGGTGGCCTGTCTTAAATCAAAGACCTTAAGAACATAATTTTCAATATAGATACATGCCTCCTTAAATACTATCCGTACATATATTTCACAATGATTATGTCAGCTATGGCTCTCTGCAGAGACCATACGTGCCACTCTTCAGTGAACTGTTATGTATATGTCCAACTCCCTATAAAACCCATGCCTGCCCCTTCTGCCCTCTGCCAATTTGCACCAAGAGGTCCCTGGATCACACAGGGAAAAATAAGTTGTGGGGAAGATCTTATTTCCTCTGCCTCATCTCCCTTCTTGGATCTACCTTCAACTCCTCAGAAGCAGAAGAATTCTTTAGTACTTGCTAATATGTATAGGTGGATTGTCCAGCTTTTCCTGAATCCAATGGCGAAATAATTCAGGTGAAATAGAAAAAAATGCACAGGCTCTCTTTCTTATAATTTGACTTGAATGGTATGTTTTTTTGAGAGGAATGCTGTTGAGTGTAGGTTTCTGCCTCTCTCAAGGAAAGTTTGCCTGATGGGAGGCTTGAATGGGTTTTCCATTGTTTGGGAAAGAACAGAGTACAATATCTGAGAAATCCAAACTGAAGCCAAATTTTGGTCCAATTGTTGCTGTTAGCAGAATTTCCATTCTTAAATGAGATCAGGATTTGGTTCTACATGCTTAACTTAGGTTAATGTATTTGATCAAACCTTGTACTAATGATTTGACAAAAGCTTAGCTGAGGTTTTAGTGCTGTGTATTAACAAAGCAAATAGGTCTATCAGATGAGTTATTGTACTTCTAGCAGAGTATCAGGATAAGTTAAGTATTTAGGATGACCGGGCAGTTAAATAATGGATTTTTGAAAGCATTGGGCAGTGTTTTTACGCCACATTGTATTAGGCTACATAGTTATAGCATGTAACTGGCAATCATGTAGATTCCCTCTGCTTTATCACATGTAGGTTAGAGCAATGTGCTGTACTGGCATGTGAGAATGTGCTGTCTCATGAATGATAAGAGAAAGGGAAAATGTAAGAGAAATACTCACCAGCTAGAAAGGAGGAAATGTAACAAGCAAGACTCAGCTGTCATATAACTATTCCAGAGTGGCAAGCCATCTAGCAGAAAAATATGGTGGGAAAAACGTTATGAAAGGGTGATCCAACAGTGAAGAGTTCTAGTCATGGCCAAGCAGTTGTAACGGGGGTGCTTTTAGGAACCCTTATTTTGAGGGTTGAAAAACAAACCAGGCCTTCTTGGTCGAAACCTGGTGTTTGAAATAGGGATGTCTTTTAAAAAAAAGTTTCTGTGTTAAACTGAGATGCCATTTTGACACTAACATCATGATAATTTCAGTTAAAGCCACATAATGACAGCTAATCCTATTCTTTTCCACCCCTGTGAAACACTAATGGGGAAACATTCCTTTTAAATGTTCCAAAAACACAATGTAAAATCAGCACTATGCAAGAGGGCATGGCAGTGTCTTAGCATGGCTAATGGGTTTCACAACCATCAGCAGCACGGTGCTGATAAGTAGGTCGGGCCATCAGCAGAGATACAGTTTATCCCCATCCAAGCCCTGGTTGTTATCAGTCTTTTTCAGATGAGATTGTTTGAAGTTGGAGGGGCTGTGCCAGGCCTTTGATCTGAGTTTATGGGTCATTACTGAGCTGTACAGCACTGATAGGTTTCTGAGCTAGTAAAGCTGCTATTAACAAGATTGTCTTTTGTTCAGTGGACTAAGTCAATGCCATTTGCTGAAACTGAAAATCCTTTTAGAAAAATCTTTTGGGTCTCTTTTTAACCTACAATATTGTGGATTAATTTGGAGACATGGTGATTAACAGGAGCTGTATTTGTTCTCTAGTTATAACTATTCCTACACGAATCCCATCTAATATGCTTTGTGAGTTTAGGTGCTGATTAGGTAACCCTAAATGGTTTTTAACTGTATAAGCTCTCAGCGTGTAAGCTGGGTAATTAGCTTCCAAACTCAATGTACCTGTTTATGTTCTCCTCAGCATTTAATGAAGGTTAACCAGTACAAGAGAGCAACCCAGTTCTGGGAAGATAATTAGAATGTTAGGTCTTGTCTTACTGTTTAATCCATCCTGTTTCTAAACTCTCTGTGCATGTGCATTTGTGTTTGAAGTTAGCTGTCTGTTGTTAGGAGACATGTTGCGTCTCCTAAAATAGTTTTAGATTGATGTTCTTTTAGCTGCACATAGTGTTTTTTACTGCTTAAAAATTATCCATTTTACTTTCTCTACTAAATCCTGGTTGGATTCACTTCCACCGCAACAGATGATGATCAGTGTGTGAGAAGTGATTCAAGTGACTTGGGTGATGAAAGTGCATTTGGTGTCCACGTGAACCATGGGAATGTTGCTACGTTTCTTATAGCATGTTGAAGGTTTCTTTTAATACTGTAAAGATGACCTGCCTCTGTTGTAAGGCAGATTCAATAGCTTCAAGAAGCAACTATATTAAATGACTGTGATGTTGGAGCCTCATTAAATATTATGCATTTTCCAGCTCCTTAAGAAATCACTAGTTTCTCAAGAAAATCTGTTTATGAAAAATTAATATGGACTTCTGCTATTAGGATTTATTTACAGGCTTACTATCTTTGAAGCTTTCATCCCAGGATGAAGCTTTCATCCCAGGATGATTGGCGAGGGAGGGGCTGCATCAGATAGGACTATAGAGCAAAAGGTTTCCTGTTGTTTTGTGTTCAGTAGAGACCTTGCTATAAGTTGAGCTTCTAGAGAGGAAAGCTTATGCTCAAATAAATTTGTTAGTTTCTAAGCTGCCACAAGTACTCCTGTTCTGTTTTTTAGAGAGGAAGAGTGACCCATGGATGTGTAAGGTAGCCATTTGAAGTTCAGGACCCTACAACCTAGCCACAGTGACTAAATAGCATAGGGCCATAGGGCACAGGGCCATAGGCGTGCGCAGAACATTTCATTAGGGTGTGCACCCAGGGAATTTTATTTATTTATTTTTTTTAAAGGCCAACATTTATTGAATACTCAATCATAAAGGACATTATTTTTATTCATCAAACAAACTAAAGAAACTAAAACTTAACTGAACTTAATTTTTTTTAAATTAACAACTCAACTTTACTTACATTAAAATGCAAAGCCACTTTTTTTTTTTTGAGACATTAAGGTGTGCCTGGGCACATCTGGCACACCCCGTACGCACGCCTATGCTAAATAGTCGTATTTTTTGTAAAGTGTGCCCCTTTCCAAGAATCTCTCCTTTCATTTGCCATTTAAAATCAAATTGTATGACTAGAAATCAACCATTAAATATTAACTTTCCTGCTCATAACTTAGACACTATCAAGGAATGGCTGAAAAAACAGCTGGTTCTTGCATTTCGCAGGACTGCTTTTTGCATTCGTGGGAGTAGTTTCTTTTTGAACCTTTGTTTAATTTCTGAAGTGATGTCTTTCAGCCGTCTCCCTGGAGAGGCTTTTCTACAAGAACTTTTTCTTTCCTTCCTTAGTTTCAGGCATCTAAACCCAGGGTTGTGAGTTCAATCCTTAGGGGGGCCACTTAGGGATCTGGGGCAAAATCAGCACTTGGTCCTGCTGGTGAAGGCAGGGGGCTGGATTCAATGACCTTTCAGGGTCCCTTCCAGTTCTATGAGATAGGTATATCTCCATATATAAAAAAAATTAACTTTCCATGGTTACCAGATTTTTTGTGGTCAAGATATGTGACTAAAAATACACTACATTTGTACAGGTGCTTTGGTAATGTCCTGAAATTGCTCTCCTTTGGCGGGAAAGGAATATAAATGTACCCAAGAGACTTAATCTTATATTAGATCTTCCTTTTGAATTGTCACAAATCCTAAAGTTCTAGGCACTTTTAACAAAATGTTTAAACTCCATATTTCATTGTTTTTTTTAAACACCAAACTTCTCGTAAAGACACAAAACAAACAACCACCAGGGGAGAATATTATAACTTTGTTCTTTTTGAAAAACAAAAACATGAAAGGTGGGGGTGGAGGAGATACTTTTTGAAGTTGCTTAATGGGAAATTATTCATAAGCCACTTGCTCAGGTTAGTCAGTCTCATAAATAAATGCAGCTCATAAATAGACCTTGTGCATTTCTACCACAGTAGCTTTTAGGCAATATTACAATGCACTTTTATGAACTATATAACTCATATCTATCCCCCTACACTTCCTTACACCTTTGTATCTGTCTGCTTGATGTCATTATTTGGGTCCACATCATATTCAGTGAGTAAAGGAGTCTAATTCCCCTAATGGATAGGAAATTTCTGTAGTCCGGGAACTGAGGACCATGTGAGAGATGGGGTAGAACTGTTAGGTACAGACTTTCTTAAGAGAAGGCTAGGCATTTTATTGGAAAAAGAACTAGGTAACTGAAGGTTTACACTGTTCCTCTCTCTACAGGACTAAGTATCTCATTGGCACAACGTGTGTGCTGAATGAGCCAGCTGTCAAAAATTTGCTTTGATTTAGGGAGGCATGGTTATTTGAACTGTAACTCTATTACAATATTATCCTTATTACTGCAATCCTTCTCTTCCAAAACAAAATTATAGATTGATTCAACCTCAGTACACACTTGCAGTCATTTATCTGGGCGAATCCATGTCCGTTTGTCCATTTAATTTCAATCCATAGACCTGCTTCTCTTCAGGAGCTTTCAAAACTGGATTATATGATAACTCTTAAATTGGAAGATCATTAAACAGGGAAACAGATTCACTCCTAGTAGGACACTCAGTGAAGGTTCCCAAAAGCTGATGTTTGTTATAAGTGTTAACAATATGTTAAGCTCCAAAGCAGACACAATCTATTCTAGACAAGGCATTGTGAAAAACGAATAAAAACAACAAAATTCTGCCCATATTCCTGGCTAAATTTAATTTTATTTTTTGCTACTTATTATATTAATTGTATAGGCCCTTAACAGTACGGCTAATCACTGAACTAGTCTGAACTGCGAGGGTATTTCTCCCCTCTTTTCCTTATGCAATATCTCAGTTGTATTTTATCTTGGATAACCACTTCCATCATCTTGTGGAGTGCTTCAAAATGATGAGAGTATGACATTCCATCACTGCATCTTCATGACTCACCAATGTTATTGATGCAATGTGTCAGCACAGTCCTGGTGCAGTGATGGGGTGTTGCAACACATCCCCCTTTCCGACCCCATACAAAATTTGCCTTTGGAGCTGCTGGGGTTTTCTTCTTTTCTGCCATTTCCTTCTTTCCAAGGACAGAGATAGATATGCTCTATTTGAGTTTATTTGCACAGTTCTCACTGAGCTGCAGCAGGTGGCCAGATGTAAATGCTTTTACTCTACATTGAAAGTCACTGCTGAAGTTAGAATCATAGAAGATTAAGGTTGGAAGGGACCTCAGAAGGTCCTGTAGTCTAACCCCCTGCTCAAAGCAAGACCAATCCCCAGACAGATTTTTACCCCAGTGCCATAAATGGCCCCCTTAAGGACTGAACTCACAACCCTGGGTTTAGCAGGCCAATGCTCAAACCACTGAGCTATCCGTCCCCCAAACAGCTTTGTGAGTAGTTTATCACCTGACCAGGGACTTGAACCCTGCCCCCTCAGATTAAGAGTCTGATGCTCTACCAGATGAGCTGGCTAGTTGCTAGAGGGATGTTAGGCAATCACAGATTGGTGGGAAAGTGATCTGCATGTTGGCAATAGGAGGTGATGTGTCCACATGAAAATCTGTTTATTGAATCGTGGACCATGGTATAAGAAAGTTGAGACTCTCCTGTCTTGAGAAAGGATGCAAAGATTATGAATAAATTGGAAATGATTAATAATAGTGACCCAGGAATTGGAACTAAATCTAGTGTTATATTAATATTATTAAAGAAACAATGTCAGGTTAAAAACTTCCAGGATATTTTACTAATAGCACATTAGGTATTAAAACTGAAAGTGTTGAAAACATTTTTAATTGTTCATCATTTTATGCTGTCTATTCTTTCTGCACATCAGTGGGCGTGGGGGATGAAAACACTAACTAGTTAGTGCATAAGAACCTGAAATTTAAACAAACATAATATTCTTGTCTGGGCTGTAAAAGCAACCAGGGAATATTTAAATCTAAAAAATGCTGTTTTCTGGGTTGCTTGTTTTAATTTAATGGACATAACTTCTTGCAAGCCATAAATTACCTTAGTCTGGGCCAGTCCAGTGGCTCTGAGGAGGTGGCTTTGCTTAGTGTATCTGGCCCATTGCAGCCTTTAAACTAGTCAAAGTGACTAACTGGGGATTCCCCTATAGAATCCCTGGGTGCCATGCAGCCAGCATAGGGGATGTGGTGGAGTGAGTGTGGCTGAAACGTGCTGTGCTCAGGTGATCCTCCGATGCTACAAATCCTCCTGGGGCTTTTCAGGCTATTGTAATTTAGACCAGTCCTGAGGCTGCTCTGATTTGTGCTGAGGGTGCCCTGGAGATCAGGGAGAGAGAATAAAGGTGGCGTAAAGTCATCTTCATTCCCCTTTTGGGTCCTACGCCAAATGTAACTCAGCCAGACTTGAGAGCTAGGATCTGTGTGTGTCCCCATATAACTGCTTACAGGGGCTGGACAGTGAGGTAACTAAATTTACTAGCATAATATTTAGGTAAGTCAAAATCAGTAAGGATTGTAAGCAACTCCAGAGGATCCAATAATATGTAGTAACCAGGCAACACCATGGAAGACTGATTTCAGTGCAAGCAAGTGCAAAGTGTTCAGCCCAGTATGTCGTAACCTAAGCCATATGTACCTATGCTCAGATTCCAGAGTAATTATAGCTTCTGTAGGGAACACTGAGACACCCTCAAACTGAACAGGTTAAAGAATCTTTCTCCATCATGATATCAACAAGGCGAATCTACGATTGTGGTGTTTCAGAGAAAATTACTGATACTATGCCATTATATGTAGGTGGTGTATTCTCCTCAAGAACAGTGCATTCAATCTAATTCATGTAATTTTAAGAACCTAGGAAAACTCAGTTTGAGAAGGGTCATGGAAATGATCAGAGGCTTATAGGGACTTCCAAACAAGGCAAGACTGAAAGACTAGGAATACTTATTTTGGAGAAGTATGGTAGGAAAATAGGCCAAGACTTTCAGAGATAAGTATCTGAAGTTAGGGTCCCAAGCACTTATTTAGACAGACGAAGAAGTGGCACTCGGCAAATTCCATTGAAGTTAATGTGAACTATTAGGTGTTTGGTATTTTAAAAACCATGCCAGTGAAGGCCTCAAATGTCCCCTTTCCGGGGACACGAGGGCACTCAAAACTGATTGTAATAGAAGACTGCTTTATGCAATTGGTGAACCTGTGGAACGTGCCACTGCAGGGAAGAACTGAAGCAAAGGGTTTAGCAAGATTTTCGAAATCTGTTGTATGTTCCTGTGAATAACAGCATCTGCGGTTTTGTGGCTGAAATGTAAATTCTTGGAGTGAGCGAGAGATTAACGGCCCTCATCTTCAGGTACTATTGTAGAGGACTAGGGGCAGTGGCTCTATGCCTTCCTCCGAAGCATCTGCCATTGACCACTGTTGGATACAGGGCACTGGTCATGTGGCCCCATCAGCTAATATGGCAGGTTTTTAATCCTGATCTATTTGGAGTGAGCCATGTTTCAGTATAAACTTCCTTTATGTTCTGTTCCCAAATTACTGAAAAACTGCTGGGAGAGATGAACAAGAAGGATTGATTAAAAGGATCCTGTCAGCTGTTTTTTTCTCTTAACTCTCCAGTCTTTGCAATGGCAGAAACTAAGTCTCCTCCTACTTTTGTTCTGTCCGTTGAGCAAGTATTGATGCTAGCAATGCAGAAATTCAGAGGGTTGGTGAAACAAAGCTCTAAAAAAAGTGGCCCATTTATTTTGTGGTCTTTGCAATATCATAGATGTTATGAGGAATATGTCTAGTGTTGAAAATAGCTGTATATTACTTGAAATCTGCTTTTGCAGAACCAGCAGAGGGCACTGAAAAAGGTGGTTCCCACACAGACGGTGGCTGGCTTTTCAATTACTCATTAATGGCTTGGCAACTTTGAAATCTCTTATACGATTAAAATCTGGAAAACTGTCCCACCAGATTATCTTCATGTTAAGGTTGGTCTTATTTGGGGCCAGAAATCCTTGACAGTGTCCCTTTAAGTGTTACAAGGGAAATGACTCCATTTTAAAGATTGTTTTAGCTGATTTTGGTAAATGCGATAAAATATTTAGACGTGGTTTTTACAAAAAGAGTTAAAATGCTAATCCAAACTCCCTTGTTTTGAACAGGCACAGAAATTCTTGGCAAATCAGTTCGTATTATATTCTGCACATTAGGAGTTTGCACATTTTTTGCAATTGGCTACATGTTGCTGCCACTATTTGCTTACTTCATCAGAGACTGGCGGATGCTGCTACTGGCTCTTACTGTACCTGGAGTGCTCTGCGTTCCACTGTGGTGGTGAGTTTAATTGTATTGCAAGGTGTTTGGCTTCAGAAAGTCCCATCTGTAGCTGGTAACCTCCAGTTTAAATTGTGAAACAATCAGTTGGATTATAATTGCTGTGGATTTTTTTCTCTTCACGTTTTGGTATTGTGCATGCCAAGTGAAGGGATTTGCCTTGAAGATGAAACATTTTCAGACAGTTTTAAGATAACTTATCTGTGTGCTGAACCCTGCTGACACTGCTAGAGTTCATCTTATGCTGGCTTTCCAGTGCTGTTTGGAAATTCTTTCCAGACTATCGGACTCTTAACCTCAAACTCTCTTTATAACCTTTTTGTTATCTCCTTTATTATTGCTGGATGTGTTGCACTATACAAACTTTCCCTTCCAACTTTTCTTCCTTCCCTTTTTTAGAAACCTATTTTCTGTGTGGATGCAACTGTTGGAATGCAACAAAAATCTTCCTTATTGCAATGCTACCCAGAAACTGTGTGCTTTGCTACACACAATGTTTGTGTCTGAGAGGGCTGGATAAGGGTAAGAGACTGGAGCAGGGAGGATGTTTAAAACTTGTCCATGACATTGTGACTGTAATGAACATCTCGTACTCCTGCTCGGCCTTCTGGCTCAAATCATATGTCGTTTAGCTTAACGCATCTTCCTTTGGGGGGATTTTATCCTGCCCTTGAAGGAGCAGAAACTCTATGGTCTAATGGATCTCCATGATCTTTAATTACTCTGATCTTTTTTAGCAGCAAACAATCCTGTGGCACCTTATAGACTAACAGACGTTTTGGAGCATGAGCTTTCGTGGGTGAATACCCACTTCCTCAGATGCATGTAATGGAAATATCCAGGGGCAGGTATATATAGGTCTTTTTTATAACTCACTTTTAGTCTCGCCACCTCAGGGCACAGTGCTGAGTCATTAAAAACAAAGAAAGTGTGGTGGAGTAGGGAAGCCAGCAACTAACTGTTTGGCCCAGCAGACTTGCAGGAATCCAGGGTTCTAGTTTCATGCCAGATTCTGCAACTTGTACCATATGCCTGGACACTCCCATCAGTAGGCCTTTGCACAGTGCACCTTTGTTAAGAAGGTTGCAAGATTGGGGCCTAAACACAAGTAATTTACTTTAATATGATCATTTTAGTGAATTATGTCATGTCTTGGGTGCAGTGCCCCTTGTACATCAGATTCCCCACTAGAGGGAGATGCTAGTGGCATATGGGGATGAGTTGAGGAAAGAAAAAGTCTTAGCCCTAACATTTTGGTGCTCAGTTTTCTTCTCTCCTTTCCCCCCTGGGTAAAGTTTGGTCACAGTTTGGGAGGTTTCATGGAGCAAGGTATTTGTTCCTCTAATGTGGCCTTGGAAAAGAAGTCAAAATCCAAAAAATCAATGATGGATTAACCCAATAGACCATAACAGATCCTCTGTCAGCAGTTCTGAAAGTTAATCTTATTTGCTGTCTGGATGGTATCTGCGCCAAATGCCATATAACTCTTCCAAGAGTGGCTGTGTGGATTGATTGGCTGTAACAGTTCACATCTCCTTTGTCATAGTTATGTAAACCTTCAACGTGTTACTTTTGGAATGTGAAGTCAGCCATACAGCAGGAAACCACCCTGATAAACCAGGCATCTCATGTGCATCTTTGCTAATCCATGCAGTATTAACAAATTCAGAGCAATTCAAGGTTAGTTTATCCTAAAAACAACATATCAGAATCCCTTTATCTGTCTGTGATGCCTTTTCTTTGCAACGATCTAGTTCACTACTGAAGTAAAACCATAGCATGCTGCTGCGAGGATGAAATATGGTTTTCTGTATTTTAAAATTATTTGGGGAAACCAGTCCTGTACAGTGAATAACTTTCCAACCATAACTCCCATTAAGAAACAAACAAACAAAATGTTTACATGCCTAGGTTAAGGGGTGAGGTTGAATTTTAGCCTAAAGGAAATGTAAAATGTGCAGTTATAAAAATGTGTCACTACCGCCTTCTCCTAACCCCCCATGCCAGCTGAGTGAAGGGAGTTCTGACAGGATCACCCAGGTCCTTGCATATGTGGGTCACAGTGTCACGGTCACCAAACCAAAATTCTGTGTCACGATCAGGCGCATGATTATTTAGCATGCGTTGTGGAAGCTGCACTGAAGACAAGAGAGCACACCAAACAACAAAGTGTATACATTAAATGCATTTAGGCAAACGCAGCCCCAGGGACAGCTCGCTGGGTCAGTATTGGTCAGTAGCTTGTCCAGGGAGGGATTTACAGAAGCACCATGACCTCTTGCAGGTTCATTTGGCTGGTTGAGCAGAACTCGATGGCTTCTTTGGCTCCACCTTGTTTTTTTTCCTCAGCCAATTGGATGCCTCATCCTGTAAGGGGCTATGCCAGCCTATCTGGCCTTTAGAGACTGGGGATGCTGTCTTGAAGCTGACCTGACTTCCCAGGACTTGGAGATCTATGGCTCTGAGTGCCTTATACCTTTCAAAAATATTTGTACAAATTTAAAGTGGAGGAGAATCTTACAATCCTTTGGAAAAGGTTTCCACTTAGATCACTGGAAACCATCATATGCATTTCTCAGCTGTTGCCACTGTGGGTCCTTCCCTCTTTTCTCCCCACTTTTCTTGTCCCTGCTCCTTTCTCCCTTCTCTTGCTACTAACACCATGCACCAGCCTCTTTCCCATTAAACCCTGGCTGGCTGAGCACACAGCCAAGTTGGAGCTGGCATGTCTCGAAGCTCTGGACCTCCCAGCAAGAGAGTGAGCATCTGTGAAGACCTAAAACAGCCTCTGTAGCAGGGCCTGCTTTAAAGGTAAGTTTTCTTGTCTTGGTTGTGGCAGTCAGTGAGCTGTTTGTCCAGGAATGTGACTGACGGGCTAGGAATCTGACTGGCTTCCCTCACTTTGAATGTGTGGAGCTCTGTATTGAGCAGGGGTGGATGTAGCCTTTCGAGCACTATACTAAACTCTTGTTAGGCTTGGTTTTGGATTGTAGCCAAGGGGTGCACCAACCACCCGCAGCAGCACCCTCTGCCTCAGCACCGCAACCCTAGTCCTCGCATGGCATGGAGGCCACAGGGGTGGAGCTAAAGAACAAACCTGCCCTCCTGTCCCGCGGGGCTGGGCCCGGCTCCCTGCTCTGGGTGTTGCAACATGGCGCATAGCATCACAGCGCCAGTCAGGTTTGGCGCCCTCGGTTTCATTATATCTGTGGTGCAGTTGTATCCATGGACTTGTGCTAAAGCCTCTCCTGGTATTGGATCACAGAGGGGAGCTTCTGGTCCCTATGTGACAGGCAGCTCCATCACAAATACCTTCTTAACAGGGCTTTGATGGAAATGCAGACAAGCCACTAGCTGTCTCTAGGTCTAGCAAGCTTACCCAGACCCTTACTTTTTTTACTTTTCCCTGTTTTGCCACTTGGGAGGATGTCAGCAATAGGCTTTGGCAGTGACAGTTTACCAGACATAAAGAGATTCTCCTTGCATCTCATTTCTCTTTGCATGCAAACCACGCTCCACTCCTTGGTTTTTTGTTTTGTTTTTTGGTCTCTCCTTTGCACTCATTCTTCCCCCCTCCTCACCCAAATTCCTTTTTAAACTGACACCAGTTTAAAGAAACGTTACCTCTCACCCATGGATGGTTATGCACTTCCACTGTGAAAAGAAAACCATACAGAGACAAGACAGGAAAGCCTTATGTTTTTGATTGGCCCTGTAGGCAGATTAGAGGAGGGATGCTGTGCTTGCCCTTTCGCTGCATCTGTGGAGAGAGTGCACTCATTTCCTGATAGAGGTGAGAAACGTGAGGTGTCTCCCTCACCCCCCAAAACATACATGTTCTCTTAAAAAAGTTACATGAAATTGGTCCTTCTTTTCACGCTGGTCTTAACCAGGAAGCTCCTTTCTTGTTCTTCTGAAGCAGCCGCATTTATGATACATTTAGACCTCAAAAAGAACAGTGTCTTTATCGCACTGTTAAGTAAAGCAAATAGACTTGTATCCTACACAGTGTGAAATACCATTCAGCTCCATTTTTCTGCTCTTTGAATTTGGCTGAAACCATGAAGTAAAACCCTTTAAAAACGCTTTTCAGTGCCTGCTTGCTATCACCAGACTAGAGAGTTGGTCAGAAATTTGATCCCTCTCCAGAGTGGCATTTTAAATAATGCTTCTATTTAACCTGAAATGCCTTAAAATCCTTGGCTTCAATACGGCATTGCTTGCTTTTCCTCTACGACGCGCAGCTTCATTTTGTTAGTGGGCGTAATGGAGGAAAAGTAGGTATTTGAACATAGACATCCAATTGGAGAAGCTGACTGTCGCTAGAGTATAAATCCTACAAGAGCTATGGTGGCTCACTGAACTGTTTCACTGGCCTCTTGCTGCTGGAGACGTAGATTCAAAGCCCTGCCTTGGGGTACCAGTGAAGTTGTGCTTGGCGGCTGTTCTTCCTAGTTTTTGTTTGTCTGCATTGCAAAACATCCATATGGATTGGCCTGACTCTCATCCTCCTCTTCAGGGTCTGGGACTGGAGAGGCAAAGAGATGGTAGGTGAGGATTGAGGTGCATTGGCAGAGGTATCTAAGGGAAGCTTGCACAGTGCCTGCCAGTGGCTCTTATGAACCAATATATTTTCTTAATAACTTTTATACAGTGAAATAAGAACTAGCCTGTCAAAAGCTTAGTAAGATAAATACTCCAAAGGTATTCCGAGTATCCCTTGCTTCTGCAATCTGCATTTGTATTCATTAACTGACCTGTAAAGAAATGCAGTGGGGGAGACAGTAGTAGAAAAATGTTAATCAACCCTTTGAGAAGAGGTCTAGCAGCTGCGTTGCAGGTCGTGAGGGTATCTTGGCAGTCTCTGACCTATTGTTCCATAGAGAGGGAAAATTACCATTGACTACAGAGAGCAAGACAGGAGCAGTTAGGATTGAAGGATTTAGAGTTTTTAAAACAGTGGGAAAGGAGAGGCATGTCCTTCTAGTTTGTGTTTGTTATTAATGGACATAATCATGTTTGGCTTTTACCCGTTGGATCCAATCATGTCCACAAGGTGGCACTACTGCCGTTCTCTTAGCCTGATCAGTTTTGTGATATGAAGATGACGAAGAAGGTTGTGTGTAATCTCGATGGCAAATAGCCTTTAAATAGATTTGCACTTTCCTTTAAATATCTCCGCCACAACTCTACACCGTTTGTGTGCTGTGTACAACTATGATTGCTTTTTATGCTACCTAACTTAATATTGCTATTTACCAAGAAACTTCTGACTCTCTAATGGAATTTAATTATCCCCTTAATGTACATGAATACAATTAATTTCAGAAACAAATTATAGGAAGAGTGCCCTCTCCTGCAAGTATTTGACCATGTGAGTCGTTACCCATGTGCTTGAGCAGTACCATTGAGCTCAGTTGTACAGGAACTCCTCACTTAAAGTCATTGGGGTTAACATTGTTCCGTTGTTACGTTGCTGGTCAATTAGGGAACATGCTTGTTTAAAGTTGTGCAATGCTCCCTTCTAACGTCTTTGGCAGCCGCCTGCTTTGTCTACTGCCTGCAGGAAGAGCAGCCCGTTGCAGCTAGCTGGTGGGGGCTTAGAACCAGGGTGGACTGGCAGCCTCTATCAGCTCCCCGCTCCCCTAAGTTGCCTGTGTAGCAGCTGCCTGCAGTTCATCTGTGTCCCTCCCTCCACTGCCATGTGCTGCTCCTGCCTTCTGCCTTGGAGCTGCTTCCCGAGACTTCGGCTTCCTGTGCGAGGGGAGGGAAGGAAGCGGGGGGCTAATGTCAGGGTGTCCCCCTCCCTCCTGCTCCTGCACCCCATTTACCCCATCTTCCATAGAGCAGGGCTCAGGATGGAGGGAGCTTGCAGCAGCTGCCCTCTCAGCAAGCTGATCTAATTAACAAGGCAGTGCACTTAAGGGAAATGTGCATATCTCCCTCCATTCCTGCTGCCTTGTGTAGAAAGAGAGTTAACCCTTGAGGGCTCAGCCAATTGCTAATTCATCATTTAGCAGTAAGAGAAATATCCCACCCTCTGACTCCTCCACCTCAACCAAGCTTCACAATCATCATCACTGTGTACCAGTGTTAAATTGTTTGTTTAAAACTTATACTGTGTGTGTATATGTGTATATATATAGTCTTTTGTCTGGTGAAAAAAATTTCCCTGGGACCTAGCCCCCTCATTTACATTAATTCTTCTGAGGAAATTGGATTCACTTAACATAGTTTCGCTTAAAGTCGCATTTTTCAGTAACATAAACACAACCTTAAGTGAGGAGTTACTGTACTACTCATTATGGGTAAAGTGACCCACATGCTTATCTGTTGGGAGGCTTGGACCCTACTGCAGGAAGTGATCTATTACTGAGATGGCAAAATCCATCCCCAAAGTGTGTTTAATAAAGATAATTAAGTCATAAGATGACCAGATGTCCTGCTTTTATAGGGACAGTCCCGATTTTGGGGTCATTTTCTTATGTAGGCTCCTATTACCCCTCACCCCCCGTCCTGATTTTTCACACTTGCAGTCTGGTCACCCTATTAAGTCAGCAGTTGTGATCATTGTGGAAATGTTGATTCAGTCCTTCTGAAATTTGTTGCAGGGTCATTCCTGAATCTCCCCGGTGGCTGATCTCTCAGGGAAGATTTAAAGAGGCAGAAATCATCATCCGAAAGGCTGCAAAAACAAATGGCATTGTAGCCCCAGCTATGCTGTTTGACTCCACAGAGGTACGTTTTCATATGTCTTGCCTCAACTGGGTGGGATGGGGGGGAGGACGGAGGGACTATATGACCTCTTTAGGTCTCTTCCAGTTCTCCCTACAGTTCTGGGATTCTAATCTGCTACTTGGCAACCTTTGCTATTTTCCTGTTCAGGCATTTCATGTCCATATTCTGAGGGTATATCTACACTATGGGATTATTCCGATTTTACATAAACCGGTTTTGTAAAACAGATTGTATAAAGTTGAGCGCACGTGGCCACACTAAGCACATTAATTCGGCGGTGTGCATCCATGTACTGAGGCTAGCGTCGATTTCCGGAGCATTGCGCTGTGGATAGCTGTCAGCTGTCCCTTAGCTATCCCATAGTTCCTACAGTCTCCCCCACCCATTGGATTTCTGGGTTGAGATCCCAATGCAAAAACAGTGTTGCGGGTGATTCTGGGTAAATGTCGTCACTCAGTCCTTCCTCCGTGAAACAACGGCAGGCAATCATTTCACTTCCCTCCTCCCCCAACCCTCCTGGGCTACCGTGGCAGTGTCCTCCCATTTGTGTGATGAAGTAATAAAGAATGCAGGAATAAGAAACACTGACTTTTTAGTGAGATAAAATGACGGGGAGGCAGCCTCCAGCTGCTATGATAGTCCAGGCAGTACAGAATCTTTTCTTTAGACATGAAAGGGAGGGGGGCTGATGGAGCTCAGCCTCCGCTTGCTATGATGAAGATGGTTACCAGCTGTTCTGTACCATCTTCCGGGAATGACCGGGAGTCATTCCCATTTTTACCGAGGCCAGGCAGGAGCACTCATGGGCTGATGATGATGATGGATAGCTGTCATATTGTACCATCTGCCACCGGGAAGAGGATGCTGGTGTTCAGCGCTGCAGCACCCTGTCTACCAGCAGCATGCAGTAGACATAGGGTGACACTGAAAAAAAGCGAGAAACGTTTTTTTCCCCCTTTTCTTTCGGGGGTGGGGGAGAAGGGTGTAAATTGACGACATATACCCTGAAACACCCGGGAAAATGTTTTTGACCCTTCAGGCACTGGGAGCTCAGCCAAGAATGCAAATGCTTTTCGGAGACTGCGGGGACTCAGTACCCCCTCCCTCCCTCCATGAGCGTCCATTTGATTCTTTGGCTTTCCGTTAACATTTGTCACACAACACTGTGGCCTCTGTCTATCATAGCCTGGAGATTTTTTCAAATGCTTTGTCATTTCATCTTCTGTAACGGAGCTCTGATAGAACAGATTTGTCTCCCCGTACAGCGATCAGATCCAGTATCTCCTATACGGTCCATGCTGGAGCTCTTTTTGGATTTGGGACTGCATCGCCACCCATGCTGATCAGAGCTCCACGCTGGGCAAACAGGAAATGAAATTCAAAAGTTTGCGGGGCTTTTCCTGTCTACCTGGCCAGTGCATCCGAGTTCAGATTGCTTTCCAGAGCGGTCAGAATGGTGCACTGTGGGATACCACCCAGAGGCCAATACCGTGGATTTGTGTCCACACTAACCCTAATCCGACATGGCAATACCGATTTCAGTGCTACTCCTCTCATCGGGGAGGAGTACAGAAACCAGTTTAAAGAGCCCTTTATATCGATATAAAGGGCTTCGTAGTGTGGACGGGTGCAGGGTTAAATCGGTTTAACGCTGCTAAATTCAGTTTAAACGTGTAGTGTAGACCAGGCCTGAGAAGCCAGAACACCAAACAGTTCAAAGCACAGCTCTGTCATGAGTTGTTTAGTAAATTGTCCAGGTTCAATACTTGCTGTGACATGAGGCAGTTGGTGGTGGCTCATTTGCGTCAGTAAATCAAAAACATTCAGCTGGAGTTGCTGTTTATTTTTGCAGTAAGGTCTCTACTCTTCAGCAATGACGTTCTCTGGCTTTCAGTCAGGACTGGCTTGTCTCACCGGTGTAACGAACTGTCTATCATTAGGTACCACTGCTTCACTCAGAAAAATGAGAAATTAAAATACATTAATCTTCATCGTGGTTGGATGCACTATTGACAGCTGATCATTTAATTTAAACATAGTTCTTCCAGATGGAAGGATCTGTGTGGAGCAGCTGTTCTGGTACCCAGATTTTATAATGCATATGTGCACTTGCTAGTAGGAGGCGCCAAAGGAGAAGGCAGGGCATCACTGAAGAACCTGTCAGTCCCAGCACAGCACCGAAGGGCACCCGTAATAAATAAACATGCATAGTGTGTAGGCTGTTCCATTGCCCCACAGCTAAGTAGTCCTTTTTCATTGTCTTAGTACACTGTTGGCTCTGTGTGTGTGCATGGGGGGGTTATTATTTGTTTTCTGGCTTTTTAATAATGATCTGGTGGTAAAAGGGCTCCATTTTAATTAAGAACATTTAGTCCTTTCGTAGGAATGATACCTCTTGGCTAATCTTCTTAGTTACAAAGAAAAAAGCCTAGCACAGAAAGCTTATTCACATTTAAGGGTTGACTGCAACACAAATAATACAGTGACTGAGCATTTGTGATCTTGTCTCCCTCTAGCGACTAGCTCCGTGAGCATAATAGCCGGCTAGTAGCTCTGCTTAATTAAATGGTAGCGGCTCATACTCTCTGGTGATTATGATCCTCGGTTTCAGTCCCTTCTGTGTTTATTACATGTGCACATGTCTTTTACATGAGACTTTATGTATTGTCATATAAATAGCCACATTTTAAGCTCCATATAATCCACAGCACAGTACAAAACCACATGTTGTTATGACTTTTCTACAAGAAAAATGTGTTCTTTGATGAACTTGCTGCTTGGCAGCATAAACTACTCAAATATTGTTTAGTTTTTGATTATGCCACTTAAAATCTGTTCTTGACAAGCAAGTGTGTTTTGAGCGTGGGAATTGTATCCTCTGACAGCTGTGAGAAAGAAAAGCACTTCCTTTCTGGCTCAGCCACAGCTCCAGTAGAAAAGTCTGCTTTTCATCACTGCCTCATGCCTTTCAGATTAAGTGGCAATACAGCCACTCTTTTCCCCCACACACCAACCATACAAGTCTGATCCTGATGTCAGCCTTTACATTTGCCAGTGGATGATGCCTGCACAATGTATGTTCTGTTAAAATAACCTTAGTGCTTGTGAGCGATGCCAGACGGACGTTCCTAGAAAGTGAAAACTTCTAGCTAGCCAAACAGGAACAGCCAAGGAAGCAGCACTTCAGCTTCCCCCAGGCAGACCAGGAATGTGACACAGCCTTGTCATCTGGGACTGAGAGGTTAGCTCTGTTTCATGCCCATTTTATGCCCAGCTGGGCTGGCCCCGCACCTGAGACTAACTTGGTATCTGTTGGGGCAGTGGCCTTTGTAGTAATGGCACCAGCCTACTAAGCCCTGAACCGAGATCACCAGCTCCTTTCTTCATCCTGGGCTTCTAAATGGTAATAATGTTTGGCCACTCTTGGCCCAAGGAGGGTGTAATTCTTAGGTGGGAACCCTTCCTCCACACTTTGAATCAGTTGGACCCAGCAAAGAAGACTCTGCACATGCCAGATTGGCTGGAGAGGGTCTGTTTCCACTACCAAATGGTCTGTCAGCCTCCACTAACATGGGAAGCAGTGGTGGCAAATATCATCACAGTAATTGAGGTCAGGACTGAACTCCAATTTCCCATGTGCTGTTGGAACCAACCACTGCTAAATAGGCAGCAGAGCTTGAGGATTTTTTATTTTACACTGATCTTTGTATTCTAAATAAAGACAGATCTCAATAGGCAGTGAGGCCAGTCCTGGGAGTGCCTTTGTACAGCACGAAGAAGGAGAAGTTAGTGCAAGTTTTTGCTGTTAGATTTTCTAGTCTTTGATGACTTGTTCACTGATTTCTAGACCAAATTGGTGCTGGTGTGTCCGTGCTGCCCTATGTCACAGCAACTTAAAGTTACTTTGGAGTACCACTGGGGTAGAGAATAATCAAGATTCCTACGAAACACCTTTGCTGGTGCAGAATTGGTTGTGTGGCAGTCGATCTGTGTATTTTCTGCCCTTTCACTTTACTTGGAAGGGTTAATGTGGGGCTATATTTTCATAACCTCCACCCTCCCAAGTTTGTGTGTTAAGATTTTTTCTCCACGGATTGGATTGATCTTTTCCTTGGGTATAGGGATATTTTGTGTTTGTTTTCCTTTCCCCCTCAGATGCAGGATATGAAGCTTCAGCAGCAGCAGCAGCAGAAGGCATACATTTTGGACTTGTTCAGAACCCGAAACATTGCAGTTATCACTGTTATGTCATTGTTGCTGTGGTAAGTGGATGTGTGATCCTAAAGGACATGGACAACAAACAATCTGTTTGTGATGCCTGTTGTAGTTTTTTCTAATAACCAGTCTCATAAACTGGGACCTATTTCAATGGGGGAATCTGCATAGGGTGTCTAAATACCTGCATTAAGGTGCTTGCATCCGTGTTGAGCCAGGTAGAGATTTGTGCTGCTAAGCATGGATGTGAGCATGCAAATTTATGATAACTATATTGATGATGAGCATTTCTATAGCACATTGTGTACTCAGAATGCTGCTGTAAAAAAACAACAGCCCACAATCTTATCCACACAACATCCGTGTGAAGTACCTATTGCCGTCTTGTAGGTATAGCAAAAGAGGTCATGTGCCTTGCTCAAGGCTACATAGCAGTTCAGTAGCAGAACAAGAATTAAAACTCAGTATATGACTGTCAATCTGTGATCCAGTCCTTTAGACTCCACTGCCTCCCACCTACAGGAATGGCTAGTTCCTTTTGGATGTCAAATTGAGGTGTCCCAAGATTTGAAATCCAATCTTCCAGCTCTCTTATGCAGAACCATAGCATTCAGAGGCTGTAATGGAGTTTTTTATGAGTACTCCAAGAATTTTAACAGAATTTGCTCTAGGGATTGTAGCTGGCGTGCTGTAATGAACTGAAAGATTTCAGGGCTTCTTACTTCACTATGTTGTTAATGGATTTGTCACAGTGAAACACCATTATGAATAACTTCCAGTGAGCCTTTCATTTGCCATATTGTATATGGGAGGGAGCGTTAAGTTAGGGTTCTGCGGAGAGGATTGTGTTCATGCATTTTTAGTACAAAAAGAAGCTGCAGGGCGAAAGACTTAGAAACTGCTGTAGCTATTGAAATTCTGAAAACCATCCCATCGCTGCTGATGTTTGGTACAGTGCTGTTTCTGAAACAGAATCTTGGGTAACACTGTAGAGACTTTACTTTTTACGCATCTTTCAGGATGTTAACATCAATTGGTTACTTTGGACTGTCACTCAACACTCCCAACTTGCATGGAAATGCCTACATCAATTGCTTCCTCTCAGCCATTATTGAAGTTCCAGCTTATGTGATTGCCTGGCTGCTCCTCCGAACCTTGCCTCGGCGGTATTCCATATCTGGCACCTTGTTCTTAGGGGGAGGGGTTATTCTCTTCATTCAGCTGGTGCCTACAGGTATGAGCTTCAACTCATGACATAAAAATAAAATATATCCTACAGTGCCATCTAACTGCTCCAGTCAAGAGTTTGAAACCAGAAAGTTCCTGGGTGAAATTTGCACCAAACCTCAATCATTTGTGGCTTGATTTGATTTGGGTTTGAGGGTTTTTCTTCCGTACATACTGCAGCTCTCATTGAGTTTACTGGGTGCTGTGTTGCTCAGCACATCTGAATATCAAACTATTGATCTGCTTATGCTTCAGATGACCAGCTCATAAAATTGGATAAACTACAAAACACAGCTGCCTCTGAACTGGAGTCACTGCTTACAGAAATCAGAAGTTCTCCGAATTTCAGCGTAGACTTCAGTAGAACCTAAATGCATTGCTGATCAGATATGAATTTAAGCATGTGCTTATGTAGTTTGCTGAATCAGAGCTGTAATGCATTTCAAGTGCACTCTCAGATTGGGGATGAAGCAAAGTCCTGGTAGTACAAAATAAGCTGCCTGCTCAAATTATGAATTGGATAATCTAGGTCTGGGGGGTGGTTATGATAAGAGAAGGCTACAGTTATAGAGAGGTGAAAAGCTGACGTCGTTAGGAGGTAAAAGCAATGGCAGTAACAAGCATGGGAACTTGATGCAGCTTTATTGATCCTTATTTAATTTTATTTTCAGACTTACACATCCTGTCTGTCTTCCTGGTGATGCTGGGGAAGTTTGGGATCACATCCGCATTCTCAATGCTTTATGTCTACACTTCTGAGCTCTACCCAACAATAGTAAGAAACATGGCAGTTGGAGCTACTTCCATGTCCTCCAGGGTGGGCAGCATCATCGCTCCTTACTTTGTTTACCTTGGTGAGATGTCTTCTGTCATTTGGCTTGAATTTAAACAGATGAGAGCAAACTGCACAGAAAAGTTATCCCAGAGAATGGGCGCAAGCTAGAAAGCCCTGGTGCTCCCGGATTTTTAAACCAACTTTTTAGATCTTATAATTTCAGTCACTTTCCTACATTTTGGGCCATTTTGTTTTACACCAAAGAAAATAAATGACGTTACTCCAGTTTTATACAGGTGCAGCAGTGATGTATCGGGCCCTTTTATTCTCTTTGATTGAGGCAGGTGCTTTCCAAACAGAAGAGGCCTGGTCACTCTGCTCACTATCCAGAGACAAAGAGGGAAAGCAAAGGGGTGAAACATACAAGTAGAGTGGCTGAGATGATACTTTGCCACATCTTGATAGTGCACTCTTGAAAACTAATCTCAGTCACTCCTGAAATTTGCCATTATCAGTCAGCTAATTTCCCAAGGGCATGATGGCCCAAATGGGCCTTTGGGAGAGACTTAAATATAGAAAGCATAGTGGTGGCCTAATTGATTAGCACATGTAGTGCATTCATTGCATAGCGGTCAGCAGGGCCGGCTCTAGGCACCAGTGCTCCAAGCGTGTGCTTGGGGCGGCACTTTTTTTTTTGCTTGGGGTGCAAAAAGAACCGCCCCCCCTGCTCACCTCCGTTCCAGTGCCGCCGCTCCACTTCTCCTCCCTCCCTCCCTCCCAGGCTTGCCACGCAAATCAGCTGTTTTGTGGCAAGCCTGGGAGGGAGAGGGTAGAAGCGGAGCAGCAGCAATGCGCTCAGGGAAGCAGGCGGAGCGGAGGTGAGCTGTGGTAGTGGGGAGCGTGGGAAGGGCCACAGGAAGTAACCCTGGGGTGGGGCAGAGGAACCGCTCCCCCCCCCCGCCGCCAGCTCACTTTCGCCTCCTCCCTCGAGCGTGCTGCCACTCTGCTTCTCCCCCCTCCCTCCCAGGCTTGCCTGGGAGAGAGGGATAGGAGGGGAAATGCGGCACCCCCGGGGGAGGAGGCAGGGCTAGGAATTTGGGGAAGGGGTTAGAATGGGGCGGGGAAGGGGCGGAGTTGGGATGGGGCCGGGGGGGTGCGGGAACATTTTTTTGCTTGGGGCAGCAAAAAACTTGGAGCTGGCCCTGGCGGTCAGCGTAGAAGAGAGCACAGAGACTTTTCAGATGCTGAAAAACAGGCAGATGAAGGTCAGATAATCTCTTGGCATCTATACTTTACTGAAAATGGTACTTAGAAAATATGCTGTATAATGTGTACACAGTGGTGTGAACATATAATATATCAAATTACACACAAAACACTATGTTAAAAGAAATGTTAAGGCTGCCAAGTCAAACACTCAAAAGTAAAAGGAAATTCAGCCCCTTTGTGCGTATGCACTACGGCAGTCTTTAATTAGCTGTTCACATAGCATTTTATAGATGGAGAGCTGAGGCACCTAGAGATTAAAGTCAAAAGTATCCACTCATTTTGGTTGCTCAATTTGCGATGGGTAGGTCCTGATTTTTTTTTCAGAGTCCTTAACCTATGAAGTGCCACATGATGCTATAAGCAGACCTTTGATTGATTTCTATTGCCGCTGTGAGTGTTCAGCACTCCTATATATCAGACCCCAGGGTCTTAAGTGAAGCACTGAGGGACCACCTCTGAGAAGTTTGGTCTAAGTGATTTAACTAGCCTTACATAGAGAAACTGAGTCACAGGCAAGGATAGAATCCACTTCTTCAGAGCAGCATTCAGTTGCCTTAGATATGAGACAACATGCTGTCTCTTCCTACAATCTATTGCCTCCTTCATTACACCACTTCCAAGTTCTGCAGCAAATGAAGCAGGAGTCCTAACAGATAAGTCTCCTTCACTACAGAACCCTGATTCATCTCTAGATCAGGACCATCCTGAATGAGATGGGTCCTGCAGAAAAAATGGTATGTGTTCAAGTAATTAAAGACTGTATCCTAATGCTTAAGTATAAAAGGGTCGAGTTGCACAGACTTAATTCTGGCACTTTTGAGTGCTTGATTTTGCAACCCTGGTGTTTTTAATGTTTGCAACCCTGGTGTATGCAACCCTGGTGTTTTCTGTTTGCGACTTCTTTGGTTTCTAAAAAAGCACATTGAAATAATAGAAATTCCATTAAGTGGAATCATATTGACACCCCCAAGTTCATCAGCAGCCTAGGAACTTTTAGATCTAACAGAGTAACTATTAGCTATAGTAGCTTGTGATCCACTGTGTGGACCAGCAGTAGTAGGGGATGAGACACACACACACTTTGCCAGTGGACTTCACAGGTAGCAGAGAAATGGTGAGACTCGGGAATCTTGGTTTCCATTCAAGGTTCTGAAAAGGAATGAAATAGATATGGACCCTTGTGCACATTTCCCCACAAGCTTGACCCCTCTCCTGTCCTATCCCTTCCAGCCTGTCCCAGTTGGTCTCTTCACTACTCCTAGCTCTGTATCCCAGTCCCATTCTTTATCCCCACCCAGTCGCTATCCCTGCTCCTCAGGTGTCTCACCCCATCCCAGTTTCCTTGCCCACTCGGTCGTAGTCTCTCCATCCAGGTTCACTGTGTGAGTGCCAGCCTCTCATCCCCGCCCCTCCCAACCAGTCACAGTCTCCTTGTTCAGTCAGTCCCAGTTCCCCTGTGTGGCTTCTCGGGGCGCGGAGGGCTGTGAGTCACCTTATTGCCAGCTTTCTCCAGTGCCTGTGCCAGTCGGGTGTTAGCTCCCTAACACAACCAGCCTGTCAGGCACATGAGCGCTCTCCTCCGGGCTACACCTGCAGATTGACAGTGGATGCACTGCAGCCCGCAAGTTCCTTCAAAGGGTCCACTTGTGGAGTCCAGCTCCTAATCACTGGATATCCACAGAAAGTCCAGCTCATCTGAAACAGTGTGTCCCAGTTTTCACCTAGCCCACGACTCCTGTATCACACACAGCACTTGTTCAATGGTAGTAAAACAAAAGAGAATTTATTTGAATCTCCATTTTTCTTCTTAAACAGAAACAAGTGGAGTGATGGAAACAAATGGTTCCATACGAAACAAAATCATAAAATGTGAAGTAGGGCCTACCCTTATTCATCGTTACCTGTCCTAGCTAATAAAGTAGATTCTCACTCCAAAGTTCAGTCTTTTGCAGTGCTGGCTAGCCCCAAGGAGCTAGGACCCCGTCTTTCACAAAGCACCTCCACTCATCCAGGTACCACCTCAGTGGACGGATGTAGAATGTCTTTCTCCACCCTGTGATATACTGAATCAGTCTTTATTCACAGACAGGGCGCCCCCCTCACTCTTCTGTCCTTCCTTGTCGCTTCCAAGTGGTTTTTATGTTTAATTTTTCTGGGTTGGTGCAAAGGTATACAACTGAGCAAAACATTATGTAATCAGCTAGCAAGAGAGAGGTGAGAGTTCCCTCTCCCTTGAATGGGCCAGCACCATTCCCATGGTGACTCACTTTTACTTCAAGACCATAAGGGTATAATTTTAAATATAGTTAAAGAATAATGTTACTATTACCCATATACGCATCGCACAATGATTATGAGTCTTGATAAGTTACAAGCTTTCAGTAGAGACCTCTCATGCTACCCTTTATGGATAACTATCATGAAACCAGTGTGTTAGGTGTAGTGAGTTTGTTAAGTCTGAGACAAGAGTTGCTTGTAAGGAACAGTGAGCCCTTTCCCACTTGGCTGTGTGACATCCCCCTTCCAATCTGTCTCTCCTCTCCCACCCCACTGACTCCCAGTCTCCCTCCCTGGACTCCTCATCCAATCTCTGCCTCCCACCACCTTCCCGGCTCCTTGTTCCAGTCCCACTCTTCCCCCAAGCTCTTCATCCAGTCTGTGTCCTCCTCCCCTGTTTTCCTCACTGGCTCCCAGTTTTCCACCCTCCTACTCCAAGTTTCCTTGCCCAACCAGTGCCAGTCTCCCGCTTCCAGTTCCAGTCTCCTTGCCAGACAGACCCAGTCTCAGCAGATGCCTTGTCCATGTCTATTCCTTTCCCTGCTTTTGTCCCCTAAACATTCAGATCAGACAGGTTCCTCCTCCACACTGTCTGAATGCCAGGAGGGGAGTTCTTGAGACAGGCTCCCTGCTCTCAGTTCCAAAACCTATCCCCACCCTAATTAGGAGCAGCCATTACAGGACAAATCCTTTTCAACAACTGTAGTCCTGGGTTGGAAAGTCCTCAGCTGCTCTGTGGGGATGGCCCACATGCACTCTGTCACAGGAGGGGAGCTGAGAGTGACTCGAACATACTCAAGGAGAACAGAAGCCTCAGAGGTTTAGCTGCTTCTAGCAAGACTCCACTGAGCATATGTAACCTGCAGGTGTTTTCCAGAGGCTTGTAACTAGGCCAAATTTGGGTGGTTATTTGCTGGGATGGCACAAGACATGTTCTGGACATGAGGATAGCACCCCTCTCTCCCCCTGGAGATGGTAAAGGTTCCCAGCAAAACAATTGCATTAACCTTCTTAACATGGGCAAAACAACTTATGTTTTCCCTAATCTTCTCTGAAATAGCTGAACCATTTTTGCTGAAACTTTAAAATAATAATAACAACAATGAATAATTCAGCTTGAGCAGACACCTGGAATGGAAAACTTCAGCCTGAAAGGTTCCCTTTTGGCAAAGCTATAAACAGTGAAAAACAGCATCTTGCAATGAGACTTGTCAGATGACTCAGCTGCTCCTATAATAAATTTCCTGTTACTCTGCATTCTCACATGATTAAATATTTGTATAAACATTATGGACAAGAACTGTAGCTGCCATTAAGTGAGTATAGCTCCACTGATATTAGTGAAGCTATATGTCCATTATATGCCCAGCTGCTCAGCTCATATATATATAATTTTCTAATATATAAGGACTGATTCTCCTCTCCTGTCTCTTAAGTGGCTTTTAAACCAATGTAACTCCATTTACATCAAGAGAATTAATCCTGATTTATGATGACAGAGAAAGTGAGGGGAGAATTTTACGTATACTGTCTCACCCATGTGTTTGAACATGGCAAAATTTTCAAATCATTTATCACCATGTGAGTCTCTCATCTAATGTTTTAGCAACTATTACAGTCACAAAACTACCAGCTTGTGGCCAGGATTTCTGTTTATTCTTTGTAATAAAAAAAAAATTCCTTCTGTTTCAATCTCTTTGTTTGTTCAGCACATAAGGCAGTGCAGCCCTAATCCTGCTTGGGATCCTTGAATGTTAATGCAATGCAAATAATCATTAATAATAATGCAGAGGTTATTCATATAGTAAGGAAAAAATGTGATTTTTCTCGTATTTTGGATTCCTATGTCCCATGGGCCTGCCATCAGGACGGTGGCGCACTGATGGAGGAAGTCACACATATTTAAAATAGGAAAAGATAAGGTTTAGGAGAAGGCCATGAGCTGTTGATGTTTGCTTCGGCTAAATTACGACCATATAGTTTAGCCAGTTATTGAATGAAGATGGAGATCAAAGCGCAAACATTGGCTTCCTCTGATACACCAGAGATCTTTGGTGTTTAATCCTAGCTTTGTTCTCTACCTCGTAAAGTCTACAGGTGTAACTTCAATCAGAGATAATATCGTCATGTGCAGAGTACATCTATTCTATATAAGATACTCTCTGGTTCCATGGTTTGCACCTTTTCTGAAAGGTCCCTAATGTTCTGTGCTATTGTGGTTTGCAGATTTTGCATCCTGACCATACACCTGTGCACAAACGTAAAGCTTCTGGGGATAGTAGTTACTTTCCAATCCCAAACCTGATTCTGACTAGACCAAGGGCACTGTCTGTCACAGGAGGCCTGATGCTTTCCCCACTTCTAATCAAGTTTTTTTTGAACGTGCTGTTAGTGGAGGAAGTTTAATTTTTATTTAATGAAGTTTTACTGTGAGGCTAAGATTTGAGTCCAAATATAAACAGACTATTGAAGGCTCACTTCCTCCAGCAGTGGTACTAGAACAATTGTGTTTATCTTGCCAAGACATTTGTTATCCTACATTGAAGAAGCAGCATGTGGGAGCTGTTAAATGGTACATAATTAGTGCCAGAGTAGTAACTGGCAACCCAGATGAGATACGGCTGGTGATATGTGATCATCCCATATTGTCGTTTGGCATATTTTTAATTGAAAAACCCTTTGGATAGGATTGGCAGGTACATAAGTAACTCCAGTTTGGGATTCACTTGTGCTGATTTCTAGGTGGAAATATTGGCTAACAAATTATGCAAAGTGAATTATACAATATAGTGATGTCTTGAATATTTATTCTATCTATGAGCTTGTTGTGATGGTTGGTGTATAACTCATGTTGCCATGTCCGGTGTTCTGCCAGGTGCCTATGACAGATTCCTGCCTTACATTCTCATGGGAAGCCTGACTGTGCTGATAGGGATCCTTACCCTGTTTCTCCCAGAAAGTTATGGAAATCCTCTCCCTGAGACCTTTGACCAGATGCTAAGAGTAAAAGGGTAAGTGGATTTCATTCACTCCATAGATCTGAAACGTACAACCATAACCAGTTCAGTATCATTTCCTCATTGCACTAAACAAATGAGTATTTTACAGGTCTGTTCCAATAGACCAGGGGTTCTCAAACTTCATTGCACTACAACCCCCTTTTGACAACAAAACTTACTACATGACCCCAGGAGGGAGGACCGAAGCCCCACTGCCCCAGGCCGGGGGGTGAGGAAGCTGAATCCCAAGGGCTTCAGCCTCGGGGAGGGGGCCTGTAACCTGAGTCCCGCTGCCCAAGGCTGAAGCTCTTAGGATTCAGCTTTGGCCACGGGGCGGTGGGGCTCAGGCTTTGGCCTCAGATCCCAGCAAGTATAAGTCAGCCCTGGCGAACCCATTAAAAAGGGGTGGCGACCCACTTTGGGGTCCCAAACCACAGTTTGAGAACCGCTGCAATAGACCAAACCTTTCAGAAGTGACCTCTGATTTTTAGTGCCTGGCTTGATATACAGTGGGACTGATCTTTCAGACTTGCTGAGCACCCATGACTCCCAACTGAAGTCCTGTGGGTGCTCAGACTTTTTGGAAACAAGACCAACAGTGCTTTGAGATAAGCACTCAGACGTCAGAGTCCTTTTTTGAAATGTTATCCTGAATGGCTCCAGTACTCACAGTAGAGGTCTTCACTGTTATTAGTGGGCTCAGTAAACAGAGTGTTTAACAGACCAAAATTTCTCTTGTATGTTGGGGGCAGCATGGCCCAGTGGATTGAACTCAAAGCCAGGAATGCCTGAGCTGTGGTGTTAGTATTTATTATAGAAGCACAACCAGTGTGTCAGGCGCTATACAACAGCAGTTCTCATCCTGGGGCCCAGGGCCCACTGGGGGGGATGCAAGCAGGTTTTAGGGGGTCTGCCAAAATAAACCAGAGAGTAGGGCCGGTGTTAGACTTACTGGGGCCGGGGGCTGAAGCTGAAGCTCGAACAACTTAGCTTTGCAGGCCTGCTGTGGCATGGGGGCCCGGGCAATTGCCCTGCTTGCTACCCCCTAATGCCAGCCATGGCCTTTAGACCCATAGACTTTAAGGTCAGAAGGGACCATTATGATCATCTAGTCTGACCTCCTGCACAATGCAGGCCACAGAATCTCACCCACATACTCCTGTAACAAACCCCTAACCTATGTCTGAGTTATTGAAGCCCTCAAATCGTGATTTAAAGACCTCAAGGTCTTTAATCTTCTGGAAATTCAGAAAGAGGAGTTGTGGAACAGGCGGACTGTGGAGTTTTTATAGCATGTTCAGGGGGGCCTCCCGGTGTATAAGAGACAGGGGTAAACATGGTCCCGTGCTGGGGTACTTTCATCTTAAATAGATGGACAATCCAGATTGTCCCAGGAGGACGGTTTTGTCTTAGATCATTTTTTTAAGATAGGTGGCTACCAATTTTTTTTTTTTTTTAAATTGAAGACGTCTGTTTTGAGGCAGGATTTGGAATAAGAGGTTGGGAGCAGGATACACTGGGTCAGGAGGGAGCCTCAGGTGTGTTCCAACTACTACCACTGAATTGCTTTGCATCATCTAGGGCAAATCACCACACCTCTCTGGGTGCCTTTCCTTCATCTTTAAAATAGGGATAATATTTTCATCCCTCACACGGATGCTGTATTAATTAGACCATGTGTATGTAAGAGAGACAAGGTGGGTGAGGTAGCACACAATCATATGTAGAGAACATTGCAAATTTTTTGTATTTTCCCTTCTAGTATATAGAAAGGCTGTTCATTTAATAGGATTGTTCTTGTTTCATTTAAATAACGCTTTGTCCTTTGAATAGAAAGAGATTGGGCTCTACTATGAAAACAGGATTTCAGCATTTATAGTTCTTTTCTTTTGGTAGATAAAGAGCTGCTGGTATAATTTGAGACAGATTACCCGCCACTCCCGCCCCTGACGCTCCTTCCTGTAGCTATAAAGAACATGCAATGTTCTCTTGCTACACTGGATGCTTCTGTTTGGGTCACCCTGTACAAACGTGTCAACTGAAATCTTATGCATGCACACACATGCGTAGAGATGCCATGTGCCAAATCTGCAGTTGGTTCTAACGTTTGTCATAACTGTTTTATGGGGACGGTTTGTGATTAAAATAAGTTAGTTACAGAATGCTCTGCTCTCAGAACTCCTAGCATTCCAATGAGACACCGACACTTTATATAGTGCTCTGCAGCAGGTGCCAGTGGGGATGGGGAGAAGGGGCTGTGTGGTGAGGCAACGTACCTATCCCTGAAAAGAGATGTAGTATTGTACTTTGTGTATTGTGGCTTGTGCTTTAAGTGACTGTACTTGTGCATATTGCAGTTATAACACTGTGAGAGGCAAATCCTGTCTTCCTTCCCCAATGGGTGAAGAGAGGCCTGGATGCATGTAATTCTGCTGTGTGGGGTGAAGGTAGGGGAAAACTGATGAGCCTGGACAGATATAAACCTCTTGTGCTCCACTGAGGGTTTTCCAATATGCTGCAGCTGAGGGGACATCTGAGCTGAGCCCAACTATGCATATGTGCTGGCCATTTTCTTTCTACCTTCTTCCATCACCAGGGAAAGAGTGGGGGCTGTGGTAGCCATAGTGCAACTCCCCTACCACATAGCCAGGTTATTCTGGCTCAGCACTGTGGGCAGATTTGATCTTAAAGAGCAATAAATATTTGGAGAAGGCTGGAACTGCCTATAAAAGGCTATCCATGATGTACATAAGGGTCTGTAATTCTCAGGGTAAGAGGCACTCCTGAGGAAATGCCTGCTGCTCCTTGTCACTGTTAGGGGTTTCCTAGGTGTTTGATCTGTGGTTTGTAAGTTCTTAAATTGATAAAACTTTAACTGCAACTACTGGGCACAGCTGAAATTTTGCCACAAGCCTCATGCACACACTTCCTAAACACATGCTCTTTGTGTGGGTGGATGAAACGATCTCCATTGGACCAGCGAGTATTGACACGCAGTCTCGCAAACGTTCATTTTATCATCTCTTCAGTCCAGAAGGGGGTTCCTTCTAGAGCATCACATCCCAATGTAATGGGCTCTTCTGCAGTTTGATATTGGAAGATGTTTTCAGTGATGCAGCTCGGTTAGTTTAGCGGTTTTGCTTGGGAGCGGAATGGCTCATGTCTGGTTCCTATGAAATGTTCTGTAGCCCTCAAATCTTACTCATTTTCAGATTCAGAAACAGACAACGCACCAACCATGTAAGGAGTTCAAAGGAGATTGAAGACTCCAAGACTCAGATAACACCGCTATGATTAGGCTCTGCATCTCCTGATGGGCTGGAAAAAGAACAAGTACTGCTCAATGCTTTTCCTACCAGAATAAAACTTGGGGTCAAAACTACTGGTGCCACATAGTTATGAACCTACAATCTCCTGTACTATTGTACTAAATATAGTGCTGTGAAGATGCCATTTACTTCCATAGGATTCCCCATAGTTTATCCTCAGTGACCTGATTTTCAGAGGTTTCAGTCAGCTGTCGCTTCTGTTTAAGTAGGAAGCTATGAATGCTCAGCACCCTCTGAAAATCAGGTTATAAGAGAGCATTAGGAGCAGTCACAGCACTGACTCAATGGAATCTTGCACTCAAAAGCTGCTTAAACGTGAACTGAAATACCAAAGTAAAAAATTAGTTCAAGATTCTAACGCCGGTATTTTCAAAGGAGAACTATTTCAAAGTCTTAACGCTTAAATGAACATTACAAAAAAAGTTAGAACAATATTAGATGAAGAGTCAAATGACAGCGCTGCTTGCAGTGCAATACACTTTATACTTATGCTGTTAGTTCGTGCACTACAGGCTTTCGAACAAATACTGCGTTAGAAGAAAACAGTGTTATAATGCTTTCTTAGCAAAAAGATATTTTAGTTGCATACGTACTTTCTGGCCAAATGAAATCTGCCTAGCCTGCCGGATTGATGATGGTTAATCATTATTCAGAAGGTGACATTCCCCTACTGTGCACAGGATCAGCAAAAGGAGTATGCACCAGTTAAGCCTCAGTCTGGAAGCTTAAGGGGGATTTGAGTGCTGTTTGTCTTGTGTAGGCCCTTGGCACAGGAGTGAATTTCACCTTAGTAAGTTTAAACAAAGAGAGAAACTTCATAACCTCTCACCTACTTAAATTGTGTAACTGGCATGCACTGCCATCTGGGCTTCCTGAAGCTTTTTTGCTTTCATGTGGAAGCCAGTTGTGGCTGAGACACAACACAGCACAACACAGCACATCAGTAATGATAGAGAAACAGTCATTTATGAAACTGAATCTATCAGGCAAAGGTATTCAAACAGAAATTAAATTGAAGTGCATCAGACTGTGTATTTCAGGCGTAAAGACTCTGGCTTTGAAAATCAAACCTTTATTTTGCATAAATGGTTTGGCATATTGATAATGTAGCGCAAGGCGGCCATTGTCCTGGGCCAAGGTTCTGTTCAGTTGCTGCTATCTCATCTCTTTTCAGACAGTGTTTTCTTCATAAGGCATTTGCAATATTTAAAGAATTGATATAGCTGATTTTTTTTTAATATAGAGGAAATTCCCTTTGGTATAACATGTAGAATAACTGTTTAGATGACTTCAGTTACCATTTTCATCAAACCCTTGATATTAGCATGGCATAGAGCTGTTTACATGAGATGTGGGGATTGGGCTAGGTATATTGTGGCCATATTTTTCTATAAAAAAGGTGATACGTATTCTCTTTGATGTGATCAGAGACTTGGATATTTCTGAAACCAGTTGAAATATTTTTATACTCTTGTAACTTCTTAGGGTCACAGAAAACTTAATTTTGCATGTTTTTAATTAAAATAAAAAACAAGTTTGTCTATGTTTTTGACAGCTTGTGTTTATCAGTCCATTTCCCAGGCCTGTAGCACTGATACATCTCATATAGTTTAAGTATTAGCAGCTTTAATTTTTAATGAGACTGTTTTTGACATTAGAGGACTGTACTCAGAAGAGTGTGAAACTGTTATAACAAGGACTTTAAATTGTGTCTAAACCTAGCAAAAAAGGAGTTACTTCACCTGATGGAGCATTTGCAAGGAGGCTTTCTGTCTTCCGATGAATCTCTCCCAGGTTTGAACAGTGATGTCTGAAGAAATCCCTCTATGGAGGGATCAAGAGGGGCAAAAAGTCCAGTTTCTGGCACTATTATTATTTTATTTATTTCTTCTAAAATGGTAAAGCCTCCCTAAGAGAATTGCATAGGCTTAAAATGCTGCTGGACAAGTTTTAACATACACTTGATTTTGCCTAGCACTGCAGTCCTCATGATAAGTTGTCTGCCTCTCAAATACAGCTTTGATTATAAAATTTTTCAGATAAGTTATAAGTTGGGGCTCAATATGGGAGCTGTAAATTTATGAGCAGTCAGGGTACCACTTGTAAAGCAGTGCTTTGGGGTTGGGGAAGGAAAGGACTATTCCCATTGATTTTGCTGGGAGTTGTATTATTCCTCGTGTGCCCTGATAATCACATATACCCTGCTGTGTCTGTATAATCTATCCTCAGCAAGATCTGAAGCTGGCTTATTGGAGCTGCTGAAGTATAGACGAAAATGTGGCAGTTGCCATTAGCTTGTTTTTCTTTATTATAATAAAAATGTGCACTGACCTATTATATAACCTATTTTATCTGTGGACTGTAACTGAAAAGAGTGAAGTCTCCGATGTGTTTAAAATTTTGTGAAAGGAAGTCTCTTTCTTTAAGACATTGACTAAATTATGTTTCAGTAACTGGCTATCATAGTTATGAATCTGTTTGAATAGGCTCATAAGGTGTGTGTGTGGGGGGGGGAGGTTATCAGGGCCGGCTCTAGCCATTTCGCCGCCCCAAGCACGGCGGCACGCCGCAGGGGGCGCTCTGCCGCTCCCCGGTCCCGCAGCTCCGGTGGACCTCCCGCAGGCATGCCTGCGGATGCTCCACCGCAGCCGCGGGACCAGCGGACCCTCCGCAGGGACGCCTGCGAGAGGTCCACCGGAGCCGTCTGCCGCCCTCCCGGCAACCGGCAGAGTGCCCCCCCGTGGCATGCCGCCCCAAGCACGCGCTTGGCGTGCTGGGGCCTGGAGCGGCCCTGGGGGAAATACAAGTGAAATCTAATCTGCAAGCGAATGGGAAAAGTTTGCAAAAGCTAGACGTTCATTTCAAGTTCTTCTTGTACCAGATTGGGCTTGGTGAATGTACTTTAACAATAGAGCCCCAGGAGAGAGCCACTGCTACAGGCAAAGAAGGATTGTTTTGGTCTTAAAAGCCTGTGGACTTTTAATTTGCAGACTTCTTTAAAAGTTCGCAGAACTCTAGTGACTGATGTCTGAGCCTAGAACTCTTCATTGCAAATTGTTAAATGCTCTCCAAGTCTTAAAAGGATGCTGTCTAGACCAGGGGTTTGCAACCTTTTTCTTTCTGAGGCCTCCCAAACATGCTATAAAAACTCCACAGCCTGCTTGTTCCACAACTCTTCCTGCATTTCCAGTAGATCAGGGGGTCTCAAACTGGGGGTCAGGACCCCTTAGGGGGTCGCGAGGTTATTACATGGGGTGTTGCGAGCTGTCAGCCTCAACCCCAAAACCTATTTGGCCTCCAGCATTTATAATGCTATTAAATATATTTCAAGTGTTTTACTTTATAAGGGGGGTCGCACTCAGAGGTTCCTATGTGAAAGGGGTCACCAGTACAAAAGTTTGAGAATCACTGCAGTAGATTAAAAGCCAGGGCTAGCATTAGGGGATATCAAGCACGGCAATTGCCCGGGGCCCCACATTACAGGGGACCTGCAAAGCTAAGTTGTTCGGGCTTCTGCTTCAGCCTCAGGTCCCAGTGAGACTAACATTGGCCCTACTATCTGATTTATTTTGGCAGACCCCCTAAAACCTGCTTGCAGTCCCCCAGTGGGCCTCGGACCCCTGGTTGAGAAGCATTGGTCTAGACAAAGTCCTTTTTGGAAGGGTCACTGGAGAGTGGCTTTACTTTGTCTCATTCTTCAGACTGCAGCGAGGAGCAGCTTCATTTTTGCTGCTGATGGATTCTTAATCAGAATGTTGTTAGAGCAGATATGTTTAACTCACTTGGGGCCCAACATTTAAACTTCGTAAGACAATTTTGCCAGAAATATCCCCTCCCTGAGACCACTAGATACTGTATGAAAACAGTTTAGTTTTTTAAACATATGCCCTCTGCAGTGTTTGTAACTCAAACATTAAAGCACAGAACCTGAAAATGAAACTGACTGAAGAAAAGTGTTGCGGACTGCACTGATATTCATTATCCAAAGTGAGACGAATGTAGGAAGTAAACAAACAACAGAAATAGCGGAAAGTAATTAGATTTTTTTTTAAAATTGGAAGTTTTAAAATCCAGAATGGTAAAATATTAGGAAATATATTTAAAATATAACTTAAGTGGACAGTAACCCTATCTATGTGTGACATTCCTTGGAAATGGGGGGTGTACCCCAGCTTATTATTAGACAGGTCGAGAAGTCATTTAACATTTAGTTAGCATGGAATAAGTGTGTGTGTCGGGGGAGAGAGAATGGGAAGTGGGAGCGCTACAGTAAGCTCTTCCAGAATGGAGAACTATCAAGATAGGGCAGTCTTTTGGCCTAATAACACTGATAGTGTTCTTTTAAGGTTACGGATTCTTAAGGCCCCAATCCTGCAAGCTAATTGGTGTCGGTGCACTCCTGCGCTAACACAGCACCCCTTTGAGGTCAATGGGACTCTGCTTGGGTGAAAAGCCTCTGTCTACATGGATCCATTGTAGGGTCAGGTGCATCCTTCCATGAAATTTTAAAATACACATTCTGAAACACTAAGTTCTCATGTCCATTTAATTTCCTTTGTGGTAATTAAGTGTAAATAGGTGTTCCCCAAGCTGAGAATGTTCTAAAGAGAAAGTTTAATATTCAGTGTAATTGTTTGGTACTGATCGGTTTTCATTTTCTTTTTGGGGACGGGGAAGGAGGGGTCTTCTAATAATTAGTTGCCTATGGTGCTTGATGAAACACACGTAAGTTGTATCTAATGTTTGTGGGACTATAGTTTGTTTATAAGTAGCATTTTTTTTGGGTCTCCTAATGCTTTGTATCTGTCATAAAGTCTGGAAAATAAAATCTTATTGGCAACAAGCATCAGTGAATGTGGTTTTTATTCCAGATTTTAAAAAAAAACTGAACAAATATTCCAAAGTCATTATTAATGAATCACTGTTGACGTCAAACCTTTTCCAGGTTCTCTGAGCAAAAGGCACTCACTGAAACTGTGAACCTGATTGGGGAATATGGGCAGAAGAGCCAGGGCCCGGGGGCTTCAAAATGAAATGAAATGAAAACAAAAAATGAGACAATAAAGAAAATAGGGGGAGTAGATGGCTCTAGTGTGAAATTCAAATTATTCTGTAGGCTTCGGAATTGTGACCTCATTCTGAGGGTAGGTTTGTTTTGGGTTTTTTTGCTGGCATACGTGATATATATTCACTTTCCATGAAAACAGACCTTGAGGGAAAGCACCTCCAAAAAGGACTATCAATCTTTATCATTTTCCTGTGCCAACAAGACCTGGGTGCCTTCAAGGAGATGCTGACAAATTGCAGATTTAACCCCGTCCAGGCTATTGAGTTGTTCCCTTATGCATTTCTAAGCTATTTACTATCCCACGTAGCTTTTTCTGAGGATAATTCACCCTCTCTGTGCCCAAATTGATTAATCGATACCAGTGCCATGAAGATTAATCCTTCATGGTGGAGAAGAAAAGGGCAGCACAATTCAGATTCCAGAAAGCTCCATCCTCACGCTACTAAAAAGTCCTCACGCCCCAGCTGCTTATGTTTTCATACCTTACTAATCTAACTGCCCTCACTCAAGTGTTAAATTGCCCCTCCACCCCCATGGATGTGGAAGCTTGTCACTTGGTACTTGATGGAATATTTAAATCTTGATAGCTAAATTGTCCAGCTGGAAGGCAATTTGTGCTCTGATAGATGAATGATTTTAATAGAAAACAGCCAAAACAAAGTGGTTTACTATACAATATTAATTTTAACAGTATCAAATATAAGCAATTCACTGCTCAATGATTTGATCTAGTGGGGTATTTCCCATTGAAGGAAGCATAGATTAGTGCTTGAAACAAAAGACTGGGAACTAGGCAATTTGATGATAGCAGTAGTCCTATATGTGACATGGCTTGCTGCGTGACTTTGAGCACATTAGCTAATCTCTGCCTCATTTCCCCATCTCAAGTGTGACTACATACTTCACTATTGAATAGGCTTTGTGGCTTAATTTATTTTGAATAATGTTTTTAAACTGCATAGATGTCCTAGGATAGAAGTGCAAAGTCTTACTATTATTGCTCCCAGAGAGCAATAATTTTCAATTTTTAGTGGACAGGAGTTTTCTATAGTTAGGTTTTAAAATGGTACTTGACTAAAGTTCAGAACTCTTATCACAACAAGCTTAATCATTGTGACGTAAATACTGTTGTGAAAAAAGTTGCTGTTGCTTTGACTATGCATCAGTGTGGATCCCAGTGTCCTTGCACATATGCCTCATGCACATAACCAGAAATCTTGGAGTAGCAGTGCCCATCAGGACCATGCACACACTCTGGCCTTCTTGGGCTTCTGTACAAGGGCATAAAGGGCGGAGTGGCTGCAACCCTCCCTCAGTTCCCTTAACTGCCCGTGGCAGTGAGATGGAACCTAGTGAGTGTCCGGCCATCAGCTCTTAGCTTCAGCTAAACCTTACCACAAACCTCCTGAATTCTTCAGAACCCCTTGGCTACCTTTATCTTTGACCACTATACTGGGGGATGGGGGGCGGGGTGGTCTAGCCATCTTGACCAAATGAGGATGGCTAGACCCCACCTCTTCTCTCCCCTACACATTCTGGAAAGACCTCCTGTACAGGGCTCCTTAGCATGGTAAGCTCAACCTGCAGTTTTCAAGCCCTGCCCATCCTGTGATTGACTAATACTCTTATAAGAGAGACACAGAAGATGCCTTTCTACCTAGAGGAATTGCACATACCTAGCAGATGCTCAGTGTATCTGTCAATTTCTGGGACGTGTAAGTCACAAAACACAAGGCTCGAATGCCACTTTTTGGCACAATCTATGAATGTCTCATCAGACCCTAAGGAGATGAGCTCTCAAATCCCGCTAGTGGACAAGCCAGTGTTATCCAGAAGACAGACTACACCCAAGACCGGTTCAGAAACGATGGTGCCAAGAAAGGAACTGGTACTGGTATCAACGCCAGCATTGCGCCTAACACCTACATCATCGGAGGTCATAAGTGTGTGCTTTAACACACAGTCTGGCATCAACAGCACAGAGGCTCCAGGCAGAGCTCAGTGTCTTCTCATGAACAGACAACACAAAGCCTCTGGAGATAACTCCACCAGTTAAGTCACACTTGATCTTCTCACATCTCACAATACTGAAAGTCTTTAAAAGACTTCTTCATACTTACCCTCTGTTTGGAGACCCAGCTCTCCTTTGAGAATTCACTGTCATTCACCTGACGCTCATGTAGCCTCCCTCAGAATCACTGCCCGAATGTTCGATGCACCACCTTACCATGAAAATGGTCCTTCTGGGGGTCACCACTTCAGCTCGGAGAGTCAGTCAACTCCAGGTTCTCATGGCTGAAGCACCTTATACAATCTTTCATAGAGACAGGTGGTGCTCAGACCAGTCCCCAAGTTCACCCTTAAGGTGGTCTCAGACTTTCACCTAAATCAATTGACTTTAAAAGTAATCTTCTCAAAGCTGCTCTCTGAGAAGAAACTGCACACCCTGGATGAATCCAGAGCGTTACCGCATTACCTTACTGGGCCCAAGTCCTTTTGGCTTTCTACCTGCCTCTTTGTGTCTGTATCTGGCCCATTCAAACACCATGCCATCTTACCACAGAGAATTTCCAGATGGATCACACACTGCATTTGTTCTTGCCATCAGCTGCCAGGTGAGCCTTTCTCTTTGAACATCAAGGCACACTCCATCAGAGCACAGGCTGCATCTATCGCCTGCTTCAGTAATGCTCTAGTCTTGGACATCTGCAATGAGGAGTAACCCAGTGACTTTCCTGAAACATTATGCACATTATGCACTTGACGTGGGTGCCAAGTTTGGGACAGCAGTACTCCAATCACTATTTGATACAAATAGAACCCCTCACTCCCACCATCTGGGGAGGTTATTGCTCACCTGTCACCAACAGCGGGATCCACACTGAAACATACTCGAAGAAAGAGCAGTTACTTACTGTGGAATAACTGTGGTTCTTCACAGTGTACTTTGACATGGCTCCCACAACCTACTTTCCATTCCTGCTTTTCAGCTACCTGAGTCCTCAGCTATGACAGGGTTTGAACTGCAAGGGAACTGGATCAGGGTCGCAGCTGCTGTGCCTTTTATACCCTCACATATGAGGTGGCACATGCGGGGCCGCAACAGATGCTGCCACTCAAAAATGTCCCATCACACAGGCATGAGGCATTTGCACTCTAACATTGGGATCCAGACTGACTATAATATGTCAAAGAACCACTGTTACTGTGGAGTAAGTAACTGTCCTGGTCTGGACCTTTTAGTCTAGAATTTTAAAAAATGTGGTTCAGTTTAGTAGTAGAACGCCATACCCATAATTATACATTACGAATGTCTGGCATTCTGTCCCAGAAAGCAGTATGAGAATCAGACCTCAATCCTACAGAAGCAAAAATAAAACTCTAATTGAATAGACATTTAAACTAAGACCACTAAGAGTTAAGCAAATTTGCAGCATCCACCTGACATTAAAGTCCAGACCAGAACCCAATGTACCAGGGAAGCCATGGCAGACTTGCTTTTTGATGCTATTTGCAATGGGAGTATGAAACTGAACATCTTCATGAATGTCAAACTGTGGAGTAGGGCTTATAGCACTAAAAACGAGTATTTCCTGTTTAAAAGCCTGATGAAATTGTCAGCAGTTGGCAGGAAATGGGTTGAGGAGCAGAGGGGCAACTCGAGCAACTTTTTAAACAACTTCCTTGCATGATGTGAGCCTTAAACTATTTCTTCAAAAGTCTGTGAAGCGGATTTATTTGAGTTCCTGGAACTAACTGCTTCATGTTCTAAAATTTGCAGTCTATAAGGCTCTTTTAAAAACAGAAAAGGACTGTTTATTTTTAAGGTAACCTGCACATTGAGAGATGCACAGTAACATTTGAGTTACATGCTGGATGTCATCAAACAGATGAAGTCATTTCACATCTGCACTCATTTTAAAATATTGTCTTCCATTCCAAGTCCTCCATGTGCAGTTTTTGTGTGATTGCTGTTTGGTGTAATACACTCATATGGACTCTACCAGGGCCCAATTTCCCAAGCCTTTACATGTAAGTGTTTGCAGGATCAGGCACCTGGTGATGTCCTCTTACCCTTGGAGATCACTGGAACGTATAGGCTGCCTGTGAATGATTTAGGTACATTCATATGTTCTCCACACTTTGAGTTTTTTATGACTATTCCACAGACTTTACAAATGAGAAAACTGAAGCACAGTATATTGGGAAAATGTATGCAAAGTAACCTGAAAATTTCATTTGTGTGATAAGATCTGCTGTAATAGGTGATTTCAGCCTGCTTGCATCTTGGGGGAAGAACAAGACCTGTCAGTTACGGGCAGCAGGGAAATGCGCCACCCCTAAAGTTCCCTTCAGAAGAGATTACTGCCACAGCTGGGCTAGTTCTATGTGGCTTTCCTAAATGAGACTCGATTTGTTTTTCTGCAAGTATAGTTAACACATTTCTCCAACAGTGTGAGCACGGGTGCAGTTTACCCTAAACACATAAACCTGAAGCTTTGGATGTTAAATTTCATCACTGTCCTGACTTGGAATGATTCCTCCATTTTTAAGGTAAGCCAGATTTATGGAATGTACCACTTAGTCATTTTTCAGGTAAAGTCTCATAAATTTTCCAGTCTTCATTGTGCTAAGGCTTACAGATCAATTGCAATGTGATTTTTACAGCTACCTGTCTAAAGTGTGGGAAGCAAGATCATCTTTTTAAATATGAATAGATGTATTACAATGAGATGCGGGCAGAGGAGGGGGGAAATAACTGGATAAGTTTCATATGAACTTTGGTCTACTCAGTGCCTCAGTTTCCCCATCTGTAAAACTGGGATAATGATAATGACTTTCTTTATAAAATGCTTTGTGATCTAGATGCTATTATAAATTTTTTAAGTACATCATTGCATGAGACAAGTGTTTCCAAAAGGCTCCAATACAGATTGGATTTTTGTTTCTGTAACTGCACTTGTTTTCCTTTACGGCTGTTTTCATCTTTTGTTAGCATTCCTCTGAGATGGGATCTTCTGCCTGATACCCTGTGACTGACTTCCCTGGCACAACATGTCTATTCATTGTGTCTACTGTAGAACCAAGATAATCCAGAAGCTGTGTCATTTTGTTTCTACTTTCTCTTTGTACAGAACTTCCCAGGAAGAGATGAAAAGGAATTTCCTTCTTCCTTACAGCTAATAATAATATTCCTATGATCCTAGAAGCATTTGCCTGATAAAATAATAATGACTAAAGTTGAGAAAATGGAAAAGTAAAGATAAGCCTCCTTTAAGACCTTTCTCAGGTGTTTCAGACAGAGCTATATTCTGTTTTATCCCTGATTCTCTCAGATTAAGAATAGAGGAGGGTATGGCCCTTTATGGGGAATGGATTGTTTCCCTGCTATCTGAAGTAGATGGCTGGTTTCCTCTATATATCAGCATTTCTGTGGGTTGATGAGTACTGGGAATGGGACAAAACAGTGCCTGTGATTCTTGCACAGCCCCATTAAATACACTCTGGTAATAATGTCCAGTAAATTCATTTTGATCCCAGCTGTGGGTAATTGTTTGGTCTCAGAATGAAAGAGTCTGGCACCAGTCTGGGGGTCCAACCCCATACAGGGCTGAGTGACGGTCCTGCAAAAAGCTACAAGGCTGCTGAGGACAGCTCCGGACCTTGCCTCAGCACCAGCTAGCACATGCAAAGTGATATTCTCTCCTGTTCTACTTCAGGGACTGCTTCAACTTGCCATCTGATGGTATTCCCTTCTGTGGAGTCAGGCAGGGGGGCCAGGCAGGGTTAAATCTCTATTTCTCTGATTAGCCTCTACTTTCTGAAATGTTCCCCACTGGAGTACTAAGAGCCAGGAACTGAGTTGCCTGAGCACCTGTTCTCAGGGACCACAACGCCATCTACTTGCATGAAACAGATTTGTGTACCACTATCTTTTTCAGAGAGAGAAGCCCTTTAAACAGTGGGATTTTTAAGTTGAGAGGGACCATGCCTGCAAAATCATCCACTCATGAAAGCACTGCTTATGCAAAGTCTACAAGGGCCTTTAAGGTCTCAGACAACATCTCTTTCCTTGTTGTGACAAGGTCCACAACTCCACTAAAACGAGTACTTCAGCCTGGGGAAATTCCAATCTTTTATTCCAAATGTCAGACTAAAATTCAGCTCAGTGATTTATCTAATTCCCAGCCATGTCCTGGGGCTGCACTTGTCTTTTGAGGAGATTCTCCCCTCAGCTCCAATTCCTGCTCTGAGCCACTTGCAGCGGATGCTGCAGGCTTCAGGGAGAGAGCCAGACTGAGAGAGCCAAAGACAAAAGGAAAGGCCTGTTCTCCTGCTTTCCACCCCCCTCCCTTGTTGAATAATGTCTCACTGGGGACCTGGGGGCAGAATGGATTTTACCCATCAGAGGGCAAAACTGCAGGAAAAGAGCCTGGCAGGAGTGGAAAGATTTAGCTCCAGGAGCAAGGTTCAGATACTATCTCAGAAACCTATTATGGGTGGGAGTGCCCTGCCCTCCGAAAGAAAAGGGGGCAGGCAGGATTGGAAAAGCTGACACAAGGAATTAAAAGGCCCAGGCCTGCTTCAAACCTTGCAGATTCCAAAAGCAGTGCTGCCATGCCTCCCCCTGTAGAACCTTTCCTCTCCCCTCGCCACCCCAGATCTGGGTTTGGATGAACCAACAGGACCAGCAGAGAAGCTTAGCAAAACTAAGAAAGATTGTGCCTAGATCCTGTGCTGGGTGTGCACCTCAGCCACCTCCTCCATCTCCACCCCCTTTTCAGGTTGCAGTTGGAGGGTTTTGGAGAGTGTGCTACAGGGCTGCTGGACTCAGCCTCCTGCTTCCACCTCAGTAACGGGCTCACAGAGATTCACTACTGATCTCCTAGGCTGGACCTTCCAGGGGAAATGCAAACCTATTTTGGTCATAGAGGCCTATGCAGTAGAGATGACAAGCCTTGTCCTCTTTTTTTGACAGCAGGGAGAGTTCTCATCCTCTGCAATATTTTTGGTGCAATCCTTAAGCAGGGGGAGAGGGATAGCTCAGTGGTCTGAGGGTTGGCCTGCTAAACCCAGGGTTGTGGGTCAAAATCAGTACTTGGTCCTGCTAGTGAAGGAAGGGGGCTGGACTCAATGACTTTTCAACATCCCTTCCAGTTCTAGGAGTTTGGTATATCTCCCTTTATTACCTTAAATTTCACTCCTCCTCTTAAAGCAGAATCATAGGGATAAGTTCCCAAATGGGAAATAAAATTAAAAATAAGCAAATAAAATCTGCATCTGGAACAGGTGCTCACCTTCACAGAGAGCAGCATCATAGATAAACTCAGGAAAGACCAAGCCACAGACATGTGCTGGTTTTTGTTTTTTTTTTGAGCCCTGAATAGAACAGAATCCCTGTGCTTGAAACCACAGGTGGTATTTTCTTCCATATTTTAAGTAATTATTTTAAAAGATTTACAGGCACCTTTTTCTAAATACAGTACTACCATAAAAAGGTCATGCCCAGGGTCTGATTTATACTCATAAGCATAACAACTCAGCTACGAGTATGAGCCTAGTCATAGCCCACTCTGTTGAGCATTACATATTGTATGAGATTTAGAATGCTGAGGCCAAATTCTGCCCTAGCCAACAAAGTGGGGGACAAGCAGATCTAATAAGGGTAGATTCCACAAGGAAAGCCGAGGCTACCACATGGTGCAGTATGCTCTGTCACTTCTTTTAAAAAATTAGGAAAGTCCTGGAACTTGGGCTGTTTAGTGCTACTGAACGCAGCCAGCAGTGGGGCGATGGCTGTACAAACTGCTGGCTGGAAAAACCACACCCTATGGGGCCAATGTGTTTGGGGAAGTTCAGCAGTCTGTCTCCTTTCTTAGCATTTTCTGGAGCCCTAGGGAGAAATTCTGACTCTCTTGGTGCTTTTGGGGGACAGTGGCTGAATGAAAAATACCCTGTTTTATCTTTTAACACACCAGCAGAGCAGAGGGGCAGGGATAGTCCAGGCTTATACTCAAAAGTTAAGTCCACCCAGCTATGTCGCTCAGGGCTGTGAAAAACACACACAGACACACACACACCTGAGCAACATAGTTATGCCAACCTGTCCCCCGGTGTAGACATCGGTAGGTTGGCAAAAGAGTTCTTCTAACAACGTAGCTACTGTCTTTCAGCGAGGTGGATATGTCATTGGGAGAACCCCTCCTGTGGCTGTAGTGACGCTACGCTGAAGCGCTACAGCCTCGGCTTTCCCTGTGGAATCTACCCTTAGATCTGCTTGCATAGACCCCTTCTGAATCATATACTTGGTGGAATATCTACTGAGTTCTCCTTTCCCTTGACTTTGTGACCTTTTGTGTAAATTTTAACTCTATGTAAATACAGATTCTTAAAGTTTAGTTGTTTTATTACCTGGTAAAAGTTATATTTTCCTCAAAGAGATGTATTAATGCTGTCTGAAATAAAATATTGTTACGCTGAGTAGTGACTGCTTACATCACAAACCTCTTTGAGTGTAACACATTCATCAGTTAACACAACTGCCAGGATAAATTAATCACAAGCCCCACACCTAAAACAAAAGGGCGGGTGTGAACCAACCAGACCAGAAATTTTTGGACTGAGTAGGCAGAGGGTTTTGCTGAGTACTGTTTTGGATATTTTCATGGATGAGCAGCGACAGCCTAGCCACAAGGAGCAGCTGAAAGCCAGGTCTTATCCTGGAAGAAACGTAGGGAGAGATTTCCTGGGTCAGAGGTTCAGGCTGAAAAGAGTGGTCTTGGGGCTCTGAGCAAAAAAACCTGTTTCCTGCTATTTGATACTTTCTATGTTCGGTCACAAAGGGGTTTTTTAACATTATTTGTAAATAAACAAAACTTTATCAAAGCAATATCTAACTATCACTGATTTCTGCTCACAAATGGAACATTTCCAGGGCCTCAAACTTTGATTTGCCACTTGGGTTTCACTGCTAAGTGAGGGCTGCTTTACCTTTGACTCAGATACTGTAAATGAGAAATGTGGATAAGATTGCAAATAGTTGTGCAACACTTCAAGGTTTATTTGGTTCTGCTCCACGGCAGCTTCCCTCAATAGCCATGAATGGCTTTTTGAGGAACTACATCTTTGGAAATTAGGCCTGCAGCAGCACAGGAAAGGTCTTTTGCAACTCTCTATAAACATCTCTATATGCATCACAGCCAACCAAGTTATTAATGCCCTGTTGAATTACAGGTGTGGTCCATGGAATGTGCCATTCATTTCAGGGGAGGGCAGATGCACTAAATCACTGATATGGCACCCACAGTATTGCTCCTGCATCTATCTCCCACCTCATCTGCCCCTGGACCCCTGGGGGCTGCACCCTTCCCCACTCACTCTTCCTACCCCAGGCTACTGATCCATTGAGTCCTATGCCCTGATCTTGTCTGACCCTGGAGTTCTACCACCCCATCTCATAGGCCCCCTTCTAGCATCCTGCCCCAGCCCCCACTCCATCTGCCTTGTGGTTTGCTCCTTGCCCCATATTCCTAGCCTCCTCACCCATCTGTCCCTAGTCCCCCCACCCCATTTGTCCCCCACTGTGTCCTGAACCCCACCCCATCTTTCCCATGTCCTCATCTCCCTCTGGGTCCTGGCCTGCACTCCATCTGTGTCCAGGTTTCAGTCCCCCGCCTCTGTTATCTTGCCATGTTCCACCCATGTATTACATGCCCCCCTCTCCCTTCAGCCTCATATCAGAGACCCCTTTTCTGGCCTGGTGCTGCTCCCCCTGTATCCTAGGGTGCCCTTCAGAGTGACACCCAGAGGGGTTCGCTCGGAGGGGAGGGCAGATGGAGTCTCCTTTCAGAGAGGACTAGGTTAGCGTGGTGCACGTAGACAGTGTATGGCAGGCTGGAACGTGGTACATGTATGGTGCATGTTGTAGGCGTGTTATGGTAAATTCATCTCCTGTTAAAGCTATGCCTATGGCACTGGGGTGGGGGGGGCCGCAGCACATGCCTTGGGCTGTCTCTTCTCTCCATCATTCTCCCACGTGTTACACTAAACGAGACTGTAAACACTTCAGGGGAGAAGTGGCCCTAGACTGGCTGAACCTGCACAGTGGACCTGGACTGGGCCCTTTCTTTGCAGGGGGGCAAATGGCCACACAAGGAGGAAGGAGACTCAGGCCCAGGCCTTCCAGCTGGGGCTGTAGCTTGTCTCCTAGCCAGGGCCAAGCTCTGCCGGGCGGGGGCTGAGCTCTGCTCCCCTTCAGCACTGCGAAGACGGCCAGTGTCACCGCCCCCGGCTGTGCCCGCAGCCCCCGCCTGGCTCCCACCGGCTTTCGCGCCCATTTGCTGAGCCGGGGCTCTGGCAGCCGGACGCCCCCACAGCGCGGCGGGCTCGGGGCTGGGCTGGGCTGGGCTGGGCTCAGCAGCGCCCCCAGCATGGGCAGCGCCAGGGCTCGGAGGCTTTCGGGGACGGGACGCCCTCAGCCAGCGCCTGCCTGGCCCAGCCCGGGCAGCGGGGAGAGGGCGGGGGCTGCGCCACCTGTCCCGTGTGGACAAGCCCCACCCCTTCTCCCGCCGGGCCGGCCCCCCGGGAGCGCTGCGGCGGCCGCGCCCTCTCCGCGCCAGAAGGGGCCGCGTGTAGCCGCTGCCGCCGCTCCTCAGCGCCGGGCCCAAGCGCTGCGCGGCCGCTGCTCGCCGGCTGCGCCCCGCCATGCAGGACTACGAGGGGGTCACCGCCTTCCTGGGCGAGTGGGGCCCCTTCCAGCGCCTCATCTTCTTCCTGCTCAGCGCCAGCATCGTGCCCAATGGCTTCACCGGGCTCTCCATCGTCTTCCTGGCCGGCGCCCCCGAGCACCGCTGCCGGCTGCCCCCCAGCGCCAACCTGAGCCGCGAGTGGCTCAACGCCAGCATCCCCCGCGAGGTGCAGGGCGGCCGGGAGGGGCCCAGCAGGTGCCGCCGCTACCGCCTGGAGTCGCTGGCCAATTTCTCCGCGCTGGGGCTGCAGCCCGGCAGGGACGTGGACCTGAGTCAGCTGGAGCAGGAGAAGTGCCTGGACGGCTGGGAGTACAGCCGGGAGCTCTACCTCTCCACCATCGTCACCGAGGTGCGCCCGGCCGGGGGCCGCCGCCGTCGGGGGAGCCCGGGGGGCAGGGGCGAGAGGGGTGGGCAGAGAGGGGTCTTGCGGTGATGGAGGTGGGGCCAAGAGTGGCAAGCGGCTGGGAGGGGTGTTAGGGGGCACAGGGAGTGGGGTGCTCAGGGTGAGAGGGGCTGGGAAGGGGAGTGCTAACATTGTGGGCCCAGTGTGAGAGTTTAGGGGGCTGGGGTAAAGGGGTCTGAGTGTATCTGTAACCCCTGGGAGGCACAGGGGACTAGCCTGTCATGTCCCAGGGGTACAGACGTAATTGTTGATGATTTGCTGATTTGGTGCATAAATTATCAATAATACAGGGAGAGACTCTGCTTTACTTCCCAGTCCCTGACACAAGACATGGGACAGAATTCTACACATCAGTACCTCTGTCACAGGATGTGGGAGCTAGTGTTTACTGACTCTAGTGGCTACTGTTTCAGTTGAGATGTGCTGTGGATAGGAGCCCTGAAGCTTGGTGGAAGGAGAAAAGTGGGCCCATAGTTACCTAGTGTGTAACAATAAGTATCCTTGCAGGGCCATGAATACACCTGTCCTCTGTGTTGAAGCCCGCTACCTTCACACTTTGGGGACTGCATATCCAGTACTGGACATATTACTCTAAGGACCTGTTCATCTTGAGTTGCTTACTGTAGCTACATCAACCCTGCACTTTCCCCTCTTGACATGAAACAGACTTTTCTCTGCCTGTTCAGGTCACTGACTGTATTGCCTCTTTCTTTTGAAAGTTTTGACAGGTTAACTAATCATTGCTATGTAAATATCAGAGGCAATACTAAAATCATTACATCAGTGAGCTTCTGTTTAGAAAAACATTATCGGTAATATAGGCATCAGCTCTCTCTCTAACAGCGTGCTATCAAATTACAGAGACTGTTTACAAAACCCAGTACATATTGTTTTGGTGATCTTATTAAATTAAATGAAATTTCTGATTACACATTTGTTGATTCAGACATGTCTATCAAATGTTAATATTAAAAAAAAAATTGGACATTCCCTAGTGAAGCAAACCACTTTGCACAGAGAGGTTTGTGCTGGGCTTTGCTGATGTGTCTTTCTTAATTGAAGATCTAGGTGTTTGTTTGCAAAGGAACCTATACTTGGTCCTTGCAGCCTGCCTGTCTTTATATTGTGTCATAAATGTACATGCTGTTTTTAAAATCATTTGGAATGCCAAAGTGTGTGTGTTGGAGGGCATACAGTTTAATTTAGATTATTAAACTATACAAGACAGGAGTTCAGATGCATGAAGAAGAGAATAGTGTGGGAAGCTATTGCTGAAGGAGAGACATGGGGGGGAAAAAAGTTATGTCATCTCTATTTAAGCTGCTGGAAATGTGTCTATGAGGCAGAAACAGCGATAACATGAAAGTTTCTGTCTTCTTTCCGACTCATCATATGCTTGTCTGTCAAGCTCTTATGATTTTTTCCCCAGCTGCAAGCTTCTACAAGAAACGGAAAGAGATCTTTTAAAAATAAATAGCAGGAATAACATGCACCATTGTGCTTCTCTGCAGCAGGGCCTAGGAGATCGCTGTAACAAAGAAAGTGTGAGCCTCTTTTGATGTAATCTGCATTCTTCTGTGTACTAAATTTGGCACATCAGATTTTTTTTTTTTAATGGAAGGCCCCTAATAATTTTTCACACCACTGTACCAGTCAGTGTGCACAGGGCAAAACTTTAATTTGACAACTGTTATTGAGCTTAGGTAGTGACTGAGGCTTGAACAATTTTCACAGCTGACTTTAGTGAAGTTTTGCCATCTCCGCACCAACTTTCACCTTTCAGGACTGATGCATCACGTAAATTGCTTTTTAAGATCGGCTTTAGACACTTACATTTCTCTTGAAAGAAGTTCAGAACAGTTATTTGGACATCACCAAAAAGCACTATTGCAAAGGCCTAAACTATTATTACAGAGAACATTAAAAAATGAAGCTTTTAAAAAATTATTCCAGTTCACATGACATTGTGTTGGTTTTGTTCTGAATGCTTCAAAGCTCAATGGCTGGGTGGTTTAGACATGGTTTCATCCTATAATTTGTCTCCTCCCTGACAAAACTGTGTACTGAGTTTAAGCCCAATACAAATTAAACTGGCTGAATTTTAAACTTCAGAAAAATGGAGAGTCAGGTAACAAACTAAGAATAGAGGAAGCTGATACAGTGTGTGACATTGGCTGATATTTTGTTTGAAACCATTTTTTGTTTGCCTGATGCCTGTGCTTGCAGGAGTTAGCTGTACTTGGCAGTCCCAGACTTCATGCATCATTACTTCTTTTACCAATGTTTATGCTTCTGGGTCAGTTTTGCAAGAGCTATGGCCTTTCACCTACTTAGAGGTTTTCAATGTTAAACTTGTTTAACGCTGATCTGTTGACTTATTCCTGCCGTTTTATGATTCATTAATCTCATGTTTAGCTGCATATCTCTCTAACTTGTCAAGGTGGCCATGAGGACCTTTGTCCCAGATCTGGCTTTAACTGAAATCTAGGGGGAAAAAAAGAAATGTTGCCCGAAGCATCTTCTGTCTCATGGCCACAGTAAAGGCCCTCACTTATGTGACAGTCTTTAAGGAGCAGAAGCAGCTTAAAATGCCTTTTCTTCTTCTTATCTAAAAGCAAACCCCTCTTTCTCATGTCAATCTTACCAGTGTACATTTAACAACAGAAGGTATATGTCATCATTTTATACATACCGTAACTGCTTTTTGTATTTGTGACTCACTCAGTTTCAAACACTGTAAGTGGAGGGGTGAATAAAACTTCATGCCCTCAAGAAAACCACCATTTATGTAATTCCTATTTCTTTTCTATGTAAGTCAGTGGCAGAATGAAATGGTAATAAAAAGTGATATATGGCACTTAAAACACTTAGAGGTTTGATAATTAAATGGAGGGCTAAATTCCTCTTCCAGTTATATCTGTTTAAACCCTGCTATCTTCAGTGGCATTGAGCAGGTATAACTGGGAGCAGAATTTGACACTGAAATTATTGAGTGAAATAGAATGAGACAAAGGGACTGTAGAGGAGGAACAAAGAGGAAGTAGCCTTCTCTTGGATAACGGAATGGTCTTACATATTTTGGCCAATTCTAAATATGGTCAACTTCTAGTCTGCTATTCTGAAAACTTCTGTTCAGCCACTTTCTAAGTGTTATGATGGCAGGAGTAATTGCCGCATGCCAGGTGGTATAAATATGATATAAATTATACTTGTATGTTCATCCATAAATTTTGCAATTTTTTTTTTTTTTTAGAATATCTCATTACAGAATTTATACTAGTGGGAATTTGAAATCAAGTGGTTAAGGGCAAGTTTATATATTTTTGTTCGTTTGACAAAATGCAAGCATTATTTGACTTTAAAAAAAGAAACTTAATTGTAAGCCTACCTCTCTCTTATCATCTTCTTCTTGTTATTGGAATTACAGGAGTGCCTCAAGGCCTTACTCAGTATTGGTACCCTATTTTGCTGGGCACTGTACAAACCTGTAGTAAGAGACAGTCCCTCCCCCCAGAATTCACAATGTAGGGCTCTGATCATATAATTAGCTCTATGCAGGCAGACCCCTGCACCTTTGTAGAGCTCCTATGAAGCAAATTGACAGAGGAGGTATGGGAAAGTGGAGACAATGGTACCAACAGTTGGAATTGCCCTCAGAAGCATAGACCAGCAATAGGCATAATTTCCAAGTATTCGTGTTTACTTTTTTTTAAAGAGTAAACAGGAGAGATTAATGAAACTGCATGGGTCTTGTTTATATAACAATGGAACCAGTGGCTGAAGTTCAAATCAAAGCTTTCTCTACCAAGTTAAACATTTACTGATCTCTTCATGCATATTCTAGTGGTGGCTTAGCATAGCAAAAGTCATGTCAGGATTCTCATTAGATTTCCTCCTCTTCACATATTACCAGATTTCTTAATACATCTGCTCTCTGTGTGTAATTAAGCTAAACAGAATTAAGGGTAGAATGAGGGTGTCCACATGGGTTTAATGCCATTTAACTAATCCACCTTTCGTTAATTTGGGTTAACTTTCTTCAGTGTTCCTATGTAGACAAGACTTTAGCTAAACTTTATTTCATAGTTAGGCTATTTCTGCAGGGCAATCAGAATGAAAAGCAATCCGCACTTATTTCAGAATGGGTGAATAGGATACTGACTATACACAGAGAGCAGATGTATTGATTGAGAAAGCTACTAACATATGAAGATGAAGAAGTCTAATGAAAGTCCTGATTTCAGAATCTTTTGTTACTGGTCACGTCAGAGCAAGAAAAACATTTATCTTGGCTTTCAAATTACAGGCTGAATATGCCCACAATTTGAAAAGACATCCTGTTTACTTATATACACTACTACCTTGATATAATGCCACCCGATATAACACGAATTTGGATATAACACGGTAAAGCAGTGCTCCGGGGGTTTGGGCTGCTCACTCTGGTGGATCAAAGCAAGTTCAGTATAACACAGTTTCACCTATAATGCGATAAGATTTTTGGCTCCCAAAGACAACGTTATATCGAGGTAGAGGTGCACTAGAAACTGATTTGATCTTAAAGTCCTTAAGAGACCCACAGTATCATGGTTGAATAAGCACGTTTTAAAAAAAGAATTGCACTTGAAGGAGTGCTACAATATCAGATCATAAAAATGTAGGGCTAGAAGGGATCACAAGAGGTCATCCAACCCAGCTTCCTGCCCTGAGGCAGGACCAAGTAAACTTCTACCATCCGTGCCAGGTGTTTGTCCAACCTGTTTGTTGTTTTAAGAACAGATTAGACTTCCAGTGATGGGGATTCCACAGCCTCCCTTAGAAGCCTATTCCAGTGCTTAACTGTCCTTATAATTAGGAAGATCTCTGAATATCTAACCTAAATCTCCCTTGCTGGTCTTGCTCTACATTTAGTGAACATGACGAATGCATGATCATTGTCCTCTTTATAACAGCCCTTAACATATCTGAAAGCTTATCAGTTCGCCCATCAGTCTTTTTTTCTCAAGACTAAACATGCCCAGTTTTTTTTAACCGTTCCTCATAGGTCAGGTTTTCTAAAGCTTATCATTTTTGTTGCTCTCCTCTGGACTGTCTCCAGTTTGTCCACATTTTTCTTAAGTGCGGCATCCAGAACTGGTTCCAGTTCTCCAGCTGAGGCCTCACCAGTGCCAATTAGAGCAGGATAGTTGCTTCCTTTGTTTTACATATGACACTTCTGTTAATTCACCCCAGAATATTAGCCTTTTTCACAGCTTTATCACATTGTTGACTCATTCAATTTGTATCCATTCTAATCTCCAGATCCTTTTCAGCAGTATTATTGCCTAGCCAGTTATTCCCCATTTTTGTTGTGTTCATTTAATTTTTTTCCTTCCTAAATGAAGTTCTTTGCACTTGTTTTTATTGCATTTCGTCTTGTTGATTTCATACCAGTTCTCCGATTTGTCAAGATTATTTTGAATACTAATGCTGGCCTCCAAAGTGCAACTTTGTGTTATCTGCCATTTTTATAAGCATAATTTCCACTCCATTATCCAAGTCATTAATGAAAAGATTGAATAGTACTGAAACCAGGGCTGACCCTCTGTGGGATCTCACTGGATGCATCTGCTCATTTTGACAGCCAGCCATTGATAACTACTCTTTGAATATGGTCTTTCAACCCCTTATGCATCCAATTTGTAGCAATTTAATTTATACTTAATTTCCCTAGTTTGCTTATGAGGAGTCATGCGGGATTGCGTCAAAAACCTTACTAAAAATTAAGATATGTCACATCTATTGCTTGTCCCCTATCTGCTCGGCCAGTAACCCTGTCAAAGAAGGAAATTAGGTGGGTTTGTTCTTGACAAATACATGCTGGCTATTCTTTGTAATCCTATTGTCCTCTAGATGCTTACAAATTGAATGTTTAATAATTTGTTCTGGTATTTTTCCAGGTATTGAAGTTAGGCTGACTAGTATATAATTATCTGGATCCTTTTCATTCCCCCTTTTAAAGATAAATACTATGCTTGCCCTTCTCCAGTCCTCTGGGACCTTACCTGTTCTCCATGATTTCTCAAAGATAGTTACTAATGGTTCCAAGATTGCTTTAGCTAGTTCTTTAAGTAACCTAGGATGAATTTCATTAGGCTCTGCTGACTTGACTGCATCTAATTTTAGATAAATATTCTTTAACCTCTTCTTTCCCTATTCTGGCTTGTGTTCCCACCCCCTTATTGTTAATATTAATTGTGTTAAGTATCTGGTTAGAATTTACCCTCTAAGTGAAGATTGAAGCCAAACAGACATTAAACACCACAGCCTTCTTGATGTCATCTGTTCTTAGCTCTCCTTCCCAGCTAAGTAGTGGACCTACAGTTTCCTTCATCTTTCTCTTGCTCCAAATGTATTTATAAAACCCCCTAGTACCTTTTATGCCCCTTGCTAGATGTAACTCATTTTGTGCCTTAGCCTTTCTGTTTTTGTTTCTACATGCGTGTGCTATTCTTTTGTACTCATCCATAGCAATTCATTCATGTTTTTGCTTTTTCTAGGATTGATTTCTGATTTTCAGGTCATTAAAGAGCTCCTGATGGAGCCTTTTACAATTTTTCTTATCTTTCCTTTGCATCAGCATAATTTGCTGTTGTACTTTTAATATTGTCTCTTTGAGAAACTGCCAGCTCTCCTGGCAAGTTCCCAGCACAGAAAAGTGCTCCTTTTTTGCCTCTCAAAGTTGATCAATAGTAGTAAGATAGAAGTGCCCCAGGGATACTTATCTGAAGTAGCCCATATTTGTTTGCACAGTAGGCTAGCATTTCAGTGTTTGTGCAGTGAAAATTAAGACACCGCCACCTTAGACATAACACAGGCAATGTATTTATAGAGCTAATGTTTCCATGACTCTTTAAAACTAATTTTAACATTTAAAAAAAAAAGTTGCTGGCTAGTTCACTGTTATATCATGGTCCATGTGCCTTTCTCCACCACTTCTCCCAAATTCACCACCAGCAGCATTGTTTTGGGTTTATTGTATTGTATTGTATTGATTTAGAAAGTAATGAAAAAGCTTGAAATTTCTCCTAACTTCCTGTACAGATGAGACTCTTGCAAAGGCTTAACACAACTTCAGGAGAAGGAATTCAAGATATACACTGTATCCTTTTGTAGATGTGGATCTGGTTTGCATTTTTGGATAGTTTATATAATGAAATAGCGCACCTTGGGCGTTGGGCACTTGATAAATGTAAATAAATAACACAGAAACTTATGTGATAATTCTTCACTTATGCCTATGTTACCCCATTAAGTGTAGTGGTTTGCATGGGTATAGCTAAGGGCAGAATTTGGTTCAAAGTTCATAAGTAGTGAATGGTGAGAATGACAGATCACTTGAAGGTCCTGCCTTCATTTACAGGGTAGCAGATGGGAGGGAAGAGCAGGATCGACCAAAACAAAACCGTTACCGTTACAGTTTTTAAAAGGAGATTTTAGCATGTAGAATACCTCCAATTTCTTGTTGTTTTTTATCTTTTATGTTTGCCCATGCTGGGATCAGAAAACAATAAACAGCATAGACTGAAACTGCAGGTTTCAGAAAAGTCTTTCTTATATAACAGGGGTTAAATTGAGCAAGCCTCTAGAGGAAATATATGATATTTGTAATGGTCTATCTATGATTGGTGCCTGTAGTAACACTCTTAAGGAAATGAAACCTTCATTAATATTTAGAGTAGTGCTTCTGTAGTGGAACAGTTCTTTGTAACCTCATAGACATTAAAGCCAGAAGAGACCATTGTGATCATCTAGTCTGACCTCCTGGACATTGCAGGCCACAGAACCTCACCCACCCTTTCCTGTAATAGGCCATAATTTCTGGCTGAGTTACTGAAGTTCTCAAATCATGATTTAAAGACAACAGAGAATTCACCATTTACACTGTAAACGTGCAAGTGACTCGTGCTGCAGAAGAAGGCAAAAAACTCCCAAGGGTCTCTGCCAGTCTTACCTGGGAGGGAAATTACTTCCTGGCCCCAAATATGGTAATCAGTTAGACCCTGAGCATGTTGGCAAGACCCAGCAACCAGACACCTGAGAGAGAATTCTCTGTAGTAACTCGGAGCCCTCTCCATCTGGTGTCCTATCACAGGCCATTGGAAATATTTTCTGCTAGCAGTTGCAGATCAGTTACATGCCATTGTAGGCAGTTCCATCATACCATCCCTTCCATAAACTTATCAAACTCAGTCTTGAAGCCAGTTAGGTTTTTTGCCCCTACCACTCCCCTTAGGAGGCTGTTCCAGATTAATCTGAGAAACATGCTTACCTTGTGGGGAGTAATAAATTACAAACCACTGGCTTGGCAGTTACTTCTGTAACTTTCCAGGCATATACAATAATGGTGAAGCTTACTTTATGCATTATGGTACTATATAGTAAGATGTTCTCAGGAGCGGCGCCAGGGTTTTTGGCGCCCTAGGCACAGGGCCGGCTCTAGCCATTTCGCCGCCCCAAGCACGGCAGCACGCCGCGGGGGGCGCTCCGCCGCTTGCTGGTCCCGGGGCTCCGGTGGACCTCCCGCAGGCGTTCCTGCGGAGGGTTTGCTGGTGTCATGGCTCCGGTGGACCTGCCACAGGCGTGCCTGTGGATGCTCCACCGGAGCTGCGGGACTAGCGGACCCTCCGCAGGCATGCCTATGGGAGGTCCACCGGAGCAGCCTGCCACCCTCCCAAATCCTGGTGCCCTAGGCGACCGCCTAGGTCGCCTAAATGGAAGCGCCGGCCCTGGATGTTCTCAACCTCCATAGAAAAACTCCCCTATAATAGAATAGCAATTTACATGAATGCATGAAAATTTTGTAATGAAATCAGATTGGAAGTTTGTTATAAGAAGGTTCTATCACTGTGGGTTGATTGATTGATTTGATTTTTTTTTTTTCATGGGATGCGGTCATATTGTCTTGTGAGGTATGGAACGGCTGCCGTATGAGGAGAGCTGGGACTTTTCAGCTTGGAAAAGAGATGACTAAGGGGAAATATGATTGAGGTCTATAAAATCATGACTGGTGTGGAGAAAGTAAATAAGGAAGTGTTATTTACTCCTCATAACACAAGAACTAGGGGTCAGCAAATGAAATTAATAGGCAGCAGGTTTAAAACAAACAAAAGGAAGTATTTCTTGACACAATGCACAGTCAACCTGTGGAACTCTTTGCCAGAGGATGTTGTGAAGACCAAGGGTTCAAAAAAGAATTAGACAAATTAATGGAGGATAGGTCCATCAATGGCTGTTAGCCAGGATGGGCAGGGATGGTGTCCCTAGCTTCTGTTTGCTAGAAGCTGGGAATGAGCGACAGGGAATGGATCACTTGATGATTCCCTGTTTTGTTCATTCCCCCTGGGGCACCTGGCATTGGCCACTGTCAGAAGACCGGATACTGAGCTAGATGAACCTTTGTTCTGACTCAGAATGGCCGTTCTTATGTTTGTATGTTATGGTCTTATGAGGTCTGACAGAATCACAGCACAAGCTGAGCAGGGTCAAGCCAGGTCACTCTCTGGTTGGGAGTCTTAAGGTTTGTCTACTGGTGCATACTAAAAGTTTCCTAGTGCACACTAATGAAGTCCTGTTTTGTGACTACATTAACAGTATAATTTACATCCCACAGTGCAGACTAAGGCACCATGTAGACAAGCGCTTAGACACTGCAGGATTTGGTCGTGTTAATTTACAGAGAGCCATTCTTCCATCTGAGTTAGGTAGGACTTTACGGGTGTAGTGAATGCATCTAAAATGTGCTTTTGATCAGTTGAGGCTACTGAAGCTCTCACAGCACTTTTCATAAGTTATTGTGTTAACCTCGGTGTCCTGGCCAGATTTTCAGTTAAGGTAATTATAGTACATTCTGTCTATATAAACTCCCTCTGCATTTCTGATTTGGTATGATAGTCGTCTTCACTTCTTGTCTTGAATGTTATTGTATAGCTCGGCTGTGCTTGTTTAAATAATTGTAGTGTTAAATTAGAGACTAGTTTTCATTCCATTTGAAAACATTTGACAAACAAAGAGTTTTCAAAGTTCATTCCTTTTAAATAAAAGGTACTATGTAAATTTTCAGATCATTGTTTGATTACAGTGCATATGCTGAAAGAGTAAAGGAAATGCCAGTTTAACCGGTTGAATTCCCTTAATACTGCTGTGACTGTAATCCTATATAAGTGTAAAATTCAATTTTTTAAATACTTTCCACTATTGAATTAAAGGGGTGAAAATTCATAATGACTAAATTAGTTAAAAATGCTTCAAGTTTTGGAACTGAGTTCCCTATAATACTAGGAATTTTGGAGTTTACTTTGGTTCCAAATACCCAATTTTAAACAAAACAGGTTGTACAGAGTTTTGGAAATATTCTCCAGAGAAAAGCGTTAATTACTACTACAAACAAGTTAGGGCTTTGTACAGAGGACAAATCAAACATCTGATAGTGTGAGGAATATTAAGATCTTCCCACACCTATTTTATTATCTGGCATATAAACATCAACGGTGGGTTCTGGACTAACAAATGAAGAGACTGGGAGTCAAATTACGTGGAGTCTGATTCACAGCTGTCCCACAGATTTCTGTGACCTTTGTCAAGTCACATAACCTGCTTGTGCCTCTTCACCTATCATTAATAGAGTTTGACATTCATTTGCCAAGTGTGTTTTGAAACAGATCAAATGTGTAAATTACTATTGTTTCACCTACTCTTTTGTTGTGACCTTTGGTTTCCCAATATATTCTGTATTACCCATCTGACTGATATCTTGAAGCTGTTTCTGACTCTGCAGTCAATAGGGCTGACAATCAACTTGAAATAATGCAATGTTAAGAGTGTCTGGGAGCTGAAGTCTTGTAAAATGGCAAGATTTAAACCTTACCATATGAAATATGTTCTCCAACAGCTTTAAAACACGATATAGCAAGAGTACTCTGTGCCAGTGGTTTTGAATGGTAGGATTCATGATGTTCCTAAATGTTGGTATCTAACATGTTAGAAAGCAGCATTTCTAGCACTTCATAGAATGTCAGGGTTGGAAGGAACCTCAGGAGATCATCTAGACCAACCCCCTGCTCAAAGCAGAACCAATCCCCAACAATTTTTTTTTTTTTTTTGCCCCAGATCCCTAAATGGCCCCCTCAAGGATTGAACTCTGGTTTTAGCAGGCCAATGCTCCAATCACTAAGGTATCTCTCACTTGTTTCACTCACTTCAGCCTCTTAAAATTCTCAGGGGATTTGATTACTCTGTTGCTAGCATTTGCATGGAAACAAAGACCAGGCAGCTTTAAAGAGTTATGCAAGGGGGGGAGGAGCGAGGGAGGAAGGGAGTCTTTTTTTAATGACCTTGTTTTGCTTTTGATGTAACTGGGCCCATTCTCCTCTGCTACATGGAGTGGCTCTGAGCTGAGAAAAAAAAATAGGCAGCTGCTGCACAAAATATGCTTGAAACCATTGAGAAGGCCTTTTGGGAACCTGGAATGACTCTGTCATCCCAAACTGTCATGTAGAACCTCTAAAAGAGATTTTTGAATGTTATGGGGACAGAGGAACTGAACAGAAAGAGAAGATGGGAATCTGGAAATAAGAATGCCTGTCCCTTTTCACTCCAGTTCTGACATACTTGCTACACCTGATACATCATTGTTGGCAAATTCCATGAACTCTAGTAACCTCGTTGAGAGGATATTGAGGAATGAAAATTACTCCTTTCTCTGGTCTCAGATAGTCTATATTCAGTCCTGGACCAGTGCCAAACAGCACTTCTAGTGGAAAGTGACAACCCAATTGACCTTCAAGTATAGTGGTGCAGGCCTTGAGTGAGTTACACCTCAGAGCTTTAGTCCCTGCAAGATTTCTGGACTGGCTACACCCAGCAGGAAACATGATTCCTAAAAACTGGCACTACTTCATTATTGTGACAGCGGTGGCTTTGTAGACCACAGTTTATGAACCATTTCCATATGCCATTAAAAAACTGAAGACTCCAGCATTCATTTATTGTGCTAATTCATGACCAAACAAGTCATGAGATATTGGACCTTAAGATTTCAACATTCTGATTGCTATCTGGCCCACGCTTTCATTGTCCTACTTAAAATAACTTTGTTTTAAACGACTGATATTCCACAAATTGAGAGCCTTGGAAAGCTTCTAGCAATTCTCAGCTTTATAGCTCTTAAACCGCTTTATTGGAGTGGAAGAAAAGCCAAGATGATAACTGGAGTGGCATTTTAAGATTGGATATCTCTCTGTCTGCTAGTATAAGTAACCAGTTGGCAGAGCAGTATGAAAACTTTCAGAACCCATGAACGTTTCCAAGCAGTGGCCCTGGGCCTGTGACCAGAAGAAAATTTTAGTTGCTAGATACACACACTGTGATTGAACAGCATGTTATGTGTACACAATGGAAGATCCATAAAAGCAGGTAGCTAAACATTACTTCATATAGCTAATTCACAAATACAATATGACAAGTTGAGAATAATCACTGGACTGCTTTTGCCAGTTACTCTATAAATGGCACGGCACAATCTTTGGCCAATTGGATCTTTGCCCCATATTAGAAGTAATGTATTTAAATAGATGCCCATTTCCATTGGCTGCTGTAGGGGGTGGGATGGGTGAAGAAGGGAGGGTCTTTACTAATCGAGGATTCAGTATTAGCATTTACTATGCAGTGGGTGGTGCTTTATTGGTATATTTAGTAATAGTCCAATTACTATTGGTGATTTGATGGATTCAGTTTGTTTGGCAATAGCCACTTGCATATTTTCAAGGTGTTAAATGTGCTTTGCTAAGATTTCCTAGTCAGTTTAGGCCCTCTAGTTTTGTTCAGTGACAGGAACATAATAATTTTTTTTTATTTTATTGTTTGCAGTATATGTGTGATAGACTCTGAAATAAGAGAGAATTCAGAGATTAGCAGTGTGCTGTTTCCTTGGCAAGACAGAATGGCCATTTTTTTTCCTGTGACTTCTGCATTGTATTATGTAGGAGACATCTCATGTTAGAACATGCAGTGAAGCCACTCAGTGAATTCTGGCTGAGAGAAAACTTTAAAAAGAACAATCTGTGTTGCAAACTCCAGTTTGTATAAACAGGCCTGCTTCAGGCAAGATTGGTGAAATTTACAGTTGCATTGGGTGTGAAAATAGTTTAATTCACTGTTTAGTTCAAAACACAGAATTATTAAAGGGAGTCTCATCAGCCTATTCAGGAAAAGGTTTCAGGTCTCATATTAATAATGGTAAGTGTCCAGTTTTTAATCCAGTATTCCACTGAACATCTTTTTTGCGTTTGAGATATTTTTGAAGGACTTACCAAGGTTAAAGATCGAGTTTTTCCCAGCATCCGCTGTAACACTTAATCGCTATTATTGCATACAAACCATTACTTTAACAGTGCAAAAAAGCAATAAATATTCCTGTTCTATATTGGAAAGTACCTGGGCAGTACGTTCATATCTTTCTATTGCTACAGTAACTAGAGTGGGCATTTAACTTTAGTAGATGCAGTTTGAAATTTTAAAATCTGCAGGACCAGATAACTTGCACTTAAGAGTTTAAAAAAATTGCCTGACAAAATATGAGGTATTGATGTTGATTTTTTTAAACAAATCTTGGAATACTGGGGAAGTTCCAGAGGACATAAAAAAAACTAATGCTGTGCCAGTATTTAAAAAGGGTAAACAATAAACCAGTTAGTCTAACATTAATCCAAGGCATAATCATGGGTTATCTGATATGGGAGGCAAACAGAAAAGAATTGAAGGGTAGTTGCAGAATTGGAAAAGTTCAGCAAAAAGCTGCGAGAACAATCCATGGTCTGGTAACTTGCCACATGGTAAGAGACAAGCTGAATCTATGTAGCTTATCAAAAGGAATGGTAAGTGGTGACTTGATCACACTCTCTGGGTATGTCCACACAGGGATAAAAAATCTGCAGCTGGTCCAGGTCAGCTGACTCGGGCTTGCACGGCTCGGATTCTGGGCTGAAAAATTGCTATGTAGATGTTTGGGCTTAAGTGGGAACCTGAGCTCTGGGATCCTAAGTGGGTATAGGGTCCCAGAGCTCAAGTGCCAGCCCAAGCCTGAATGTCTACACAGCAGTTTTTAGCCCCACAAACCAGAGTAGGCTGGTCTGGGCCAGCCTGGCCATGGCGCAGGTCTTTTACCTCTGTGTAGACATACCCTGTAGGTACCTACGTAGGGAGAGGATTTCTTTTACTGAAGGGGGACACACTCCAGAAATAATTTCATTTATGGTCTGAGCCTTTTTCCCTTTCCCCTCTTTGCCTTCAGACTATTTATCTATCAGGAGGCAGCGCCTTGTCGGCCCTTAAGGATCTCCCTTAATAGCAGGTGCAGATAGATCGGGGCTGGGTTTTCCCCAGGGCTTCTGGACCCAATGGCAATGCAGTGCTGTGAAGGAGGGAAGCTATCTCTATTTTGAGCTAGGACTCTAGAGTGGAGGAAATGCTGAGGCCCTAAATTCCTACTGTTCCCTGGTTCCTGCTAACCGTCCCTATTCCCTGCAAGGAGCCAGTAGTGGGAGAGTAGGCTGCACAGAGAGTAGAGGCAGGGATGAGCTAGCATGAAGCTCATAGCAGCGCTGTGCAGGAGTATGGGACCAACATATGAAAAGAGTTGGCCAGGCAGTGTAAGGCTCTTGGCTGGATGAGTGTTGGGTGAGATTCTGCCGATCTACACTGAGGACAGTTCTTACTTCTTTCTGGAAAGGGTGTGGGGAGGAAGGAGGGCTTGTGTGGGATGAGAGGAGGTTATGGAGACTGAGGCACTGAAGAGGACAGTATTCTCAGTACCTTAGTACAGAGCAGTGAAGAACAACTGCTGTTCTCTAAAGGCCTGGATGCTGTCAGCTGGTTTCCTTGAGGAGGAACCTTAGGCCTCCCCCTCTCTGACTTGAGGCTGGTACTGTGCTCTGGGCCCTGGGTTTCTCCCTTCTGTTGTGCAGGCCTGCTAGTCTTTAAGAACTTAGGACTCTGCAAAGGACAGTTATCAATAAGAAGGGGAACTGCTGGCAGCTCAGGAGACTGCTTCCCTCTCTGCGATGCAAAGCTCTCCCTTGGATTGCTTTGTTCTGACTTTCCTTGTTGGGCAGCAGGGTCAGGATCCACTCTTTAAACAATCCATAGTATTTGAATCAGTGGAACTCTATGGATGTGTGAGACAAGCAGGATTTGGCCCTGCCACATAGGCAGAGCTAGAATTAGAACTCCTGAGTTTCTGGCTTCCAGTCATATGCTCAGCCTACTGTTAGGTGCACTGCTCCTGCTTCTCTTCCCCAGAGTTCATTGGTCCTCTGTTAAATCCCTTTAACAAGCAAACCTCAGCAGGTGGTGAAAGACACAACTAATCCTGTGGCGGTGATATAACAGCGAGCTATGGTGACTTGGCTTCCTTGCTGACTTTGTTTGGTTTGGCTCTAGTAAACAAATTGTTTAAAATAATTCCAGATAATATGAAGAAAATTAAGCCTCTTTCATTACTTACTGTTAATATATCACCATAAGATTTAAAGTGCTTTATGAAGGCTTTATTATTTTAGTAACATCTGTTCAGTCTCCCCTGAGCTGTGTGAACAGTTATGAACTGTTGCATGCCTTTGTTGATTGGATATCCCCCCCCCCTTTTCTTCTCCCCACAATATTTGTCAGTAATGAGACTCAAACACTTGACCTTCTTACTATATGCTTGTGTTTGCATTTCTTGTAAGGGAAGTTTGACCAAACCATTCCCAAGCAGAATTCCTAGAGCCTTGCGTTTTGTGCCCTCCCCCCACCCCCGCATATATCCTTTAAGTCTAGCTGGGGGGTTTACAGTAAGAACAGTATCTGAAAATTCTGCTTTTGAATAACTGCATAATCTGTACTCTTGGGTTGCATAGTGGAGCAAAACCATAGCGTAGGAGCTTATCACAAACCCAGCTTGCATAACTAGGCACAATGGACAGCTTGTTCTCTGCTCAGTGGAGGCCTGTCTCTACTTTATATTGTTTTGAGGAAGACAGTGTTAAGGTAAGAGAAGTTTCCGTTGCAGTTCCCTGCATTTTTCCCAAGACAGAAATCTAAAGATCTAATGGAAAACTTTTAAAATTATTCTTTTGTTTTCTTTTCTTTACTTTTAATATGATGTTTCCATTGTCTTTAGCAGGACTTAGATAAGGCCTGTAAAAAATCAACTAGCGTGACAGTGTTTCATCTTTGTTTCAAAGAAGAAAAATCCCTTGCATCCCTTTGAGGGTGGGAGAACTACACATGACACGAATAATGTATGTTACTGAGGCCCCAAGTTTTCAAAGATGACAAGGAATTCCCCCCTGCTGCAGAATTAGGCTCTGGATTCCAATTCTGCCATTTAAATGATCTTTCATGAAGTTATATTTTGGGGCCTAAACAGGTTGACAGGGTTTTTTTGTTTGTGTGGTGGGTTTTTTGTTTTTTTTTTTCCTTTCAGAGTGTACGTTTTGAATCATTTACCATCAAGGTATTTGGATTAACCTTGGTTAATTTAGAAGAAAAATCAAAGTGTTATTGATAAACTTGTAATGTTAAGGCTCGCTTTTTTTTCTCTTGCAGTGGAATCTGGTATGTGATGATGACTGGAAAGCACCTTTAACTGCCTCCTTGTTTTTTGTGGGTGTACTGGTTGGATCCTTTATATCAGGACAGCTCTCAGACAAGTAAAGTATATACACCAAAACTTCTAGCTCTCTATCTGATTTTCTAAAAGCACACTTAAAAAATGAAATGAGCCAGTGGTGCATGCCTGACCTGTTCAAACTGTAGCAAAGTTGATAAACCCTTGGGTTGGGCCTACACTGATGAGAAATGGTCACCAAAAACACTATGATTGTAGCACTGATACTAACAACAAGGAGAGCACTAATGTGTATTGACTGCTGGCATTTTTCCCACAATCTATTCTCATTGTAGACAGAGTCTTAGCCTGGCATAAAGTCAGCTACCCTAATCAAAACAAAATACTATTCTGAGGCTTATTTTTTTCTGTATTTCAAGTCTATCTTTTTGCAGCCAGAAATGAAAACAGGCAGAAACAATTGTTGGGTAGGTTACATAGTACTCAGACCTCTCACTGCCTGATGTGTTGTGGGAAAATTACAAGCAGCTACTGAAAAAAAATCGGGCTCATGTTGTACCATTTGATTTAATGTGGACTATCTCTTGTTATGGGTACTTAGGAAAACATGTTTGTAGTTTTTCTAGCTCAGTTCAATAACTCCCTTTGTACAAGCTTTCATAGATTCTGTTGTACCCTATATGATCAAATTCAAGGTCTAAGCCCAGTGGTTTGTGTTTGTGGAAGGTAGAAAACACGAATACTGTTCAACAGTCTCTAACTAAGTGGCTTATTGACCCAGCTGCTAGAACCATGGGCTGTCTTGTTGATCAGCACCAGGGTGAAAACAAAATGGAAGCATTCGTATATTTCAATATTCTGGGTTTTTCAGTCTCTTGCATTTCAAACTATCTGAGGTCTAATGTGCAATACATTACGTGGCCTCTACCTGGTTTCTAGTGAAATCACATGACACCCTTCTTCTTTTCTGAAGTAATAGTAGTATTCATACATGTTTAACATCTGGCTTTTTGGGGCCAGATCCTGAAGTTCTTCCTCAGATAAAGCACTTGCAAAGATTTAATAGTTTACCTGAGTAAGGTATTTAGAATCCATTCCTCTCTTCTTACAACAGAGAGGGACTTCTGTTGCAGGGCTGTTTAGGAGTGTTCCATCATGCACTATTAGGATATGTATATGCTACAATAAAACCCCACTGCACAAAGTCTCAGAGTCTGGGTCAGCTGACGCGGGCTCATGGGCTTGGGTGCGGGGTTAAAAATAGCAGTGTAGGCCTTTGGACTTGGGCTGGAGTCCAGGCTCTGAGACCCTCCCTCCTTGCGGTGTCTTAGGGTATGCCTACACTGCAGTTAGAAACCCCTGGTTGGCCCGGACCACCTGACTCAGGTTAAGGGGTTGTTTAACTGCAGTGTAGATGTTCTGGCTTGGGCTGGAGACCAGGCTCTGGAACCTTCCCACATCACAGGGTCCGAGAGCCTAGGCTCCAGCCTGGGCCACAACATCTACAGCACAGTTAAACAGCCCTTTATCCCGAGTCCCCTGAGCCTTAGCTGGCATGGACCAGACATGTGTTTTTAACTGCAGCGTAGACATGCCCTCAGAGTCCAGGGTCCAGTGCAAGCCTGAACATCTACAGTACACTACAATTTTATAGCCCTGCAGCTTGAGTCCTGTAAGCCTGACTCAGCTGATCTGGGCCATCCACAGACCTGCTGTGTTCTCTTCTACTGAAGTGTAGACATGCCTTTAGGTTATGACAATTCTGAAGCTTGACTGAGCTGTCTTGCTACCTTAATGATTCCCGAGGAAACATTGCTAAGGAGTCCAGAAACATAACCACTGGGATAGGTACAGAGTGTCTCTTCCAAATGCTAATGTGATCATTGTACTGAAGCAGGCATGATAGACAGCCACACGCTGTCCCAGGAGAGACTGGTTTGGCATAGTTTTGCTCCCAGGGGATTATTCCTTTATGATACGTTTTACACTCTAGTGCCATCCAGCAGAGTGCCTCAGAAACAGTATTGCAGACATGTTGGAATCTGCCTTCCTCCTACAGAGCAGGCAGGCAGTAATCTGAGAAGCAAGAGTAAATGGTGAAATAGCAGTTCAGAATGGATTGGTGAGGAAAGGCTTTTTTTCTGGTTCATCTGTGCATCCTTATCCCTCCAATCTATCGAAGTCTTATACTGCACTTACACTGTGGTATCTGGGCACCATTGTTGTCACACTCGCGATCAAGTTTAATTTTGAAGTAGGGTTACATGAAATCTGTGTGATGCAGGGAAGCCTGCATCAAAGTGGGAAGCTAAGGCAACTGCTGATATTTAGATAACTAGGCCAGAATGTGCATGTTGTTAAGGTCAAAGTTTGCCAAGAGGCTGGGGCTAAAACTCCCATTCCTGTAGTAAATACCAAAGGGCATTTAGTGCTGGATTCTGACACCATTACATTGGCTGGTACTCTGCTCCATGAATAGTCCCATTGGAAATCAATTAGGTTACTGTAGCAGCACCATGACTCATCCCTGCTGCGCCTCCTGCTGGTCATCCGGGAATTAGCTCTTTCCAGCACAGAGCACCCTCTGCTGGCCAGTATCTTGCTGTCCGCTGGCCTCATGTCCTTCCTGGATCTCGGTGCTCTTTTATCTGGGGTGCTGTCCACTGGCAATACCCCCACACTCTGCCTCTGGGTCTCTTCTCTGTGGGGAACCCCCAACCCTCTAATCCCCACCTTGCCTCAATCTGAGCTACTGCCAGTCATCATAAAGCCCCCACTCCCTGGGGCGGACTGCAGTGTAAAAGCCACTCATCATGGGCACGGGAGGTTTGGACCTGCTGCCTTCCACTATCACCCAGTACCTCTATGGGCCTAGGACCAGTCCCTGCAGTCTGAGGAGTTGCCAGCCTGGAGCTCCTCTTCTCCGCCAGCCTTTCCCAAGCCCTGCTTCACTCCCAGTACCCTTTCTGCAGACAGCCAGGCCCTGCTCCCTCCAAGACTGGAGAGAGCCTTTCTGAGCTTCTGGCACCTAGCCTTTTTATACGGGCCAGCTGTGGCCTGATTGGGGCGTGGCCACAGCTGTGTCTGTTTCTCCAATCAGCCGAGGCTTGCTGCTTTCCTAGCAGCAGCCCTCTCCCAGCACTGATTTCAAGGCCATCAGGGCAGGTGCGGGTGACCACTCCACTACAGTTACTCACAGAGCAAGGTCCTGCTCAGTGTAACTGAGTATAGTTTGCAGAATTGGGGCCCTTAATGACTATAGATTGGCACAGGGTCAGAGTTTTTCTCCTCAAAAGACTCCACTTCTCTCCTTTATGTTTACTGTCCAATTCTGAGGCATGGAAGAAAGCACTCCTTTTGAGTCACTGACACCTCGTCTTTTGCATTCTAGCGATAATTCACTTTCTAGGTGTTTGCACTTGTCCACACCCATTCCATCATCCCTGAAGAGAACCTCCCACCACATCCGCAGAGAAATCTCTTAAGGCACGTGTACACCACAGCTGGTAGCATGCTTCCCTATGTGGAAAGACAGACACATGTTAGATCTGCTCAAGCTAGCATGCTATAAATGGCAATGTGGCCATGACAGCACAGGCAGCAGCTTGGGCTAGCGGCCTGAGTACAATCGCATCTGTTGCCGGGGTACTCATCCAAGACGATGCAACCACGCTGTTATTTTTAGTAGTGAGCAGAGCTAGCATGTGCCTATCTGCCCATTCTGAGAAGCATGCTCCTAGTTGCAGTATAGACATATCCCAATTGCAGCACTTAAGATATTCTTCCACTTTTGGAATGAAATTTTTAGCTTGTCTGAAATACTTGTTTACTTGTCCCACTTTCTGAGACATTTCTCTTCATTATAGAAACCCCCTATGTGCAAGACAAGTTCACTGATCTTGCTGGTATTTTCGTGACTGTTTCTTCTGTAACCCTCTCGTTTTTGTCTTTGTCCACCAAAGGTTTGGCAGGAAGAAAGTTTTGTTTGCGACCTTGGGGGTGCAAACCGGCTTCAGCTTCCTGCAGGTCTTCTCTACCAGCTGGGAGATGTTTTCAGTGCTCTTTGTCATCGTGGGCATGGGACAGATCTCTAACTATGTGGCAGCCTTTGTACTTGGTATGGGAGTTTGTTAATGCATAGCACATTTTCAGTGTCATTGTTCCCCCTGCTCTCCTCATTTACTAATGGCTTGTTTTTTATTTTTTTCCCAAGCAGCACTGTCAATAAGAATATAAACTTTCCAAGCATGGCTAACTCCTAATCCATTTGAAAATTTTCCTTTTAGTAAAATAGTAACACATTAAAATAAAATGCTTTGTTTACCAAATACTTAAATGAGCAAAGGGAGTAAATCGGAACAAGTCTTTATCTGAAGCAAGAGCTCACCAGTGAGAGGATGCAGTTAGATGCACACTCATAGTCATGTGTAGGTAGATGTGTAGAATGAGTTGTGCCCAGTTGCTCTGGTGAACTGCAGTTTGCATCCAAACACATGCAAATTGTACATATGATACTGTAATTTGTAATTGTGATCAAACATGTAAGTGCAATTTAAGACTTCTGAAAACAATCTGAGATGAAAGTCAAGCTGTCACATGGATTCTGTCATTGCATCCATTCTATGATCTCTAAGCAAAGTGTCTGATTGGAGGACAAGTAAGACTACCTATGAATCTGTTTGAGAGATCTCTGAATGCTTTTGTTTTGAAAAGCGACTTCATTGTCTAGCGCACTGAATTCTTTGTGGCCATAACAAAGCCCAGAGTAGCTCTGAAAACAGTGTTTAGCTAACTGCTGCAGCAGGCAAAAAACATGGTTTGTTGGTGTAGTTTTACCAGACTAGTGCCTTTTTGTTGTGAGTTTTTTGGAATCCAGAAGGCTTTTACTCACTGAGTTAGAACAATTTTAGAGTCTAATCATATAGTTTTTATCCATAAAAGTACTCCCTTTTGGTGCAGAATCAGGCCCAAGATAGATGTGGCAGCATCTTTTTAAAACAGGAAAAACCGCAACTAATATAGAGCTAACAATTGTAACACGTGTGGAACAATTTTGCTAAAAGTAGTGTCAGTTCTTGTATAGTGGTAAAATATTTGGCTGCTATTATTTCTGATAAGTTAAAATGCTAATCCACACTCTCTTGTTTTGAACAGGCACAGAAATTCTTGGCAAAACAGTTCGTATTATATTCTGCACATTAGGCGTTTGCATATTTTATGCAGTTGGCTACATGTTGCTGCCACTGTTCGCTTACTTCATCAGAGACTGGCGGATGCTGCTTCTGGCTCTTACTTTACCTGGGCTGCTTTGCATTCCACTATGGTGGTGAGTGTAGCTACATTAGAAGATGTTTGCCTTCAGAAAGTCTCACCTACAGCTGATAGGGTTCTGACTTGAGGTTAACATAACAGAAATGTGGAATCTGATGCAATATTGGCCTTTAGCAAGAGGTTATGACTGACACAGTATGAGTGTATGTGGTGTCTCCTTTGGGGGTGTTTAATAGAATCACAGGTAGAAATCTTTCAGTTTCATTTCTTCTGCCAGATTTTGCCATTGTAGTACAGAATCTTAAATTTTCTTTAAAAAAAAAAAAACTTTAAAAAATGTATTAAACTACTTTTAAATTTAGGGCTGTCTGGCTGTGAAATTAAGGTCAGATTCTTGTCTCAATAGCTCTGGATTTATACTGATGTAACTATGCTGGCTTCATACCAATAGCTGAAATTAGAATTTGGTCTATAAGTGTTATAGAAACACCCAAGTCCTACATACGCTTCAAGCTTTCTCTAGTAGCACTGCATCAGTGGAGAATTACTGCTCTGAAGCTGGTTAACATAGACCTGTGGTTTTCAGCCTGTAGTCCCTGGATCTCTGGTGGTCTACAGACTATGTCTAAGGGTACGTTTATACTACCCGCCGGATCGGCAGGTAGTGTTCAATATATCGGGGATCGATTTATCGCGTCTCGTCTGGACGTGATAAATCGATCCACTAATCGACGCCCGTACTCCACCTCGGCAGGAGGAGTAAGCGGAGTCGACGGGGGCGCCGCAGCAGTTGACTTGCCGCCGTGAGGATGGCCAGGTAAGTCGAACTAAGATACTTCAACTTCAGCTACCCAAATAGCGTAGCTAAAGTTGCGTACCTTAGTTCGGAAACCCCCCTCCCACCCCCCCCACCCCCCCGCTAGTGTAGCCCAGGCCTAAGGGATCCGTGAAAGGTGACTATGAAAATGAAGTTTCAGGCCCCAAAAATATTTTGTTTTTTATCAGTCAAAAGTATGTGAATACCCCCACCTACAGGTCAAAACCCAGAAATGTTGTCATTACCATAGAAAACCACAGTTTAGTGCCCTTTCTCACATTGTGTCAAATGCCGTGCCAAGCAGGTGCAACATCCATAGTTGAATTCCATTCAGTCAGTTTTCAGTCTAAGACTTCTAAGATAGAAGTCCGTGGACCACAGGTTGAATGTCCAAAGGGGGCCGCTTCTCCATTTGAAATTTTTAGGGGTCTGCAAATGAAAAAAGGTTGAAAATAACTGACATAGAGCTTTAGATGTAGGTCCTGTCTATCAGTAAAGAATTAACCTTTGCGCCAAAACCTCTGGCCTATTACAAAAGCCTTCCTTAAGAACTTTCCATAATATTAATTAATAAAGGATGGCTTAGTTGTTGGCATTATCATTAAGCTAGAGGAAATTTGTTGCACTTTTATTTTCTCCCAGATAAATTTTTGTTCTCTTTGCACTTGCCTAGTTCTGTATTTATCTAAACTTTTTCTATAGTATCCATCACTATATATTCTGATGCCTTCTGGTGCATTCTGATGTCTTCTCCTACATATGGTCTTATCTAGTGGTGCCCAGGGCTTTTCTGCTACATCTTTTTCAATAAGCTCATCTAAATATCTAAGAGGTTATGTGCCCAAAAATAACTGCTGGCACATTTTATAGAATTTGGCTATCTCCTGCACCGACAAATCAGGCGGTTAAATGCAAAAGAGGTAGAAAATGTGCCTGCAGGTACAAGGTATGAAGGTGCAAAATCCAAGGCCAAAATGAGGCTGTTTTACAAAAGAGCCTTCATATGTATATTGAATCTCAGGGCCTTTGCCCACATATTTGGAGAAAGTTCTAAGCTGGTTTCTAATGCTGTTTGGAATTGCTTTCAGGATTCTGACACTTACCTTCTTGTCTGTATGGGTTGGTGTGTGCTTTTTCCCCTTGTGACTCCGGGTTTAACTTGTTTGTCTTTGCATTTTGTTGTTTGGGATATTTTACAGATACTTTGTTTATGTTTATTCATGAATGGAGTAAACTAAAGTAAATATCTGCTTATCAGCTTTAAATCTCTGTATGGTATCATCAGTCAGACAGTTATGGAAAAGGACATATAGTCTAGACATAATTTTTGTGTGGCCAAGACAAAAAAAAAATGGCTATCTGTGTGCCATCTGTGCAGCTGCAGTTTACTGGACACTGTCGGATCAAATTTTACCCAACATCTATGTTCTATTTAAAATAAAAATTACTAGAAATGCTTCCATCAAATTGAACAAACGGTTCAATACAAATAAGCTTTACAGAATAAATTGTCATTCTCTGCAGCGTTTGCAACCTGAACAACGTAGCGCTGTGCTAGTTTGTGAGAACCAAATATCAAAGTTGGCCATGCTCTGTGAAATGCCTTTTGTTGCAGGAACAAAATTAGAACTTTAACATGTTCACTTTTAATAAACGTAGTTAATTTGTACCATAGGAAGGGAAATATTTTTCTCAGGATTGTTCTGTCATCACTGCTGCTGTCAGGCAAACAAGGAATAAACAATAAGCCGTGTTAGTTTAAGGTCCATTAGAAACAATCAGTCAGATGCTGGCCCCTGGCTTCATCCCCTTTGCACTACGTGGGGCTGATCGAGGAGAAGAGTAGAAAGGCGGTGTAGAGCTGCTTCCTACTCAAAACCTGCTCCCGGGTCCTGTGGCTTGCTTTTTGGGAGGCAGGCTCTCGCCTAGTATTTTGGACAGAAGGGAATGATTTGCTCCTATTCCCATTGAAATCCATCGACTTCACTGAGAGTAGGATTAGGCTGAGAAAGGCAGAATTAAGAGACCACTGGTAGCTGGGAGATGATTTGGGATTGAGGGCTGTGGAACTTTATTCAGAAAAAGCAGCATTTGGGCATCTATATGATTTCAGAATTTTCCTCCACTGAATGCTGTTTTATGGAACACGATAAGCCTAAATAGTCCACAAAGTGGAGCTCCTTCTCTTCCTAGATTAGAGGTGGGCAAACTATGGCCTGCGGGCCACATCCAGCCCGCGGGACTGTCCTGCCCAGCCCTTGAGCTCCCAGCCAGGGAGGCTAGCCCTGACTCCTCCTCCGCAGCCACACTGCCGCACAGGCGGCGCTCTGGGTGGCGGGGTTGCGCGCCCCCGCCAAGCAGAGCTGCAGCATGTCTGGCTTTGACCGAGCAGCGCAGCTGCCAGACATGCTGTTCTGAGTGGCACAGTAAGGAGATTGGGGCTAGGGGGTTGGATAAGGGGCAGGAGGTCCTGGGGGGCAGTCAGGGGACAGGGAGCAGGGGGCATTTGGATGGGGCGGAGGTTCTGGGAGGCGGTCAGGGGACGGGGGTTGGATAAGTGTGGGAGTCCCGGAGGGGCTCGTAAAGGGGCGGTGGATAGGGGTCGGGGCAGTCAGGGGACAGGGAGCGGGGGGGGTTGGATAGGAGGTGGGGTCCTAGGCTTGGTTAGGGGCAGAGGTCCCAGGAGGGGGCAGTTAGGGGACAAGGAGTGTGGGGGGTTGGATGGGTCAGGGATTCTGAGGGGGAGCAGTCAGGGAGCAGGAAGTGGGAGGGGTCAGATAGGGGTCATGGGCCTGGCTGTTTGGGGAGACACAGCCTTCCCTACCCGGCCCTCCCGATGTGGCCCTTGGGCCAAAAAGCTTGTCCACTCCTGTCCTAGATTGTAGGAAAGACAATATATAATTGAGACCACTTTCTCTTGTGAAGGTAGCTTGTATATAAGTGTCTCATCTCACAGTGATATCTACAATTATTAACTTATATGGATCACTATCCAAATGTTACCCATCTACAGCACAGCGTTGTGCACACAGTTTCAACTGCCTTAGTTTCTTTTGATAAAACATTTTCCTCCTGTACTTTGCAAGTTTGATTTGTAGCTTAACTTTTTAGTCCCTTTTAAGTCCATGAATAAATTTCAATCTCTTTTTCACAGTATATGCTAATCTGATTTGCATAAATGTGTGTTTTGTTTTTATTTTTAATCACTGCAAGATACAGCACATTTTGAACTATTTATACCTGTGGTGATGTGTATGTGTGTTTTTGCAGCAGTGGTCAGTGTGGAAATGCAGATGATGATATTCTGAAACTTGTTGCAGGGTCGTTCCAGAATCTCCCCGGTGGCTGATCTCTCAGGGAAGAGTACAAGAGGCAGAAATCATCATCCGAAAGGCTGCAAAAACAAATGGTATTACAGCCCCAGATGTAATATTTGACCCTATGGAGGTAAACTTTCATGTATATTAAAACTGTCTGCCTGATCCTCTGGTTACTATTCAAGAAAATCCATTTCCAGATTTGTTGTTTGGATTAAGGTAGTTCCTGTAACGTCCTAGGCACTTTCCAAACAGATAACAGGTGTTCACCCCATATCCTTCTTCTTTGTAAATCTTCTGAACCTCCATGACTTCCATTCCATGAGCACTCCAGCCAGGAAAAAAAACACATATCGGTGTTCTGCATTGTACCCGTTTGTGCCTTTTTCATTGTAGTCTCTTTAGGGCAGGCACTTTAATTTGTTTCATAGTTTACTTGTTGCTCTGTGGCTTGTACATACCCTGCATTAAGTAAACTATCTGAAATGCTGTCTTATCCCCTGTAATGCAGTAAATCTTCTCTGCCTGTTGAGAATGGACTCTGCTTCTTTATATGAGACAGCTGACACATGCCTGTGAATTCTCACTTCTCAGGGTACTGGAGCGTGGCCACATGGTGAGGAGATTTCAACATATCATACAAGATGGCCTTCACTTTCAGATTTCCCCCAGCCATTGATTTTTAGATATAAAGATCATTGTCCCAGACAGAGATGTAAAGGCCCTCGATGGTGAAACAATAAGAGAGCACATAGCAAAACAGGCAAAAACCTGGCCTTAAACTAAAGGGATGAATGAAAACCCATGGACCCCCACTTGATATTTAGGACTGTTCCTGGAGAAGGAGAGCCCCACTCACATGATTTGAGGACTTCCCCATAAAACTAGAGTCTAGCTACTTGTTTTACTGTTCTCTAATATAGTAGAGCCCTGACCACATAAGAGCTGTATCTTCCCTGAATAGGACCAAACCCAATCAGGTTACAGAACTGTGCTACCTTATTGGAGCCTTAAATCTCATGAGATTTCCAGCGCTCTCTGCCTTTGGGTAGGGCAGAGAGAGAGTGGGAACAGTCTTCTTCTGAGTCTTCAAATCCCATCTCTGACACCAAAGAGCCTCTGAAACATTCTGTTAACTTAAACCAATACAAAAGAAAAAATTCACAATCCTCTCTGGCTTAACCTTTGTTACTGCAGCACAAATGTAGCCTGGCAAAAAGTCTGCCAATGTCATATGGGGCTGGTATTGAATGTTACAGGGAGAGACTGTAACTCCTCAGATTGTAAGCAGGGATTCATTGCAGGGATTGGGTCTACTTCTGTGGTGGATAGTGTCAACACAGTCCTGATCCTGGTCAGGACCTCTGGGTACTACTGTAATATAAATATTTCGAAGCTCAGCATTTCTCTCAAAACCCTTTAGGGTGGAGTCATTATTATGCACCACTTTCCTCTTTCTTCTTCCCTCAGCACCACCACCATTTCCCCCCCTCCTGCAAGTTTTCTTTCTGTCTGAGCTGGGCTGAAACAATGTAGGATTTGAGGTGGGAAAAGTGTGTTAATATCCAAACTTGTCTCATTTTTGGAGGTCACGCTGACACCATTTGGGTCCCCCCTGGGTCCTGGAAGATGAGGGACTCCTGGACTTTGTTCAGTTAAGAAGCAGTGGGGTTTCAGATTATAGAGTTACATTCAAACATCATTTCTGTCTTATGCCAAATGATCGGCTCTCTCGGCCACTCCCATACCTTCCTTCTGGGACCTGCCCTGTCGAGGATTTCATTGTCTGTGTATCCAGCTATTGAGCAGAGCCTCTTCTCACGGATATCAACTGTTAGAACTTACACTACGTTCCTCTTTTTTAGTTTCCTGTTTGTTGATTTCTTGGCAGCTAATGGTAACACAACTGTATAGTTCTTAATAAAGATCATATGATTTATGAGAAAGGGTGGAGAGTTGCACTGCTGCAAGAAGTTGATGTGACATATTTGTCTTTAGGGGGCAGCTTGTTTTCAGGAAAACAAAACTCTGGCTCTTAATGCTACTGAAAATGTCAGGCTTTTTAATGAACGATTTATAAAAACAACAAAAGGACCCTGCGAGGTGCTGAGGCTCCAGAACTTGGGCTGCAGCCTGAGCCCGAATGTCTACACCACAATTAAACACCCCCTTAGCCTGAGCCCCATGAGCCCGAGTCAGCTGTGACAGGCCAGCTGTAAGTGTCTGATTGCTGTGTTCCCTCAGAAATAGTTTACATTCACCCAAATAGACTCATAGGCCTCGTCCAGACTAGGGGAGGAAAATCGATCTTAGATACGCAACTTCAGCTACGTGAATAACGTAGCTGAAGTCGAATATCTAAGATCGAATTACTCACCTGTCCAGACGGCGCGGGATCGATGTCCGCGGCTCTCCGTGTCGATTCCGGAACTCCGTTCGGGTTGATGGAGTTCCGGAATCAATGTAAGCGCGCTCGGGGATCGATATATCGTGTCTAGACTAGACGCGATATATCGATCCCCGAGCAATCGATTTTAACCCGCCAATACGGCGGGTTAGTCTGGACGTGGGCAAAGACTTTAAGGTCAGAAAGGACCATTATGATGGTCTAGTCTGACCTCCTGTACAACGCAGGCCACAGAATCTCACCCACCCTGTAACAAACCCCTAACCTATGTCTGAGTTACTGAAGTCCTCAAATTGTAGTTTGAAGACCTCAATCTGCAGAGAATCCTCCAGCAAGTGACCCATGCCCCATGCTGCAGAGGAAGGTGAAAAACCTCCAGGGCCTCTGCCAATCTACCCTGGAGGAAAATTCCTTGTTGACCCCAAATATGGCGATCAATTAAACCCTGAACATGTGGGCAAGACTTACTAGCCAGCACCCAGGAAAGAATTATCTATAGTAACTCAGATCCCACCCCATCTAACATCCTATCACAGACCACTGGGCATACTTACCTGCTGTAGCTATATCAGCCTTATTGAAAAGCTGCACTCACATTAGCTCAGATGCAATTTACAGTACATTGGTGAGGGTCTTTTGGTGTTGAGGAGTGAAGTTTAGGGCTGTTATTCTCATTAGTAATTCTTATTCATGCAGGTAGTTCCATTGATTTCAGTGGGACACATTGTGTGTATAAGGTTTCCTCACACTGAAGGCAGTTCTCCTACCATTTTTCATGTGGAAAGTATTCCCATTGAAGTCAATGGAACTTCTTTCATAGTAAGGTAATATTCTGTGAGTAAGGGAGGCAGATTCAGGCCCAGTAAGATTGCAGGATTAGGCATTATGTAACTTTTGACAGTTTATAGGATCAGAATCTCCAGTGCAGTTGGTTTATAGGGACTTGATTTGATATTAACTATTTTATATATTCTTACATCGAGAACTAGGGAATGCTGTGTTTGTAGCTACTGTTACAACAGCCTCAAAGATAACACATTCCTTCCATTCTCTGCATGTGCAAACCTCACGTTTATTTACATGCATCTCTCTATGCTTTGGCTGCAATTTAATCTCAGATTGACCTAGCTGAAAAGGATGTGGACAAACCAGAGATTTCCTCCGTCTCCAGGAACCAGCTTGTTGTAAAAACAAGAAATGTAGAACTGAGGCTGATCAGGAATTTGGGGTGATGTATCATAATATAGGGTTGGTCAGATGATAAAACCAGCGGTTGGATTGTCCAGCATACCTCTTAATTGTTGATTTGTATGGATTAAAGTAGTGAACCTTGTACCCCTAAAGTAACCTAATGCTGTAGGAGAAAATGCTTCTAAACAAAAACTTCTGAAACTTACAGTATCAGAGTGTACTGTAACATCGTCTGCCTAGTGCCTATTGAAGTGCCAGATATTGTTTAGTATTATTACTAACATGTTTAGGGAGTTCAAAGAGCCAGCATAAATCCTGTCTTTAGAATTTGCTGTTCTCAGCCATTTTGAATTTAACTTGAGAGGAGAAAGGAACCTCCCACACAATTGTTTTTGATTGCCTTCACTCAGTGTTAATCTCCACATATAGCAGTATATGGAGTGACGCTAATGTGCAAAAAGCTCTTCTTATTGCAGCTGTAGAAACGGAAGCTTTCGCCTAAACATAAATTGCCAAGGCTGGATAAAAATCATGATTAAAAATTAAATCAAATTATTGTTTCCGTGTTGATAGTTCTTTACTTCTCATTTTATAGTCTTGAATTGCTAAAGTGGATGCTTGTACTTATTTCCTTAATTGGTTTCCTAAAAAAAAAAAAATCCAGCATCATTGTTACTGTGAGAACCACACAAACTCAGAATGAAATTGTTAAGTAAATACCTTGTGCTATATTTCCAACCAACACCATCTTCTGATATATCAAATGTCCGTGAGTCAAGGATGCTGAAATGCTTTAACCAGGCTATTAAGGGTTTGCAGTTTGAAGTTAGTGGGACTTATGCTCCTAAGTCACTCACACGCTTTGGAAAATCCCTCCCTAAGATACTTACATATAGGTTTAGGAGTCTTAAATTAGTCAGAAAAAATTAGTTCACAAATAACTTTTCATCGTTAACACTGAAGCAATTTTGTTTTGAAGTGACAAAATTTGTATGCCAATAAAAGAAGTTTTGAGTTAAAATAGAATTTTACACTCTGATACGGCAAGTACTTATGCAGATTCTTAACCGTAGTCACATGAGATGTTCCACTGAAATCAAGAGACCATTCATGTAACTAAAGTTACATACCTGCTGAAGTGTTTGCAGGATCAGAGCCTTAACTTTCAATATTTTGTCTCTCGCTGATAACAATTTTGTTAAGAGACCCTACCAGTAATGACATTTTAAGAAATCATTTTATAAATTAATTATAAATTTTAATTTAAAGTTGTAATAGCACAAATTTTCAAATTAGTCTTACAAAGCCTGAACCAGATTTAAATCAGTGATTTAAAAAAAAAAATCCTGTGATTTAAATCAAGGGATTTAAATAATATAAAAGACTACCACTTCTCTTGGTAGTTTGTTCCAACGGTTAATTATCCTCACTGTTAAAATTTTGTGCCTTATTTATAATCACCCTAATTTAAATTTCTCTCTCCGTGAGGTGTCCTAAAGTCTATCAAGATGTTTACTGCAGTTCATATTGCTCATTCAGAATAAACATTTTGCAATAGAGAATTGGCTCTAATGACAATGTGTCCATGTATTTTTTTCCCTCGCTGCAGGAATTGACTTCCCAGAAGCAGGAGACGCACACCATTTTGGACCTAGTGAGGACAAAAAATATTCGATTTGTCACTATTATGTCAGTGATTATTTGGTAAGCAATAGTATACTCCTAGAACACACGAGTACGAAGGCCGCTGAATGATAAGTACCTGCTGTTAGGTTTTCTCTTTTTTACAGCAGTTTTTAAGGAAAAAGGAGGCACAGACAAAGTTATCAGCATAAAGCTCAAAGGCCAGTAAACTTCTGGCTAGTGCTACAAGATTCAGATTAAACAGGTTGGTTTTTCATTTAAGGATTACAATAAGTGACTTTTTTCAGTAACTGTTTAAAAAAAAAAGACTTGTGAGAAGAGTGAATATTGACCAATGTTGAATATTCTCTCTGCTCTCGAACTTCTTGCAGGGATGTCTGCTGCCATTGTAAAAAGTGCACGGCCCACTCTGCCCTCCAACGTCACTTCCAGCAGCCACCACAGAGTCTCTCTTAATGTGTTGGAAAAGCTGGCTAGCATCTCCTGCCCTACAAATAGTGTGCTCTGTATGTTTGAGGTATTAGTACTGGGAGTAGTATAGTATAGGGTGGCTGCAAATAAAGGGGTGCATAACCCATCACACATCTCAAACTATATGAGATGACTCTATTGCCTCTGAACAAGTGAGAGCCTCCTAATCAAATCCCTTTGCCAGGCTCTAGTAGGTGGGGCGGAAGTCTGAGGCCTGATCATCACATAGTGTGTAAATCCCCTACAAGAATGTTCTTTGAGAATCCATATTTGAGTATCAAGCTTTTCCAACATGACAGCCTAATGTAAACTGCATTAGCAGGGGGTGGTAGGTCTAGATTTGATGATGCTTTGAGCTCAGTAATACTTTTTTAAAGCACGGATTTGAATATATGGCAGAACAGCTGGGAATTCAGTCACAGGGCTCAAAGGGATAATTTGTGATAAGAACCATTCTTCTATCTCATTAAATTCTGTCAAATAATTATTGTTTATAAATTATAGCTTAGGTTGCCAGATCACACGAGGAAATCTGCAAGGCTGTAGTGCAGGGTTTCTCAAATGAAGGTCGCCGCTCGTGTAAGGAAAGCCCCTGGTGGGCCGGGGCCAGAGTGTTTACCTGCCCCGCCACGGTTCGCTGCTCCTGACCAATGGGAGCTGCTAGAAGCGGCAGCCAGTACATCCCCCTGTGCACAGACCCGGCAAGAAACTAATTGTCTTTTGGATAGCAAGCTCTTCGGTTATTTGTTACGTGTGCAGATAGCATTATAGGGCTTGACCTCCTTGAGGCTCTAGGCCAGGGATTGGCAACCTTTGGCCTGTGGCCCATCAGGGAAATCCGCTGGTGGGCTGGGATAGTTTGTTTACCTCCAGCATACGCAGGTTCAGCCGGTCGCAGCTCCCACTGGCTGCAGTTCACCGTTCCAGGCCACTGGAGTCCGCGGGAAGTGATGTGGGCTGAGGGATGTGCTGGCCACTGGTTCCTTCAACTCCTATTATCTTGGAACAGCAAACCACGGCCAATGGGAGCTGTTATCGGCTGAACCTGCGGATGCTGCAGGTAAACAAACCGTCCCGGCCTGCCAGCGGATTTCCCTGATGGGCTGTGTGCCAAAGATTGCCGATCCTTGCTCTAGTCCTTGATAAATAATAATGATAAAGGTGAGAGCTCTGTGCCTACTTGATTCATTCAGAGATTTCCCAGTACAATGGCTGTGACCTCCTCATTTCTTTAATGGTTGTCTCTTGTTGGTGAAATGTAACCTTCCTGCTCAGTGTCTCTCAAGATATCCTAGTTCTCTAGTTTATTACAGGCTCTCTTGTTGCTGAGCTACAGTGAAGTCCCAGTTTTGCTTTTCTGAGTACATTCCTCTCAGCACAGAGCTCCCTCTCCCCTTCCTTGTCTCTAGCTAATAATATCTAATGTAGGCCTCATTTTAATTTTGGAAACAGATTGAGTTCGCTGGTCAAGATTCCTAACTTTCATGCTAAGTCTACAATTATTTATTATTAGTAGTATGATTATTGTAATCACTCTAATATGGGTGTACCACTGCCCTTTACTTGGTGCATTCAGAAATCTTCAGCTGTATGTTAGAAACCCTCTATGCCAGCAACAATCAGAAGTTCTTCAGACAGTGTAGTAGGGTCCCAGTCTAAAAGTGACAAATGCATGAATCGTTTTTGCTAGGTCTATATTGGAGAGAAATTGACATGGGCATCTAGTCAATCAAAGGTAGTGGAAGCTGTTGTTTCAGGAGCTATAGTGAGGATCCAGTAGATTTGTGCTTACATGGACTCATGCATCAGCAGGGCTAACAAATGTCTCTGGAATCATCCAGTCGAATTGGATTCCTTTTTAAACTCAACAGGAATTTTTTTTAAAAAGTTGGTTTAAATTCAAGGGGAAAATGGACAGATAGATTCAGTCTCTAGAAGGCCTTGTCTAAGTCTGTAACACCACTGCATACAGCAATAAATCCACCTGAAAATTGCTTCAAAGCTGAGAGAGTTTGGTAAGCACTGATGTTCCTTACATAGGCAAATCAGTGTTAATATTTTGCACAGTAATTATGTGAGAGGCACTTGGCAGTCTGTGGCCATAGGAGACTGAGGGAGAGCAGGAACAAGTCTGTCTGTCTGATTCTTTCCTATTTTCTGTGTCTTTCAGGATGATAATCTCTGTAGGCTATTTTGGCCTCTCACTTGACACTCCTAACTTGCATGGTGATGCCTACATAAACTGCTTCCTCTCAGCGGTTATCGAAGTTCCAGCTTATATTATAGCCTGGGTACTTCTCCGAAATCTCCCCCGACGATATTCGATGGCTGCTGCATTATTCTTGGGAGGCTGCATCCTTCTCTTCATTCAGCTGGTCCCTCCACGTATGAACTTTTTAGCTGATATCAATCAGATTTTTTTAATGGGTAAATTCCAGAGCTTAGCACTGGGCAACCATGTGAGGTACTATGGAGGAGAAGAATCTTTCTCCAAAGCTATAGACCAAATGCAGATTCTCCTTACCCATCCTTGCCCTTTCCCTCCACATCCGCTTGCTGCTGCAGAGGGAGCTCATGTGACACAGGGGGTATGTCTCCACTAGATCAGCAGGTGTAATTTCCAGCTAAGGTAGACTTACCTGTGCTAGCTCTGATCGAGCTGGCGTACTAAAAATAGACGTGCAGCTGTGGTAGCACAAGCAGCGGGGCTGGCTAGTGGGATGGTATGATCATGTCTGAAACCCTAGGTTCATGCTCAGGGTAACTAGCCCCTCTTCCCACCTGTGCTGCCATGGTTACATTTCTATTTTTAGTACGCTAGCTCAGTCAGACCTAGCACAGGTATGTCTTCCTGGAGTGGAAATTACACCTCCAGCTCTAATATAGACATACCCAGTGTCAGATACATTCCTAAGCCTTTTCTTTCTCTAAAGTAAAGATAGTTTGTTCTCTTTATGATCTGTTAAGATTCAGACTCTAGTCTGGTTTTGCCCTAATTTACACCCTGGAGTCCCATTAAATTCATGGTGTGGGACAAGGTTTAGACCAAATGGAGTAGTCAATTGGGTGGCACCATAAGCTGGCATAATCCTGCAGAACTTGTCTCCAGAAGAACCAATTGTCAATGTTTTTCCAACTTCAGTCTCATTAAGAACTTGAATTTCAGGAGAGCTATTAGGTAACCTTTGTGATAAATAACAATACTAAAAATAAACAAGTGTCAATACTTTTTTAAAAAAATGAATGTTTGACAATTAAAACATATTTGAAGGAAGGTATCTCATACTTAGAACCCCCCTATTAAGTAGCCGCCTGCTAGGTACACTAGAGATTGTTACCATACTGATCTGTTGATGGCTTTGACCATGTATTTAGTGCTTGGTGTATAAACATGTTATTGCAAATCAAAGAATAAAGAAATGAAAAGGAGAACTGTCTTGCTTATTCTCCAAGAGTGACAGGTGGGTTATATTATTTGCTACTCCTAGTCTTTAAATCACCTGTACATTGATATGTGTTTTATTACAAAGCTCATCCCACTAACTAGGGTTGAACCAGGATCTTAGAAATACATTGCCAATATGTTTCTCCTTAAGCTGTCTCTCTGTTCTCACACTTTCTAGGTGGCAGGACTGGATGACCTTAGGAGAAGGATGTTTTTATTTTATTAAGAGTCTTTATGTTAAAATGAATCAACCAAGAAACCCCAACACTGGAATTAAGTAGATGAGAAGCAAAAAATAAAAATGGGGTTAATAGATGCAGTGGCTTGTTACAGTTTGACTGATGATCTGATTGGCTCTCCCTTTCAGACCTTCACATCTTGTCCATTATCTTGGTGATGCTGGGTAAATTTGGGATCACGTCTTCCTTTTCAATCGTTTACGTTTATACTGCTGAGCTGTACCCAACAGTTGTGAGGAATATGGGAGTTGGAGCCAGTTCCATGGCCTCCAGATTGGGCAGCATCCTCTCACCTTATTTTGTTTACCTTGGTAAGATACCAGCTATTGTATCTCCTGCCAAAGTGGCTAGTACTGAAAACAAAATCGAACAGCTGCAATGCTAGGCTGATTTCTGTAACAGTGAATCAGTGCTTCAGTTAAACCGCAGTATGTCTTTATAGTCATGCTCTCATCTTGCTGTGTAAAGTCCAGGGTATTTCCCTATATTTGTTTCAGATTAGTCAACAAATATGCTGTAACAGAATCTCAGCTGCTTCTACTCTTCTCAGTGAGTAACCTCAGCTCACATTTAGAAATTCTAACATTGCTCAATACTTTGTGATTTGGAAACACAGAACTTGAAGAAATTTATGCCCCTATAATAGGATCTGTATTTGGCCATTAGTTTCCTAAATAACGTTTGGCCTCAAAAAATCACTGAACAATGATATCTGCATATTAGAGTATCTCTTCATTAGGCTTCTGAGGCGACATCCTATCAGGATGAATGGGGCAGTTCACTCTCCTCTCTCAGCGTTTTTTTTTTTTTCCAGGCTGTCTGGAGACTCAGGGAAATGCCACTATGAACGGATCTTTACCATGTGAAAGTTATCTTTGCAACCATGTGGACTGTAGACTCAACTTTTTTTTAACATGTTTATATCTTGCAGCACAATGGTACTGCAATTTAGACAGCTGTATGTTTGCATTATACACAGGACCCAAATATTAACCACTGGTTCATCGTTGTGGTGATGTAAACCTGAGGTCAGCATGTCCTATGTTCTTTTAGGTGTCTATGACAGATTCCTGCCTTACATCCTCATGGGAAGCCTGACTGTGCTGACGGGAATCCTTACTCTGTTTCTGCCAGAAAGTTATGGTATGCCACTCCCAGACACCATAGAGCAGATGCTGCGAGTTAAAGGGTAAGTGTTACTTTCTAATCTTCTCTCTCAAGAAAATTCTACCATCTCTGAAAAGAATGTCCACATAAAATACAGTTCCCTCTTAGCTGTTTGATTCCTGGTTGTCTTTTGGGGATGGTAAACTAAAAACAAAATTTAAGATCTCAAATCAGCAATAGAATTGGCCAAATGAAACTCCCCTGAGTTACAGCAGAGATGACTATCAGCAACATGCTGTGCATACCATACATGGTGCTGCTGAAACTTGTTCACAAATTGGAGGGAGCTCTTAGAAGAGGAACAAAACAGTTTAAGGAGTTGTAAGGATTAAAGTATGAGAAACAACTGAACAAGCAAATTAAATGGAGCATGGGTAGGCATGCGTAGCTTGTCTCTGATGGGTTTACGCAGGTTTCATTAAAGGAAGAATTTAGCCCTACTAACAGAATTTAATTGTGATTCTGTGGACAATTCATGAGCCTGAATAGAATCCAAGTCATTCTTTCAGAGTTGGGTGGCTCTGTGTACATGAGTACACAGTGCCCACAGGAAATAAACATGAAAAATGAGCTATTTTATGTAGTCTTTTTAAGAGTATAACCACATTTAAGATATTTAACATAAACATCCTTGACAGGTAGCAAACATGGTAAAAATGTTGAAATGTTGTTTCATAATATGAAAGTTCATCATCCAAATAATTTCTCCTGATACGAGTATAGGTAAAAAGTCCCCTGGGTATCAATCGGAAGTGTTCAGCACTTTCAAATCCCGTGGAATCACAAGGTCATGGAGAGTTTTCAGCACTTCATTTTCTGATTTAGGAAGATGTTTAAGCATGAGAGTCATCCCACTGAAGTCAGTGGGATTTTAAAGTAAGGCACATACTTAGGTACTTTGCTGAATCAGGGCCCATATGGACAAACTTGCATTTAGGATTTTGGAGGGTACTGTTTTAATTAGAAATTGCACTATTTGTTTTACAGACTTAAGGACAGACAAACATCTAATAGCACAAGGATTTCAAAGGATGAAGAAGAAAGCCCAGTGATTCTTAAAAGCACTGCTTTTTGATGACACTACACTGTATACTTCATGATGGACTGAAAAGTAAATTGACTTTTCTTTTAATTTTCCTTCCAGAAAGAGCTAGTATCAACACTTTGTGTCCTGTAATTATAAACTTATTTATTAAATGAAACACTGTTTTCAGTACGTTCTTTTTATATGAACGTAGATACTGTATTATCCCTTCGTGAGATCTCCATCCACAGTTGTTTAATGTGTCATAAACACAGAACTATGTTGGATAAACCCAGTTTATAATTTTAAGAATGGCTATGACATTGTTGCTGTAGACCTCAATATCTAAAAGGTGCTTGTCACTGAGTGCTGATGGAGTGACTTCTGTCATTAGTGAGCTTAAGATAACTCATGTTAACAAGAATTAAAAATTGCCAGCTCTTTCCAAATTGTAAGAAAAGGCTGCCAGTGACACTAGATTTCTCGACATGCACAAACATACACATCTGCCCCTGGGCAGGGAGCTTGTTATAAAGTAACAAAGGTGGTGAAAATACCTGGCTTGGCAATTTTACATCAGAACATAAAGCATACACAGGTGGCTTTGCACATGATTAATTCCCGAACAAGTTCAGGGATGAAAAAAGAAAAACTTTGACAAATGAATTTGAAAACTTGAGTTTATTTTAGCTGGAAATGGATTGAGAAGATTTTCTTGGACAAATCATTTGCAATATTTGAGTTTTGCTAGCAAAGTAGTTCTGATTGTTTCAAATATCTTTTTATATAACCACAGGGCGAAGTTGTTTACATCTGGTATTGGGGTGTCCTATTCCAGGTGCTTATTTATTTTTAAAACTATAAATAGGTTTATCTGTATTTCTTTTATCCTTTTAGGATACAGTATGTAAGCTAATCCTTCTAAGTTTCTGTACAGTTTGATTCGGGGCATTATGTCTATTTTCAAAACTTTCTGTTTTGTTCTTTTTTGTCAGTTTCCTCAACATGGAGGGCTAAATTCCACTCTCAGGTGTACACTGTGCACCCACATAGAATTGAATATGAGGGAGTTACATGGGTATAATTAAGATCAATATTTAGCCTTAAGTCCTGGCCATAAGCTCAACTAAGAGCCAAGAATGTCATTTCACATGTTCTGTTTTCTCACAAATATCATGAAATCAGTGAAAAAAAATGTAAAGAGCAAAACCAAGAAATCGTGTTGAAAATCTGCCAAGAGCCAATTCCTTTGATTGCAGAAGCTGCCTTGATAGCATTTGTGTTTCAGGAAAACTTCTGTTTCTCTCTCATTTGGACAATGCTGAACGCATATTTCTTCACAATGGGACAGATCTAAGAAATGAATTTCATGAAGCATTCTGTGGTACTTTAACTTTTTTGGAACGGTTTAATGAATAGAGTCTTACCTTTCAGTAATCAAAGCTGTTAGAGGCTTTTCTTTCTGGAAAAGCAGCTATTTACAAACATTAAACATTTTACTACTGTGTTAAATTTAGCAGCAGCTAATTATACTGATAGCCAGGGTGCCTTATTCTCTCCCTGAAGACCATGCTGTAGCAACACATTTGGTACAGTGCCTCCTGCCTTATAGAAGTATGTTGTAAACCCTTCCTCTCTTTCTTGTCCTTACTGTGTGCATGCACATTGCATGTGCTGTATGTGTGTGAGTTGAACATGATCTGGTTCTGCCTGCCCACAGCTAAAGTTGTGAGATTTTATGTACCTTAGCCCTCTCTATTAAATCTCTATCAGATGTGCCATTGGTATGTCTTTCATCATCTGATGGATGTAACTGAAAGTTGTGTTTTGGGGTATAGAACTTGCAAATTACTCTATGTAAAAGGGAGCTGCAAGTAACATGCAAAGCCCCTATTAACTTTTAAAGGGAGATTCGTTGTTTCTTGCTCTGTCCTTCTACATTTCCTTGTCCTGTTAGGGCCGTTATGAGATCTTGAATGAGATTTGCAAAATTGACACAGGTCAATACCATAATGTACACTGGTCTCAAATCATCCACCACTGCCTTATAAAATCCACTTGGCAGGGACTTGTCACTCTTTGTCAAGACAAGAGCATCTCCTTTGAGTCTGCTTTGGGTAACTCTGATTACTGTGTTTTGGCTGTATTGGCATTTTCCCCTCCTAAAAATTGCACTTTGCAACATTCCTACCAGAAGGGCACAAACAGCCTCTTAGACCATATGTCTACACTTTGCACTGGGGGTGTAATGCCCAACTCTAGGAGACACGCCTGCGTTAGCTGGCAGTTGGCTAGCCTGCTAAAAACAAAATGTAGCTGCAGCAGTGCGTGTGGCAGGAGGGGCTAATAGCACCAAACACGTGGAATTACACCTCGAGGTCAAAGTGCAGACATACTGACTTTCTGTGTCCTATGCATGAGATCATTGGAATCTGTTCTAAAATATAACGTGAAGTCTTACAGCACATGGGCTTTTAACTGATGCCTACTCTAAAACTGGAATTAACTCCTAGCCAAGGTCTGAAATGCCCTTAACACCTCATTTAGCTGTTACTTTCCTCCACTGATTTATTCCATTATGTCACTGGACAATGAGATTTTCTTTTTTAAATGTTCCAATGTTTACTGAGCAATCTTGAGGACAATGGTTAAGCCAGCTGAACGGGGAATTTCTCAGTTGTGATGCAAGGCAGATATACCATGGCAATAATTAACAATTCTGATATCACAGCATGTATTTTAATGCACATTAGTCTTCTAAATATGGAAAATATAACACAAAATATCCTCCATGCTTCTGCAGAGTGTGTGGATATTTATGCCATATATACTCGTTCATAAGCCAAATATTTTTGGTAAAAAAGTGATGCATCAAAGAGCAGGGGTTGGCTTATAAACAGGTCTACACCAAAATTTGATGATTTTAAACTCTATGGAATCATTGGATTAAATATCTAATACATTGTCATTTTGTTTACCTGGAGTGTCTGCAGGCATGGAGCCCCTCAGCTCCCTGTGGCTGCGGTTTGCCGTTCCCAGCCAATGGAAGCTGTGGGAAGTGATGCATGACTTCCTGCAACTCCCGTTGGCTGGGAATGGCGAACCGTGGCCACAGGGAGCTGAGGGGCTCCATGCCTGCAGATGCTCCAGGTAAACAAAACTTCCCGACCCACCAGCGGCTTATCCTGATGGGCCAGGAGCCAAAGTTTTCCAACCCCTGAAATATAGGGTCAGCTTATGAATGGGTCATACAGTTTTTGCTATTTTTACATAACCATCTTGGAGGGGGTCGGCTTATAAACGAACGGGCTAATGAATGAGTATATACGGATTAATCTGATTCCCATTTGACAGTTTACCCAATGCTCTGTTTTCACAACTGGTTATGTTAATGGGTGGCACTACCCACCTGGGTTATTTTTCTGTATGACTCAGTGGATAGTGAAAAGAATGCACTAATTTTAGTAAAATAAAAACCAGCTCAGAATCTAACAGAAATATTCCTCCTATTTTCTTTTGGAGGTATATGTTAATAAGATCAATGTGCAGGTAAAGAGAGTCACAGATAGATAAAATCTAGACTAGAGGAACACTGAAAGTGATTACCTGAACCAACAGTGACATCAGTAATGGCAATAGAAGGTAAGGTCTGGAGGGGCTTACCATAATTGTAGGTACTTGTAGAACATTTTGGTGGCACCATATTGTATCTAAACTTTGGCAGACTCATTTTGAGTGCTACATGTTCAGACCTTTGTAGCTTCAAGACATCTTATCAGTAATGGTCTTTAAAGATTCCGTTGGCCTGTCACTTGTTTTTAGTGTTTTGTAGGTTGGGGTTTCATTGGGGCCTTCTGAACTGCTCTGAATATAACATTTTTACAAACTGAGATTTTTGGAAATGCTCCATTCTTTCTAAAAAAGCCAACATGTACATTTAATAGAAGCCTTCCTCCTTCCATGAATCACTTTCTAAACCAGAAAGACCCCTGTCAAAGTAACATTAGAATAGGGTCCTTTAGTACTAGGTAGAGTTCCAAGGTGTGATCATCAAGGTGCACTGTGTAATTCCATCTGCTATTATGTAAAGGCTTTTAAAATTGTACCATTTTTCATTTTTACAAGTACGTTAGTTAACAGCAGATATACTGTACAGAACATAAATATGTGGCTATAAAGAAGACTTTAACTGTGCTTCAGTTAATAACTCAGGGCCCTGTTCTGTCATCATTACCTTAGTCTGTGGGTAGTCCTATTGCTTTCCAAGGATTAAAGTACTGCATTGGAAGGGTGGCAGAATCTACTCCTGAATGAGAGGTTGTGCTAAGATGGTAAATTCACTGTAATATTTACACCAGGGTAGTATGCAAAATGGATTCAGGCTGTCTTAAATCTACAAAAGCTGGAAAATTCAGAATGGCTCATGCATTCTTTTCCTCGTCTGCTAGGAATCGCTGCCTGTATGGTACGTAAGATTCCTTGCTGATAGACAGCCTCCATCATCGCTATGAGAGACATGGCATAATGGTCATGAGCATAGGGCTAGGATCCAGGAACACCCAAATTTTAATCCTGGCCCTTTATCATTTTGGACAAGTCACTTTGGCTTTGATACCTCAGTTTCCCAGTATCTCCAGTAAAATGGAGATAATACCACCTCTCAAGGGTGTTGGAATTAATGAATGTTTGTGAAGAGATATGTAAATGCTCAGGATGATTATCTGCCATTTCTGAGCACTAGTTAGGATTTTTAGCTTTACTTCTCAATCTGGCTATGAATTTAACATTATAATATAGTGTTAATTTTAATTGGTTATTGTTTTGTACCACCTGCTGCCAGCTGATCTCGGAGCATTTGTGATGTTAGCTTCACCGGTGCTGGTACGCCACCCCCTTTTGTTCTCCTAAATTACAGATTGGGAAAGAGAAGGCACAAAGAGGAGGTGACCAGGGCCCTATAGAAAGTCTGTTATAGAGCCAGGTGTAGAACCTGGGTTTTCTCATCCCCAATCCTGTACTTTCACTTGCAAACTCCTTCTCTGGTGCTACGTAAAACCGCACTTTTGAGAGTGCTTCCTTTTGAATATAGGGCACATTTAAAATTTACATTATTCTCCCAAGTGTATGGTGAGACTGTCTTCTTTCGATAGCTTTTCATTTGTTCAGAGGATCCATAATAATACCACGGCCATGGTGTAGATGTCTTGGAAACTGCTTGCCATTGGTGCAGTAGATGCCTGGCTTGACACCACAGCTGTGCCCTTTATGTCCTGGCTCCAAGTGGCTCAGCCATTATTATAAATTGCTCTCTAAGGCCCTAAGCCTGCAAGCACTTAAGTAGCTTCACTCACTGGACTAGTCCTATTGAACTCGGTGAGACTCCTCCTGTAAATAAAGTTGTCTGTGTTACTATTGGTAGGATTGGGGCCTTAAACTTGGACAGCTGGAAATTATTTGATCACAACATGAAATCAGCTTAGATAGCGTAGTGCCTTGCTTGCAAATGCATCTTGCAAATGCATCTTGGGGCACTTTATGATACCATTTATGCCCAGAGCCTTGTATATAGAAAGCCAAATATTTTCAAAATCAAAGTGGTTTCTTCTGTGAATGTAAATATTCTCTAAGTATAACAAGGTTGATTTAAAATAGTTGATTCTTAAAGCATTTTCCTGTAAAAATTGTGATATAACTATTTGTAATATTCTGAATAAAATCATTCTAAAGATAACTCCAAATATGAAGTGTTGTCCTGATGTTCTTTATGCCTTCATGGTTTTTTTCTTTATTCATTAGTCAGATGAAATATGGACTGTCCTGTGCCTTTTTGACTACCCCTCCTCCCTTTTTCAAATCTTCCAGGCCTTGTCATGCTTCATCTCACATGGCACAATGCCATTTCTCATGGATTTCAAGTCAAGTTTGCTCTAAGCAAATGTCACACTTAGGTCTTCACCAAGGGGAGCATTGTCAGTTTCCACAGCCAAATGAGTGCTGGCTGCAGGCTTGCAAAGAGGTGACTGGGATGCAAAGGAATTATGTAACCCATGCCTGCCTGGTGTGGTCCTTTGTCCCCATCCAGAGATTGAGTAGTCTGCTACAGCCTTGACTAAGAGCCATGTGGTTTTTAGCTCATGGAATAGAGGCTCATACACTAAGCTTCAGTGGTCCCAAGTTTGATCCCATCCACCTGCCAATAACCGGGTTCTGTCAGCGTTACAATAGCAAGAACCTGAACTATACCAGGAATATATTCCGTACCAGCCCTTCCTCCACAGATGTTAGTTAATCAAGGGTATGTCAACGCTTCAAGCCTGGGATGTAATTCCCAAGTCAAGGAGCCCTACCCATGCTAGCTGTGATGGCACTAGTATGCTCAAAATAGAGTAGTCGGGGTGGTGCGAGAAGTGGGAGAGGCTTGTCACTCCAAGTACATGCCTTGTGTCTCAGAAAGGTATGTCCTCTGGGCAGCTAGCCCCTTGTGCCACCGGGGCTGCACTCTGTTTAATCTGCTCACGCTGCAAATTATACCCTGAGCTTAAAATGCAGACAGACCCTAAAAGAGAGAGGAAGTTTCTTGCTAGAGCGTCCAGTCAGGTATGTATATTGTCTACCAACAGATGGCAGCATTCACTCAGCTCACTGTGTCTGTAACAGCAGTTGCTGATGTCTAACTCATCCATTCAGACATTCTACATATAGCACCCAATAAATGATTAAGAATTTTACTCAAGATTCACATATGCCAGTGTACATGAGCCCATCTGTTGTCCTCATTTCTAGAGGTTCTGAGCAGCCTGAAATCCCATTTAAGTCAATGAGAGGGGCAAGTGCTCAGCACTTTTTGAGAATCAGACCATGTAACTCTATAGTAGGACATGAATGACTCTCTTTAGAATTGATAAATCTGTATCTCGCATCACCTGACTCTCTCGCTTTTTGTCTCCTGCACATACTCTTCCCAATGCCCTTTATTACCCATTCCCACTGCTAGGTTCCTGAACAGATGCTTCCCTGTTAGGCCTTTGCTATTGTCATTTGCAGCAAGAGCATCAGTAATTCTAATTTGCTTACAAACGCCACAGATCTCCTGGGAATCTTGCTCTGAGATGCATTATACAAAGTCTTTCTGAACTGCTACTGTCATAGCCTATGGCAGTAGTTCTCAATCAGGAGCATACAGGAGTCTTCCAGGGGGTAGGTCAACTCATCTAAATATTTGTCTAGTTTTACAGCAGGCTACATAAAAAGCACAAGCAAAGTCAGTACAACCTAAAATTTCATACTGATAATGACTTGTTTATACTATATGCTGAAATGTAAGTACAATATTTATATTTCAATTGATTTATTTTATAATGATATGGTAAAAATGAGAAAGTAAGCAATTTTTCAGTATAGTGTGCTGTGACAGTTTTGTATTTCTAGGTCTGATTTTGTAAGCAAGTAGTTTTTAAGTGAGGTGAAACTTGGGGGTACCCAAGACAAATCAGACTCCTGAAAGGGGTACAGTAGTCTGGAAAGGCTGAGAACTACTGGCATACAGGTCAAAACTAGATGGGTTGTTTCTTGCACAGCCTGAAATAGATGAGTCATGCAAGTTGTTCCACTGAATGGCCAAGATCCCCAACATTTGTCTTTCTGACTCATGCTGTATTATATTGTACCATTCTTGAAAAGCAGAAATAACTACCAGAAGCAAAGTTAGCGCTTGTTATTGTCTTTCATATAGTAGAGGAGACTAGGAGAGGCCAGGAAACTGGGAATAGCATCATAGGTGCTGGAACTGGAGGTGCTGCCACATTCCAGGGTTTGAAGTGGTTTCCATCATACACAGGGTGTACAGTTTGGTTTCAGTGCTCTCAGCACCCCCACTACACAAATTGTTCCAGCACCACTAAATAACATACACTTTCACCTATATCATCACTTCCCATTTGGCCCAGCTTGGTATATGACCGGAAGTTGCAATCTGATGGCTGTTAGGTGGCTGCTACCTGGAAAAGGTATCCGAGCAGTTCCTAATAGATAAATGGTGTCTTCACCATTGAGGGAAAGAAAACCACTATTACAATTGACATCTCTATTGTTAATCTAGCAGAGAGGCCAAAAACTGAAGATACGTAGAAACTGAGAAAACTTTTCCCAGAGAGGAAAAAGACATCAAAATACTAGATTTATTCACCATTAGATTCAATGTTTTAAAGAGATGTCAGATTTGGGTCCTATAATATTTAAACTAGGATTGACTAGCAGGTGTGTGCTTAGATGTTGTATGTTTAAACTAATCTGAATGAGTTTGGACGAAACAGTTATTCGTTATTTTGCCCCATAAAGTGTGGTGGTTAATGGATTTATCTTTTTGTTTTCTTTAAATCCCAAAGTCTGAATTCTTGGTCTGTTGCTAGAAACCAAGTGGATCATACTTTTTCTCTTCTTCTGGTTTACCACTGTTTGTGTCTCTGGACCCTACTTTTTTGATCCTACTATAGCCACACCACACTTAAGTTTTCTTCTCTCCGAAGTATTAAATCAGCAGATAATTTTTAAACACAGTTACCATATTTGCCTAAGCAATTTATTGGTGATAGTTAAGTTTGGTAAACTCCTGTTTAGGTTTGAAGTATCATTATTACTTGTGTTACCATCAATGGCTAGAAGCCCTAGTCATGGGCCAGGATCCTAGTGAACTAGAGCCAGAATCTCCAGTGGTTTGTATCCAAATTAAATTCTGGTTAGAGTTCAGTCTGAGGCCAAATCAAGGCCCGTCGTGTGTTATCGTGAGATTTCTGTTATCTTTTAGCAAAATCTCTCAAGAATTTAGTTCATGCAAGCAGCTCAGACTATGAGAGGCAGCAAAGAGTCCTGTGGCACCTTTATAGACTAACAGACATATTGGAGCATGAGCTTTCCTGGGTGAATACCCACTTTGTCGGATGCATGCACGAAAGCTCATGCTCCAGTACATCTGTTAGTCTATAAGGTGCCACAGTTCTCTTTGCTGCTTTTACAGAACCAGACTAACACGGCTGCCCCTCTGATACTCAGACTATGAGATCTTTCTTCTGAAAAAGTAGGCCTTGTTCCATTTTCGAAAGTGTCTTAGACTTTTGGAGCCTCACAGAAGTTTCACTGAGATTTTCAGAAGTCTCACTGAGACTTAGGTGCCTAGGACCTATGTCGTTTTTGAAAATTGGCCTTAGGCTCCCAAGTCATGTAAGTGCTATTGAAAATATTATCCCTTGTCTACTACCTTAACCAAAGAGCATCTCCCCCCCCTTTCTTAGCCTGCTAATGATTTACAGTCTTTAAATAGCTTTTTGGATTTATTTTTTAAAACATTTTTCCTCTTGGATTTTATTCTGTGGTTTCAATGTTTATATCCTGACCCTACTCTGCTCTCTGTATTTGTACTGGATACATCTGTTGGTTGGGAAACTGTATGCAGCAAAATAGCAACATTTATTTAAAAAAGGGAGCCTACAGTAGTTACGAGCAGCTGCTGCAGGCAAAGTGTGAGAGCTTTGGCCCAAGAGCCATGCTGTTGTAAGAGCTGCCTGAACGGGCCGTAGTTGTGACTTGTAGCACTGTGTTCTGGCCCAGAAAAAAGAGCCATGTTTTGGGAAAGTGATGTGGTTGGTCTCAGAACATCAGCTTACCTGCTGGGAGCTGTCTTATTGCTTTGAATTGTGGGTAATTCCTCAATATAAGACCAGTGAGCAGCATTCTGAAAATCCAGGTGAAGATATGACAGCCCGTGAGAGAGAGAGCGAGCAGCAGAAAACCTGCTCATCTGAGTTGGCCAGATCCTAGATATAAATGTACATGTCTCCAGGGAAACATCTTTCTTATCCCTGTGACCTCTTGTGCTCACAATACTTAGCCTGGTCACTTATATCTCTTTACCTGCATATCTAAAAGCTAGACACAGTCTCAGTTTGCTAATATTGTCATTGTCTCTAATTCCTCAAGTATCTTTACTTAGAGACTAGGTAGCTAATATGACTGATTAACAGGAAGTGCCCAGGGACACTAACTGACTGACTAATCCCTCAGACTATAAATAAAATGGTTTTAAAGCACCTAGTCATTAAATGAACTCCCTTGGTAATGGCACTGTGCTGCCTGAAGCAGTGCAGGAGAAGTTAAACAAAACACTACTAAGTGTGCAGTTTGCACAGAAGAAGGCTGGGTTATTGCCTAAAGTACCAGTTTTCTTTTTTCAGACATTCCCAACTTAAGTCAGTGATATCAATGAGTGAGGGAGATGGTCTCTTTCTCTCTTGTCCTGCAGTTTTGAACAGTTTGGTTTCTTAAGGGATCTTAATTGCTTCCATCTGGAAGTGCAGAATGGTTCTTGACCCTGGGATGAACTTAATTCATTTCCTTCTGACTTACTCATTAACCGTCTTGAACCATGAACAATCTCAAGGCTCTTAACATTGTTCTCTAAGCCACCAGGATTCAGTGTCTTTCCTTATTCTTACAATTGCAGCTCAGGGTAGAAAAATCCACTTTTAAGGCATGAGACTTATTTAGCACATGATGTCTGTACTACAAGTATCTTCCAGGAGTGCTTCCAGGAGCACCCAACAGGGACAAGCCCTAAGTAGATTTATTTTTTAATTAATTGTCTTTCTAGCGTGGGGTTTGTGTCTCTTTCACTGTAAAACTGAAAGTAATATGGAAAATTTGGCATTTATAAGGCTTGGATAGGAATTAAGTCCTTTTGGTGGCACACCTAGGGTCCCAAATATGTTTTACAATGTTACCTAAGGGCTTCTGCATCATACTGAGTTACTATCTGCAGCTGAATGACATTGTGCAGATTTCAGCCATGTACAGAGCCTCCTGCTCTTGCTTGAAAGATAGTTATTCTTTGGATGGGAACTTGTGTAGCTGTATTAATCCAGTTTGCAAGTAAAGAAAGCTTGGTTTTAGGAAATATAATTGGACGACGTAACTTGTGGGGTGGAACCAGAATATTCACAGCAATCACCAGTAGGTTGCAACTCCACAGAGCTCATTTTATCGGTGTTGCCTACTAGGAGAACCGGCACTAGTGTTTTTAGCGCCCTAGGCGCACGGCCATTTCGCCGCCTCGTGGCTCTGGTGGAGCTGCCACAGCTGTGCCTGTGGGAGATCCACCAGAGCCACGGGAGCAGCGGACAGTCAGCAGGAATGCCTGCGGCAGCTCCACTGGAGCCGCGGGGCCAGGGGACCCTCCGCAGGCACGACTGCGGCAGCTCCACCGGAGCCGCCTGCCGCCCCCCGCCGGCAAAATGCTGACCCCCAATAATCCTGGCGCCCTAGGCGATTGCCTAGGCTGCCTAAATGAAAGCCCTGGCCCTACCTACTAGCTTCGCTTCTAACCAGGCTTCACCCTTCGTAGGAATCATTTTCTTCCACACTCTTTCCCCAGAGTTAGGGTTAGGCCATCGCTTTATATAGCTGTAAACAGACATCTCAGAGGAAGGTTATTGTGTTCTCATTTGAAATACATCCAAGGGCCACCCTGTCCTAAAACTACCAACCAAGCTTTAGTAATGATCTGTCACGGAGCTGGTATAATTTAGCTAGCATGTGAGAGCTGGGGGAAGTGTTATACTGTGATAAAAGGTTATTTAATGATAGCCAAGTTAATACAGTTGGTTGTCAAAAAAATAAGATAAAGAGGACTTTATTTAAACTGGAATAAACAGAACTGGGTTCCACCTACCTCTGACAACATTAAATAGAAGAATATGTATAAATAAAAAATTATAACAGTTTGAATATATATACACACACACATTATAATTTACTACTAAGTATACTTAAATAAATATGTCCCTCTAAATAAAGAATTATGTGTACATCTGTGTGTGTGTAAGCAGAGTCAGGATGAGCTCCACCCTGACATCTGGTGGTGAATTGTGGTGAGTTGTGGAAAAGAACTTCAAGGGCTGGGCTTGTTTGCATAGGCACACCCACCCTGCCTAGCATGAGCCCACAGCCGCCCAAATGGTCACTTTGGCTGCTGTGGGATCCCCAGTTTCTCTGTTATTGAGGCAGGAAGAATAAAGTGTTGTTACCCTGATTATGTGAATCAAGGCCAGTGGAACTGTTTTATGACAGAGGGACTCTCCATCACCTAAGTAGCACTCACTAGACAAGGGACATGGGTTCCAAAACCCAGTAAATGGAGAGAGGGTGGGAGTAGGTATTTGTACCTGATGAGATGGGTCCCTTTTGAGGGCCTGAAACACCAATTGCACCTTCTCCAGCTCTCTCTACTGTTGAATAGCAGAGCTAATTTTGATTCTATTAAGAATCTAGTTACAGACTGCTGTGCTGAACTTGCTTTGGGCCAATGGCGCACCAGCACTGGGGCTCCTCTACTATGAGCTGAAATCACTAAAGAGCTAAAATTATTAAGAGCTGAAATCACTGAGTGCTGTGTTGACTAGTGGGGGAGCCTGAAGATATATTAAGTGGCTGGCAGAGCGGAGCAGTTTGTGGGACAGTGGGAGCAGCCCACTGGCAGCAAGTGGAGCAGAGCAGAGCTGAGCAGTTTGCGGGATGGTTGGAGCAGCCCATGAGATGGTGAGTGGAATGAAGTGGGGCGGACCGGAGCAGTTCGTGGTATGGCTGAAGCAGCTCACGGGATGGCTGGTGGAGTGGAGTGGCTCATGGTGAAGGCTGCTGCAGAGCCCTACAGAGGGGAGGGGCGGTCGGCCTCGAACCATGTAAGGTGCTCCTTAACACCCTGCATGCCCTTTCCCTTCCCCATTTCCACCCAGGCTAAGGGGAGAGTGTGTGGGGGGTGAGACTCTGCAGATAAACTTTTGAACTCTGGGGCTGCACTGACCAGGGACAGAGACTTTTGGATTGTTGGACTTTTGGGTGATTTTTGGGTTGCTGGATTTAAGACCCCGAGGGGAAAAGGATACTTACTTGGGGGTGGGTCTTTTGCTCATTGTTTGTATTATGAATCCTGTTTGTGGTGTTTCCCCAACATAATGCCTCATTGTTTCCCTCCTTTATTAAAAGGATTTTGCTACACCCAGACTCCGTGCTTGCGAGAGGGGAAGTATTGCCTCCTAGAGACGCCTGGGGGGTGGTGGTATGTAATTGTCCCAAGTCACTGGGTGGGGGCTCGAGCTGGTTTTGCATTGCGTTATGGAAATGGAACCCCTAGATACTGAACCCGGCCCTTGTTGCTGCCAACTCACACAGGCAGAAGGGTTATATGTGCATAGACTGTTATAGGTGGTGGTTGTTGTTCTTTTTATTTAGTTCAAGGTTTTCCTTTCCCCAGATCTCTCATTGGGTGTTGTCTAATGCCCAAGTCAGTCTTTGAGCCTCAAACACCTCTTGTGACATCCTGAAGAGATGGATCTGACTCCAGGGGTGCTTGCTTGTAGGGGTGCACATTAGACTAGACCCACTGGATGTAAAGGGCCTTTGGTTCTCCTGTTCCAGATCTCTGGGACCACCTGAATCAAGGATAGGAGACAACCAATCAGGAGCACACCATCAAACATGGACTGACCAGCCAACTTTAAACTAAAGGGACTTTCTTCTGAATGTCTGTCTATCCTACTCAACCTTAGTCTCTTTGCTTACTCTTGGTTTCTCTCAAGTCCCACTTTCCCTCCATCTCTCTGACTATCCTCTCCCGTCCTCTTGTTTCTCTCCATTTTCTCTCTCTCTCTGCGGCTTCCCACTGCCTGCCTCTGTCCCTCCACTGTCCCCCTCTTCTCTCCTAACTGTCACTTCTCCCTCCGGGCAGGGGGCTACCTCCTCTTCATAGAAAAATGACAATGCATTCACCCTGAACACACCCTAAGTCACATTTCCCCATACAAGGTTGAGTCCCTTTACCATATTTACATACAGATAAGGGCAGGGGAGGTTGTTGGTGCTAAGACTATTTTTGTTTTGGTCAACAATTTTTCTCTAGAGCAGATTAAAAAATGGAGAGTTTTCCTTAGAAAAAGTTGATTTTTCATCAGAAATTTGAAAGCCAATTTTTTTTTATTTTTTTGACAGGAAAAAAAATATTTTCCAGAGAAAGCAGAGATTTGTAAAAAATTTCATTTAGTTGTGAATCCAATTTTCCATTAACAAAACAGTTGTGAAGGAAAATGTTTGACCAGCCCTGTTTCTCGCTGTTGCTGCCAATGGCGGATGCGCTAGGAGAAAGAGGGCTCCAGATAGAGCCAACGCAGTGCTTAAAACCCCACTGATAGCCAGTTCTATGCCTACGCTAGCACTCGCAGTACAGAAGGTTCTCTGGCAAGAAGCCTAACGTAGACAGGGCTGTTGTGATGTACTGTTGTGACTCAATGTTTGCTGTTTAGCCACATCTCCATACACTGGCTCCTCCATAGTTGTGAAGATGATTCTGGAAGGAATGAGTTGTGAAAATCTATTACCTTCTTCAGGGCTTAAAATGGATGCAGAGAAGGGTGGGGTCTGCATTCCTTGGCAGTGCCCTGCCTTTAGCTCATGAGGAAATGTTAGGCCCCAGACATCACCGGTATTTATAGCACCGGTTTCCCAGCGAGCATCTATCTCAGACTCCCCGCCACCTCCCTGGCCTTGGAGGTCTGTTTTATTTTTTGGCCCTGTCCACAAGACATACTTCTCGCTCCCTGCTTGTCTCTCTCAACTGCTCCCTATCCTCTTCTGTTTTATGCCTTCTTCCTTTCTAACTCTTCCCATAGACCACGTTTCTGTACGCAACTTGTTGATCCCTAATTTCCGGGTGCTCCCAGCCAGCTGGGGGCATCAGATCAGAGTTTAACATGCCCGTCCCTTAAAAAAAAAAAATTTCTGTGCAGTTGCTTTCAGTGACATTTCTGTGTCATCTGTAAATGAACCAAGTAGTGTGGCAGAAAGATATTATTTAGGGTTATTAATAAGGACAATAAGAATTTTAATTATTGGGTGGAGATGCTTGTAAAATCTCTCTACACTTTCTAAATAAAAAGGGAAAAGAGAATCAGGCTGAGTTTCCCAGGCTGGAAATGAGAGCCAGTCATGAGGACAGGAAACCTAGAGATACCAAAGTTGCATCAAAACCAGGCCATTGTGCATGGTGATCAATAAGGTCAAAGGCTTTATGCAACCCATCAAGAAAACATTTCTCTGACTTAGCAGAAGGGATTTTCTCCTATTACCAAACCTGAAACTCTAATTATACTGTCTTCTACCCCCACAGAATTTGAGTTCCTCCTATCCTGTCCCTCTGATATGCTTTGGGGTTCTTTTCTCTCCTCCCCTACCCATTCTGCCTGTCTCCGAGTCTGAACAGTGTGAAGTATAATAATCCCTGGGAACATTCTGTGTACCAGGTTGGATTAGATCCTAGGCCGTTGCTGCACCTCCCTCCTCCTCACTTTCACTTTCCCCAGCCACAGCTCGCTCTTCCCTCCCCCACCTATATTTTTGGAGAATGCTGCCTAAAGGAAAAGTGAAAGTGACCAGCCTTTGTTTTGACTGCGGAGAAGAACAGCCCAGTTGGGGTTCACAGCCTGTGGTTCGCACCTCGGGAACAAAAGCGACAAGACTCGGCCTCCGAATGGGACTGTGCTAAGTAATGGGATCCTAAACACATCTGGAAATAGCAGTGAACCTGTGGGTGCAGCCTGGACCAGACTAAGCATCTGCCCCTCTGCCTGCTCTGTCCTACCCCCACCCGTTGGCCACAGTGGCTCCCTAAAGATTATGCTGAAAGGAGGAGATGCATGTGCAGGTAAAGTGTTTCTTTGACTTGATTCCAACTGGGGGCAGCCCCGAGGAGATCTCATGCACCTGAGACTCAGCTCAGAGTTTGTATCCTCCATTGATCCTACAGGGGAACTGCGACGAGGAAGAAGAGGGTGCTGAGAGAAAGGAGGGGGCTGGGTGGGAAGGGTCAGAGAGGAAGGACAGAGGAGTTGGAGAGGGGGCAGAGGGAAGGGATGAGGTGCAAAGGGAACCTGAGGAGGCAAAGAAAAGGGAGGCATGGCAGGGGGACCAAAGGAGCACTAAAGAGAGCAGAGGGAAGGGATGGTGGGAGGGGATGCTGAGGGAAGGGAAGGGGCAGAGGGAAAGGAGAGGGGGAAGGGAGAGGGAATGAGGGCAGCCAAAGGGGCAGAGTGATGGGAGGGGAGGCCGAGAGAGCAGAGGGAAAGGATGGGTAGGAAGGGAAGCTGGGGGGCTGAGGGAAAGGATGGGTAGGAAGGGAAGCAGGATGGGCAGAGGAAAGGGAGGGTATGAGGGGGGCCAAAAGGGCAATGGGAAAGGAGAGGGAGTGGGGGGAGGCTGAGGGAAGAGAGGGGGCAGAGGGAAAGGAGTGGTGGGCAGGATGGGGGGTAGAATTTCTATGGAGCAGCAAGTGTAAGGTGTTTTTTTGTTGTTGTTCCTAGCAAACCGTTCCTGTAGCTAATTTCCATTGTCCATTGGAAGGCTGGGGTGGCTCGTTATTAGCCTGATAGCTTCTGTTTCTCTTCCCAGCCCTTGGGCTGATACAGGTGTGGGTGAAGCAGATGTCTACTTGTCATATCACACTGTATTAGAAATCAGAATTCCCTCCCAGGGTCAGGGGATTTGTGTTTGAGTCTGTGAAGCATTTAGGGCTTGTCTAAATGAACTTTAGTTTGCAGCAAACTAGAGTGTGAATCCACTCTGCGCTAGCTTGCCACAGACTTACTGTTCACGTAGACACTGCTGACATGATCAACAGTTCTTTAGTGTGGCTTGATCTAGTCCTCTTTGAAATGGGACTAATCAAAGCACACTAAGGGACAGTTGATGCATGTCAGCAGAGTCCTCGTGGACAGTTAATCTGTGGCAGGCTAGTGCAGGGTAGAATTACGCCAGTGTTCCACTTTGCTGCTGCTGCTCAGTGATTTCTCAAGAAGCAACATAAGCAACATAAACTAGCATCTCTCTCCACTTCCCTCCCCAGGATTTCGAGTAGCGGCAACAAAATTGATCATTTATATTAGTTACACTCCGCTGTTGCTTGGCAGATCTGTGAATAGCAGCAGAAGCATGGGAACCAGCTGTTTACAGATTCAAGAAATCACTCATTTACACTCAGTTCACATTAGAATGTCTTTGTGACCATAAGGGCCAGTAATGTGCATTTATATTTAAAAAAAAAAAAAAAAAAGCTCTTAAATTCTGCATAAGTTTGTGGCTGCCTCCCTCCGCACACATGAGCCAATGTTCACAATTCCTCATTAACAGGTACATTTCTAAAGCCAGACTCACTGTGCATTTGTAAAACCAGATACCATGGTCCTTACACTAAGCAAAATGTATTGACTTTTAGGGCTTTAAGGACTGCATCAATAGAAATTAGAGAGAGAAAAGTGCCCATTATTTGATGTCTCTGGTAAGGTGACCAGAGGTCCCGATTTTATAGAGACAGTCCCGATATTTGTGGCTTTTTAAAATATGGGCTCCTATTACCCCCCATCCCATCCCGATTTTTCACACTTGCTATCTGGTCACTCTACTCCGGCCAGTTCAGGTCTATTGCCTACAATAGTTTTTCTGGTGCTTTTTGTGACTTTCATTTAGCACTGAACTGCGCTGTGAAAGGCAGGACACTTTCATAGGACTCTCTCTTTAAAGTCTCTGGACACACTTAGTTGCTTTGGCCTGGCAGGTTGAACAAGGTGGGCAATCTCTCTTTGAACAAAATAGGAGATCTTCAGTAATCTGGGGAAAGTTGTTGCAAGGCAGCTGGAGGCTCTCTTCCTCCAGCACGTGCTTCTGGAAATACTTGTGACATGGTGCAATCTGGTGTTTTCTTAAAGGGAAGAGAAAACTTCCGTTCTCAAGACACAGATATGTCATGCTTAGCAGGGCAGATTGGAGAAATCTCCCTGCCTCTGCTGGGGTTTCCCTGAACTCTGTTTAGTTTTCAAAGTCTCCTTCAATTCCAAACTTAATAGAATTACAGAGAGCAGTGTCTGCTGGTGCTTGTAAGTGCCAGGCATTTCAGTTGGGGATGGTGGTGCTTTTTATTAACTTGTCTCCAAGCGCAACATATTTCTCACCCAGCATTTGTACACATATAACACTCTGTTTCTGTCGCTTACATCACATCGGATGGTGTATGGATTTTATTTGTAATATTTGACATTCACTTTTCTAATAATCTTGCAATGGAATGAGATCCCCTCTGCTTCTGCTGTCTCTGCTGCTCCTCTTCTGCTGCACTGCTCGGCTTCTTCTCCAGGGAATCTTTTCAGTCAACCTTTTTTCTTCCCTTTCCCATTCCTCTCCCCTCCCCATGTGTGCGCTCTCTCTCTCGCCCCTTCTTTGTGTTGTTCAACCCCAACTTCCAGCCTCTCATTGTGTCACCCCTCCTTCCCCTGCCTGCCCCATGCCCTAGTTGCTCCTCCCAAATACTTTCCTAAGTAGCCCCTCATTCACTCTATTTCCATTTCTTAGGTATATTACATACCTCCAGGGGATTTCTGCACCAAAAAATTAAACATTATGCCCCACGAAATTAAAATTCTGCATACTTTATTTGTCCAAATAGCACAATAGAATCACACCAGTTTCAATTATTTTGGTACTTTATTCCAAAATACCTGTCAGCAAGTATGTCTGTAATAATACAGACAACATAACATTTTCAGGAAATATTTTTTGACAAATAGATTCCTTGATAGGCATATTAATACAGAACTCTTGGTAACAATTCATTTCAACTACAGCACAGAATCGTATTTCCCATACCCCTCAGAAGCAGTACAAAGGCTTGGTGGAGGCGGGGGTAATGGAGGAACTGAGGGAAAGGGAAGTAATTGCTGGAACGTAGCCTGGGTTTAAACTTGGAGGGTTGTTGAGTATGGGTGGGAAAAGTATGTAACAGGGTTTTTTTAGGGAGAGGGGCAGGTGCAGGGAGGAATTGTTAAAGAGCTTCCCCCATGCAGAGCTTGGATGACCCCTAGCCTCTCCTATTCAGTCAGGCACAACTGCCCCGTCCCCATGTGTCCTTGCACCCCCTTGTGGCACAGCCACTCCCCACCATTCCCATGTGGCCCTGCACTCCCTCTCCTTGTTCCCCTGTGTCTCTGTGCCGCCACTCAACCATCTCCCTCCCCATGTGGCCCTGCACCTCCACTCCCATTTAGCCCCTGCCCCAGTGTATATTCCCCCACTAGCCCTTATGAGCTCCTATCTGTGACCCAGCCTCTGCAGCCCCATGCTCCCTGTCTCCTCATATCCCCTGTCTCCTGACCTGGCCCTACAGGTGCTGTGAAGAAGGCACAGTGCCTTCTGGTGGGCAAAAGGCAGAACTGCAACTTTCCAGCAGAAGCTATTTTCTGCACACACACACAAGAAGTATGTACAGCAAATGAATTATGCACACGCAGTGGCACAGAATTTCCCCAGGAATAATTACAGTAGCCCCTACAGAGCTTGCCCAGTGTTGAGCTTAGTGCTGTATCAGCCCAGAGTAACTAAACAAGACAGAGGAAGGAAGAATGATTATCCCCACTTTACAGATGATGACCTGAGACTCAGAGAGGTGAGGTGACTTGTTCTAGGTCAGTAGCAGAAACGGAACCCCGTGCTTCTGAATCCTAGTCTAGTGGCTCCACCCCAAGGCCATTCTTCATGGACTCTGACATGTCACTCACTCATTTACTCTCTGCAAAGCAAATAAGAGAGTGCCTCAGAAACCAGAGAATTGCTGTTTACCCCAGGCCTGGGTGCATGATGTGTGTATCAGAGAAAGGGAGGCTAATCGCACTGCCTGCGGAGCAGAGTCAAGACAGGTTGGAGTAGGTGAGATCATGCCAGGTGAGTGCTAAAGGAGGAGTCATTGGAGGCCTCCTTCAACAGCAGAACAGAGAGAGCAGCTCCTGGAGGCTAGGAGAGGCAGCTAACAGGCTAGCGAAGCGCAACAGCTCCCAGAGATAAGAGCAGTGATTCAGTACTAAGTTGGTGCCACCTACTGAGTCACTGACACCGTTTCCTGCAGCACACCTCAGTTTTTCTTGGCAGCTTCCCAGCCCGGTCTTGGCCTGGCAAACCCCACTTAGCTGGAGAGCTACAACCAGCATGACAGGACTGTCCGTGTCAGGTGGAGTGAGGGAGAGAAGAGAAACCAATTCATCTGTTTCCCCCAGAACTAGGACTAAGGTGGTTAAGGCTGCATTGCCAACACTGTACACCTGTTTGTCACCTTCTGTCACTGCATGGTTAGCTGGCTTTGGCATGTGAGAGAAGCAATAGGCCAAACTGAAGCCAGTGGGCTTTCTCCAGCTTGGCTCAATATGTCTCTAATTCTGTATTTATCAGTGCAGTGGATTAATATTAGGCTCAAAATACAATCTTCCTTGCTGTTGCTGACCCCATAAGAGAATTGTATTAAGCTGTAAGGAACTTGGAGTAGTGAATGATTTGGCTGATCATCCGTGAGCTAATATGAATTTGTTGTATTCCTGTTGATACAAGAGCTAGCTTGGGCCTATGAGCTGCCACCCAGAGGAAGGGATGGTTCAGAGTAGCAGGAGGCGGAATGTCTCCTGGAGCATCCGTGTGTGAAGGGGGGCATGCCCCCTTCTACACCTCATTATGGCATGCAGCCTCTCCCACCATCTGTAGTATTCCTGTTCCAGGGGCCAGGCTGTGACTCTGTCACCTCCCCACCCCTTTAGGACATTATGCGAGCCATGAGGAGTACCCAAAGCAGCTTCTGCACTCGGGGGCAACTCTAGGTATTTTGCCACCCCAAGCACTGCAGGCAGGCTGCTTTCGGCGCCTTGCCTGCGGGAGGTCCCCGGTCCAGCGGATTCGGCAGCAGCCTGCAGGAGGTCCGCAGAAACCGTGGGACCAGTGGACCCTCCACAGGCAAGCCGCAGAAGGCAACCTGCCTGCCGTCCTTGCAGCAACCGGCAGAGTGCCCCCCACGGCTTGCCACCCCAGGCACACGCTTGGCGTGCTGGTGCCTGGAGCTGCCCTGTCTGCACTCGAGCACAAGAGCTGCAATTGTGCATAGTCCCTATGGGAGCTGCATGCGGGAGAAGAGTCGTTGTGCTCTCCCCGTCAGTAGACATCTGAATAAGGGACCTGGCCGACACTCTAGAGAGCTTTTGAAATTGACATATATGCTTTCTTGATACGTCTGGACAGCCAACAAGCATCCCATCTGGGTTAGGCCGTACCTCGCCTGGCCAGAGCAATGGATTGTGGTCAGAGACACCCTGGGTTATCACGCAACTTAATTTTTCATGCTAGGCTAACTCCAAAAATGGCTGGATGGATTTTCTTCAAATTTTCCAGGAATAAGAAATTTTCTCGGGGCTTACCAAGAGGTGAGTCTGCTCAGGAGAGGATTTCCTTAAGGAAAGATATAAGCGACTAAAAATAGTGGTTAAGAGAAGATGCTTTTGTGATGACTCTCCTGGAACTGAAGAGGGCAGTAGCATCTGCAAGAATATCTATATTCAAAGATAAAGCTGATTATATGAAAGAAACAAAGGGCAGTCAGGAAATATGCACACATTCTTAACTGGCACTGTGGTGTGTGGTAGGCACATGGAGGTTTGCAATGATCTGAACTCCAGACAGAAATATTGGATCTCTTTTACTGGCTTTGTGTTTGTGGGTGCACTCAATATTGAAACTGAGTGGAAACCATTGAGTGTCCTTGTTTGTGCCCCTTTTCTAATGTTAGTTTATTGATCGGTTTTCATCGTCTTGCTTTATCAGAGGTGACTTGCAAGGGAATTTTTTTTTTCAAAAAACTATTCATGTTTGTTGTTGTTTGTTTATTCTGGAAGCCTTCTGCAGTGTGCTAGGCACCATCCTGACCTAAAATAGACACAATTCCCTGCCTCAAGGAGCCTGCTGTCTACGTTAGACAAAACACAGTATTCCAGACTCTGTTCCACTGTGGATCTGTGATGCTGTTTTGGCAGCATAGAAGGGCTGAACAGAATCAAGCCCTTCAGGGGAATACTTTTGTATCAAGGGAATTCCCTTGCTGGCACAGAGCTCTACACTGCCTCCCTAGCCACCTGTCATACAGGGTATGTTGGGGGGACAAGGAGGGGGAAGCAGGGATGGGTGTGAAGGGGTGGGTGGAGAGTAGGGCTGTCGATTAATCACAGTTAACTCTCATGATTAACTCAAAAATTACTTGTGATTAAAAAATTACTCATGATTAATCACAGTTTTAATTGCACTGTTAAACAGTATAATACCAATTGAAATGTATTAAATATTTTTGGATGTTTTTCTACATTTTCAAATATAGTGATTTCAATTACAACTCAGAATACAAAGTGTGCAATATTAACTTTATATTATTATTTTTTATTGCAAATATTTGCATCGTAAACAGGATAAACAAATACACCTCTGCCCCGATATAACGCTGTCCTGGGGAGCCAAAAAACCTTACTGCATTATAGGTGAAACTGTGTTATATTGAACTTGCTTTGATCCGCTGGAGTGCACATCCCCGCCCCCCTCCCGCCCCGGCACACTGCTTTACCGCATTATATCTGAATTCGTGTTATATCGGGTCGCGTTATATCAGAATAGAGGTGTAGTATTTTTCAGTTCAACTCATATAAGTCCTGTAGTGCAATCTCTTTGTTATGAAAGTGCAACTTACAAATGTAGATTTTTTTTGTCACATAACTGCACTCAAAAACCAAACAATGTAAAACTTTAGAGTCTACAAGTCCACTCAGTCCTACTTCTTGTTTACATTTACAGGAGATAATGCTGCCTGCTTTTTATTTACAGTGTCATCTGAGAGTGAGAACAGGCATTGGCATGGCACTTTTGTAGCCGACATTGCAAGGTATTTACATGCCAGATATGCTAAACGAGTGTCATCAGCATGGATGCATGTCCTCTAGGATGGTGGTTGAAGCATGAAGGGACCTATGAATCTTTAGCACATAAGGCACATTCTGTGTTGCAACTGAAATCAATATATTTCATCCATAAATATTTAATAAATAGTATTCCATTTTTGTTCATCAGCACAATTAATTGCTTTTAATCTTTTTAATCGCTTGACAGCCCTTGTAGAGGGTACAGTTCTGAGCCAGTGTAACAGCCACTGTTACGAGTCAGCTCCACTTAGAGCAGGCACAAAGCTGCTGTAAGTTGTGTTGGAAGTTGCATCGGCCCTGGATGATTCCAGAAGGGAAGGAACAATGGTGGCTAATGGCCACCATAGCCCCACCACTCCATTCCTACTTGAAATAAAGCTCAGGTGGGATGGAGATTCTGGAGCAGCATGTCTGCCAAACTGTCTAACCAGGTCCTGATCGCTTATACCAGCGCCAGTGTGGAGTGAATCTGTTGAGTTCAGTGGCGTTTCTCCAGATTTGCCCTCATGTAACAGTAATCAGAATGTGCCTCAGATGGTGGCGTCCTCTGAATCTCATCTCCCCTTTCTTATCTGTCATATCCACTGGGGTGCTGCAGCCGGTGTTCTGCAGCAGGCCCCAGAAGTGCCCCAGAGGGGAGGTTTCCCCGGTCCTTACCTCATACTAACAGCTGTTTTACGTAACAGAAACTAGCAGGGCAGCTTCAGTTGGGGTTGGGCTTGTCTCTGCAGCTACTGCTTGAACCACTCCCAAGTTTGTGCCCACAGTAACTCCTTTACCGTGTTGAGCTCTCCCTCCTGTGCTGGGGGCGGAGCGTGCTACCTTCACCGGAGCTTGGCACCAGAGAGCCAAACGCATTCCTGACGTAATGCCTTTGAAGCCACTGGACTTACGTCAGAGATGAATTTGGCCCCAGGACTGGAGCCCAACCCCAGTTCTCCAGTTTGGTAGCAAAGCCCTCCCCCCACCTCCCGCCGCATATTTCATTTCTAGGGTCAAAACTCAGTTGAAATGGGCATGTTGTTTTCTGGAAAATACAACAATGGTTGCCTGGTGCGTCATGCCAGGGGGGAAACAGCAAACTGCTTTAGGGCGTAGGCCACTGTGAGTTCAGTAACAGCACATTCCAGCAGGTGCAGTGTGGGACTGCATCTCATCCGCTGCATGGGGAGATCAGGTGCCTTTTCAGTCACTCTGAGAATTCAGGCGTTTGAGTCTCGCAACTCACGTAGTTGCAATTTGTTCTCAAGCTGACACCCCACCCAACCCTTTCCTGTCTCATCACGAGCCTCTGCAGGGGAAATAAAACTGTAACAGCGACACTTATCACTTCACCACTGCTGTGGACGCTTGCCAGACGCAGGCTCTGTCCCACCATTCTCTCATTTGTGGCTGTTTTTCACTGAGCAATAATAGTAATCGAGAAAACATTCAAACGTTTGCAGCTTGGGTGCAAGTAGCAGGGAGAAATCCTCTAGAAATGGTGCTGTGCGTACGCAGGTCCTGTGCTCTGCTAATGCACAGGAGGGCTGCACTCAGAGCAAGAGAAGTTGTCCTAGGACTCCACCAGACTCATTTGAGGGCCCATAGGTCTCTTTCTCACCTGTGTTTTCTAGAGGCAGGGCCCAGTTCTCTTTCGACTACGTTTGCCTGTCTGGCTTCATTCCATGCCTCGTGTGCCAGCTGTCAGGTACTCTTGGGAAGCGTTCGCACAAAGATGAGTTCAAATGCAGTGGCTGCTGTGGTGTATTCTGGTGAAGGGTGCTCAGAATAGCAGCAGAGGGACACAGTGCAGCCTGAGAACCACTACCCATGGAAAAAGGAATTCCCTGTAGGACAGAGGTGGGGTTGGAGGTGAACTTGCAATGCGGGGGAAGGAAATGGGATGTCACCGGGAAGGGGACGTGATCAGCTGTGGGGATGAGCCCTGACTGGGGAAAGGGGACTTGTTGGGGAGGATGGGAGGAGTCTTCCACTTTATAGTTGCAAGGGAGGACAAAGGAGAATTTAAGTCTAGCTGGGGTCCTTTCCTTTGCCTTATCTCAAGCTCTGTGCATTCTGGCTGGCCCCTTGTAGTGCAGGGAAGAGAGGCTAGGCACTTTATGGGGTACACAGCCTTTCATCTCTAGGTCAGTGGTGGTCACTTCCTAGAGGTTGTTCACTGAGCTAATAAAATGAATAGGTTTTGTGGCCAGATCACTATCACAACCATCACAACTCGTACACTTGCTGGCATCCTCAACACTAAGGCTGAATGGAAGTCAGATGACCAGCATGGAGAACAAACTACCCTGGAAGTGCTTCCAACAGAGCAGTGGGCTGAGCTGCATTAGTGGGATTGCCCTCCTTCTCACGGGCCAGAATCCTTCCTGCCGGGTCTGTACCTCGGCCCGCACACAGGAAACTCACTGTTGCAGTGGAGATATGTCGGCAGGTTTTGCATCTGGTGTTGTGTCTGGTGCTGCTTTGAGCTGGTGGGTCCTAATCTGTGGGCAGCTTCCTTCTGATTATGAACTTGGCGAGCCTGTTTGAAGGTTTCCTCCAAAGTGGAAGACAGTTTGTACTCTTACATAGCCAGGGAGAAATTGGTGCTCGTTTGACCTCCGGGAAAGCATATGGGAATATTTTTGTAATATTTCCTGCCATAGAATCACCTGTTTTGTCTTGGCTTAGCATTAGATTTTGGCTGAGGTGTACTATATAATCCCTAACATGTTCTTTACGTTAACTGAATTCTCCTGGGTCATTTACTACTGATTTTGTCTATGGCAGTAATGTTGGTGTCCATCTTCAGCTAAGAAATTTATAGATGCAATGGGGAACAGGTGTTTTTGCTATGGTGGTGTCCTTGCCATATTGTTGTTATTGGCCAGATTCTGCCATCCTTACTCATATTAAGAAATATCTTACCCTGTGAGTTGTCTTCAGTGGGATTAGTTGCTGAGTATAAGGGTCTACTCAACATTAGGAAAGGTGGTAGAAGCCTTGTATTATTTATAAAGTAGGGTTAGATTTAATGCCTTGCTTTCCAGTTAAACATCAGATAGTTGCTGTTCGTCCTGCTGGTTCTGTATCATTGTCACACTGTACATTGTGCACACTAAATACTCATGATATCTTTATGATAAAGGACAGCCCCCAAATAAGCGAGTTTATTAGTTCAATTACACTGCCAGCTGTCCTCAAGCCATGTAGCTGTAACCTAAAGTGCATGTTGTAAATTAAAAAAAAAACTATTGGCCAAAGTTGCCAGGATGTTCTTTACCTATTCAAGCAGGTTTCCTGAATATATAATAATGGCCGACTTACGCTGGTTTAATTGCACTTCTTAGGAGACTCGAAATCAGACGATAAAAAGGGTAGTCAGCCTCTGTCAACTAAGAGAGAAGAGAACAAGAAAAACCTGACAGAATCATAAGGTCGGGCTCAGACTTTAAAGATAGAATTAAATGTTTATAGTTCCACACGGTAGAGAAAGTATAATAGTCTGCCATCTAAATCCATCATGGAGAGATGGGGAGAGAGAGAGGATGCCTAAGGATCTATCGATGGAAAACAAAGAAGGGGAACACTGTTTTCTTCCATTAGCCTTGGGCAAAAGAGAAAATCCTGCAACGATATGAAGGCAAGAGCTACTTTTCCATCTGGGAAGCTGTCAAAGTCCCATTTAAAGTCTTTCTGTTATTTTAATGGGAGTTGGGTCAGGTCCCAATTCTTTGCCACCTTGTACAACCTTTGTATTTATTTCAGTGATGCATTACCCACAATTTCCACTTAAATTGCTGTTCTCATTCCCTCGGATTAGAAGCCCCAAAAGGGACTCTAATAGGGTCTGCATTCTCAAATGAACACAAGCTACTCAAGGGTGATGATCTTAGTGGGCATGTCTCCTATAAGATCATAGCTGTTAGAGATAGAAAAGTCACATTAGGCCATACAACAAGAAAAGACTTCTTAGCTATTTAAAGTGATACTACACTCCCCTCAGGTAAAAGGTCTGGTGGGGGAGGGGCATGTGTTACCAATGAACTCTACTTGAGTCGCCTTGCCACAGTTATACAATTCTTCTTCCTGTATGAAAATTAATCACAATGAGACATATGATTAACCCAAATAAGGTCTCTCCATAGCACAATAGTGCTATAAACACCAGGTTTACTATCCGCCTGGGCCGCTGCCAATTAGCACAGGGTAACCTGACCTGAAGTGCTGTAAAACCTGTCCTGCCAGCCTGTTACGGGAAAGGTGACAATCTGTAATATGTTTCTCATAAGGCTGAATTATCTGAAAAGCAACTGGCCACCCTTGCCTAGATTCCATCCAGCTGTTTTGTTTGTTTCATGGTTTGTATACTGTCGACCTCAAATTTCCTCTGCAGAGAGAACTGAATGTGGTACTCCTTACTTCCTGTCCAAAGCCATTGTGCAGCATTGCTGTCAGCATGTAAGTTAGAGATGCTCTGAATCTGGCAGATTCTCCCAGGCCAGTGCCCTAACCACCAGAGACTGCATGGATATGTGCCCACATGCCGGTTTCAATCCAAAAACAGGCATTTGACACAATTCACAAGATTAGTTTTTGTTCCAGTGGAAATTTCCACCAGATGGAATAGTCATTGTCCTGTGAGCTCTAGTTTATAGCCCTTCCAAAACTCTTGGTGATGGTGGTGGAGGGGGGAGAGCATTGTTTGTCTTGTTTGTTTGTTTTTTCATCCTTGCTAGTGTGACTCTATCCATATTAATGTCCAGTCCTGTCTGTCACCAAATTCTGCTCTTGGGTGATCATAGTTCCCGTTAAACTCAGTGGGAGATCACACATATCTGAGTCCAGATCACCATAGAACTGCTAATGCAAATTATGCTTTTGTGTGTACAAATGGATACTTAGCCCCCCTGGCCTGGACAAAAACAGTAACTGAGTCACCGTGCAACTGCATGCACTCAAACTTACACAGGCCTTAGGCTTCAGACATCTGAGAAGTGAACTCTAAATATATGAATGTGGGAAAAGTGGGTATTGTCTAGCTCCATTGACTACTTTTCAACCTGCATGAGGATGAACTTTCAGTTGTAGGGTTAATGATTCCCAGTTGGAGATAAGGATAATAGCTTCCCAGGAGGCTGTTCGGTGGAAAGGTTACATTATTGACACTCTTATCCCATTGTTTATGGAAGTGCGGTGCGTCTGTCAACGGACTTTCAAAGAATTGCCCTCTGATCTCTCCACCTTGCACATGGTTTACAATAGATAGTTGAGGCGTATATCAATCCTGTTGATTTGAATGTCAATGTACTGCATTATGTCCTAGAAGAAATGCTGTGTCGGTTTGACATGTCTGCAGCTTGCATCTCACGAATAGACCTGTCTGGATTCGAATGGACTGGGGTTTAACCGTGAATCTGTTGCTAGAGGTCCATTAGTATCTGCCTTCAACCAATTTTTGAGGGTCCAACTTGGCCATTTGAATTTGGATTTTCCAATTCCTCTTTATCTTGTAAATTCTTATTACTGATTTAGAGGCATTTTGTGCTTTGATTTAAATCCATTCCCTTGTTGTGGGTTTAGATTTGATTTAGCTGTGCTGCTGCATTTGAAAACAATGGGTAGTTGTTAAAGGTTCTGACCAAGTCCTACCCACAAGGCTGGAACTTATGACCTTGCAAGAGGAGGTTGGGTATTGCAGATATAAAACATAGAAGACCAAATGGTCCCTTACATGGGTTATTTCCATGGACTGGACAATTCTGTTCAATCACTTCCTGGGGAGGAAGCAGTGTTACCCCACTCCAAGGAATAAGAAAATGGCTCAGTTACTGACACACAAGGCCATCCCCCACCTCCTGTGTCCCAGGACTGCACAACTCCTGCAAGTTCTCCCCAACTGCTGCTACCCCAAAGCCCTTTGCAGGGGGAGGGTGTTTAACTGAGGAGTGGAGGAACCACCATTTGTTAATGTTGATTGGGTCTGAGTTAGCTTACGCCAGAACTCCTGCAGGAAAGTGCAACAGGGAAGAAATGATGCAGAGGAAAAGGACCATTCTTTGTTCTTCCCAGAGCTTGCACAGGGTTAGGGACCAGGGGATCATGTGGCAGTGATGGTTCTCCCTCCCTCTGTTGCTCCACCAAGATACACTACTTTTTGCTCCCCCATGCTTTTACACCTGAGCAGCTAACAAAAGCCACGAGCAGCAAACAGATTTCTGAGCACCTTTTTTCAGAAGCATATACCCATGTAGCTGTTGCATCACCTTCCTCTAAACAAGCATTGCGGTTAATAAAAGTAATATGTGCACAAGTCTGCAGTACAGGCATGAATGTGGGAGGCACGCCCTGCCCACTCTGCAGGATGGGCTGGGTTGCTTCTTCCCCACAAGATCTCCCATCACCCCTTGAAAAGAATCTTTGCTTAATCCAGAGCTGCAGTGTCAGAATGAATTCTTAGATGCCTGCCTTTTCTCCATGTTAATAAAAAGAGCTTGTGCTGTGTAAAAATGTAATCTATTCAGTCAGTGCCACACACCTGGGATGTGCGGCCAGGAATTGCTTTCACTAAATAGACATTAAAAGCTGCTTTAGTGGGATGCTCCTGTGTATTTACCTGGATAATAGGGATAGCTGGCAATTGATTTTATGCCTGATTTGGAAAGAAAAGCCCAATGCACTTTTTACACTGCCAGCCTGTGACATTGCTCTTTGAATCCCTTTTTTAATGTCGGGCTGTGTGAAATGTTTTACACAGCAGCTTTCACTATTTTTAAGTTTTGCCAATACATGTTAAAAAGCACAGCTTTATAAACCTATGCATGATTTCTTGTGGCTCTTTTGGTCTATTTTTACTTCCTGAGAGGTATGCAAAATGAGAAGCCTGTGATTAAGGATTCAGGGTTGATGGAGACATCAGTGTGGGTTTAGGAGCCTAGTTCGAGAAACCTAGCTTTGGAAATGTTCGAATCTCTGTAGTAGTCTCAGCCCCATTGTCAGTTTCTGCAAGGTCACTTTTCCTTTGTTGTCTCTATGCTGGGACCTACCCCAGTCTGCATCTTAACCCGCCAAATAACTTAAAATTACAGCCTCCAAATGCATTCTAGAATGTCACTGGAGAAACTGCTGGGAAAATTTATTCCCAGGGCATGAGCGGAGGGAAGTTGTCTCAGGTCAGGTCAGCAACATGTGCTTCAACATCAGCAGGCTCTACTTTCTTTTTAAATTTCCCCACTGGAGTCTGGAGCAGTCACAGCACTCTTATGCAGCATGTCCACAGCCCTGGGGCAGGGAGCATTTTAAATCAGGGAGTCCCACCTGCTAATGTGAGGCATTATTGCCACAGCTGAGTTTGGTAGCTCAGGAACATCTCTCTCATGGAAGGGTATTAGAGCAGCCACGTTCTGTCCCTGGCATCTTTATAGCCTCTGGGACATCCCAGTAATAATATTCTGAGATTCCAAATTGGTTTGAAGCCCAGCAAATCTGGAGCAAAATCCTGGCCTCACTGAAGTCTAGAGGAGTTTTGCCATCAATGGAGCCAGGATTTCTCCCACTGATTTGCATCTAAGTGTAGCCTGACAGTTGAACTTCCTGTGTCTCTAGGGCTGTTTCTGAGAGCAACAGTATTCTCGTAAGTGCTGTCTGAAATAATTAATGTGTATTATACAATCCGAACTTCAGTTTAATGGGAAGTTGGTTTTTTATTTGTTTTTGCATGGGGGTAGGATTAACCATTGCTCTTTAGGGAATATTTAAATAAAGATGATACAAAGAGTTTGAAGCGTCAGTTATTGGTCATCGGGAGTAACATACAGAGTATAGGGGGACGCTGATATTTGGATATTGGTTAGCACATAATATATACAGTCTGCAATGTCCCCAATGCGGGGTGTACGGTGGGTGGGATCCAGATACAGTAAGGAAGCAGTGAGGGTACATCACTCATACAGTGGATTACACGCAGTCAGTCTCACTCCTATGCGCTCAGTTTGTGACCGGTACACTAGCTATAATTAGCTCTGTCTTTGCTTGGCATGTTTTGAAAAGAATGAATGTTGTGACCTAAACAGCTCAACCACAAGTTTAAGCTGGATACTTGTTCAAAGTGTGTGTGTGTGTGTTTCTATTTCCTGAATTCCTTTCCAGTGTCTTGCTGGCTTTGTCATGCTACAGCTTGCTATTTATTCCTGGGTAGGGACCTTTGTGCATATGGCGCCTCTATGAGTCTTGGAAAACACGAATTAACTTTAATCTGTGGTTCTCTTACTCAGCAAACTGTACAGATAGGCACTGAGCGTTTCCCAAATCAGCAGTGATTGCCACTGCAGCCCGATAGGGTACAAATAAAATCAACCTGCTCAACGGCAACCCAGATCTTCAGAGAGAAGCTGCTGGAGTGAGTGGGCCTACATACACTGGGGAAAACTATTAAGAATTCCCCTCCTGCTCAGAGGGCTGGTTTGCACTGGGAAACATGGGCTGGTGGTAACAAATGGGACTCGGCCTAGATCAGCAGGTTGGAGCAGGTATTAACCATGGTTACTGAAATGATGGCTAAGTCAGTTTGTCCCTAGCTGTGTTTACAGAGATGTCAAGTTCTTTGGGACAGGAATTGTCTTTCTGTTCTGTATGAGTACAGGGCCCAGCACAACAGGGCCGGGATCGCAATACAAAACTCTGGCACATTGGAGAACAAATTGTCTGTGCTGCTGCCATGGCTATCAGGCCACTTTGAGCCTGGGATTGGGGTGAGAGCCAGAGTGCTGCAGTGTTACATGTCTGGCATAGAGGAAGGATCATGGCCCCCAGAGAGCACAGCTGATTGCTGCTTCTCAACTCTAGAGCTGAGTTCTGTTTGGTTTGGCTTTTATGTTGTGAACTCGCTTGGTTTCCCTTGCAGGCGACCGTTTCTTAGAGCAGCTTCCGTGACAACAGGGAGATGAAGCCATAATAAGTGAATCAACCATAGAAAAGGTTCTGACTGGTGGCAGCTCTAATGTTTGGAATAACAGCTATCTGAGAAACACTTAGTGATTGAAACACACTGTGTCCTTCAAATGCAGGCCAAAGTGTGACTGTTTCGTTTCTCTCTGCTGCTGGTGCGGGTGGACACCTTTCCCTAAGCGGACCTCCCAGGACTGATGCTCCTGACCTGAGTGTATGCCCTCAGCTGTGATGACCACAGGCCAAAGTAGCCTGTTAGGCCCTTCAATAATGTGCAGCACCAAGCACATCTAAGCCCTGCCCATGAGCATGCTCAGTACAAGTGTATACATGGCTGTGCCCCTGGTCTCCTCTCCTGCCATACTCTTGGTGGTTGTCTGTGAGCAGGCCACCTGCCCTTGCACTACTCAAGCCAATAGGAATTTTGTTGCTAGCTTCAGTGAGAGGAGGATTGGTCCTGGGCAGTGTGAGGACTATAACTGTGACTTGCCCCTGACAAGCGAGGAAAGCTACAGAGTATGAATCAAAGCAGCCCTACGGGATTGGGAGGGGGCAGGAGTAGGGAGAGAGTGAGCGTGTGTAGACAGACAGATATGTTGGGCCAGACTCTATCCTTTGTAAAGGCAGTAGTGCAGAACAGCTTAAAGCCAGCTTAACTAGTCAGTAAGGGAATTGCCCTGGTGTTGAGCTATGACATAATGGGATGCAATCCAGATCAATGAGAAGCTGTGTCACGCCCTGCCCTGCAATCTTGAGTGTCTCCCAAATGCTTCACTGTCGTAGCTCCCACCTGGGCTGCTCGCAAACAGCCTGCTAGCTGTCCAGTCACACTCTGGCTTCCCAGCCTTCGTGACCATATGCACAGTGACCCCAATGCACTGTCAGTCTCCGATTGTCCTGAAAAACATGTTTAGCACTGTCCAACTCTTAGTCCAGATATATTAAATCCATTGCCCCTCTAAAGAAATCAAGGTACTAGAGCGTGCCACTTCAAATGGAATTATCCAAACAATGCACAACAGTGGATTAGAACAAAGAGATTTTAAGTGAGTACAAGGCATTAAAGTCAGAAATGGTTACAAGAAAATGAAAATAAAATACTTCCTAGTACTAAACTTAACAAACTAGATTTGGTTTAAGCTAAAGTTCTTACCACAGGTTTTCAGGACAATGCTGACCAAATTCTCAGTCCAGGATCTGCTCAATAGCTATTTTTTTTCTGTTGTCTTAGTAGAAAAGAGAGGGAGAGAACTTGGGGGGGGGGTTGCCCTCACTTTTATAGTTCAATCACCCTTTGAAATGTGTTATTCTGAGTGACCTCTAGATAAAGTTCTTTCCAGCTGAGAGCAAGGAGACATGAAGTCTAATGAGGAAGAGGTGTTATACTGTTTCTTTTCACCTGAATATGCTAAAATGAAAATTTCCTTTGTCTTCTTTCTTTGTGCTCTTGCTGTTTGAGGATTCATTACAGCTTATTTGCCAATTGAGGTAAACACACATCTCTTTGTTTAAGACAGATTTGTTTGACCGGTTCTACCTAATTGGGGCTACATGAGTTTGAACACTCCTTTAACATTAGACACAGGGGATTTCATAACTTTACACACCATGTTGCCATGTACATTTCACCATATTGACCAATGCGTTGTTCATTTTCAAATGATATTTCACAAGGCATATTTTGTACGAATATCATTACAATAGTGTGTAGCGTGTGAATACAGGGGTGCATTCAGTTACCAGGGGAATCCTTCTGGCCAGGTGCGATTACCAGCCAGGTGTAGAGCCAGCTACACTGGCCAGAGTATTATGTCTTAATTGGTTATTTTAACAGTGTTGTTAAGCTATGAGAGCTAGTCAAAAATTGGATTTTCTATCCCATAGGGAATCATATTTCAAATGTGTTTTCATCCAAAAGTGGGATCAATTGTAGAAATATCAATCTTTGTTTTCTTGTGGAATGGAAAGTTCAGAAAAACTATGATACAGCAATGTCTAAACGTTCCATTGCACCTTGGTTCAGCATTAATCTATGTTACCTTGAGCTGCTGTGGTGCCTCATGGGAGTTGTAGGTCACTTGCCACATATCCCAATTCTCCTCTCTGGTCTAGACCAGTGGTTCTCAAAGCCGGTCCACCGCTTGTTCAGGGAAAGTCCCTGGCGGGCCAGGCCAATTTGTTTATCTGCCGCGTCCACAGGTTTGGCCGATCGTGGCTCCCACTGGCCGCAGTTCACTGTTCCAGGCCAATGGGGGCTGTGGGAAGGGTGGCCAGCACATCCCTCGGTCTGTGCCACTTCCCGCAGCCCCCATTGGCTTGGAGCAGTGAACCGTGGCCAGTGGGAGCTGCGGTCGGCCGAACCTGCGGACGCGGCAGGTAAACAAACTGGCCTGGCCCACCAGCGGCTTTCTCTGAACATGCAGCTGACCGGCTTTGATAACCACTTGTCTAGACTGTACGTCTTCCATGATGCACCACGGTCCTGGCACTTCCATGAGGCGCCACAGCTGTGCCCATGGAAAATATTGATTTTGTGGAAATTGCATTTCCTGTTCAAAACACATTTTGATGGAGAATTCCCGACCAGCTCTAATGTCTATCCATGCATATGGCCCCTTCACCATAGACCAGCGGTTCTCAAACTGTGGGTTGGGACCCCAAAGTGAGTCATGACCCCAATTTAATGGGGTTGCCAGGGCTGGTGTTAGACTTGCTGAAGTCCCCCTGTGCCTCACCACCCAGGGCTGAAACCTGAGCCCTTGAGCCTCAGCCCTGGGCAATGGGGCTCAGGTTACAGGCCCCCTGCCTGGGGCTGAAGCCCTTGGGCTTAGGTTTGGGGTCTCCCCACCCTCCTGGGGTCATGTAGCAATTTCTGTGGTCAGCAGAGGGTCGTGGTGCAATGAAGTTTGGAAACCCCTGCCATAGACTCATGGTGATGAGTATCTGAGTCCTGCACAAATATCAGTGAATTTATCCCACAACACTTCTCTGAGGAAGGGCAGTATTATCACCCCGACTTTACAGGCAGGGGACTGATGCACAGGAGTAGATGGCTTGTCTAAGCTACTCAAGATACCTGTTGCAGACCTAGATTTCCCAAGCCTCCTGCTTTCTTGTGTGTTCAAATGCTGCCATTGCCTATGTCTCAAAATGCATCATCACACTGGACTTCTGCCTGGAAACAGAAATAGGAGTAATATTTAGGACTTATTTACACACATTTCTCTTTGCAACACCCTGGGTAGGCAGTCAAGAATTACTATCCCCATTTTACAGATGAATAAGCTAAGCATAGGTGACTGGCCCAAGACAACAGAACAAGCTGGTGACAATGCTGGGATTAGAACATTAGTGTTCTTGGTTCCTATTCCCAGGATGAAGCCATTCGCCCATACTATTCCTGAAATAGCTAATAGTGCCCCAGAGCTTTCTTCAATTATAACTTTGAAGAAATGTAACTGTGGCAATGGCCATGTAGAAAAATAAGCATCTTAAAATAATAACTATGAGTGGATGTGTGGCGCTCTCTCTCTCTCTCATACAAACACTCTCCCTCTCTCTCTTCTGAGTTTGGCAGTATCTGGTAGAACCATGCTCCTAGTAGCTCTCTTTTTTATAACCATGACTACAAGAACTTAGATAACATGAATAAAACAGTAACTTGACACCCTGACAGCAAATCATGTGATTTCAAAGAACAAACTCGACTGTGGTCAGGCAGCAGGCAGTGACATAGTTGGCTGCCGTGAAAGGCCTTATAGAAGAAAAGTGTTTGCTGTTCCTTTAAATGTATAAGTTAAACATTAAATTATACAGGTTTGTGTTATCTTTGGACTCAGGTAGGCGGGTCACCTAGCCATAGATCTCCTGTAAATTTTGTATTATCAGGATGGCAAACAGAGTTTATGTTTCCAGGAAATCACAGGAAAGCAGAAAATTGGATGGCAGAGCTAAACTATAGGCCAGCTAAGGAGTTTGCCTTGGGTAGACAAGGCAAATAATTCCCAGGTTAATAAAGCTGAGCATAAAAGCCCCGTCCCAAACCCATAAGAGCAGTACAATTATCTGACGTGACTCTAGATGTTGTTCTGGGCTTGGCTCATCGTCCATGAACAGAGGCACATTGGTTTCAGGCTACAGTCCTGTCTGACTGGGCCGCTGCTACACATCAGACTAGTTTTCTGGCCTGTATCAGCAGAATTTCCTGAGCATTCTCTAGCTGATGCCAGGCTGATATTTCCAAACCAGAATATAACCAGCTTCCGCAGCTGCAGTTGGCTGTGCTCTAGCTTGCTCTCTGCGTGATGCAAATGTGGCAGGCATTGAGAAGAACTTTCAATAGCTCTCAGTTTCTAATGGGGTTGGGCTCTAATAGTTACGCTGCTCTGAAATTTTACAATATGTGACAGTAGTGGGCTTCTTGCAGCCAAAACCTAGACATGCAGCTTATGGCCAGCTAGTCTTCATGCCATTGTTCCAACTAACTGCTTTTTCATCCAAAGGCCAAACGCTCTGCTGATACAAATGGGTGCAACTCCAAATTTGGCCCCAAGATTCTAGCTTTGTCAAGTTTCCAAACAATCGCAGCACAGAGCTGGTCAACTTAATTAGACTTTCATTGTTGAAAATGGCTTATTAAATAAAAATAAAATTCAGGGTTTCAAATGTTTCTATTAACATTTTTTCTCAGAATTTTTCATTTATCATTGTTGAGTGTTTGGTTTGCATCCTTTGTTTTTCCTTTTTCATCTTTCCTTTTGGGTTTCTCCGCATCATTTTTGAAAAGTTGAGGGGAAATGTCCGTTTTCAAAAATTGACTTGAAAAATATTTCACAAGCATTTTTTGAAAATATAAAAAAAAAAGGCAGAACATGCACAACTTTAAACGTTTGAAATTGGGAAATGATTCTTTTTTTTTTTTTGCCAGCCTTGCAAAAGCTGTGCAAAGGTTTGTACGTCTCCATTATTTTTTGTTCCCATTCCTTTGGAAAAACTACAGATTCTGATATCATTGTTGCACTTACAGTTCTCTGACTCATCGCTCTGAGCAGGTCTAGAGCACACAGTGGGAAAAGCACCTGCACCCAGTCTATACTAACAATGGAGCTACACCAGCAGTGGGAGAGAATTCACTAAAATTCTCAGTGTAGACATGGTCTAGTTGGGAGGGCTGGAATGGTTTATCTCTCTCAGTGTCAGTGGATTTTGGTCAGCCTGGATTTGCGTTCCATCCTGGAGGAATACCCCTAATGGTCCTAAATTTTGAACAGCTCCATTCACTGATCTGCTATTGTGAACTGAAAGAGGCTGGTCAAAAAGAGGCACAAATATGGAACAACTGCAAAGCCATACAGTACATGGTCATTTAACTATGTTGGTCCCCCAGGTCTAGGTGGTGAAGAACAGAATGCAACTCAAGATGTATATAGCTTCCTACCAGTGATGTAGCTAAGAATGGAAATTTAGATGGGCCCCAACCTATGATGGATGGGCAATGACCTATTGTCCGACATCTCAGTAAATCATTTATATTATAAATGATTAAAAACAATTAAAACTCCAAATACATTGACTATCAGCCCTGTACATCCCTTGAATAAGTATTTATTTTTAAAACAGACGGTTAACAATTTATACACTGTGGCTATACCCTGCTTCCTACCTGGATGGCTATATAATGTGGATATAGAGAATCCTAAATTGTTACTTTCGTGCTTAGCTGTAGCTCCTCTCAAAGACCTCATAGGTGATCACCCATTTAAAAATTGCTTTTGCAGACATGAGGGGAAGATCAAAGATCATATGAAGTTCAAAGGTTATTGCTGCTTACTATACGATCGCTGAATTCGCAGTCTTGTGATAGTTTGTTTGCCTTCTTTGAACAAGGACTGAAGGTCACATGAAATTCAGTCACTTTAATTCTGTCTAAATGTATCAGAGTTTGCACTAGGCAAGCTGAAAGGGGTTAAAGAGGAAAATTCCATATCTCAGATTTTAGGGCCCATTCAGTTTAAAGAGCATTCACCTCCAGGGCAAAAGGAAGCTGCAGTAGAGACAGGCAATTGCTTATTTTTGTTCTGTAGATTTCTCTCCTCAGAATACCTAGTTGGTTGTGATTTATCTGCCTTGTGTTGCATTGCAAATTTGTAATCCGGGATTTGTTCCTCTGAACTTTAGATGAAAAGCCTGTTTGTTTGGATTGCTTGGATGATAATATTGTTTGAACAGCTGTCTCAGGAATTCAGCCTATTGAAAATATATAGTGTACATTACTGTAATAAAATGTTTTACATGTCTGAGCAGCTACTAATTCTTGGAAGGAAATTAGTTCTCAGCATTTGTCAGCGTTCAAACATATTAGTGCGCGTAAACAACCAATGCAATTTTATAAACTATGAATTAAGAACACAGGTTTCTTTGGATTGATGCACTGGATTTCATGGGATTAACAGGTGTCCTGTGGTGTCATTTTGGAAACTGTATACATATACAAAGTACTCACTAGGAATGGCTGGTGTTGAAGACATGTTGCCAGCTTTCATAATTTTATTACATGTCCCATGATATTTGGTATTTTCCTTAAAGCTCCCACTCCTGGAGTCATGTGAATCCATAAAAAGTTCTGCTTTTATTTAAAAGTTTCTAGCCCTCAGGTTTACAGAGAATAGCTTGAAAATGTGACCCCCAAAAGCTCAAATCCAGAACGTGAATAAGAAGAACCCAACGTTTATTACTTTTTTTTAAATCTCCTGATTTTGGGGGTGTTCCATCATGGTTTTTTTAACGGGTGGGGTTTGTGATACTGCACAGTAGATATAACTTGTTGACAGGTCCCTGGGCATGTTACACTCATTATTTATGGAAATGAGCAGCTTGAAAAAAAACAATAAGGGAAACTGGTGTGACAGAATTGGATAATGTATGCATCAAATTATGAACTCCATTTTGTATTATGTCTTGAAAACCAGCCTGGACATACTCCCAAACAATCTACTTTATGGTATTCTAGACAGCTGCCCTGCCCAGGAAAGGTGATTAACACCTCATTGAAAGACTGTCCTTGAGAGCCATCTGGGACCGTGGCTTGGAATCTGTTTCAGCTACTTGCCTACCCCACCATGGAACAATGTTTTTACTACACAAGTGGGGAAAGCCTGGCCGGGATGGCAGCTGTATCTCCCATGGCAGTGGAGCAGATCGCAGACAGGGGAACTGTTGTATGCAGAGGAGTTGACCATAGCCACATATATGAAGGACTTGACAGAGAAACGGGGTAGGAGGGACTCTGCACAGCCGGAAATGTTAACAACCTTAGACTCATAGGGGGCAGGAGCAGTATTGTAGCTATGTTGGTCCCAGCAGGTGGGAGATCAGACATGGGGCAGGTGGGTCTCAGGACTCTGGTGGTGGTTGTTTTCAAAAATTTCTAATTCTTGAGTGCTTTAGAAGTAGTGTCTGTGGTTAAGAAACTCCTTTGCTAAGCTTGGGTTTCTTGCTTTCCTGCCAGGTTGTCTCAGAGGTCTCAGGTGCTATATTTGGGGCCCAAGATGGCTGGATGGTGGTGCCCATGCCCCAAGAAGGGTGTCAAACAAAAGTTTGGAGCCCTATAGACCCAGAGCTAGAAGCAGTAACTGCACTCTACCCAGACCCAGCTGGAAACACGAGGGACCCAGCAAACAGGTCCACTCACAACAGACTGGTTATTGTACAGTGGGGGACTGGGCCAGGATGTAACAACCAGTAACATGACACAAATCTTCTCTGTACAGTTCAGGAGTTGCTCTAAATTTTGGTTCCTCAACTTCATGGTTAAAATAGGCAAGCTCTATTTCATTTTGAATACACCGATTGCATGTTAAGTTAGGGTTATTGTGATAGACCCAGGCCAGTTGGGTACAACAGACTAGCAGAAGGCAGATATACTGGCCACTGGATTAACAGTTTTCTGTTCCCTGACTGACCAGAGCAGGGGCTGCTCCAGGCTAATGAAAACACCTGACTCTAATTAACCTGCAAAGAGTCAGGTGAGGCCATTAAGCTAATGTGACCACCTGACTCTAATTAAGGCCCCACTGATACTATAAAAAGGGCTCACTCCATTCAGGCAGGGGAGACCCAGGGGCGAGGAAATGTGGCTGAAGGGCTGGTTACTGAAGACACCCTCAAACTGTCATTAAGGGAGCCCTAAGGTAAGGGTGAAGAAGGGAGAAGCAGGAGAGCTGTGGGGAAGTGGCCCAGGGAAATGTAGCAACTCTGGCAGTGAAAGGTTGGCTGCCAACAGCTTCTACCATTAGGGTCCCTGGGCCGGAACCCAGAGTAGAGAGCAGGCCCGGGTTGCCCCCAACCCACCACTAAAGGAGCATCTCCTGGGAGAGGAAGTCAGGCCCCTGTCAGGACAGGAGGCTAAACTGTTCTGAAATAAGCCCCCAGGGACAACAGAGACTGTGGGAGTTCTCTCACCAACCTCCTTGCTGGCCTATGATGAAAAGGGCTCAGTAGACTGTAACCATAGCCCTAGAGAGAGAAGTGCTACGTGGAGGTCACAGTGAGCCACTGAAGCTAGCATAAACCACCTAGAAGTGCAGGACCCATGGGAGCAAGGTCAGAGCTCTGCCACGTTACCATATGTCCATATTTTCCCAGACATGTCCAGCTTTTGAGTTGTTAATTGCCGTCTAGGAGGACTTTTTAAATATATAAAAATGTCCGGAAAATACGGACATTATGATAACCCTACCCATTGCCCCTTTCTCCTCTTGGGATGTCAGCTCGCTGCAACCTGTGGATTGCAACCATCCTCTCCCCCCCACCCAGTGCTGCTGCAAACCCATGCCCCACGGCAAGGAGCGGTGGCGTCTCTGCAGCCAGCTGCAGGTAGGGGGGACCCACGGCCGCTTCTCCCTCCTCCAAGCATCCTACGCAGCTCTGGCAGAGCCTCAGTCTCCCCCTTCCACCACAGCCGTGCAAGGAACCCCCTGCCAGCAGTCAGTGCAGCTGGGGCTGCCTTTCCCTACCCCTACCCCGCGGAGCCGCTGCCTGGGGGAGGGTCCCAGCACAGGGGAAAGTTTCTTGGTGTGCGGCTGCGGTGCCCGGGAGCTGATCTCCTCCTCCCTGCCCCCCCCCCCGGGAAGGGCCCGCGCTACAGCGCCTCCCACAGTCGCCTGGTCTGATCTGATGCAGCCTCACCAGGTCTGGCTGGGAGCGGGGTGGAGGCCCCCCGAGCCCGGGGGCAAGGCCCGGGCCACGGACTCAGCACTTCTCTACTCCAGCCCAGCCAGAGAGGGAGCCCGCAACTGGGGTACGTCTACACTATGGGATAATTCCGATTTTACATAAACCAGTTTTATAAAACAGATTGTATAAAGTCGAGTGCACGCGGCAACACTAAGCACATTAATTCGGCGGTGTGCGTCCATGGTCCGAGGCTAGCGTCGATTTCCGGAGCATTGCACTGTGGGTAGCTATTCTGTAGCTATCCCATAGTTCCCGCAGTCTCCCTCGCCCCTTAGAATTCTGGGTTGAGAGCCCAGTGGCTGATGGGGCAAAAATCATTGTTGCGGGTGGTTCTGGGTAAATGTCATCAGTCATTCCTTGCTCCTGGAAAGCAACGGCAGACAATCATTTCGCGCCCTTTTTCCCTGGATTGCCCTGACAGACGCCATAGCACAGCAACCACGGAGCCCGTTCAGCTTTTTTTTTTTTACAGTCACCATATGTGTACTGGATGCCGCGGACAGAGGCGATACTCCAGCGCTACACAGCAGCATTCATTTACTTTTGCATGATAGCAGAGATGGTTATCAGTCGTTCTGTACCATCTGCTGCCAATGTAATTTGGCAATGAGATGACAGTTATCTGTCCTTCTGTGCTGTCTGCTGCTATCATGGGTGCCCTTGGCTGAGGTCGGCCGGGGACGCAAAAGCAAAACTGGGAATGACTCCCCGTTTCTAAAAATAGAGTCAGTCCTGCCTAGACTATGGGGCAAATGTACTAGAGAACCAGTGTATCAGAGAGCACAGCTGCTCCATGTCAGATCCTGCAGAAATGATGAGCTACATGCCATTCATGGGGGATGCCCCTGCAACAACCCCACCCGTTGCTTCCCTCCTCCCCCAACCTTCCTGGGCTACCATGGCAGTGTCCCCCCCATTTGTGTCATGAAGTTATAAAGAATGCAGGAATAAGAAACAGTGACTTGTTAGTGAGATAAAATGAGGGGGAGGCAGCCTCCCCGTGCTATGATAGTCCAGGCAGAACATTAAGTGGTGCGGGGGAGAGGAGCCCAGCATCCCGCTGCTATGATAGTCCAGGCAGTACAGAATCTTTTCTTTACACATGAGAAGGAGGGGGCTGATGGAGCTCAGCCCCCAGTTGCTATGATGAAGACGGTTACCAGCCGTTCTGTCCCATCTACTGGGAATGACAAGGAATCATTCCTATTTTTACCCAGGCGCCCCTGAGGCCAGCCAGGGGTATTCAGCAGTTATCAAGCATGTTGTACCGTCTGCCACCGGGGAGGGAACAGGAGTGGATACTGCTCTTTACTGCCACAGCATCGCGTCTACTAGCAGCATTCAGTAGACATAGGGTGACATTAAAAAAAGTCAAGAAACGATTTTTTTCCCTTTTCTTTCACGTGGGGTGGGGGGCAGGGAGTAAATTGACGAGCTATTCCCTGAACCACGCCGGACAATGTGTTTGAACCTACAGGCATTGGGAGCTCAGCCAAGAATGCAAATACTTTTCGGAGACTGCTGTGGACTGTGGGATAGCTGGAGTCCTCAGTACCCCCTCCCTCCCTCCATGAGTGTCCATTTGAGTCTCTGGCTTCCCGTTACGCTTGTCACGCAGCACTGTGTAGCCTGTAGATTTTTTTTTCAAACACTTTGGCATTTCGTCTTCTGTAACGGAGCTCTGATAGAAAAGATTTGTTTCCCCATACAGCGATCAGATCCAGTATCTCCCGTACAGTCCATGCTGGAGCTCTTTTTGGATTTGGGACTGCATTGCCACCTGTGCTGATCAGACCTCCACGCTGGGCAAACAGGAAATGAAAATCAAAATTTCGCGGGGCTTTTCCTGTTTACCTGGCCACGGCATCCGAGTTGAGATTGCTGTCCAGAGCGGTCACAGTGGTGCACTGTGGGATGCCCCCCGGAGGCCAATACTGTCGATTTGTGGCCACACTAACCCTAATCCGATATGGTAATACTGATTTTAGCGCTACTCCTCTTGTCAGGGAAGAGTACAGAAACCGATTTAAAGATCCCTTTATATCGATATAAAGGGCCTCGTAGTGTGGACGGGTACAGCGTTAAATCGGTTTAACGCTGCTAAAATCGGTTTAAACGCATAGGCCTGGGAAGCAGCCTCGCAGGTGGGAGCACGTTGGGGCTGGGATACCTACCTGGGGGGCAGGCCCAGGGCCCGAAGCAACTTCTCTCCCCGCTAGGACTCTGGCAGCTGATGCACGGAGGAAGCGCCTGGCCAGGGGTGCACAGGCTGGAGAGTGGCGGGAGCCAGGAAAGTTGGAGCCCAGGGGGAAGGCAGCTGTTTCGTGTGGCTGGGAGGGAGGGAAGAGGATGGGGGAATGTGATGCACTCAGGGGAGGAGGCAGGACTAGGGCGGGGATTTGGGGAAGGGGTCCAATGGGGCAGGGAGGGGGTGAAGTTGGGGTGTGGACTTTGGGGAAGGGGTTGGAATGGTGGTGGGGAAGGGTGGAGTTGGGGCGGGGCCATAAGGGCCTGTGGAGTGTCCTTTTTTTTCAATGTTAAAATATGATAACCCTGGTTAAGTTGCTGTCCATTACTTAATTAAAATTGTTGCCTACATAAATGATTTTCATAGTATTTTAAATACAGTAGAACCTCAGAGTTATGAACAACCTCCATTCCCAGGATGTTCATAACTCTGAAATGTTCAGAACTCTGAAAAAAATGTTATGGTTGTTCTTTAAAAAGTTTACAACTGAACATTGGCTTTATATAGTTTTGAAACTTTACTATGCAGAAGAAAAATGTTGCATTTAATCATTTTAATTTAAATTAAACAAGTACAGAAACAATTTCCTTACCTTGTCAAATCTTTTTTTAAACTTTCCTGTTATATTTTTAGTAGTTTACTTCACACAGCACTGTCCAGTATTTGCTTTTTTTGTGTGTGTCTCTGCTGCTACCTAATTGCATATCTCTGGTTCCAAATAAGGTGTGTGGTTGATCAGTCAGTTTGTAACTGAGGTTCTACCATATGAATTTCTAGCACTGATGATATTGTTCATCTAGTGTGTTGCAGCTTTTGGCTACTTATGAAAATAATGTGTAAGGAACTGGGAGTCCCACGGTCTGCATATTTCATAGACATACATACTACAGCTGCTGCTGAAAAAATATTTTATTTCCCTGACATTTTTTTTGACAAAAACTTAACCAAAAACAAACAAACAAAACCAAAAACCTGTCTGTCAATACTGTATGGCAGAAAATTTCAACATTTAATTGAAAAAAAAATTGGATGAAAAGTGATAATTTCCTTGGAAAGCAGAAACTTGCCTCAAAAAAAAAATATTTGTTTAAATTAAAACCTCAGTTTCCCCAGGAAAGGCAGTTTTGATGGAAAGTTTTTGACCAGCCCTAGCCCAAAGCAAAGAGTGATTTTAAGAGCTGTAGAGCCCAATAGCTTCCTATTCTTGGGCCCCCAAAAGTGGCAGGCACAGTTAATTGGAGGCTAATAGCACTTAGCAGTTGAATGCTTGACTACATCTCTGAAAAGTACTTAGATGTCTGTGTGCTATAAAATACACCCAAAACGGGAGCTGAGACTTTTTGTGAACTGGATCATATTGCTAAATCAAACCCACTTTAAGAAGCACACGAAGTTGTGAACACTATTGAAGAGGGAAGAAGGGGCTATTTGCCAGAGTTTTCTTGACTTGGTGCTTTATGCTTCTACTTTTGCTACAGCAGATATTTGCATGACTTTATTTATTATGGTTTAGTTTCATTTCCCCTTTTTATTTATACTGATCCTGAAATGGCCTCTTTTTGTGTCTAGACTCTCTCTCCTCTCCTCTCTGTCTCTACTAATATGAGTAACATTAACATGAGTGAATGTGACTCTCAGAGCTCTCCAGTGACATCACTATACAGCACTGTAACACAGTAAACAGCAGTATACATATTTAGTTGGGAAACCTTAAGAGTGATTAGCTGCTGCTTCCTTCCTTTTCATTGAAATGGAACACTTGTTTCTTAAGCTGAACACTTTCCCCTTGTAGTTCAAGTATCTATTTAAAAGTCAGTCACACCACAAACCTTTGAGATGTGCTATGAACCTGAAAAGTGCATTGCCTACAAGAGAATCCTGCAAATAACCTTGATGGTAGCGCTAGAATTACAGCTCGGTATGATTCCCTATTGCTGCTGCTTTTGTCTGAGGCACTCAAGATACTCTATAAGTGGTAATGGTAAGTGCAACCCTGTGAAATAGGCGAGTATTAATATTCCCATTTTACAGAGAAGGAAAGTACAGAACAGAGAGGTTAAGTGAATCGTGGCAGATTTCCTATTACCCTGTGCTTTAACCGCTGCAGAAAGTTTCCTTTTCCCTTCATCATTTAAAAATTTTTTTTCCTTTTATGCTTGCTTCTTTACCCACAATAGTGCCCCCAGAAGGCAGAAGTCTTGGTCGTATCTGGGATGGGTACACAGACCTCACACTAACCAGGAAGGGGTTAATGAGAGGGTGTGGTCTCAGTCAGCCTCACTCTGGCCATTACACCTGTGCAAGTTGTTATGCTGGGAGAGAGAGAAATGAAGAAAAGCCCAGCTCAGCAGTGGCTGGTAGGAAGAGAGACTAGGCTTCTTGACCTAGTTCTATGAAGGGAAGTCTGGTCTGGAAGGAAGGATCAGCTGGGACTAGAGCCTAACTAGAGACTCTTCAGTTTTGGAGCCTCCTTGGGGCCGTTAGGCCTGGGACAGGACCTTTCTGTTTCTTTAGTGTCTCAGAACTACTTTGGCTCCCCTTTCTTTTGGGAGTGGCAGAAGAGTCAGCCAGGGCAGAGAGTGTGAGACAGGCCTAGCTGCAGGCTATGGTAAGAAGCAGCCCTGAGACACAACAGGGGGTGTCTGAATAAACAGATCTCCTCTGTTCCATGCAGGGTCCCTGGGCTGGAACCCAGAGCAGAGGGCTGGCTTGGGTTTCCCTACCAGCCCACTTAGGATAGGGGTAGGAAGACCCCAGAGCCAAGGACTTGGTGGGCACCAAATCCCTGAAGTTGGGACAAACCTTGTGGTGCTGCCAGACCACTGATGTGCTGGACTTGTGTTTCCCCAGAAGGGGCAGCACTAAAAGTGACCTGGCTGATGTGGACCAAAGCATAGGAAGAGGAAGACTGCCATGGAGCCGGAGTGGGTGTTGGCAGGGGGCTCCAGAGGAGGAGGAGGCAGGGAGCTGATACAGCACACCTCAACACGAGGGAGAAGACTCTTTCACAGCATCATTGACTTATGAGACTGGCCTCACTGTTACCTATGTATCTAGCCATTCAAGTGGCATACATTGGTTGCATGTTTTTCGCCTCACTTTTTGTTTTGTTATCAGAATAACTCTAATCCTAACACATGGGATAATAAGGTGTCCGATATTAAGCAATAGCCTTCGGAAAGTCTCAGGAAACAGAATAAATGATGTGCCCTGTAGGAGAAGTAGAAGCTTGAGGCTTTTTGCAGAGACATCCCCATCTCCACATTTTTCTGGATTTTCATGGAGTCTCAAAGCTATGGTTCTCCTTTGCCTCTCATCAGTTCTGTGTTGCATTGTTCTTATATGCTCTCGTGGGTGGACTTCACCCCTGGGCAGAGTTTACAACATCTATGAACCACTTACATCCTCAAAATGAGACTCAAGTGGTGTATAAGCTTTATATTGGTCTATAGCACAGTGGAACACTTCAGCCCTTATGTAAACCCCTCCTGGAATAATGGCATTTCTAGAACTTCTGAAGCAATTCTGGCATGGTAAAATCTTGTTTAGACAGTCTTCCCAGAATCCTGAATGAATCCAGAGTTAACAAACCGCATCCCTTTAAAAAAATATAGTGACAGTAGGAATATGTGGGTAAGGAGTATCAATTAACTATATAAAAGGAGGGACGCAGTGGCCAAAGCAATGAGAACTGAAATACTAAATCCTTGGCTTTTAATAGAGACCTAGATTATGGATCCTTTACTCATGGGGTGAGCATAATGGGTCTACTTTTGAGAGTAAGTATGGGCCAGGCAGGATGTTATGTAACATTGCAAAAGACACGGGTATATCATTATGGGGTGGGGGGGGGGAGAGATGGATACATAAGCATCTATCCAATTTATCTTGCAATGTGAGAATTGCCAGGCTGAATCAGAATAATGGTCCTTCTTGTTCAGTATCCTATCTGTAGCAGCCAGTACCAGCTGCTTCAGGGGAAGGGGCAGGAAACCCTGCAGTAGGCAGTTATGAAATATCCTGCCTATAAGGAAAGTTTCTTCTTGACCCTTATTAGCTAGTGGTTAGCTTGTACCCTGAAGCAGGAGGGTTTCATATCCTCTAAGGGCTAGATTCCCAGAGGAACTGAGGTGCAGTGACACTGGGGCATGCCTAACTTTTAGGTGCTTAGAAAATCACTGTGATTCACAAAGCCTATAGTATAAATGGGGAGAGAGAGGTGCCTCGGAATGGGATTCACAAAAGCCAGCATGCTAGGCAGTGCCCCACCTAAACCAGCCAATAGGAGATGCCAAGTTGAGGCGGTTATGCTAAGGCCCACCCCTCTCAGATATAGGTGCCTAACTCAGGTGTGCAGGGAGGCACCTCCTCGTGTTTGGGATTCTCAGCTGCAAACCTTCTCTTGGTGTTAGGTGTCTATGCTGTTTTAGCAAGGAGGAAATAGGGAGGGACCCTCCTAGCTTTTAGCTCAGTCGTTAGGGTTCTCACCTGGGATGCAGGACACCTGAGGGAGAGAAGGGATTTGAACTGGTATCTGCCACCTCTCCAGAGTGTGCCCTAATCACGGGACTACAGGATATTCTGAGGTGGGGCTTCCTTATTCTCTCCTGTGTATGCTGTTACACTGAATACATAATTTTTAAAAGTCATTGGAACAGAGGGACTGGATCCTGGATCGCCCAGGTGAGTGCTCTAACCACCAGGTTCCAGAGTCATTATCATGCTTTCTCTCACCCTCTGGTCTAATCATTCTTTCTTTCTTTATCCAAAGTAGTTTCAACAGGAGAGACTGAGGGAACCCCACAGAATAGCCCATAGCTCAGTGTTTAGGGAACTCATCTGAGAGGTGGCAGATCGCAGGTCAAATTCCTCTTCTCTTTGAGGGGGAGGGATGGACAGTTGAATTGGGGTCTCCTGTATCCCAGGTGAGAACTAGGGTTGCCAAGTTTCTAATTCCAGAAAACTGAACACCCTATCCCCACCCACTGCCCCAACCCTTCCCTGAGGCCCCCCCCCGCTCACTCCATCCCCCTCCCTCCGTCAATTGCTCTCCCCCATGCTCTTTCACTTGCTCATTTTCACTGCAAGGCCCAAACGGGCATATTTATTGTTTTGACAGATGTACTATGCTAAGTTCAGGTTTTATTTGTTACCGGATGCTAGAGCTCACAGCAAAATAGCCAAAAAGGGTAATTTTTTAAAAAAATGAAGTTTTCGCAAAGTTTTCCATGATTCTTTCCCACCCCTCTTCCCATATTCCGTGACCAGCTCCATGTTTTTTGTTTACTAAAGTTATTGTAATTTTATGTGTGGAATTAGGACCACACATTATCACAGCTGCAATGGGTCCATTAAAGGTCCACTCCTGAAGCCTAAATATAAATCCACAGAGAACCACTACTGAAATGCACCTGTCCAGATACCTATACAAATAAATCTGTAGAAACTGACTCCCACACCTACAGGCAGATACACACATGTATTCATGTGTACACATCTAGCACGCACTAACACACATATTTCAACATTATTTAATATTACAATTGTTGTTTAGTGCCTAGAGACCCCAACTAAGATCTGGGCTCCAGGGTGGTAGGTACTGAGCATACAAAGAAAAAGGAAAAGTCTGCACCAAAGAGTTTATAATGTAGCTAGACAAAGGTGGGAAGAAATGTGAGATATATTGGCCCTTCTGCAATTACTAGTCAACAACATTCACTTTTAAAGAAATAATACATTTCTTTTAGAGTTCCCTTCTCCTTTAAAAACTTGTTATGAAATGAATACACACATTTTATGTCATCGATTTTGCAAGCCAGCGAAAGGAATAAAAGTCAGAGTTAGAAGGCAAATTTTATTCACACAGGTATACACACATGCAGCAATACGCACATCTCCCTACACAAAGAGAGACAGTCTCTTACACACATACCATGCATGCACACACTTGCCTACACAGAGACGCTTTTTCATACACTTTTCCAGGGGCTGCCTAAATCACCCAGCCGGGAAGGGAGGAGGGTGGGCTGGAGGGGAAGATGGGATGGGAGTGAAGGAGAGAGGATGGGGAGGGAAAGAGGCTAAGGACGAGAACAGGGTAGGGGTGAGAGGGGGCAGTGAAAGAGAGAGGAGAGGTGTGGAAAGCTATATGGGGTGGATGAGGCTGCAGGGGGAGGCAGAAGGCTATAGGTGCATGAGGATGTGAGGGGCACAGGTATGTACAGGGACATAATGGGAGTGCAGCAGTGTATGGAGGTGAATGGGGTGCAGGACTGTGAGATGAGGGACATGGGGGTGGTAGCTCTGGGAGGTGGAGCAGATGGATGGGAGAACATTGTAAGGAGGACAGGGATGGGATGGGTAGGTGTGGGGGGCAGGATGGGATGGAGGAGGGAAGCAGTGAGGGGCTTGGGGGTGGGACAGAGAGGGAAGCAGTGAGGAGGATGGAGGTGCAGGGGGTTGGGACAGGGAGAGAGACAATGACGGGGATGGGGGTGCAGGGGGGTGGGATGGGGAGGGATGCAGTGAGGGGGATGGGGATGTGGGGAGTTGGGGCGGAGGAGTGTGGGGGGATTGGGACAGGGAGGAATGCAATGACGGGATGGGACTGCAGGGGGATTGGAACAGGGAGGGATGCAGTGAGGGGGATGGGAGTGCAGGGGGGTTGGGACAGGGAGGGATGCAATTATGGGGCAGTGGGAGTGCGGGGGGTGGGATGAGGAGACTGCTCGGCCACCCCTAAGGCTAGGAGCCGGACGTGCTGGACTTGCCTGACCCACAGATTGGCAGCGCGGCCAACTGGACAGTCAATGGCCCGGTTAGCAGTGCTGACAGAGCCTCCAGGATCCCTTTTTGACCGGGTGTTCCAGTCCACAATCGGACACCTGGTCACCCTAGTGAGAACCTTAACAACTGGGCTAAAAGTTTATGAGGGAGAACCTCCTACTCCTCTATCTCCTTCAGCTGTTTTGTGTACGTTCCCCTCTTGGGGCTAGCTCTAAAGGTGAGCTCTGAGCACGCCTATGGGATTGAGCCCTGCAGGTGAATCAGGTGGAGGAACTCCTATCTTCCCCCTGTTTGTGCATCACACTAGGTCTTAGGTGTCTGGACACCTGGTGTGGAGCTGCAGTAAGAATGCTCAAAGGCAAAAACTTGGGAGCCAAGCAAACTTTACAGCAAAAATATGTGCACTGAGCAAGTTTAGGCACCTACAGTGTTTGTTGGTAGCTGAGCTGCATTTTTGTGAATTCTGGGATTTAGGCACCAAAAGTGACAGGTGCCTAGGTCCTTTTGGGAATCTGGCCCTAAGTGTTTTGTTTTTTAAATCCTAATGGAATGTATGTCTTCGTACCTTAGTAGCTGGAGAGGGAAATAAAAGTCAGGTGAAAACTACTGCTTTCTCAGATCTGCAACACTTGGCTCTAGATAAGAACTTCTTCCAAGGTTAGAGACACTTGGATGCAGGGTTTTGTCAGGCCTGCTAAAGAGATTTTACATTTTGTGTTCTCCATTATCTATGTGAACTCCTCTTTGAAAATTGAAACTATACGTGTATATGTGTGCGCGTGTGTGCATGAAGAATTTGGCCTGTTTCCATTTGTTTCTGTGGTGTCTAGTTCCCTGTGTTTCCAAAGAACTTTAAGCCAATATAGCTTCTTTTGTTGACTTTCTAATTAGTGCGCTGGTAGTGATGACAAGAAAGCAGACTGATGCAAAACCAGCAATGGGGGCACAAGACAATATCACATCACACTGACTATCGGGGGGGCTGGCTGCCTAGCCCCTCTGAAATGCCTAGCCCTATTGAATGGGTTCTAGATAAGGAGTAACTTATTTTTATTAATTTCTTGACAATGTAGTTGATTTGAACAAACACTATATGAATATGTAGACTCTAGAGCGCATTCCACGCTAGTTTATAATAGCCCAGTTCACTCATACCTATGGTGCAGCCCCCATCACCCCATAAAAATTGTATAGAAAGTAAAATCGGGATGTAAATCATTGTCACATGTTGGTTTTGCAACACCCCAAATCGCTGTGAAACCTTTACAGAAACAAATGGTCTCATTTACAGCTGAAGGGCCCCAGTTTCAGGCAAGGTCCAACTTGAAGCCCACTGAAGTCAATAGGAGTCTTTTTATTTACTTCCGTGGGTTTGGGGTCCAGGCCTAGCCACTCCAGGGTTGCTCATGTGAGCAGCGTGCATTGGTATTTAGACATGAGACAATGCAAAACAAACAGCAATCAAATGGTCACTCAGTTCTAGGCATGCTATACCTTGATGGTACAACTAATGTGTATGTTTGATACATAGCTAATATAATGTTTGGGGAGAGGGATAGCTCAGTGATTTGAGCATTGGCCTCCTAAACCCAGGGTTGGGAGTTCAATCGTTGAGGGGGCTACTTAGGGATCTGGGGGACAAATCAGTACTTGGTCCTGCTAGTGAAGGAAAGGGGCTGGACTCAATGATGTTTCAGGGTCCCTGCCAGTTCTATGAGATAGGTATAGCTCCATATATTTAATTGTGATTATTAATTTGCTTCATGTGGGGTATATGCTGTTTCCCCTAACTGTTACTGGGATAGTTTCTCTGTCCTTTCAGAGGCCCAGAGATATGCATATAGATGATGGTAGTGCTTGTTGTGTGACAGACCTGTCAGCTAGGATGATTCTCTAAATTAACCACAGCAAAATGTACCATTGCTATGAGAAACATCTTTAGTTCTTCACAAGAAGAATCTCTCTCTCTGTGTAAAGTTGCTAGGTTATCAGTAAAAGTAGGTGTGTGTGTGAAAACATGTGGAACTAGTGTCATGAACTTGCACTTGTTAGTGGGAAGTGCTGATTCAATACTTTGCACAGATGTGCCAGGCGAGTGGCCAGCTTTCACTTCAACTGCGGCAAAAGCCTAAAAGTGGGATTTCCTAGGTGAGAAGTTGGCCACTGAAGTGGCCTGTGTGTTGTGGCACGACTCCCTTGGTCTGTTTCTGTATTTGAAGTGATCCTGCAGTATTCATGAAATGGACTCTGTCCCAGGAATGTGTTTATCTAAGGAGTGCTGCCAGCACTGTAAAAATGCCTGTGTGTTCATAAACAGAATCTGGGGATTTGAAAACCTTCACACTACTTAGTCTGCAATCAGTCCCGCTTTGATCCAAATATAAGAAACTACAAATACTAGAGTCAGCAATGTGTGCTCCATCATAGTCGTGTGGCTCGTCATTATCTCCACGCTAAAGTGCATTCACTATATTCCAGGGAATCTTGCAGGACCCAAAAACAATCTGCGTTTTGCTTTTGCCCTTTGAGTGCCATGATAGATGCGCTTCATCTGCTTCCAATGCTACATAGCTTAGGAATTACCATATGTTCTCTTCTCACCTGAATCAGGTTAGGGAGTTGCTTTGGGTTGCTTATTTCCCAACTCTGGGGAATAAGAGTTGGAAGTGGAAGGTCACAAGGTGACTGCTGCTTACTACTAAAATAACAATGAAAATACTTTTCAACTGTATAGTATGTTCCGTATGATGATATCAACCCCCCTTTTAAAAACATGAATGATTTGGGGGAGTTCTATGGCCCGTGTTATACAGGAGGTCAGACTAGGTGATCGGAATGGTCCCTTCTGGCCTTGGTATCTGTGAATGAATTGTGGTGAGTATATAATAATTTCACCTTTCTGAATGAGAGAGCTCAGACGCAGGGGGTTAGAGTTTCATCAGTAGTCTTTGGTGTCAGTGTTTTTAGGTGCCTCGCTTAAGACACCCCATTTCCATTCAGAAGTGCTGATCACGCACAGCGTCAGCTGAAAACAGTAAGCTATTTGTGTTCAGGCCTTCTGAAAATAAGGTCTTGGGGCCAACATGCTTCAGCTCAAGCACCTAAATCCTTACTTAGGCCCCTAAATAAGTGGCCTGATTTCAGAACTGCTGAAAAGCTTCTGTTAACGTCAGCAGGGCTGTGAGTATTCAATAGCACCAATAATCAGGCCACTTATTTAGGTGGCTAAAGATGAATGTGGATGACTAACATTAGGCACCTGTGTCTGAATATTTTAGCCTTAAAGCATGTCTACAGTACAGTGGCACAGTCGTGGTGCCATAGTGTAGACGTTTCCTACATTGACGGAAGGGGGTTTTCTGTTAATGTAGTTAATCCACCTCTCTGAGAGACAGTAGGTAGGTCAATGGAAGAATTCTGCATCTATACGGTGGGTTAGGTCGACCTCGCTGCATCACTGAGGGCTGTGAAATTTTTTTCCCAGCCTTCAGTGAGGTAGTTGTTGTGATGGGTTGGATCCCACTTCTGGGATGCCACCTGATGTACTGGGATTTCACTGAGCCTCTTCTGCTCCACCAGCCTAGGTTCCCACTTCCTATTTGCCTAAATTAGGCTCTCCAGCTTCTTTCAGCACACACACACAGGTAGGGCCACACCCAGCTGCAGCCATAGACTGAAGTCAGCTCTGTGTGAGGGGACTCCCCCAGCACTCATGTGCCCACCCGTTTTGGGAGATAAACCCAAAATAATACTGTCTTGCACTGTATAGAAAAATCTGCACAGCGCAAGCTGATAAAAATCCTTCCTCTTTCTCAATGTGAAGAGAGATGTGCATGTCTCCTTCATCCCCAGTTATAAATTACATAAAAAACAAAATAAGTTTATTAACTACAAAAGATAGATTTTAAGTGGTTAAAGGGATAGCAGACAGAACAAAGCAGATTACCTTAGTGAATAAACAAAAGCCGCAAACTGAGCTTGACACACTAGATCGGTAGGATACAAATTAGCAAATTCTCACCCTGACTGATAAACAGGCTGGCAGATTCTTAAGGCACAAGTTGCCTTGGCTTTCCTAGGTTTTCTTACACAAGCTAAAAATCTTTCCAGCCTGAGACAATCACTTCCCATAGTTCAGTCTTTGTCCCTCAGGTGTGTTGTTGTAGGGAGAGTGACGACCCCCATGTTGTCATTGTTCCTCCTTTATATCTTCCCCCCCACACTTGCTGGAATGCTTTTTTGCTGTGACTTGGGTCAAACAGTTCCCATATTATAGAGCTATCTGACCTGGGTCAAAGAGTTCCATTGTATAGAGCTGTCTCTGAGAGGCGTCTGTTGCACACAGTTCCTAGGCTAATCCTTATGCTTGTGTACATTTCTTCAATAAGCCACTCACATTGTTTGGCCTCATCCAACGTAGCACATTTGAAATACAGAGACATGGTCAGTGTTCCCTGCTTCAGATACAAAAATGATACGTGCATACAAAGTGAATAAACACATTCAGTAAATTATAACCTTTCCAACGATACCTCACAAGACCCATCTTGCCTAAAGTATTTCTTAGTTATACCATATTCATATCATAACCATATTTCCATGAAGAATATGGGGTGTAACAACACAGCTATGTCAATCTAATTTTTAAATGTAGACCAGGCCTAAGTATTTAAATACGGGCTCCCAGAATCTAAAGCAATTTTTAAAACTTTGCCCAAGGTCACACAAAATGTCTACGGCAACACTAGAAATAAAAGTTAAGTCTCCTGACTTCAGTGGGTTATCCCCAAGACCATCAGTTCCCAGCAAGAGCACTTTCTGCTGGTTGAGCCATGGAATAACTTTGGTATCTACACTCTAGGCGAGAGTTGCACTCATGGTTAGTGTAGGGAGATAACTTAGAATAAAGGAGAAGGGGAATCCTAAGGGCTTGGTGTTATGGGGGGCCGGAGGGAAGTTTGGAGAACAATCACACTAAAAGTTAAGGAAAGTGTGAGTTTCTAATGTGCTTTGTCAAATGATAGGCAAGGAGAGGAAAGGGTTCCAGGAATGCTTAGAATTATTGCCTCCACTAGAAATCCTAACAAAGGCAAACATTGCTTGCCCTCAACATTGCATTTGGAGAGCATCTCCTCCAGAACATGGGTTTGTGGATTCTTTGCAAAATTTATTATGATTGTTGGTTTTCATGCTTTTCCTGAGCCTGCATCTGGAGATCCTTATCTTTGTATTGTAAACTGCTGAATCACTGTAAAAAAGCTGCTTCTGAAAACAGGAACCTGAGGTGTTTTTCAAATTAATTGCTAAAAAGTTTATATTCTCCATCTGCTTCCACAGTTCAACTCCCTCCAGCCAAAAAAAAATAACAAATTGCTAGCTACCTTGAGTTTATAAAATGGACATGTACATAAAGGAAAAAAAGCAATTTTTTTTACAGAACATGGCTTGAGTATTTGTATTATTTAAGGTCTGGGGATTAAGAATAAAATTTCCAAAAAGCCTAAGTAACTTAGAAGCCTACATCTCATTTTCAGACATGACTTAGACATTTAGGTACCTAAGTGCCACTGACTTTTTATGAGACTTTATTCCTACGGCTCAGTCCTTAAAGCAGTTTTGGCTTCTAACTTTCATTGAAATCGGTAGAAGTTAGGTGTCTATATGTCTTTTGATGATCTGGGCCTTGATTTCAATGGGTGTTCGGTGCCTAGATGCTTTTGAAAATTTCACGAGATGCCTAAATACCCCTAAAAGCCTGGCCCCTAATACCTTCGTCACTTTTGAAAATGAGACAATAGTCTGATCTACACTTAAGTTAGGTAGACATAGTTACAACCCCTTCACTGTCATAGCTATGCTGACCTAACCCACAATGTAGACGCAGCAATGTAAATGGAAGAATGCTCCTGTCAACCTACCTACTGTTGTTTAGGAAGGTGATGTTCCAATGGCTGCGTCTACTCTACGGAGTTTTGCTGGCATAGCTGTGGCAACGTACCTGTGCAGGCATAGTCTCCGTACAGGACACATACCCTTAGTCCTGGTCTATATCTAAACATTAGATGGACCAAGCTACATCGCTCAGGGATTTGGAAAATGTTGTGCCTTGTATGTTATCGTTAAGTCAACTTAATCCCCACTGCAGATGCAGCTAGGTGGACAGAAGAGGTGAATTAACTACTTTGACAGGAAAAATCCCTTCCACTGATGTAGGAAGCATCAGCGCTACAGTGTCACGTCTGTAACACCATAGCTGTGCCTCTGTAACCACTGTAGCATAGATGTCCCCTTAGGCTTGTAAGTAACTTAAACACTTTTGAAAATCTTACCCTTGAACTCATTAGCACCTTGAAGACCCTGAAAGAATCAGTTTAAAAAAAAATCCTTCCCCATTGCTTCAGGCTTCGCTTCAGAATTCTTCCTCTAGATGCAAATACAATTTCCATCCTGAAAAGTCTGTTTGATCTCTCATTAGTCATGAGAGCTTGTTGGAATTCTGCACATTTTAATTGTTCTTTTCATTTCCAATTTTGATTTTAGATGTGTGGTGGGGGGAGGGACTCAAAAGTAATTCAATTAATTTTTCATAAGGATTTATTTTTTAAAAAGTTTTTGACCAGCTGCAGAGCTGGTTGGAACATTTCAATTTTCAAAAATAGTTGATTAAAACTGTGAAAAACTACTAATGAATTGCAAACATTTTGCCAGGTTTTCAACTATAAAAAATATTATGGGGGGTAGCCCACTTACAAATTCATTTCTAGCAGGCTAGTTAGTTCAGACAATTCCTGATCATAGGATTAGCATTAAACTAAACTTTTTTTTAAAAGTACAGATCTTCAGTGGGGAAAATGTCCTTTATAGTATTGGCGCTAAATATTGTCAGTTATATTTGGTATTTGAAGGAAGTGCTTCTTCACAGAACACACAGTCAATCTGTGGAAGTCAGTGCCTTGGGATGTTGTGAGGGCCAAAAGTATAACTGTGTTCATGGAGGATAGGTGCATCAACCAAGATAGTCAGGAATGCAACCCTGTGCTCTGGATGTCCCTCAAACTCCAACTGACAGAAGCAGGGAGTGGACAAGATGAGATGGATCACTTAAAATTGCCCGCTTTTGTTCATTCCCTCTAAGGCCTCTGGCATTGGCCACTGTCTGAAGACAGGGTACTAGGCTAGATAGACCTTTGTTCTTATGTTCTTTTCTTTGACTTATTTATACAGCCTTTTTAATAAATTGTTATCTGTCTACACAATATTTATCTGTGTTTTGATAGCAAACCCCTTGAATTTGCCTTGAAAGGCTCCAGCTGGCTGAAGGCCAGAGGAGAGAAAAGGAAAAGGGAGAGATGCTAAATAGTATTTTCCTTGATTTACAAGAGAGGGGGAGTTTATTTTAAAGCAGATTTAACCTTCTGTGTCACTCTGGAAGGGGTCTGTTGTGATTACTCTGTAGACAATGGATTAAAATCCCACTTTAAAAAAAAAGTTTGTCAGTATAAAGGAGCTGGAATCTGGCCAAAGCTGTGAATTGCCCCAGTGCATCCTGGTCAGACCTCAAAACTGTCTTCCCACACACACAGACACACCTCTTGGAGTAGGGAGCATGTCAGGAGCTGTAGAGGGGTCCACCAATTTTCAGCTGGTGTAGTCATCCCTTAGGACCAAACTAAGCTGATATAAGCTACAGCTGCTGAAGCTGCAGCCAGTGGAGGTCAGTCTGTAAAAACGGGAAGCTATAACCAGTTGTCCAATTACCCCTTTCTCCCTTTTCTCCTCTCCCCGCACACCGAGATCCTGCACACTTATGTTGTGTGGATCTTGGTGCAGGAAGGACCTGACCCAAAGTTTAGAGAGGCTAAGATGAGCACTTGTTGGTGGAGCAGCATACACTGCACTACGTATTGTTCACCGTTAAAAGGCAGTTACCAATGGCTGTCACTGAGAGACTGCAGCGTATTTCCTATTCCATGGGTGGTAATATACTGTTGTGGAAAAGACCACTACCCAGTTGATTTTGGATCAGACAGCTTGAGGCACCTTTATTGATAAAACAAGATTACAGGTATGCATACAGGGAGAGACAGTGTAATCCCATGCAAGAGGTAGGCTGGTCTGCCCTTTACAATTTTCACCACGCTTATAAAGGTAAAAACCGCATAACGTCATATTGATTACACAAGTTATTTGCCCTTTTCTGGTAAATTAATATTGCAAATCAGCAAGCTATTTTAACACCTATCATGCATTTTGGCAGTGGGTGAGCTGGTCATTCTGTAATTGAGCAAGCCATTTCCACCTTATCATGCGTGTTGGCAGTGGGTGAGCTGGTCATTCTATAACTCCACCTTGCAATTACCGTAAGCAAGCAATAATTACCATGCTATATTTTGCTTAAAACTGAGCTGGCACTTGAGTGACCCCTTGTCCCCCTCCTAGTTCCTCTTTTGTCAGTGTTCCATACCCCGCTTTCCTCGTATCTAGTTTCTCCACAACCAGTGCACAGTATGCAGATAAACAAGTTTCTTTGAGAACTAAAATCATGGCTTTTATTTTGCATTTATTTAGATGGCCTGTACACTAATAAAGCTAAAAGCATATAATTGTTGCAATATTATGTGTTAAAATCACAGATGCTTATATCAATGGCAGGGCTCTGCAGCAGGGACTGACAGTTTACTATTTCAATCAAGGCCCCGGTACAGTATCCGACCAGTGACAGCAACCTCCAAAAGGCTTTGGTGGCAAGACAAGATCCCATATAAACAGTTGTAAAACTCTATCCAACGAGACGGGGGGTGGAGGGGTGGGTGGTTATGTTCCTTTACAATACATAGTATCAAGCTGATAACTGGTGGTAAAGGTGTTGATGAGCAATGCTGGGTTCACTTCACCCACCACTGAAACGTAGCCACCTCTGGGGTGAAACACAAGAGATATTAACACACAGCAGCTGTTGTCAGGTGCTTAGGCTAGTAAGATCACACACTGAAACTGCAAGGGAATGCAGGCGGCAGGCCAGAATATAATTACTCAAGCTGGAATTTAGCCTTGGCACTGAGGCCTTGTCTGTGCTAGGGAACTTCATGAAAAATCCCTGTAGCCGCTAACAGCAGTTGAGTTAAATTGATGTTGGCAATGCTAACAATGAAAGCCCAGTGCAGACAGAGTTGTAACGCTGTTATCAAGGCTGTGTCAGCTAGCACTTTTGGAGGAAATCTAATCAACTAGATGCAGAAAACCTGTCATCGGCTGAAACTGCATCCACACTAGGGAAGGGATCTTAACGCTGCTAATCCTGGAAGTTTGGACCAAAAGCCTCAATGTAAACAGTGGCTCAGGCCCCTGCTTTTTTTTGGGGGGAAAGGGCTATATCAATCAGCAGTGACCAACGGAGGTGAAAACCTCAGTTCTGCATCTCATTCAAAAATCACACTTCCAGCAACGCTGTGTTGCCTAATGCCACTTTTATGTGATTCGGTCTGTTTAGCCCTAAAGGAGATCAGTGTCATCACCCCCCTTTTACAGATGGGGAAACTGAGGCATGTGAAATGACTTGCCCAGAGTCACCTAGTGGCAGAGACAGGGATAGAACCCATGTCCTTTGGGCCCTGGTTCAGAGTACTAACAAGTAGGTTACATTCAGGAAGACTCCTGATGTTTTCACTGCTAGAGGGAGTCTTTCTGTGTTGACATATGCTTGCACTCTCAAAGATTCCAGTGATTAGTAACATTTTTCTTGTTGCAGAACAGAGAAATTTAGCATGAATAGGAAAGTCTGGGCCTTCCCTGCCTCAACCACTGTTTACTGTGTCTTGGGTTTTCCAGCTCTGCTGCTACACAGTTGCCTGGTAAGTATCACTACGAAGCTGCATCAGAAATGGGTGTGTGTGCGTGACTTGACCCCACCTTCCATGGGTGAGCGTGCTGTCTAACAGACACTGGATGGGAGGGAGATTTTTGTACAGTGGCAGTACAAATATTGAGCAGTTGGGTGAATCTTGTATTGTAGCAATACAAATAGCAATAATATGACTGGAGCATTCTGGTCTCAATTCAGAGATGGCTTAAAGGAGAGTGTAAACAGCTGTTTGTGGGTGCAAATTAATGTAGCACACATGCTGAAAGGATGGGAGAGTGAGGTTGTGGCAGGAGAGACATTTTCCTGTTGGTTGCTAAGATACAGCATGGAGGTTCTGGTTTATCTCATACCTTCTTACACTCTCACTTGTTGTTTTTCCTGCTATCATCCCTAACCTTCCTCCCCTGGGTTATATCATTTAAACATGCACACACACCAGGCATATAATTTACCTCCACACCCCTTAATGTTGGGTATTTTACATCGCCTTTGAGGTTGGCTCTCTGCAGCCATCTTGACTGTGAGTCCATGCATTAATGTGGCCTGCCAGCATCCAGGGTTGTTTTGTGGGTGACAATGAGCTGTGTTTGTGTGTAATAATGTAGTAAGTTTACACTAGAGCGACGAGACGAGAGGAAGAAAATATCGGGACAAATTGTGTCCCGATCAAAGATCGGTTGGGACATGGGACAAACCACCTAAATATCAGGACAGTCCTGATTTGATCAGGATGTCTGGTCACCCTATTTGCTGCTCCAATGGTGCAAGTGTGGAGGGAGAGGTGAAAGAGACTGAAAATCAGCGGTGCAAGGAAGGAGTAGTTTAGAATAAATCGGGGAGATGTGGTCAAAGAGGGGAGATGCCTCACAGCTGTTTACTGTTAGAAGACTATCTTCTGGGAAGGGTTTAAGCCAACTGGATTGCCTCAGTTAAGAAGAAAGTCAAGGCTCACAAGCAAGATGAGACCAAGACTCCATCCTGAGGGGTGATATTTCAGTGTGTATTGGTTATAGGGTGAGCTGTGCTCCAGACTCCTCTTTGTCCCTCGTGAGTGCACTTCCTGGGTGACAGGCCGTGGCTTCCTACACTTCCCTCAGTACAGAATCCTGTGGCCCAACCACTCTTGAACTGGATCTCTGGGTGGCAGCATTCCCTATTTCCCAACCAGGTTAACCCAACAGGTCCAACTGAGTTTGGCCCCAAAGGCCTTTACCTCCAGAGATTTGTGACAACCCTTTTGTAAAGTGACTCAGAAACAGCTTCTTCACCACAAGGCAGGATTTATTCTTTCACCCAAAGGTACGGCATACACAGAGCAAAGGGGTTAAACAATAAAGTTCTATACATGCTTCCCCTTACCTACACTTAGACCTGGTCTGCACTGCAGAGTTAGGTCCAGGTAAGGCCGGTTATGTAGACCTAACTCCGTAAACATCTACACTAAAATGTCACTCCCACCGATGTAACTCGCCCACTACACTGACTTAATAATTCTACCTCTGTGAGGGGCATAGCGCTTAGGGTGATGTAGTTAGGTGAAGGCAGTGTCAGTGCAGACACTGCATTGCTTAGCTTGACTGTTGCTGCCTTTCAGAAGCCATCCCACAATGCCTCACAAGGAAGGTTAAATCAGTGTAAGCGCTCCTGGTGAGGACACACCCACCAACACAAGGATCATCGTGTGCACATGCAAAAGCGATTTAATTGCCATGGTGGCTGCATGTTGCTGTAACTTAGTCACCTTAATTTTGTAGTGTAGACTTGCCCCAAGTCTTTTCTTGAATTCGGTTGTAAGTTTCCCCTCATCCCAGCTCACCCTCATCTCTGGCTGGGTTGAGCAACTGTCCTGCTTGCAGCATGACCTCTTTGTGTCTCTCCTTGCCAGCCTGGGTGCTCTTGCTGATGCTCCCTGGGCACCTCCACCCCTCCTTCCTGAGGCCAGCTGCTTTACAGCTTAGGTTCCCCTTTGATCCTAGACTTTTTCAGAGGCTTTAAGGAAGAGAAAACCATGCCAGCCTAGTGGGAGCCAAGCCCAGGCTTCCCCCATTGTTCCTTTAAGGAGTCTTATCTTTGCCATTTTGCCTTTTCCTGTTTGCTTCATCCTTTAACAGCCTCTTGATTTACCCTGCCTGACTGCCAGCCAAACGGCACCTGACGGATATATGGTATTTACTAAAAAATACTACATGTAACTCCCTCATTCACCACCCAGGGATCTAGGTTCTGTTGGCCTTAGTCCACCTGGCAGAAAGGAGAAGTGAGCAGGGAGACATGGAGAAATTATTTTGGAAAAGAGGTACATTTGTGGCAGGCCAGGAATGTGCTCCTACTGTGTTGGGAGCTGTGCAGCATTGCTTGCCAGTCTCTCATACCCACAGCCCGTGTTGGAAGGGATGCCAGAGAGTGCTGCTTGGCATTGTAGCAGATGTAGTTGTATCCTTGACTCCTCTCGGTTTATTCGAGCTTATTGCTGGGGAGTCCTCTTCACGTCTCCTTTGGTTTGAATCCATGTTGCTTTGTTTTCCCTTGCACTAGGTATTGATTGTATGACCAGTGTCATCTTCATTCCCTGCAAGCGACTACTCCTTAAGCTTCTAGTCATAATTATGCTGTGACTGTGCTTAGGCATTAGCATGGTCACTACAGAATGTGCTCTAGTGGTCTGGCTCTGAGTAGAGGACTGGGAAACAGGAACCCCAAAGTTCTAACATGCCCTAACAATGACTCCTGCCCTTGCACTGGACCAGTTACTTAACACTCCTGCCTCAGTTTCCCCATCTGTAAAATGGAGATAATAATGCTCTCTACTCCCACGGTGGTGTTGGTTGATTACACATAATAAGGGGTAAATAGTAATAGCACTATGTTGGGTGCCCTGAAGATTGTTGGTGGTGTTAAAGCTGGGCCAGATATCTGCAACAAACAAACACTGATGGTGAGATATGAGGAAAGAGAATCCAATCATCTGCACATGTCTCAGTGCTAACTTCCTATTTCTTATTCCCCACCCAGAATGCCTTACAAATGCACCAAACCCTCCAGCGACTAAAGGTGCAAATGGGTGACAAATAGGGAAAGGAGCAGGGCAAATAAGGGATTTAAAAACCATCTGTATCGGAAGAACCAAGAGGTGAGAGTGGGCACGTTGTAAAGAACTGTGGCCAAGGGCAAGACTGTGTGAATGAGCCAGTCTCTGCTCTGCTGAGCTGGAAAGTGTGTGTGTGTGTGTGTGTGTGCGCGCGCGCGTTTGGTTTTGTGTGTGTGCTGGGTAGCCCTTTGGGGAATAACTGTTAGATATTTTAGTCAAGTAAGAACACATTGCTTGCAGCTGGCAAACTGATTAATGTGCATGTGAAGCAGGCAGCTCTGTTAACTGAACTGAGCTCTGGACACTTTCACCACCTACCTCAAAAACAAGAAGCCACATCCGGCTCTATGACGCCTGTGGGTGTTCTGCAATGGGGATAGAAGCAGAGCAGGCCCGAGGGTTGGCCAGGTTAGTGGATTTCTAGGGTGTACTCTCTTGTGCTTGAATGTGATTAGTAGCAGATGATAAAGGATACAGCACCTAGAGAGTGTGGTTGGGTTTGTATCCAGTACTTATCTTTGAAAAGTGGTTTCTTACCTTAAGGGGCGTCACTCCTGCAGTGGAGGAGTGAGCTGTCCAGCATCTACCTGTTGAGTGGAGGTTGAGACAGTTTAAAAGCTTATGGATAATTTTGCTATGAGACAGCTCGTTGCACTCCCCTTACCTAGAAACAGGAATGTGTTAAACTAAAATTGAAATGAAAAGAGTCAGGGAATCAACACAGTGTTCAAAATAGAAAAGAAGTAGGCAGAGTTTTTAAAAAGTAAAATGATTAATAGTGTTTGAGCATTCAGGTTATGCCCCTCCTAGTCTGAGTTAACTGTATGCTCTTATGATTCTTCCCTCACTCCTCCTATTGTTTGTTATATTAATTACCACTTACCTTAAACTAGACAGCAAAGTTTTCAGGGCAGGGATCCAAAACTAACAAATAAGCACATCAATTCTACATTTCCCCTAAACTGATCAGCAGTGAAATAATGTGGCCATTTGAATTGTTCATCTCTGGGCTGCAGAGAAGGACCCCATAGAGATGAACCAGAACACTTGACTGCAAACAGACCTTACTATGTGTCCAGATACATTTGGTTCCTATTTTGAAGGTTTTCTTTACCATCTAAGGACTAGAGAATTAAAGAATCAGATTATCTGGTGTAAATTCTCAGACAATAGCAGCACTCAAGTGAAGAAAGCCACCTTAATTTGCAGCTGAGGACCTGTTCAAAGTTATGTGATAGTTTAAAAATAATCCAATTACATGCCCATTTGTGCAGCTGCATAAGCTCGTAATACACAAAGCCCTGAGGCTGTTCTCTGCTGGTTGCGCTACTTCAGTAGCGGCAGAATTTTCCAGGGAATCCTGAAGTAATCTTGTCTAGATTGCAGTATCTAGTTTTCTAACAGTCTTTTAATCATGATCACTGTAAAGCAAGGCAAACCGGGGAGGCATTGCTCAATGCCGGCTCGTATATAAGGAGCCTCAACAACCTCTTCATTAGAGTTGGCCTAAACAATTATGGGAGAGCTTTAGCTTCCATCTCTCTCATCCCAGCTTCTCCTGATGCAGAGCTGGGTAACTCCAAAGAGAGTGCTGCCCACCAGCCCATTACGAGGGTCGCTGTATGAGAAAATGGAGGAGTGCTAGCATATTATGGCATGACCGAGGTCCTAGTTGGCAGCTAGTCACTGATCGCAGGCATTACTCAGGCATGTCAAATTTCAAGAAGTACTATAAGTGAATGTGATGCTTTTTAAAAGTGTCTTTATACAACCCTAGAGACCCCTTCTGACAGTGCAGGTGGCAGCCAGCTTCCTTCATGCTTCTGCCACAAAGCTGTCCTGGAAGCACCATGTCAGGGTAAGAGGCTACTTCCATCTCCATGGCCCATTTCTTGGCCTAACTGATGAACCATTGGTGACAAGTGTAATCTATTTACCTACAACAATTTTTAGGCTTAGGGCATGTCTACACTTATCGGGGATCGACGCTGTGGCGATTGATGCACCAAGGATTGATTTAGCGGGTTCAGTGAAGGCCTGCTAAATCCACCACAGATCGTTCTCCTGTGGACTCCGGTACTCCACTGAAACGAGATGAGTAAGGGAAGTCAACAGGAGAGCGTTTCCCATTGACCCAGCGCAGTGTAGACACTGCAGTAAGTCGACCTAAGCTACATCGACTCCAGCCACGTTATTGATTTAGCTGGAGTTGCTTAACTTAGGTCGATTTACCCCTGTACTGTAGACAGTACCTTACTCTATAAAGGTACGTATGTGATAGCCTCCATCACCATGGTATCTCCTCACAGTACCCTGTGAGGTATGGAATAATTATTTCCATTGTACAGATTGGGAAACCCAGGCACAGAGCAATCAAGTGACTCGCCCAAGGTCACATAGGAAATCCTGTTGCAGAGGTGGGAATTGAATCCAGAGTCCGATACTAGTATCTTAGCAACACAAACTTTCTGTGTTAAATATTACATTACTGCCTGCATTGTTCTTTAAAGATCTTTTATTATTATTATTATTATTATTATTTTATTATGATACAATGATAAATGAAGAATGGGATTTAATTCCCAGGGTTTACATAAACATTTTTGCCTCTCCAATGACACCCATCTTTGGAAAGGCAGAAAAATCTCTACCCATTTAGCTGCTAAAGGATCTGAATCTGATGTAAAGAGAGAATTGTGACAGTCTCTAAGCAAGTAATCCAGAAAAAAAAACCCTTCCTTAACACTTTGTGAGATGGTGCCTTTTCTAGAAATCTTCTGCAGCTGGGCCAGACAGATAGGCTTGGTGCCAGCAATAAGATGCCTAGTCACTGACCTAGGAACTGCAGAACTGCTGGGCCTGGCATGGAACAAGAACTACTTGAAAGTGTTAAAACACATGAACATGTCTCAGAACATGACTCGCACACAGAGGCGGTGGTTCTGAAAATAGCTGAGAAACTGAACAGCCATTGTCTCCTCTGTAGAAAGCATGTTTTATCAGGGGTCACTGCAACTTTTTCTTCAGTGTAGGAGGCAATAAAGAAAGAAACTGGCAGGTTTTGCCACACTTCAGTTTTTTAAAAAAACACTATATGGTTTAATAGCTGAGGTACCTTAGAAGTCTGATTTCAGTACCTTGCAGGTTCAGACTTCAATATGGCGGTCAGCACACTCATTGCTTCTTGAAGCCAGTGGGAGATAAAGATGCTCAGTACTTTACAAGATATAGCTGCAGCATTTCTAATACTTAATGTATGGGCTAAGCAAAGAATTGGCCCGGAAGATGAGTGTGTTATTCCAATCCATCATCTCTGACAACTGCCCAAAATGACTGACTAGCACATTCAATACTTCACTTTAGAGCTGCATTGAACAGTTTGTTAGTGTATTCAGTTGTGCATCAACATTTTGAAAAAATAAAAATAAAAAGACCCACATAAAAAGTTTTGACAAAATTATTGTTCTTTTATTTTTTCACTTTTCAGCCTCCTCTGCTTGTTAATATTGGGTCCTAGTTAGATAACTTGTGAGCCCCAACTCTTTTTTTTTACCTCTCTTATAAACACGTTACATTTACATGGGAACAAAGAAATTCATGTAGATAAAGGGGGACTGGTGAATGTTGCAGAACAGTAAGGGAACATTAAAAGTGCAGTTCTCAGTAGATCTAATTGATTGATCAGTCATAAAATATTGCATATGGCCCTCTCCGGTGTATAATGCACTCCTAGCTGGCTGTGATCTGTTGTGACACTTTGTCCTGTTTAGAGCGCAGCATGAAATGGAATTTCCATCCCATGGGAAATTCTAGTATTTTGACATTTTTCATCCCAAATCAGGACTAAAAGTAGAGAAAACAAAATGTTTTGTGGAACAAAAAGTTGTAAAAAGAAATTTTTCAGAATGTTTTGTTTCAACACTTTTTTTTTATTGAAATGAAAATTTGTTACATTCCCAAATCAAAACATTGCGTTTTGATTCAGTTTGACATTGAACTGCATCTGCCTAAGCTGCTGCATTGCTTCATGGGAGTTGTAGTTCAGGTACTGCATGCCTATATTCTCCTCTATGGGTGAGGCTCCCTGGCCAGACTAGATGCAGCATGGCCATTGGACTCCTATGATGGCTCAGCCAGAAATGAGATGAGAGTGCATTATGAAAGACGTTGTCTTGTCAGAGAAGCTGGCCAATAGATGAATAGGGTCATAAAGCAGTTGAATTACAACTTCCATGAGGCAATATGGTAACTCAGGGGGACCCAGATTAATGTCTAACTGACCTGCCACAAAACATTTAAATACAGTTGAAGTAACCAAACTGTTTCAAGTTGGGAAACAAAATATTTCCTTTTGATTTTTCCCAATGGCAAATCAAAAAATTTCAGCAAAATCAAAAATTACCCCCAGAAAATTTTGATTGTGTGGAAACCACATAAAAAAAAAGATTGAGAGAGAGAGTTCCCAATTAGTTCTAAACCAAGCATTTGTTCTAGACATTCAGGGGTATGGGGCTGGTAACACAAATGATACTTAGAGTGCACAGGCATTGGTTTTGATCTTAACTGTATCTGAATAACCCTGTTGTATTTGCATACATTTGGTGGTGCGAGTTGCCTTAGCTGGAGCATGAAGGCCTGGTTTAGTGTCAATCCCTGCAGTTTAGTCCAGCTAAATTCCTCCAGGTGTCCCCTGTGTTCTGTCTGTATCAGCTGATGGAAGAAATCAGCTGTGACAGTTTACATGACTCTCAATTAGCTGCATAACCAAGCAGAACCCCACCAGCCATTAGTACTGTGTATGATAACTCAGCCCAAACATAATTTGATACCCAATAAATAACCAATATAAATAAAACTGTCTTCCCCACAGGCTTCATGGTTCAATCCCAGTCAAATACAAGTAGTTTGAATTGAGATCAAGCTTCTAAAAGTGCCTGTCCTGCAGTATGTAACTTGTACTACCTTACAGTGGCGATAACTGTGTCTTTGGTTTCTGGCAAAGGCATTCAACAATTAAACACCACTAATGCGAAGCATCAGTTTCATCATCATTTTAAGCTTTCTATTAACCTCTTCCCCAGCACAGATCATCCATTCCCAACACACACAGGAAGCAACTACTTGAACAAAAAATGAGTCAAGAAATAAAATTAATATAAACTTTTGCTTTTATAACTGTTTACCTTGAAGTTGAGGGACATGATTATTTGCAGTAACATTAATCTTATCTTCTCTTCCGTCTCAAAGTACTAACCCATGAAGTACAGCAGGCTCGGGGGTGGAAGGTGGCAACCTTCACGATAGTAGATGGGAAAAGAAATCTTGGCAAAGGGAAAACACAGGCTTTATGGGATCTTCTGTTCCCCAACTTCCCACCTCAGCGGCAGATAAGTATGATACTGTGATGAAAGTGTGTCCAAAGCTTTGGATTTTAACATTTTGCCCATCATATGTTCCTGCAAAGAATGCAGGCTGATTCAGCATTGCTGGTGTTTGAATCTGCTGAATTGGGATAAAGCAGTGTCCATGATCAGCTAGCATTACTATTCTGGGAAATACCCAGCGAACTACATGGGTCCTTCGACTGGGCTCATGGTCTAACTCCTGGCTATTAGTATCTTGGCTGTCTTCTCACAGTCCCTTCCAGTCCTGTCCTACATTTCTGTGGTGAAACCAACCATACTGAGTGTTGGGAATAGGGTGACCAAATGTCCTGATTTTTATAGGGACAGTCCAGATTTTGGGGTCTTTTTCTTGTATAGGCTCCTATTATCCTCCACCCCATGTCCCGATGTTTCACTCTTGCTGTCTGGTCACCCTAGTTGGGAAATGCTTTCACAATGTAGAAGACACAAGATAGTTGTAGTGCGTTAGTAAGGGGACCACCCCTTTTCCCAGTTTACCAGTGAGAGAGAGAGAGTTCATTGGAAAATAGCAATTATTTTTCATAGGATTTTTTTTGTGGAGAGGGGAATTATTTTCTTTCCTTTTCCCCATGAAAATATATAATTTTTTAAATAAAAAAAACCTAAAAATGTTTTGATTTTCAAAAAACTGTTTTTGGAAAACAAACTTTGGGTTTCCATAAAAATTTTCAATTTTTGAAAAGTGTTTTTGATCAAAAAAATTCTCTTGGGAAAATGTCCAAAAGCAATTTTTCCACATTTTTGTTTTGTTTTTCACAATAAGCCATTTTTCATCCAAATTAGTTTTTTATTAAAATATTTCTACCAAGATCTAGTTAGAGGAGATCTGCCCCCAGCATGAGGATAAAATATTTCTCCCATTAGACTGAATTGACACAGCACTGGATTTCTTTTAGATGATCTCTAATGGCAAGACATGGCCAGTGCAGAGTTTCAGCTACCAGTGTGCCACTATCAGCAAAACAGAATGAATGAAACTGTTTCCACGCTGTTCTGCTTGAAGTAAACTGGGACCGAGGCCAAGAAACCAAGTCCTGGCTGTGAGATTTGATGCAGAGCAGGGTTTTGCCCTTCTGTGCTGCTCACTTCTCAGCTTGTCCCAATATCACTGCCTGCGGCTTTGCAGGAAGTTGTTCTTTCTTTACCTACAAGGTTTGGTGTGGCAGGTGTCGCTTTTTAATGTTGTTGAATGACTTTTCCATCAGTTGAAGGACGTGTTGTGTGTTAGGGTAACTGGGGCAGTGTGACCATTGCCAGGATAGCTTCAGGTTTTGCTTTGTTAACTGAAACAGGGCATCTTCATCCAAAGAGTGAGGCTGGGCTGGATAAAACAAAACCCCAAATTGGTACCAAATCCAAGACTTGTGGAGACTCACAGTAGATTTATTTCCTCCTTCCTCTCCCCTGAACCTATTATTTGTCCTAGCCAAGTCCCTCTCCATATCTTTGTTCCGGTGAGGGTAGGGAGTGGAAATGGCAAAATACCCCAAGAGAGGTGGTTCTTGGGAGATTTCAGCTCAATTTTTCATCCTCAAGTTAAAAATTCAGATAACCCTAGAAATTGGAGATGATCCAGGTCTTCTGACGTCTAGTACATCCTCTAGGCTGGATTGTTCCTTGCAGTGCATTTTACTGTGCAGTGTTTGGCTCAGTTTTAAATGTAAACTTCAGAACTTTGCTTATCCAAGCTCAAATTCTGACCCTTTGGCATTTTCCCTGTTATAAAAAAAAAAAGATGGGGAAACTGAGTCTCCGAGGAAGCTTTGTATCTCACTAGTATATCTCCTGAGTTGGCTCATGCCCTTTGACAACAAGTCATTTTCTTGAAAAGCCTTCACACTCTGCTGACTCAGAACCCCAAAAATGCCTGTTGTGGGATTTTGTTTTGTGAAACCAAACCCTGATGAGCGAGGTTTCTCAAAACCAAATCAGAGCTCCTCAACTGAGTCTAAGTGTAAGTCTACACTACGAAATTAGGTCGAATTTATAGAAGTCAATTTTTAGGAAGTGATTTTATACAGTCGATTGTGTGTGTCCTCACTAAGCACATTAAGTCAGCAGAGTGTGTCTGCAGTACCATGGCTAGCGTCAACTTTCGGAGCGTTGCTTTGTGAGGAGCTATCTCGCAGTCTCTGCTGCCCATTGGAATTCTGGGTTGAGTTCCCAATGCCTGATGGGGCAAAAACATTGTTGCGGGTGGTTTTGGGTACATGTCATCAGTCGTCCCTCTCTCCGTGAAAGCAACAGCAGACAATCGTTTTGCGCCTTTTTTTTAGCAGATGGTGCAGTAGGACTGCTAACCGACATCATCCAACCACTGCTTCCGCTGCAGCTCTGCTCTTCCAGTGCCATGTATCCACCTTGTAGTGCCTCTCATCATTCTTTATAAATATCTATTCTCATGGCATCCAGTTTTCATCCACCGCTTCTGTTGCAATTCTGCTCTCCTGCTCATGTCTCGATAGCCAATTTCTCCTTGTTGTCTGTCATGGGCTCCCGGGAAAATGTGTTCTTCCGTGGGAAATATGTGCAGTGCTAACCGTCATCCTCCACCACTTCTGCTGCAACTCTGCTCTCCTGGTGCCATGACTCCACCTCGCAGGTCCTCTCGTCATTCGGTATAAACATCTAGCCTTGTGGCATCCGTCGTCATCCACTGCAACTCTGCTCTCCTGCAGACACCATACCACGGCAAGCATGGAGCCTGCTCAGCTCACCGCTGCTGTTGTGAGCATTGTAAACACCTCGCGCGTTATCCTGCAGTATGTGCAGAACCAGAACCTGCAAAAGCAGGTGAGAAGGCGACAACAGTGCGATCATGATAGTGATGAGGACATGGACACAGACTTTTCTCGAAGCATGGGCCCTGGCAATTTGGATATCATGGTGGTAATGAGGCAGGTTCATGCCATGGAACACTGATTCTGGGCCCGGGAAACAAGCACAGACAGGTAGGACTGCACAGTGTTGCAGGTCAGGGATGATTCCCAGTGGCTGCAAAATTTTCACATGTGTAAGGGCACTTTCATGGAACTTTGTGGCTTGTTTTCCTCTGCCCTGAAGTGCAAGAATACCAAGATGAGAGCAGCCCTCACAGTTCACAGGCGAGTGGCAATAGCTCTCTGGAAGCTTGCAATGCCAGACAGCTACCGGTCAGTCAGGAATCAGTTTGGAGTGGGAAAATCTACTGTGGGGGCTGCTGTGATCCAAGTAGCCAACACGATCACTGAGCTGCTGCTATCAAGGGTAGTTACTCTGTGAAATGTGCAGGTCATAGTGGATGGCTTTGCTACAATGGGATTCCCTAACTGTAGTGGGGCGATAGACAGAACACATACACTATCTTGGAACCGGAGCACCAGGCCACCCAGTACATAAACCGCAAGGGGTACTTTTCAATGGTGCTGCAAGCACCGGCGGATCACAAGGGACATTTCCCTGACATCAGTGTGGGATAGCTGGAAAAGGTTCATGATGCTCACATCTTCAGAAACTCTGGTCTGTTTGAACAGCTGCAGGGAGGGATTTACTTCCCAGACCAGAAAATACCTGTTGGGGACTTGAAATGCCTATAGTTATCCTTGGGGATCCAGCCTACCCCTTAAGGCCATGGCTCATGAAGCCATAAACAGGCACTCTGAACAGTAGTAAGGAGTTGTTCAACTATAGGCTGAGCAAGTGCAGTATGGTGGTAGAATGTGCATTTGGATGTTTAAAAGTATGCTGGCATAGTTTACTGACTTGATTAGACCTCAGTGAAACCAATATTCCAATTGTTATTGCCACCTGCTGTGTGCTCCACATTATCTGTGAGAGTAAGGGGGAGACGTTTATGGCGGGGTGGGAGATTGAGACAAATTGCCTGACTGCTGATTACACACAGCCAGACACCAGGATGATTAGAAGAGCATAGCAGGGTGCACTGTGCATCAGAGAAGCTTTGAAAACCAGTTCATGACTGGCCAGAGTACGATGTGACAGTTCTGTTTGTTTCTCCTTGATAAAAACCCACCCCCTTGGTTCACTCTGCTTCCTTGTAAGCCAACCGCCCTCCCTCCTTTGATCACCACTTGCAGAGGCAATAAAGTCATGATTGTTTCAAAATCATGCATTTTTTATTAATTCATCACACAAATAGGGGGGATAACTGCCAAGGTAGCCTGGGAGGGGTGGGGAAGGAGGGAAGCACCGGGTGGGGTGGTGGATGAGGGGAGGAGGGAAGGATAAGTCCACACTCAGGGCTGGCTCTAGACTTTTTGCTGCCCCAAGCAAGGAGGGTCATCTGGTCCCAAGCCTTCAGCAGACCCTCCGGACCCGTGGCTTCAGCGTACCCTCTGCAGACATGCCTGCGGGAGGTCCTCCGAAGCCGCGGGACCAGCGGACCCTCCACAGGCAAGCCACCAAAGGCAGCCCGCCTGCTGCCCTCTCGGCGACTGGCAAAGCGCCCTCAGTGGCTTGATGCCCCAGGCATGCACTTGGAGCGCTGATGCCTGGAGCCACCCCTGGCCACACTGCACTTCAAAACGTATTGAATGCCAGCCTTCTGTTGCTTGGGCAGTCCTCTGGGGTGGAGTGGTTGGGTGCCTGGAGCTTCCCCATGTTCTTGGGCATCTGGGTAAGGAGGCTAAGGACTTGGGGAGGACGGGCAGTTACACAGGGGCATCAGCTGCAGCCTGTGCTCTTGCTGCATTTCCTGCGGCTCCACCAGACACTGGAGATTATCAGTTTGATCCCCCAGTAACCTCAGCATGGCATCCTACCTCCTCTCATTGTGCTGCTGCCACCTCTCATCTTGCTCTCACCACCTCTCATCCTGCTCGTCCTGCCTGTCCTCGAGTTCATTTTCTGCTTTCCTGGACTCTGACATTGTTTGCCTGCGGGAGGACTGCGTGAAATCAGAGAACATTTCATCGCAAGTGCATTTTTTTTGCCGCCTTATCTGCACTAGCCTCTGGGATGGAGACGTTGGGGGGAATGTTGAAACATTTGCAGCTGCAGGAGGAAAAAAAGGGAAAGTAGTATTTAAAAAGACACATTTTAGAGAACAATGGGTAGATTCTTTCATGGTGAATCAAGCTGTTAAGATTACATAGCACATGTGCTTTCGGTACAAGGTTGCGTTTTGCCACTTACATTGAGGGCCTGCCGGTTTGGTGTGAGAGATCTCACACACACAGGGCCAAGAAACAGAATTCGGCTTGCAGGCAGCCATGGTAAACCTCAGTCTTTTGGCTTCTTCTACCTTCTTAACTTGTGGAAATGGTTTCAAACAGCAGCACCCTCTTTTCCCATACCAAGCACCTGTTGGGATGGCCATTTAAAAGGAGGGGCTGTACTGGCCGTAAATGCATCCCAAGTCTTCAGGGCAAATTAATTATTAAACCCACTTTATTTTAAACCATTATATTTACAAAGGTACACTCACCAGAGGTGCCTTCTCTGGCTTCATGGTCCATGAGCCCGCCTTGGGAGGGTTTGGAGGGTATTGGCTCCAGGGTGATAAACAGTTCCTGGCTGTTGGGGAGAATGGTTTCTCGGCTTGCATGCTGTGTGCTATCCTCCTCCTCCTCCTCATCTTTCTCGTCCCCAAAATCCTCATCCCTGTTGCTCGAGACTCCCCCCTTGCAGGTGTCCATGGACAGGGGTGGGGTGGTGGTAGGCACCCCACCGCCCCCAGAATTGCATGCAGCTCATCATAGAAGCAGCATGTCTGGGGCTCTGATCCATAGCAGCCGTTTGCCTCTTTAGTTTTTTGGTAGGCTTGCTGAGCTCCTTAATTTTCACACGGCACTGCTGCGGGTCCCTCTTGTAGCCTCTGTTCCTCATGCCCTTGGAGATTTTTTCAAACATTTTGGCATTTCATCTTTTGGAAAGGAGTTCTGATAGCATGGATTCATCTCCCCAAACAGCAATCAGATCCAGTACCTCCCGTTCAGTCCGTGCTGGAGCCCTTTTGCGATTCTGGGACTGCATGGTCACCTCTGCTGATGAGCTCACCATGCTGGCCAAACCGCAAATGAAATTCAAAAGTTCCCAGGGCTTTTGCTGTGCACCTGGCTAGTGCATCTGAGTTAAAAGTGCTGTCCAGAGTGGTCACAATGGAGCACTATAGAATAGCTCCTGGAGACCAATACTGTTGAATTGTGTCCACACTACCCCAAATTTGACCCAGCGACGTCGATTTCAGCGCTAATCACTTCAATGAGGAGGAGTATAAAAATTGATTTTGAGAGCCCTTTAAGTCAACAAAAATGGCTTTGTCGTGTGAGCAGGTGCAGGGTTAAATCGATCTAATGCTGCTAAATTCAACCTAAACTCATAATGTAGACCAGGGTTGAGAGTGAGCAGTCTGGGGTTTAGTGAAGGCAAACAAGGTGCTTCATCTCATTTAGCATTCTTTGTTATTCCAAAAGACCCCCTATTCAGGAGAATGCACAGACATAAGACTTCAACGCCAGTAAGTATTTTAAAGCAACTTCTGCACTGACTACAGTATGAACTATAGGACATATTTCATTTCTTCCAGGAAGTGCCTGGACATGCGGTTTAGTGGACTGTTGATGGTTTTTGGAGCACATACTGTTGAACTGTTTTGAGAAGCATAATTTTAGAGACCCATAGGCCATAGCTTTCATAGTTCTTTGGAATCACAGGCAGTTCTGTTTTCCCAGTGACTCAGTTAATTCTGTCTTTGTAAAAGATTGGGAGCATGGTCAAACTCAAGTTTGCTTTCCCCACACAAATATGTAAGTGATACAGTCATGTAAGTGGCCCCAGTGTTCAAATTCCATTCTCCTTTTAGGGTCAAACTGTTCCCTCAGTCCCACTCATGAGAGTCACATTGAAGGTAATATGAACCTCTTAATGTAATGTCTCATTGCCCACAGCCAATCTGTGGTTTTCAGTACTATTCACATACTGTCTAAGCCTTTCTAATTGGGCAAGATTTGTCCCATCAAACACTCCTCCTTCCATCCTAATATAAAAAGCACCAAAAAGACACCTTGCTTTACTGAATATATAAAAAAACTCATGATTTTCTTTTCCTCAGTTGCTTGATACCAAACCCTCATGAGAAGAAGGTTAGCATTAAATCCTATAGGAAAGGCTTTGTTGCAGGAGATTTTTGCTTCTTTAACAGATGTCTGTGCAGTTGGCCCAGCAGCTGTTACAATGCTGGTTAACGATTCTGAGGGGATAGTTAAGACATCTTTCATCAGCCCTGTCTGTACTGGGTCTGTACTGTAGCTTCCTGGATTTATGGTGGAGTGCTAGGGCAAATGCTAGGATTTTGGAACAAGCAGAAAGCATCTCTCTGGATATCTCCCAACTTGTTCTCCCACTATGGAACTCTTGTCCTATGTTATCAGGTTCTCATTAATGACGAAAAAATGTTTTGGCTTCCTAAAAGCTCCAGACATCTCTCACAGAACACACAAAGTTTAGGCAAGTCAGCTAAGAATAAGGTGAGAGAAGCATCACTATTGTATACTGCTTTCCCGCTGATCTTTAATTCTTTCTTTGTTCAGTTACAGCTCTTCATATCTGAACAGTTTTCTTGCTATATTTCACACTCCAGTTCTTTGAAGTATGAGACTTTTCTTATGCAACAGAAGAGCTCCATGGCTTGGCTTTCTTCTGCAGAGTTTAGAACTTTCGCACTAAGAAAATGTGCTTCCATTGGTCGTCAGTCATCCCAGGAGTGGATATGAAATGCTGAGTGACAAAGCAACTCTGACCTGTTCTGATCTCACTTCCACTGGGCTTACAGCAGTGGAACTCCATTGACATCAGTGGAATTATTCCTGATTTGTACCCACGTAAATGAGAACAGAAGTATGCCTATTGCATTTTTCTGCAGACTGAAATTATGCTGTAATTGCTTAGTTTGGTCAATTAGGAATGCTCAGAACCGCATCAATCCACTTTAATATGCTGGTGCTGAGATCTGAAAGGATCTGATTTGCTGGTCTGAATCTTTGGCTACAGCACCATGAGATGTGGCATAGGAAACCAGAGGCTGAGACTGATAATGGGCTTTTCAATTCTTGGGCTGGAGTTGTGCAGGTATAGTTAGTAGCTAGTGTGTGAATGTGGCTGGTGAATGTGTTTGTGTTTGTGAGACAGCAATGGCTGCTCAACACCTCGAGTTTCCTGGGAACTGGTCTCAGAGTAGCATCAGACTCTTGGTATCTTTCTGAGAGCAGACTGCTCCCAGCTGCAGCAAAAAAGCACAATGACCTCTGTTAGAGGTGCAGTGCTTGAAAGATGGTGTTAGGCCATACAAATGTTAGGATAGTGCACACCTCATTAATATTGTATCACGTAGATCACGCAGGCAGTTATGTGAACCAAGCTGTATTATGTCTTTCCCACAATGCTGTTCACTTCTTCTCAGGCTCCGATCAGGGCTTGCCTTAACATGAGGTGCACTGTGCCAGTCTGGGGGGGGGGGGGTTCCACTAGGACCCAGAGTGTAGAAAATTGTGTCTGCTGCTAGTTCATATGTATTCTCTCTGCTCTAGATGCACATGGATGGAGGAGTGCTGTGCTGGAGGAAGGAGAGTACAAGAGACATAACAGGCAGGAAGGAGAAAAGGTGAGAGGGAATAACAGAAAGCAGCAGGAGCTGCAGGGAGAGAGAGGAGGAGGAGCCTCTTAGGTACCTCTCTAGCACCCCCAGGAGCCTGGACTGATTGACACCAGCTTCTCCGGGAGCTTCCTGTTTCCTGCTGCTTCCATGAACCCACTTGAGGAGAACAGGCAGTCAACTGAAGTAGAAGGAGCCAGTTAGGCCCTTAAGATGCTGATATCTTCCCACACTCAGGCCCTGCTACCAGCCTGCTTATTTGTCCCCTTCAACTGAGTGTTGGGAGCCACTATAGCTGGCACAGAACAGCAGTCATGAGTGAAAGAAGAAAACACCCCTCTGGGGCAGCATTCAGAAAAAGAAAGCAAGCAAAGGAAGCTTTTCTATCTAAGCAGGAAGCAGCTCTCCTGAGATGCATAGACAAATGTTCACGGTCAGCTTTCCGGCCCCAGTGAGGATGTGAGTGGTGAGGAGATGCCGGATCTTCCAGTTAGTCACAGTGCAGTGACCTGCCAGCTACTGCAGCATCCATATCTCCATCTCAAATGGATGTAACCATGCACATTCCTGAAGACAAGTGTAGATCAGAGAAGAGTGTGGTGGAGGCGTAAGAAACAGCTGCTGCTGAGTTTAATTCCTTAAATCTAGATGATCCAGGACTGAGGACCCACTTGAGCAGTAGCCTGAGGGACTTCCTTGTACTGCATGGGCCACAGCAAGTGAAAAACTTCATGTTCCACAAAGACAGTGAAAATAGAAGTTTCCATCCAACACATTACTGGTGTGAAATCCCCAATGGTGACAAAGTGGAGAGGCCATGACTTAGGTACTCAAAAACCCAGAATGCTGCATACTGTTTTTGTTGCAAACTCTTCCAGTCTAATGTTCCAGGCACATTGGGTTCTACAGGAACAAAGGACTGGAAAAATCTGGCTAGAAATGTGGCATGCCATGAGAAGGCAGCAAATCACCAGATAGCATTCCATAGGTGGAAAGAGCTTGGTATGAGACTAAGGTTAAAGGTCACAACAGATGATCAGCATTAAGAGAAGATTGCATCAGAGTCTCTTTACTGGCAAAATGTTCTGAAAAGGCTCATTGTGAGAATGCTTGCTACCCAAAACCTAGCCTTGCGTGGCACTTCAGATCAGCTATATGTGCTAAACAATGGAAAATTCCTTAAAATTTGTGGAGCTGATGTCTGAGTTTTATGCTGTACTCCAGGAGCATCTAAGAAGAGTCACCACCCAAGAAATGTACACACACCACTACCTTGGAAAAACAATTCAAAATGAGATCATACGGTTACTGGCAACAAAAGTCAAACAGAAGATTGTGGCAGATCTGAAGTCAGCAAGATATTACTCTGTTATTCTGGACTGCGCACCTGACATCGGTCATACAGAACAAATGACTTTAATGGTGCATTTTGTAATAACAACAGAACCTAGTGAAAATGTCCCTGCAAGGGTGACTGTCAGAGAGCATTTTCTAGAATGTATTGACATTGATGATGCTACAGGAGCTGGTATGACAGATAGAACAGGAGTACTTGTGGCAACTTAGAGACTAACACATTTATTTGAACATAAGTTTTCGTGGGCTACAGCCCACTTCATCAGATACTTTATGTTCCATTCTATGCATCTGATGAAGTGGGCTGTAGCCCACGAAAGCTTATGCTCAAATAAATGTGTTAGTCTCTAAGGTGCCACAAGTACTCCTGTTCTTTTTGCGGATACAGACTAACATGGCTGCTACTCTGAAACCTGCTGGTATGACAAATGTGCGTCTTAAAAAGCTGGAATATACAGAAATTGTGATAGCTGACACGAGAGGTCAAGACTACGATAATGGTGCCAACGTGAGAGGAAAGAACAGAGAAATGCAGACACGGATCCGAGAGTTAAACCCTCAAGCTTTTTTTGTCCCATGCAGTTCTCATTCACTGAATTTGGTGGTCAGTGATGCAGCATCAGCTTCTAGTGAAGCTGCTGAATTTTTTAATGTAATTCAAAGCATCTATGTATTTTTCTCTGCATCGACTCATCGATGGCAAATTTTGAAGCAACATCTGGGAACATCCTTTCTGACACTGAAACCACTGAGTGCCACACGATGGGAAAGTCAAGTGGAGGCGATAAAGCCTATCAACCACCAAATTGGGAAGATAGATGATGCCATAGTTGCCATTATGGAGGATAGTGCTATGACAGGAACTGTTCATGGGAGAACAGTGGCAGAGGGAAATGGAATCACCAGAAATGTACATAACTTCACATTTCTGTGTGGCTTAGTGTTTGTTCCATGACATGCTGTTTGAAATAGATGTTGTAAGCAAGATACTCCAAGGTGTTGACCTTGACATATCTGAAGCAATGGAACAACTGGACAAAGCAAAGTCATACCTACGGTCTTACCAGTCAGATGAGGGATTTCAAAACATTCTGAAGAGTGCACACAAGTTGGCAGAGGAACTTCACACTGAAGCTATTTTACTACCCATTCAAGAATACAAGAGTCACTGAAGAAGACGACATTTTGATTACGAGGCATGGGATAATCCCATAAGAGACCCCAAACAACAATTCAAAGTTGAATTCTTTAACCAGGTGCTAGATTGTGCAATACAGTCAGCTGAAGCATGTTTCACGCAGCTCAAGGAACACAGCAATATATTTGGGATGTTGTATGATATTCCAAAACTCCTCACTATACCTGAAGAAGACCTATACCAGCAATGCAGGGCACTAGAGACAGTCTTGACACATGATGATATGCACGATATTGATGCGAGTGATTTAAGTGATGAACTGAAAGCCTTTTCAAGATACATTTCAGATCCAGACTAACACGGCTACCCTCTGATACATTTCAGCAGGATCGATTCCAAAGGCTGTTCTGGCATATATGTGCACAAATAAGATGACCACCCTCTTTCCAAATGCTTTTGTTGCTCTGTGCGTACTTCTAACACTTCCTGTTACAGTTGCCAGTGGAGAACACAGTTTCTCCAAGCTGAAATTAATAAAAACACATCTACATTCCACAATGACACAGGAGAGGCTGGTTGACCTTGCAACCATCTCAATAGAGCATGAGCTGGCCCAGACTATGGACCTTCAGCAGGAAGCAGTTCAAATCTTTGCAACCAAGAAGGCAGGGAAAGCACCACTTGGATTATTCAAACAGATAAAAATGCCAGTGTTTATTGTGCAGAAAAGAAAAGTTACATTTGCTGTTCAGGTGTTTGAAAGTTAAATGTTACTTAAAATATTTGAACAAGGCATTTTAAGTTGTTAGTTCTCTTTATTGGGGTAGGTAGCAGAGCAGTACCATGAGAGGAGTAGAACACGCATAAGGCAGAATTGAGACCTTTCAAAGTTTTGGCCCAAGTGAGGAGGCATGGGGGCTTCATTTGAGCTCCTCGCCTCCAGTGCCAAAATGTTGTGGCCCAGCCCTGGCTCAGATAACACCTATAACACTTTGTAAAGCTGAAGTCAGCTTTGGCTCCAGCAGATTCAAAGGCAAGATGCATGAAAGATGTGTCCTGTTACAGTTTCAGATGTTCCTCCATGGCCCAACTGATACTTGGAATGTAGTATCCAAAACAAAAGATAAGCTTGATACAAGAAAAGCAAGACCAAAAGTTGATTGATCGACTTTAATCTTGGCTGACATATAGTATTCTCTCTAACCATAGTATGAATAGTTTAAGTGCATATTTTCAGAGCACACCTGTGTAAAGTGAACGGGATGCTGCCAGAATTCATTCCCAGAAGGACTGATGAAGTATGAACTCTTTACTTTTTGTATTATGCTCCTTTGTCTTTGACAAAAAAAGTTGGCTAAGCTTGGTTAACTGGTCTCTCAAACATTCTTAATAACACCCCATAACTGTAGTCAAGCAATTGGCTAGATATTTAAGGAATTAGGGGTGAAGTAATGTAGAGCCCCATAGAGCTCCATGTGAACTAGGTTGGGTCAGATCAGAGACAGAGAACCTGTGGAAAACAAAACTCACTGTAGGGGTATGATGGGGTGGAATAGACCCAAAGACCCGCTGTTGGAGGCCTCAGGGTTTGGCCACATCCATCCCAAGAAAGGAGCAGTGGAGAGATCCTCAAGCAGGCTAAAGTGGCTGTAGGGGAAGCAGCCAACCAGGGCCTAGAAAGGCCATATAAAAGGAGCTGCAGAGCAGAGCAGTAGTCAGTTGCTGCTTGGAGCAGGGGAAGAAAAGACTGTAGGGCTGGCTGGCTGGAAGAGCAGCAGGGCCTGGGAGAGCATTGAGGGAGCTCCAGGCTGGTTGCTGGGACTGGGGAGGGCTGCAGCCCAAATGAGGGCTGGATTACTAAAGACCAAAGCCCAGGGAGGGCTAGAGAGAGACATCATCAGAGTTGTACTGAGATATGCCCTGGTGGACCGTATACCTCAGAAGGGGTTTGTGCTGGTCAACATGCAGACAGTGTGACTTGGCCAGAGCACTGTGTCACTGACAAACCTGCCTGAAAATCACCGAAAAGGATCACTAAAACTAAAGAACGCAGACACGCCCAACCAGAAAGGGGCACTTGTGAGAGGTGGGTGCCAATCCCATTATAAGGAGGGTGGGGGGAAACCTAACTCTGTAACTGTATGAAGTGATGGCTATTCCAAAGTGCGTGAGGAGGCCTTTCTCCATTCTCCTCTGGTAGTGCAGTGTTCCCAGCAGATCCAAATTAGTCTCAATGTTTTTTCCATGCAGGAGTCAAGATGAAGGAGTGGTAACTGTGGCACTGTGTACCGCATGTCAACAAACACAGAAACGTATCAGAATTTACATGGCCTGTGATTTATGGAATAACTTTTAACATCTTCATATCTGAGTTTCAGAGGCTTGAGCTCTGCAATGAACATAAAAGACAAAGTGCAAGTTAGTGTTTTACACAAAAAAGGCTTCCGATTGTCTGAGCAGTAGTGAGACCAGGCTAGTTGCCAAAAATATTTACTCTCAGAGATAGATGGCCAAAGGGAGATGTTTGAAATCTGAACCCAGAGCTGGATGTTGAATGTTGCATCTTGAGCCCATTTATTAAATGGTCACTTTGGGGACATAAGCAAACATTGAAAGGTTCAGAGACTTAGAATGGATATAGACATTAAAGATCAGATGCTTAGCTGAGCCCTCTCAGCATCTCTGGTCTGTAAAACAAGGATGGAAGTTTTGGGTATTTACTGTCTATTTAGGCTGGAACTGGGACTAATGAGGCATAGGGATAGTGTTTCTTAATGACTTTTCTGGTCAGGACCAAGAGAACAGAGGTGCATCTCTAATGCACAGTTGCCGACTTTCACGTGGTAAATAAGCACCCCGATTTCACAATAAGACAAGAATCAAGCTAATCCCTAAGAACCCCAACACTCTGTGACTAGATCCCCCCCAGCATGCAGTCTGTGGGCCCGCTGTGCACCCCTGACACTCTCTCTCTCTTCCCCCCCTCTCCTTGCCCCTTCTTGCCGGGGGCCAATCAAAAAGAAGAAACAATAAGCTACAAACCAAACAATAAGCTACAAACCAAAAACTAGCCAACTAGCAATTCACAGGCCAATTAAGCCAAAAACAAGCCCAATGTCTGTGTTTTTTCCGTGGGTTAGGCATGTCTGCTGTAACGTCTCTCTTTGTTGTGTCCCCATACAGTTTCAATGAGAAGTTAGTTGAGGTCTGCGGAAGGTTTGGATCATTTTTATTCAAATCATTTCACCCAGCCTTTGTGTAATATTTTGGGAGGCATTGTGTACGGAAGAGCTGGTTATTGTGGTTAAGATCAAAGTTATAGTATCAACTGAGTTTCTGGTATAATCTCTCATGGACTCTATCCTACTCTTGGTGTGAAAGGATTCAATGACCTAGCAGGCCTTTTGCATTTCTAAGAGTTTCTAATTTTTCTCTGGAAGATTGAGCAACATCAAGAAGAAGTGTGGCTTATGCTGATAGTCTGTATTTTTAAAAAGCTTTTTGTTTCAAAATTTACCTTCAATGGGTAATTCCCGGTTTAAGAGAGTTGTGGTCTAGTGGCTGGAGTAGGAATAAGGAATGCCCAAATTTTAATCTGTGACACTGTCATCTCAGTTTTATCAGACACTGTAACATAAATGTTTAAAATAATAACATATATGTTGGCCAGTTTATCGCCTTTATATAATGCAAGGACTCCCAGGAAAAGCACAGACTTGAACTTCAGTTACTAGTATTTCACTCTGGTCTCCCCAGTCATTCTAGTGGCCTAAGGATCAGCAATCCAAAAGTAGTGGGTGTTTCAGGAAGGATGCATCTAGCAGGCAGAGATGAGGACATTTTTAGTTTTCACTGCTTGCTAGAACCACCTATTCTCTCGCTGTAGCAGGTGTACCATCTCCTAATTGGGGTGAATGTTTTGATGGTTGGGTTATTGTTAGTCAATTGATAATCAGTTGCACATCAGTCTTTTCTGATTATATTTGGGATGGAGCATGGCTCAGACATCAAACATTGCGGCAGTCTTTGATGTAGGATTTTACAAATGGGTCATTGCCTTGGTTGGTTATTTTTTTTGGCTGATTAGCCCTGATAAATTATCCTGTATCTCCACATTATTTTTGTATAATTTTTGCATATTGTGTGGTTCATCATGGACCGATCAGAGTTAAAACCATTCAGACTGTAAGCTCCTTGGAGTAACGACTTGATCTGTATCAAGTATCAGAGGGTAGCCGTGTTAGTCTGGATCTGTAAAAGCAGCAAAGAATCCTGTGGCACCTTATAGACTAACAGACGTTTTGGAGCATGAGCTTTCGTGGGTGAATACCCACTTCCTCAGATGCATGCATGTCTATAAGGTGCCACAGGATTCTTTGCTGCTCTGACTTGATCTGTGTTTCCCAAAAAGTACTTTGCATTATTTTTATTGGATTTTCTTCAGTTTTCAGCAAATGAAAACTTAAAAAAAATTGTTTATTTGGTTTTTTGATTGTTAAAATTTTCCACTGAAAATTGACAAAAACAAATTGATTTTGTTGAGGTGTTTATTCCCCCCCCAACCAGCTCTGCGTGGCAGGCTTGCAAGTAACATAAACAGATAAGTAATAACAACAACATAGAACTGTTTGCTTTGGATGGATTTAGAGTTGCTACTCTTCAGGGACATACTATTTTTGTCCTTTTTGCTCCTACAACAGATTTTTTAGGGTGCTCTGGGATCCGGAAGATGCACTTTTTTCTTAATTTGGGATGTTTATTAAAGCTTAGTGTTCTCTTCTGGCTGTATGTACCGTTATCAGATTGGTAATGACTTGTAGAGACCGGAAATGTGAGCTGAGTCGTCAGGCGATCTTGGTTGTGTTCCCAGTTCTACCTCAGACTGACACACATCCTGTGACTTCGGCCAAGTTGCTGAACCTCTCTTCATTTTGGTACCCATCCCATCAGGATTATCTGGGATAATAATAGACACCTAATTCATGGTGTGTGGTGAAGGGACTGGAATAGTTCTGTGATGGGTTCAAAGCGGAAGCTGAACTCTGCGCAGGCTGTTAATTGAAGGGCTCCTCAAGATGCTTGTGGGAAAGGTGTGAGCAGCTAGAGAATCGCTCTTGTCACCAAAGAGCTGCAGCAGCCTCGGTAGAAGGTTGGAGGTGGGAGTTCCTGCAACGTACAACTGCAAGAAACCACCAGAGCTATTGAGAGGAAAGTTTCAGACAGCCCCATAGTGTGTTGCTTTCCTGCCAGATGAAGCTTCCTGTGCGGGAGTCAGGACCTAGGATATACCTTCCTCTCATAATGCGACATCCTGTCACGCTGGCGCCTTCTGTTTGAAATGTGCTTTTGTACTGTTACCATCTAGTAAAAAATCTGGGCAATTGCATCTGAGCAAGCGCTGACACAGATGCAGTCAGAGGGCTAAATTTATCGCTGCACCAGGGCAGACCCTGGTTCAGGGTGGCAACATGCCTCCCCTAGTCTGGAGCTGGTTCAATCTTTGGCATTGGTTAAAGTAGCTCTGAGAGCTACTCTGACTTGCGCTCCTGCTGCAGCAGGTCATTAGGGCTGAGATACAGGCATAGTCCATCTGGCCCCTAAAATGGCTCCTACATCAGGGCCCTTACAGGCAGGGAGGGAGGGGTTGAAAAGCTGTCAGAGGCCCCTTGTGTCAGGGGGACTGCCCCAGCTGGGAGTGGGGGTGCCAGTGTAGCTTCTCTCTGGCTCAGATCTCAAGTGAACAATTCCCCCTAGTGGGTTCATGTTCCCCTTGACATAGAAATGCATGGGCTTAATGGCCTACGTCACTGTAGCTCAGAGGTGGGCAAACTACAGCCCGCAGGCCACATCCAGCCCATGGGACCCTCCTGCTCGGCCCCTGAGCTCTTGGCCCAGGAGGCTAGCCCTTGGCCCCTCCCCTGCTCTTCCACCTTCCCCGCAGCCTCAGCTCGCCCTGCCGCTGGTGCAGTGCTCTGGGCAGTGGGCTGCGAGCTCCTGGGCCAGTGCAGCTGCAGAGCCCAGCCTGACCCGGTGCTCTGTGCTGCACAGTGTGGCTGTAGAGCCACCAGCCACCAGTGCTCCAGGCAGCACGGTAAGATGGCCGGGAGCATGAGGGGTAGGATAGAGGTCAGGGGAGTTCAGGGTGGTGGTCAGGGGGCAGGAGTATGAGTAGAGGTCGTGGCGGTCAGAGGGCAGGGAGCAGGGGGTGAAGGGGGCAGGGGTCCCGGGGGGGGCAGTCAGGAAGGAGAGGAGAGGTTGGATGAGGTGGCAGGAAGCAGTCAGGGGTGGGGATTCTGACGGCTGTCAGAGGACAGGGAACAGGGGGGTTGGATGGGGCAGGAGTCTGGGAGGGCATTGGGGCGAGAAGCAGGGGGCGCTGGATAGGGGATGAGGGCTGGGCCATGCCTAGCTGTTTGAGAAGGCACAGCCTCCCCAACTGACCCGCCACACAATTTCCAAAACCCAATGTTGCCCGCCTCTGCTGTAGATGGAAGCGGTACTTGTAACAGGGCCAGCTCCAGGCCCCAGCGGGCCAAGCGCGTGCTTGGGGCGGCATGCCGTGGGGGGCGCTCTGCCGGTTGCTGGGAGGGTGGCAGGCAGCTCCGGTGGACCTCCCGCAAGTGGGTGGTCCACCGGAGCTGCAGGACCAGCAAGTGGCAGAGAGCTCCCTGCGATGTGCTGCAGTGCTTGGGGCAGCGAAATGGCTAGAGCCGGCCCTGCTTGTAAAGCCAGGCTCTGGTGCTTCAGACACCTCCCCCGCTCCATTGAACTCTCCATTAATCACCTCATGACACTCCAAGCTGTTAGCCGGGACAAGCTTGGTGGGAAGCGGAGGAGATAGAGTCTGACGCTGCTGGCTGGTTTTTATTTACAAGCTAGACAGTGTTTGAAACTCCTCCATTTCTTTTCTATATTTGAAACCTTATCGCAGGGAAAGCAAATCTTCTATGACAGCAGAACATGGGGAGCTGTCAAAAGCTCTGAGAGCTGCTGTCTGAATACTCATGATCCTTGCCCTATTGCTGGGGATCAGAGGCAGTTCAGACCATAGGGCTGCTCTCCAACAGACTTCAGCCTCCAGCTGGGGTGGGGAAAGGGAAGATTGTATTGCTTTAGAAAACCTGTTCAGTGTAGTGCCATTAGCAAAGTGCTAGCCCCCACCTGAGTAGCCTGCCATCCAAGTCTGTTCAGAACCAGTCTGCAATATGCTCTTTGCTGTATATACTATATTATGGGATTTGTGACTCTTGGGAACAATAGTACTGGCCTCCTTCAGGGGGATGGTGTCAGAATGAATTTATTAATCTTGGGGAGGCACTCAGCCCAGATCCTCCAAGGTATCTGATTTCAGTTATTATAGGAATTGGAGGGATATAGAAGTACCTAGGCCGAAACATGAAACGTACCAAAGATGATTAATAAACCCACAGCTCTCATCTATAGTACAGAAAACAAATGGGGCTGCATCTGTACTGTGTGGAGAGAAAGAAACCAGCATGTGAAGAAGTGAATGCCTCATAACAGAGAGAGAAATAGCCAGAGTCTTGTTTTCACTGGAGGAGCTGGAAACAGTACAATTTCCTAGGTGGCATTAGACACTAACTTTGTCTCATTTTCTTACAGTGCTCAGTAGAAAATTCAATTATATCCAGAAGAGTAAACAGGGGGGAGATGGAGGCCTGAGAATTTTACCTCGTGGGACCAGGGATACAGAGCATATTTGCAATGGAGCTGAATAATTCACAGTTTGGGAGCTATAAGGGAAAATATGACCCCCCTTCTGCTCTTGTATTTCTAAACTCCCACGTGTCAGTCATCTAGAACAACCCTTATGCTGGAAACTGGATGAATCAGTTTGTCTCAGGCTATCACTTGGATAACTACAATTAAAAACTAGATACAGAGGGCAAACAAACATCTGTTGGGCGCCTTATCTACAGAGGGCCCTCGACTTTGTCTTGACGATTAGCACTCTGTGGTGAATTATAATCTCCACTAATTCACCAAGCGGTATTTATCTCTTCAGATCTGGTAAAGATCCCATGTGCTTATTGTGGCCATGACTTTGTGTCTTCTCCAGCCAAAGAATAACTAGGCTTCCATACTATGCTTTGAACAAAAGATTTAACTGGAAACTGACGGGATAATACCAGGATGTCATGGATTTGTTAGGTTACATGCTGTGATGAATGATTTCTGAACAACCTGGTATGGACCCCTGTAAGCAGCTAAATTACAAAAGAGATGAAAAAGTTTCTTCACCTTGGACCTTCTGACATCATTGATTTTAACTCTGCTGGCATGCTTATTCCTATGACTTCATTAACAGCCAAATCCTGATACATCAAAACCAACGTAAGAGCTTCTTGTGACTTCAGGGTCATGCTGAATTTGCTTGCCTGGCACTGAGTGCTTAGGCCTGGTCTACACTACAAAGTTAGGTCAACGTAAGTCATCTTGGATCAGCCTATTTGCGCATGTGTCTACTCTCATATTTGTCACTGGTTGATGTAAGTGCCCCACTACAGCGACACAGTAAAAACACTGCCCGAACTGTGGAGAGCCATGGTTGACCTACTGAGGTCAATGCAGAGCGAGCATAGCCACTGTATAACATGTGTCAATTCCAACAACCTCCACCAGCTGTCTCAATGGACAGTGACCACCCTGGTTATATTTTTAAACTCCACTGCCTATGAGTCACAGAGACTGGAAACCACACACGACACCCCAACTTAAATCCCCCATGTGCTTTTGAAATGCCTCTTCCTGATTGCCCAGCTTGGTGAGCACACACAGCAGCTCACCTTTGTTACATGCAATTGCCTTGCCTAACTGACCATGCCAGCTCCACGCACACAGACGTACTAGACACAGTCCTGCCTGCAGTAGACAGAAAGTATTGGATTTCCTGGGCACGGACCAGCTGTAGAAACGTGGCCATCCCTGAGCAGATTGCATAGGGGGTGCAGGGAAAGGGTTATGACAGGGATCAGCGGCAGTGCTGTGTGAACGCAAAGGAACTTTGCCAGGGATATATATCACAAGGCCAGGGAGGCCAATGATGGATCTGGTGCTGCACCACAGACCTACCACTTCTACAAGGAACTGCATGCCATCCATGGTAGAGACCTCACCAGCAACCCACAGACCACTGTGGATACCTCATGGGAGGCCAAGACCCCAGCTGTGAATGGCGAGGAGGAGGATGGGATGGGGGAGACATAGCAGGGGACTCCAGCCATGCTGTGAGCCAGGAGCTGTTCTAGGCTACACCAAAGTCCAGGAAGTCCTACCAGGCGAGCACAGATGAGCCTAATGAAGGGGGAAGAGAACTCAGGTAAGTATATACATACATTTTTTTCTCTTACAATGTTTAATTTTAAAGATGGCACCTGGTCAGACCCCAAATTAACAAGACAAAGGTATTGACTTTTCATTGTTTTACTTGTACAAGAAGAGACAGAGGTACAACAGAGGTAGAGTTGGCATCTGCTTTTCATTTCCTTGCTGGGTTAGGCAGAAGGAGGGGACATGCAGAGCACTTTGTTTATGTACGTAGGGGTGTTCCTTTTATCCTCCTGAGAGATACTCTGCAATCCTTTTCCATTTGTTTCTAGTGATGGCAGCCTTATTTCTTCCCCCATGGTAAGAGACTCTCCCACACCATGTGTGATGAGTTTAGCTGGCACCATTGCAGTATACAGACTGGCAACATATGGTCCATGCAGCGGGTGTGTTCTCTGTGCCTTTGTGACCCTCGGGAGTTGGATATTGGCTAGAATCCCCACAGCCTGTGGAAAACTGCCAATCAATACCCACTGCACTGCTGAATGCCAACGGTAGGCTCAGTGGTTTGAGCATGGGCCTACTAAACCCAAAGTTGTGAGTTCAATCCTTGAGGGGGCCATTTAGGGATCTGGGGCAAAAGTCTGTCTGGGGATTGGTCCTGCTTTGAGCAGGGGGTTGGACTAGATGACCTCCTGAGGTCCCTTCCAACCCTGATATTCTATTAAAGAAATTAGGCCATGCTCAGGCATCGGAGGTGAGTGCCAGTCATGACAGAGAAGCACAGAGGCAAGAAGGTTAGAGAAAAGACTGTTACCTTTTCTGTAACTGCTGTTCTTCAAGATGTGTTGCTCATGTCCATTCCATGACCCGCCCTCCTTCCCCACTGTTGGAGTTTCCAGGAAGAAAGAAGTGAGGGTGGGGAGAGCTGGTGGTGCCCCTTATACCATGCCATATGGGCACCACTCCAGAGGGCATCAAACTGGTCCCCTATGGATACTGCTGAGGGAAAAACTTCTGGTACCAGTGCATGTGGTGAGCACACCCCTGCTAGTATGGAATGTGCAACACATCTCGAAGAACACTAGTTTTGGAAAAAGTAACTGTCTTTTTTTTATACCTTAAGGACACACAAAAATCCTTCCTCTCTTCCACCCCCCACATCCCTGACAGGTTGTACTCATCAGTGCTGTGCAGAGGCATCCAAAGCTGAAGTGTCAATAAGCATAGCTTATTAAAAGAGTGTGTACGGGAAGAGTTTTGAAATTTATCTTTCCTTTTCTCTTGTGACTGTAAATCCAATGGCACATCTGTCTGTTTTTATCAGCAGCTTTCGGCAGGGTGGCCTTGAGGGATGCCCCCTCCTTGCCAGCAGAACACCTGACCCTGAAGAGGAGGAGAAAGAAGAGAATGAGGGAGGACATGATTTGCGAGATCCTGCAATCCAGTGCTGCATCAGACCATGAACAAAGGACTTGGAGGGCTACCGTGACCAACAGCATGGAGAAGGAAAGAGAGAACAAGAAAGAGGCCCTAGGAGTGGCAGCAGGAAATGTAGCAGAGTGTAGTAGGTCTTCTCCGTCAGCAAACTCAAGTGCTGCAGGCCCTCATTGACCTACTGGTCCAGAAATCCCAGACCTGCCCACCCTTTGCAGTCCTTGGAGAAGTCCATGGTCGCTGCTCCCTGCACCTCCTAATATATCATATGGCATCACAGGGCACATCCTTACCCCTTCCACTCCATGCCAGGGACAGTAAGGAAAACCACAGCTTTACATACACTGGCCTGTGAGAACCACAGCAGGTATACGTGTAGCCACACTGGACTATGCTTGTTTCCTCAACTGGCCATGCATGTTTACAATTTTGAACTTTCACCCCGTCACGTTAAAAACTTGTGAACAGGGCCTGTGTGTTTTCTGGTTTTTGCACACTGAAAATCTGCAGCATTGTTCCTTTTTTCCCACTAAACCTGAGGTTTTTGGAGAATCAGATGACCTCTATTAGTTCACAGCAAACATTGCAGAATGCAGAGTGGTACAGAAAGCAGCCAGTATTTGTAAATGCTCGCCAAGCATCATGGAATTCATAGCTACAGAAAAACACCCAGTCGTATTCATAAATATAGTGTAAGCGCTTCAAGCAACTCGTAAAGCTCTAGGCCCACAGACCACTAATGCGGCTGACAGTTCAAGTGCTGTTTCAAAGCTTCTTTCAACTGCATATTTCCATAGTGGGACCTTGTAATGAACCATGAGTCTGGCTGTTCAAAGTCAGTCTGCAGCTGCTTCCCGTCTGCCCTCCACCCTGGTGTAAGCTTTTCCCTTATGGCCTCATAGATATTATGCAGGACACAAGAGGCAACTATAACCATAGGAACATTTTTCTCACTGAGCTCCAACTAGTGAGTAGACACTGCCAGCATCCCTTCAATCTACCAAAAGCACATTCAACTGTCATTCTGCACCTGCTGAGCTGGTAATTGAATCTTTCCTTGGTGCTGTCCAGATAGCCAGTGTATAGATTCAAAAGGGTTAGGCTGGGTCCTCTAGCATCATTCTTGGCATTTCAATATCACCAGAGGTAATTCACTGGCCGGGAAAGAATATTCCTACTTGCAGATTTCTGAACAGCCATGTGTTCTTAAAGATATGAGCATCATGCATCTTCCCTGACCAACCAACACTGATAGTGTAGCAGCCCCAGTGATTCACCTACATGTGCATAACCATAGAAAAGTTTCCTTTTTTTGTTGTACTCTGTGGCAAGATAGGCTGGTGCCAGAATAGAGAGCACCCCACCACTGTTCAGGAATGCCAATTGCTGCATTCCACCTACTATGTCCTACGCATTGCCAAGAATCATAGGCCTGCATAACAGGAGATAATTAATGGTTCTACACACTTGACAACAACTCAAAAATGATTTCTCACTGACAGGTAGCAAGCTGGTATTGCAAGCTTCCAGAGTGTGATCACCACTTGCTTCTCCATTGCTGATGCAGGTCTCATTCTGCTATCTATACACTAAAGGGCTGGGGTGAAATCAGTGCACAGATCCAGTCATATGGCCTTGCACAGCCGAAAGTTCTATCGCCACTGTGCATTGTCCCAAACCTGAATTATGATATGATTCTGCCAGTCGGTGCTTTTTTCTTGGGTCCAGAAGCAGCACTCCATCATCTGTAGCTGCTCTGTGAATAGGGTGACCAGATGTCCTGATTTTATAGGGACAGTCCTGATATTTTGGGCTTTTTCTTATATAAGCTCCTATTACCCCCGTCCTGATTTTTCACACTTGCTATCTGGTCACCTTGTCTGTGAATGTCACCAACAACCTTGAATTGTTTTTCACTATGTTCCTCAGCAAACTGTCCTAGAAGAAATTCTCATATTCCTGGTTTTTGTATTTCCTGGAGGTCTACGAATACAGGAGAAGTGTGTGTCCTGTATTTGCAACATTCATGAGAACAGTATAGAGCTCTGCAGACTCTGGACTTCAGCTAGAGATGGCAGAGACTGAAAAGTGTCACGCACGTTTGGGAGAGGGGCCTTTAAAAAGGTTTGAAAATTATGGGCCCTGGAAGGCATGATGAGATGGAGAAAGTTACCTGCTGGGAACTTAACCCCTAGCTCCCAGAGATCCCTGGATGAGTCATTACTCTCCCACAACGCATTGTAAAAATGGCCAATATGGCATTGTGCCAGATGGCAGAGCATGGTCTTTGGAATACATTCCCATAGTGCACTGCACTTTGCATCAACACAAGCATGCCTGGTGAGTAGTGGCAGTGCTGACACAAGTAGCCATGTGACCGAGGAATATACAAACTTTGGCAGCTGTATGCCGGCATAACTTTGTAGTGTGTATATTTGACCTTAGGAAACTGTTGGCAAAAGCAATGGCACTTAGCAAGGCCTTTCCCTGCCCAAAACAAAGTAAAGACCTGTGTTAAATTAAACGTTCCCATGTTTGTTCTATGGAATGGCTTTTGCCTTCAGTGATCCACCTTGTTAATGAGACACCTGGCAGTTGAGTGAATGCAAACCATAAAAAGAAGAGCTCCCCATAGTGACTTTAGGTAATGCTTGCAGATGTAGATATAACTGGCCAGATCCTCATATCATGCAAATCGATGCAGCTCTATTAACCATAATGGAGCTATGCTAATTTACACCATGAGGCTCTAGCTCATAATGGCAATGGTAGCCACAGTGGTCTCTGACCTGTTTGGTAGGACTAAGTCTAGGAAATAAAGTGAATTATCTTACAAGTACTCCTTTGTGAGTGTGGGCTCATCTCTGTTTGTGAGATTTTGAGATTATTACAATCCCAGGGATAGACCACACAGGAGTTAAAACACTGGAGGACCATCACTCCCACAAGACCTTAACCACTGAGAGAAATGATAGGGGACACAGAACAACTTGAGTATCAGAGGGGTAGCCCTGTTAGTCTGGATCTGTAAAAAGCAACAAAGAGTCCTGTGGCACCTTATAGATTAATGGATGTATTGGAGCATAAGCTTCTGTGGGTGAATACCCACTTCGTCAGACAACTTGAGAGACTTCCCAACACCTTGCTGCTGCCATCAAAGCATGACAAAGCTTTCTTTTTAGCTACACATTGAGGACCAGGTCTTCAGGTGGCGTCAATCACCTCCTGTTTATACCAGCTAAGGTTACAGCCCAGACTGAGTTTAGCAGGAACATGGAAAAGCCCTAAAACACTCTGGCGATAATATGTTCACAAAGCTCCATACAGGCTCCTGCTCCTTTTCTGAGTTTCCTTTCCTAGTGATCACTAGTGTGTTTTTGTATAACCAGGTGAAAGGCTGGTTGAAAGGAGGCCTTTCTAATCATATTTGGGTGACAGGCTGTTAAAATGGGCCCCTTGCTCACCCAGGTTCTATTCGGTTGTTTCCCTTGCAAGGGTTCTAGAGCAGAACACATTGCAGCATGATTGAAGTGGATTTGGGAATATGGGGATTTGTAAAACATAGATTCTCAGCTTTTTCTTTTTCACTTGAACTATGTTTTGGAAAACAATGTAAGCTGTTTTAGGTCCTAAATTGTTAATAGAATGAATATGAAATTGCTCAATAATATTGTAATCCTTTGAATTTATACTGTGCCTTCCTACTGGATCCCACGATTATTACAAACAATGATTTACTCCTCACCAACGCCTAGTGATTTAAGGAAGTATTATCCCCAGCTGACAATGGGGGAAGCTAAGATCACACAGGAACTCTGCCCCAGAACTGATGGTGAAACACAAATCTGAAGCTTAGACTATACCAGAGCACGTACCTGAATCGATGCGGCTGCACTGATGTGAATTCTCCAGTGGAGCTGCTCTAAACTGACAGGAGAGAGCTCTCCTGTCAACGGCCTGGTCTACACTATGCGTTTAAACCGATTTTAGCAGCATTAAACCAATTTAATGGCGCACCCGTCCACACTACGAGGTCCTTTATATCGATATAAAGGGCTCTTTAAATCGATTTCTGTACTCCTCCCCAATGAGAGGAGTAGCGCTAAAATCGGTATTAGCATATCGGATTAGGGTTAGTATGGCCGCAAATCGATGGTATTGGCCTCTGGGAGGTATCCCACAGTGCACCACTGTGACCGCTCTGGACAGCAATCTGAACTCGGATGCAGTGGCCAGGTAAACAGGAAAAGCCCCACGAAATTTTGATTTTCATTTCCTGTTTGCCCAGCGTGGAGGTCTGATCAGTACGGGTGGCGATGCAGTCCCAAATCCAAAAAGAGCTCCAGCATGGACCGTACAGGAGATACTGGATCTGGTCGCTGTATGGGGAGACAAATCTGTTCTATCACAGCTCCGTTACAGAAGACGAAATGCCAAAGCGTTTGAAAAAAATCTCCAAGCTACACAGTGCTGCGTGACAAGCGTAACGGAAAGCCAAAGAATCAAATGGACGCTCATGGAGGGAGGGAGGGGGTACTGAGGACTCCAGCTATCCCATAGTCCACAGCAGTCTCCGAAAAATATTTACATTCTTGGCTGAGCTCCCAATGCCTGTAGGTTCAAACACATTGTCCGGCGTGGTTCAGGGTATAGCTCAACAATTTACTCCCCCCCCCCACGTGAAAGAAAAGGGAAATAAATCATTTCTTGACTTCTTTCAATGTCACCCTATGTCTACTGAATGCTGCTGATAGATGCGATGCTGTGGCAGTGAAGAGCAGTATCCGATCCTCTCCCCTCCCCGGTGGCAGATGGTGCAGTAATATTGCTAGCTGTCGTTGTCATCAGCCCATGAATGCTCCTGGCTGGCCTCAGGTGAGGCTGGCCGGAGGCGCCTGGGTAAAAATAGGAATAATTCCTGGTCATTCCCAGTAGATGGTACAGAATGGCTGGTAACCGTTCTCATCATAGCAACGGGGGCTGAGCTCCATCAGCCCTCTCCCTTTCCTGTGTAAAGAAAAGATTCTGTATTGCCTGGACTATCATAGCAGCGGGATGCTGGGCTCCTCTCCCCCGCACCGCTTAATGTTCTGCCTGGACTGTCACAGCAGCGGGAGGCTGCCTCCCCCTCATTTTATCTCACTAACAAGTCACTGTTTCTTATTCCTGCATTCTTTATAACTTCATGACACAAATGTGGGGGACACTGCCGTGGCAGCCCAGGAAGGTTGGGAAGGAGGGAAGCAACGGGTGGGATTGTTGCAGGGGCAACCCCCATGAATGGCATGCAGCTCATCATTTCTGCAGGATCCGACACGGAGCGGCTGTGCTCTCTGATACACTGGTTCTCTAGTACACTTACCCCATATTCTAGGCAGAACTGTCTCTATTTTTAGATACCAAAAAGGAGGGATTGACTAGGGGAGTCATTCCCATTTTTGCCTTTGCGCCTCCCCGACCTCAGCCAGGGGTACCCATGATAGCAGCAGACAGTACAGAACGACAGATAACCATCATCTCATTGCCAATTTACAATGGCAGCAGACAGTACAGAACATCTGATAACTGTCTCTGCTATCATGCAAAAGCAAGTGAATGCTGCTGTGTAGCGCTGCACTATCGCCTCTGTCAGAGGCATCAGGTACACATACGGTGACAGTAAAAAAAAAAAAGCTGAACGGGCTCCATGGTTGCCGTGCTATGGCATCTGCCAGGGCAATCCAGGGAAAAAGGGCGTGAAATGATTGTCTGCCATTGCTTTCCCAGAGGAAGGAATGAGTGATGACATTTACCCAGAACCACCTGCGACAATGATTTTTCCCCATCAGGCACTGGGATCTCAACCCAGAATTGCAAGGGGCGGGGGAGACTGCGGGAACTATGGGATAGCTACGGAATAGATACCCACAGTGCAATGCTCCAGAAATCAACACTAGCTTCGGACCATGGACACGCACCACCAAATTAATGTGCTTAGTGTGGCCGTGTGCACTCGACTTTATACAATCTGTTTTACAAAACCGGTTTATGTAAAATCAGTATAATCCCGTAGTGTAGACGTACCCAACAATTAATCTACTCCCAATAAGCCATGGCAGCTATGTCATTAGGAGAAGCCTAGGTCAGTGTAACTTATGTCTCTCAGGGTGACTTATTCACACCCCTGAACGACATAGGTTATACCAACATAAGTGGTAGTGTAGATGTAGCTCTAACCAATAGACTGTGTTTCTTCATAATTAGCTAATGTTCACGAAGCACTTTGTAGATGAAAACTGCTATATGAGGGTATAAAAATAGGGCAACTCCATTTTAAAGGTGAAACTAGACATGCTAATTAGAATTGGACAACATATTCCACAAATTTTTTCCCATGTTTTCACTGAAGTTTTGAACTTTTCAAAAATTTTCTGACCATCTGTCATGTTAAAACTGCTGAGATGGATTTATTTGTCCCTTGCACATTGGATTCATTCACATTATCTGAGAGCTCCCCTGGATCTAAATATCACATAGGAATGAACAAAAGGCCTAAGTAACAAGCTGTGAACCTGGAGGGAGATTATATTTCAATCTGCATTAAAATGCACCTTCGAGCTTTTCACTTCTTCTTTTCTGGAATGTAATAAGCTCATATAAAATGACATGACTGCTGATGGGTTGTGGCTTTGGAGATGTAGACTTCACGTTTGTGGTTAGCATTTCCCAGGCTGCTCAAAGGTGAATGTAAGTTCAGTGATCTTGTCACTTCTGTAGATTTTGTTTAAATGACTCAGGTGTGAGAAAGGGGCCTGCAGTCGTTTGGAGGATCTGTGTTATGAAAGACTATAAGGATGAGAAGGCACAAACGGTCATAATGCCTGATGCAGAGAACCAGGCCCAGCCCTGCAGGACAGTAGCCATTGATGTGAGGTCAGCGTGGGGCCGGCTTGCTCTCCAACCCACTCACCCCTGAGACTCCCCACCACACCAGGCTGGGATCAGAATTGTAGTGCCAGGGCAGAGAGTGCTGCTGCAGGGATCAGAGGAGAAGGAGGTGAAGGATGCTGGCCCATGATTTTGCCCCTCCCACAAATTTGAACCTTAGATGAGTTGCAGAAAAAGACAAAATGCAATTGGTGGATCATCTTAGGCCAGTGAGTCCCAATTTTTTCACTAAGTTTTAACCTGAATTAGAGCCTGTCTCTGTACTGGTAGTGGATTTAATTCTAAATGATTGCAGTAGATATCTAAATCCCTGTGCATTCTGGCTATTGCTGGTGCAATAGACTGAAAATAATTGCTATGGATTAATTGTGCAGCGGTGACATTTCCAGTCATTTAGGTTTTTTCCTTTAAACTAGATATTTTTCCAGAGAACTAGTAATCCTGGAACACACCAGGCTATCACACCTGGTCACACTGACATCTTCTAGTCAGCCCAGGATACTGCTAATGCTGGTTTCTTCACCCTCCCCTACCAATGGTCATCTCCCATGGAGACTCGTAAGTAAGTCAGTCTCTGTGCCCATCTGGACCTGTCACCTTTCTTCTGAGGCAAACAGCAAGGGTGCTAACCAAGGCTATTTGTGATGGTAGCTTCTGCGCTGTGGACAGACTGAACTGAGATGAACACATCATTTCATGCAGTCAGAGCTATTAGATGGAAATTGTTTTCTTTCTCTGCCGACTTGAGGTGGAGTTGAATTGGTAAAATAGAGCTCAATATCTCTGTCTCTTGTTTCCAATCTCCTGAGCCATGCAACTCTCTCTGTTATTTTAACTATTACTTTTAAAAATACAAAGTGTATTTCCACCCCTCCTCCCCCATGCATCTCAGAACTGGCCTAACCATTTTACACAAGTTTCACAAACATACACATAAAATCACCATTGGGCTGAGATGCAGCATGTGCTAAAGGACTCATTTAAAATTACCACGAAAGGAATGTTTAGGATGAAAGGGCCTTGTCCTCATTAACTAGTACGTTTAAGAATATGAATCTCCTTGACCTTGGGCAGGAAGGAAAGAAAGAGAAGTTTCCCAGAAATCAGGAACTAAACCAGAGACAAAGCCTTCTCTGAGCATGCTAGCTGGTTGTGTGGTGTTGGTCATTATACTTAGAACATGTATATGGGTTTAACTGGAGTGTTAAACAGAACCAGAAATATTCATGCTAGTGTGCTGAATTGAGTTCCTCTGAAAACCCCATACCCCAAAACTGTGACATGGGTAAGCCCCATTTTTACAACACTCTTAAATCCAAAATGCTTGTGCTGTTTCCTCTAGCTTGATATTAGGCTGCTGTATTACAAATCCCTGATCTTTTACTAATTTTGGATGTGTCCTGAGGGCCAGGGTTACTTTTCCTCTCATATTAGAAAACTGTCTCCATGTGAAAGCCAAGGCCTATATGTACAAACACCCCAAAGCAACTTCATCACCCATTTAGTTCATTATAATATCTCTTGGGTGAATGTTGGGACAAGGAGCTAAGCTGTTTGGCATTGACTTCAATGTTAGGTGCTAGCCTGCTTAAGTGCCTGCCAGGATTTTCAAAAGTACCTATTTGCATCTTTAAGTGCCCAAATACCTTTGTAAGTATGGCCTAGCAACACTCTTCCAAGTGTGCTGTGCTGCCTTAAAGCATGATATTCAGCCACAGCACTACACAACGCAATGAACATAATCCATGGAACAATTTAGAAGTAAAGAACTTTTCATGTGTAGTGTTTTCTTCCCAGTGTAAAACAGGATAACACAGCATACTGTAAATCAGGCTTTGTGACTAAAAGGATTGCTTTCCAACTGTAGCACATTGCCTGAGAAGAGGAATAACGGCTTAAAAATATAACCCCGTGGCGTCCATCACCACACAGCGCCGTGGGCTCTCTAGTGTTACTGGGCTGCTCCCTGGCCTTTGCAGGACCTGACTCAGATCTTACACCAGCAGGAATCGTGGAATAGCAGTGCTGAAGTCAGCAGAGCTATGCTGATTCAAATTTGGCTAAGAAACATCAGAATCAGGCCCAGGGACTTCTCTTTTCCCAACAACAGTGGTTGCTTCAGTTCTCTTTTCCTGGCACTGGCTGTTTCAGCTATCCCCTCTCTCTCACTCACTTGCTTGTCTCTTGGTTTCTGATCACTGGACTGAAGTGCATTTCAGTCTTTTTAACTGCAGTCCTTCCATTCTTGGTTAAGCTCCATCACGGCTTCAAGTGGGCAGTTTATTTTTGATAAGGGCTGTATCAGCTGTACAAACATTAGACCGAGGAAGATAGTTACACCAGGGTATTACAGTTCTGTCTCTCCAGCAAGGCAAGTAAAATCCCACCCTTCTCCATACATGACCAGGCCCCACCCCGCATTTTTGTGCTCTGTGTCTGCTGTCAGCATCCTCTCTCTGCTCTTTCTGTCCTGCCTCTGCGGCTTATGTCTCTCCTCCCACCCTCTGTTTGAAGTTAGGCTGTGATGGTGTCTCCCACCCAAACAGCCAGGTCAAATTGTAAGTTCCAGAGCATTCAGAGACTGGCAATAAAGTAAATTCCGAGTTCAAGGTAGCTATGCCTTTGAGTATACTATTGCAGCATCACCCTCTCTGCCTCTTATTGCCCAAGCACATGGGGTGTCAGATGGTTTCAGTTATACTAGTCTACAATACACAACTATCAGCCTGATTTTCCATAAATGAAGATGCCAAATAATTTAGGAATACTGTGCTGCTGAACACAAGGAAAATGCATGTCTTGACTTGAACTCATTGCATTTGCTAGATCTGTGTATCCTTCCACTGACTGGTAAGAGACTGTGGGTTTGGACTGAAAGCTGTCTGGGACACAGACCACATCTAACCCTGTGTTTGTCCAGCACCTAATACAATGGGGGTCTTGATTCTGGTCAGGGCCTTTGGGCTCTACCTTAACATAAATATTAAAAAATAAAAGAAAGAGTTTGGTTGTTCCCAAGCAGTCCCTTTCTGGGCACTACCATAGATGAACCCATGTCAACTCTCAAGCACGACTGAAGGTCAAGTTTCATTTTCTTCTTAAAGTTGCAAGGAAGAGGAAGCTGTCAGTAAAGGGAGAGTGCTATGAGAACGTCTTACCTGGGGCCAGAGCACTGTGTGTTAAAGTATATTGTTGTTTATGCTAGAGTTTTCCTTCTCTCCATTCCTACATGAATGATGTAATCAGTGGCTGTGTAAAGTCTCTTTACCTTCAGTGTTAATCCAGCACATTCTCACTACCTACAGATTCTGTATGTTTTGCTTAGAGGTTTTTGGTAATGGAGAGTCCCCAGGGCCTTTTGTTTCTTATCATCAGTCGGGACTTCAGTTAGATGCTGCATAGCACTAGATAGGGATAGGCATGAGCCAGCAGTTTGAGTTATCCTAATGCAGGGGACTCTGGGATAGCTGAGCCAGCTGTATAAGACCACAGCAATAAAGCTATTCAGTTTGGTGAGAGCTTGTCCTTGCTATGTATGGCTAAAAAACCCAACAGTTTACTCTCTTGGATTTTTGTATTTCCTTAATAATCTATGTAATACTCCTTTGAGAGATTACTGAGAAACACTGTCTTGGGATTTTGATGGTGGCCTTTACAAAGACAGACCTGAAGGGCCTTTGCGCTCCAGTTCACGGCAAGTACTCTCACATTGCTTAAATGTGTTACATAATTACCTGCTCACTGAGGATACAAACTCAAATACAGCTAGAAATGTAACCCTGGGATACTGAATGCACTATAGAAATGTTTCCCATGCTGGGGGTGGTGGGTGAGGGGCACAGGAGAGGAAAGAGAAGTAAAGGGGTAGGGAAAATTGCAAGACCCTGGGTCAGAAATGTTTCTTCCTGCAAGTTGCTTCTTCAAGATTTGTCCCATGGTTTTCAATCACCTACAGCACAAAACCACTAAACCAGTCATGTCTCAGTCCTGGTTTCAATGACGGTTGATTCTGTTTGTTGGTTTGTCTTTTAATTGGCTATGTTGGTGTTTTTATAACATAGTGTCTAGTAAATGTTCATAATTTTAATTATAATTGTCTGTAGTTTAAATTACCAATAACATTGCAATGTGTGTTTAATTCTGCTTTCCCTAGTAGCAGTTACTGATAATTAGTAAATCCCAGGTGTATGGGCTTGGTAGCAATAGCTGTCTGGCAGAATAGTGGCTGACCTTAGAGCATTGGCTGATAAGCTAAAGTGCTATGAAATACTGTGCTGTTAACCATTCTGGGATGAGAGTTTTATGGAGTGCCTCATGCAAGATAGAGGGATAAAAAATGTATAAGGCAGCTGTACCCTGTGCTGTGTCTTTCCCATGCAAAACATTGCATTGTAACATAGCATAGGGGAAGAAGCTGCCTTTTCCCTCCTCCCAGGGCTCTGTGAGGCCTTGCATAGAGGTGCCCCACACTTGCCAGAGCTGAGTTTGTGCTGCTTGTTTCTCTGCAGGCTACTTTTTCAGGCCTGGGCCTTGGTTTCCCCCCCTTATGCTGCACTTAGCTCCCATCCCTCTACAAGCCTGTTCTCTGATGTGTGTTGGGCCGGCCCCTTGTTGCATTGCCCTGAATGGTGGCAGAGCAATGGAGGCTGGTGACGTCAGACAGACAAGGCCAAAAACAAAATGTCCTATTAACTTTTTAATTTTTAAAATATATATATACACAGAAAAAACAAACTATATGTAAACTTCTCAAAATACATAAACTTTTCCTATATTAAATATTTGCTACCTAAACTTAGCTATACTTGAAACCTAATGTGAATAGTTAAAATACAGATAATTTATTTATATGAAAAAATTTACAGACAAAATTTGTTTATAAAAATCCAACTGTTTAAAAATATTAATAAGATAAAGCATAGAAGCAAAATTCAGAGAAGGGGAATAGAGAAAGGGGGGCAAGGAACTGGGTAAAGAAGAGGAGAAGGTAATGGGGGCCCCATATATTCAGTAAGATCATTCAGATACTTCCCGGTATACAGCTTCTTTCCATGGTGGCCAAGCTAACAGTGTCTGTGCTCCAGTCTTCAATTTTTGGTCACTTTTTGGATTTCTGTATTTGTAGTACTAGTCTTTTACTAATTATTAGTGCTGCCAAGCCATCGATTTTCAGACTTATTCAGCTTTTAATTAACCACCATTAGGTTTAAAAGGGGGAGGGATAGCTCAGTGGTTTGAGCATTGGCCTACTAAACCTAGCATTGTGAGTTCAATCCTTGAGGGGGCCACTTAGGGATCAGAGGCAAAAATCAGTACTTGGTCCTGCTAGTGAAAGCAGGGGGCTGACCTTTCCCTTCCAGTTCTAGGAGATAGGTATATTTCCAATTATTTATATATTTTTATTTTTATTTTAAAATTACGTTTGGCTTGTAACATAATTTGATTTGATAGGAAAAAAAGAACTCTGCAATTAAGTTCTGCTGCAGGTAGGCAAAGCCAATGTACCCAAATGGACAAAGAGCGAGCCAGCCCTGAATGTCTCCCCATCTCTCCACTTCCACGTGCTGCTTGTCTTCAACTCCTGTAGATTTCAGTGGACACTGAGAACCTTGGAGGATTAGGCCCCTTTATCTGGCTCAAAATAGGCAAGATAGATCTGCAGACAAGACCTACGTTCAGGACCCTCCAGCTGCAGACAACACATTTTCTTCTGAACTTTAATTTTCTGGTATCTGGGTCATTTAACTCTTAGGGTTTCTGCTTCAGAAAACCTAATCTTAGTGTGCGAGTGCACTGCAAATACAGCCCAAATGCATTAGATGTAAGCAGAGGTTGCAACGTGGCAAAATCTCTAGCTGTACCTTCCCCAAACACATGTGCCGATAACAAGGGAAATTTCAATTTCAATTGACAGTCTTATCCCTCTACATTCTCTGAGTAGTGTTGGAGAAGGTTAACCCATAACTGAGACATTGCTTGTGATTTATGGGGAACTACCACCTTGGAATGCCCTAACTGGAGGGAAGATATGGGCTCCTGTTAATGCTGCTGCATCTTTCATTGACTTTTTGGATGATGGATTTGGGCTTTTCTTTTGCATGATACTTGATAACAACACGTAACACATTTAAAATAGTGTCTCTGTGTCACAAACGCTTTAGCTAAGCATGAAAACTTTTGCTAGAAAAGCTGTTTGTCTGAAGGCCAGCAATGACTCACATCAGTTGTTATGAAACCACCTGTATAATTTATATGGGCCCCAGAGGCTCCCTCAAAAACCAAACTCATGCCTCAATGTAATGTCTTGTTCTATTTCAAAATATGTACTGTTCTGTGCCTTGTAACAGCGATGCTTTGCTTCTTGTTTATTCATCCTACAGGGGACAAATTCCTGTTGATAAATATAGCCCTTGGATATTAAAATGTGAGGAGACAGGAGGGGGTTTGCCCAGCTTTTGCTCAACATAAAATCAAGGTTTTACAAGGAAAGGGTTCCCTCTTCTACACCATCTTTGATGCAGAAGCCAACATCAAAAGATAACACTGTAACCAAGAAGAGAAAGCAGGATAGTTTCTCATGAACCACTTTACCTGTGGTAATTTCCCCACTGTAACTAGAAGAATGCAGTAGAATGTCTTCTAGAAGTCTTCATGCTGAGTTCTGAAGAGATTAGTCCTGTTTTCTTTAGTTCATGCTTGTTAATGAGTTCTGCTGGAAGGTGTTCTGAGAACAGGACCAGGACAAAGGAAGTTTTGAATTCTAGGGTAAAATTTTGGACCTATTAAAATCAATTGCAAAACTCACATTGATCTCAATGGGACCAGGATTTCACCCCCAATCTGTATTTTCCATGCCATGCATCTGATGAAGTGGGTTCTAGCCCACGAAAGTTTATGCCCAAATACATTTGTTAATCTCTAAGGTTCCACAAGGACTCCATGTTGTTTTTTATTCTGACACTGATTCCTTCTGAGGTGCTGAGCAGTTGACTCAATTAGGCTTTCTGCCACACTTCCTGTAAAGTACCAATGCCCTACCTCACAAAGCTGTAGTGAGAATTAACCAATGAATAGCTGTGAAGCATTTGAGGATTACAAGGGATCTACATATATTACTGCTGTGTTGTGGTAGTATCAGGAGCTCTGTAGAAAAAAGGGTTATTCGTCCCTGGGCATTGCCAGACGATTAAAAACAAATTCCCTGCTCTTTCATAAAGTCTAAACATATTCTCATCAACTTAACATCTATTTTAACCATGCTAACACACAGGTGAGCCAGACTGGTTTCCAGTGATGCATTTTCAGTGTTCATTGAGGCCTAGGGGCATAGGCGCCAACTCCACAGGTGCTGCAGGGCTGAAGCACCTACAGAAAAAAAATTAGTGGGTGCTCAGCACCCACTGGCTCCCCCCTTCCACCAGCACTTGGCGCCTGCCTGCTGCTCCACCAATCAGTGCCTCCCCCTTCCTCCCAGCACCTACTGGGGACTTGGGGGAAGGGATAGAGTGGGGGCAGGATGTGGGGCAGAACAGAGGAGGAGGCATGGGGGGAAGGGGTCAGGAGGAGTCAGAGCCTGGGGTGGAGTGAGGAGTTAAGCACCCCCTGGGCCTGGAGGAAAATGACACTTGTGCCTAGGGGCCCTGGCATGAGCCGGCACCTAAGCACCAGCATCACAACCTCCCAAGAGGTAGGGAAGAGAAGGATGCAACTGCAGACAGTCTGTTAGATGATTCTTAATTAATTCTGTATTCAGGGTCTGATCCAATGCTCATTGGAGTCATGGGAAAGACTCCCACTGGCTTCAGGCCCCTTGAGCCTGGATACCATAGTAATGGACACACTAGAAATGCCTAGGTAGGAAATAGGTTAAAAAGGGATTAGACAAATCCATACCAGAGTAAAACTCCTTCAACATCCCACCGTAAGTGATAACAAGGATCATGCACTGGCAAACAGATACATAGGTGCTCCCTGATTTATACAGTAAATACCAGGAAACGATCACTGTTCTGTTCGTTACCAGTGACAGTTGCTCTGCTGTGCCTATGTCAAATATTTTATGCTTCACACCTCAGCTCAGGAAACACTGTGGTTTGCTCAGCAGAAGTACAGAAGGCAGCAAGTGTTCTCAAAAGTCACACTGGCCCTTCTCATGACTCCTCCTCCATTTGCTAAGTCTGTCTCCTCCAAAGCAAAGACCTGTGCTGGGATCTGCAGGGAGACACTGAGGGGAACACGATCCTTGTGATGAGGAAACTTCCGGTTCACGAAAGTCTGGTATTAGAGGAAATGCTAAGAAATCTGAATGGAATCCCATCTACCACATACTTTATAGATCTTTCTAGCTCTGAGTAAAGAGGTGAACTTCTAGTTAAAGTTTCTTCTATTTTTATTGTTGTGGAGGTGAATAAACTGAGTACGGCAAACAGCCTGGCTTAGGCACTCGTTAATTATATATTGGTGAATTAAATTACAGTGGGTTCTTATTCCTCTGTATGAAACATGAGGTGCCTGTAGTGTGAGAGTGGCAAACCACAACTAATTCATTGTGAAACAGTGGTGAAAACCGAACTCCAGCTGACTGACTAGCTGCAGGCTGAAGTAAATTTCCTTTCAGACAGTTACTGGAAAATCAGATGAAGCAGGTGACTGCAGTGCTATGGGTAGTGGAGAGACCTATTAAAGGCCTGAGCCCACGTTTCTTGGCCAGGTATTGTGGCTTGCTAGCTGATATAATAGTCTGGTTTCTTGGCTGCTAACCTTAAAGTTACGTGTTTCTTACCTGATTATGTCACTGCTGGGAAAACTGAGAAACACTTGTCAGAACCTGAATTTGGGGTGGGGCAGTGTACGTCTACAGTGCCATAAAAGCAGCATGGAACCAAGTCTCAGAGCCCGGGTCAACTGACTTGGGATTGCAGGGCTAAAAATAGCTGTGTAGATATTCGGGCCTGGGCCAGAGCCCAGGCTCTGAGAGCCTCCACCTTCCTGGGGTTTCAGAGCCTGGCTCTGGCCCAAGCCTGAACATCTAAATCGTTCTTTTTAGCCCTGCTGCCCAAGCCCCACACAAGCCCGAGTCAGTTGACTCAGGTTCCGAGACTTGGTGCCGCAGGACTTTTATGGCCATGTAGACATGGCCAAAGTCTCTTCCCGCGCTGCTTCCCCACTTAACAAAAGAAAAAGGCTCCTTCCTCCTCCCCCTGCTTTGTTAGGGGTCCCGTGAGAGTGAGGACATCTGATCATCCAGCAGATGCGGTGCCAGATTCCCAAATGTGCTGCCCCCAGTGTGTCCCTGCTGTTCAAAAACTACCTTTCATTCAGGTCAGAGACTGCCCAACAGAGCCAATGATTTATGCATTTGCTCATTTCTGTGACTCTGCATATGGTTTTGGTGAATGTTTTGTGATTTATCTGGTATTTGGTGTGTGTGTTGCACAGGCTAGTTTCTTTCTTTGAAACCTCAATCTAGATAGGGTGGGACTTCATCTGACAATGCTTGTCTTGGTGTGACGATTACCTGGCGTGCAACATCCTGCACTCTTTGGGGAGAGCACATCATAACTAGAAACTTTAGTGTAGCCCACAAATTCATCTGACATAGGCCACAGCTGAGCTATTTCTGGCAGTGTGATCTGGAAGAATGAGCACAGAGAGGAGACTCAGTAGTTCAAGAGTTCTAATCCAGGCCCTGCCGCTGCCTTGCTGGGTAAGTTACTTGAGTAAGTTTGTTTTTTTTTTTGGTTTTTTTTTTTGTTTTTTTTTTTTCTCCTGTCTGTGCTATGCTTTTCCTACCTATAGAACATGCCTCCTTCATAGGAAGTCACAAGAGTGAAGTGCCAAGTGTCTCTACAGTGCTCTAAAAACGTCAAGCACTTTATAAAAGAAGGAGATACATATAGATACTCCATGTGTTACAAAGGTTTAAACCTAGTGGGTGCGTTCTCCTGAGCTATCACAGCAGATATCGCCTGTTATCAGTTGTTACCTCTTCACTAACCATCCAGGATTCCCTCATTGTTTCCTTTGCCAAGAAGGTATTACTTCCTGTGCCACTTCGACCTATGGGAAATCTTGGTAGGACAGAGAGGAAGTTAGTTTTTCTCTTGCTGGGAAATTCAGAGGCAGTTTCTTCAAAGAATCGTACTCAAAAACATGGACTGACTCTCGTTAAATGAACACTTCCATCAAGGGCAGCATGCTCTAGAGCAGAGGTTCTCAAACTGTGGCCTGTTGGGAGCTGAGTTCTCTTCCTTGTTTTCAGCTGCCAAAACACATTAAGAGAAGCTAAAACACATTCCTTTCCTAGCACTATTCTTCCAGGTAAACAGTTGGCTCAACGATATTATGTCATCATAAATGACTGGGGCTGTGTCCATGAGACATGATCCAGCTGGTGAAAGAACGAGAGACTCTGAACTAAAGAAGTGAGTCGGGAACTATAATTTCGCCCTTTAATTTCACTGTGCCACCTTAAACTAGTCACTTTAAAAGTGACCTCTAGTTTTTAGGTATCTCAGTCCTTAGGAGCTAAACTTGGGGCCTGATTTTTCAGAGGTGCTGATCACTTGCAACTCCCATTGACTTCAGCTGGGGCTATGGATGCATTTCTGAAAATCAGGCCCAAAGTGTCCCTAGGTGGCTACCCAAAGCCTCAGAGCACTTATCCTGCTTCCACTGAAATCAAAGGGAATTTTGCCTTTGACTTTACTTGGCTCAGATTCTAAAAACCTATCACGTAGAATGCTATTAATAAAGATCTGCATGGCAAGACTACCTGTAAAAGGTGATGATTCGGGGTGGAGGGTGGAAATAAAAACCACAAGCAATCAAAAAAACTGAGTCATTTCTTACTCCACGATAAGTTGCATTCAGATTAATTGACTGCTCCACATCTGGTTCTACTCAAACAGAATGCGGAGGAAATCACTGCAAAAATATATTCTAGTTTGAACCCCACATTCACACCTGGCTTCCAGGACCAGCAACTGCACTTCTCCAGCTCCAGTAGAGAACTCCAGCTGATTGGAATGGTGAACAAGAGGACATCTTCCTAGCATGCTGCCGGCTGGCCAGACCTGACACCAAAGTTCTGGTGTATCCCCAATGTGAAGTCTGCAAAGTATGTGATTTTTGGACCGAGATCAGAATTTAAAGTTACTTCTATAGTGAAGATGCCCCCTAAAGGGAGTGGGAGCAGGTTCTAGTGGCCTGATCCAAAGTCTATTAAAGGCCCATTAAAAGATTCCCATTGACTTCAATGGACTCTGATTCAGATCACAGGTGAAGATAACACTTAATCAGCTAAAAAAGGATGTTACAAGTCACAGCAGTGTCCTCTAAATAAAGGGACATCATCAATTTGAAATCTTTTTTATCAGGGCCAGGACTAGCTTTTTTGCTGCCCCAAGCGGGAAAAAAAAAAGCCGGCCGACAAACTGCCTCCCCCTGAATAACTGGAATGCCGCCACTTAGAATGTGCTGTCCCAGGCAACTGCTTCCTTGGCTGGTGCCTGGAGCCGGCCCTGTTTTCTGTTGTAAGAACATCGTTAAAAGTGGCGCTTTACAATTATTTTTTCTTGCCTCTGTTAAGGAGTGAAAGATTCACACATACAGAGCAAAGGAAACGGACTGACTATATAAGGAAAAACACTGACAATGAGTATACACAGGGTGCTGTTGAATGTAAAAATAAACAAACCAAACTAAAAGGAATGTGATGTAATGAAACTTTTAGGCTGTCCCTTTAAATGCTTAGAGGAGTTTCCGGGTCCCGCTTGCAGACTAGGGAGTTCTGTGGGGAAGCGTGGTGCAATCTGAGTCTGCTAGCAATCAGTCTGCACACAGTCAGCCCAGAGTAAGGTGGTAGAGTGAGATGTGATTCTCTGTTTTAGGAAGTAGCCTGCTCTCTTTCTTTCGCTCACTGTTTTGGGGTTCTTGTGTGTTATTTCTTCAGTTCAGAAGAACAGAGTTATGTTGCAACCTTCCAACAAGAGTGTTCTGTTTTATCTAACTTCTCTGTTTGTATGCTGTGAAACATAACACAGAAACTCTTTTTTCCTCCTTAATTTGTTTCGTTTATAGTAATTCTTCTGTGTTACATGCAAACAATAGTTCATTTTAAAAAAAGCAAGTCAAACAGATTAGGGCCTTTTCTGCTGACAACATTTCTTTAAGGTTTGTGTCCTGCAAAGATGTCCTGTGATGTGCACATTGCATGCAACTCCAGTATGCCTCCCTGGGTACCTATTGCTATCAGAAGGTGGTGAGCAGCTGGGGAGAGTGTGTTCAGCTCCCACTAAAGCCAGTTGGGCCAGATCCTTACTACTGTAAACTGGCACAGCTCTGCTGAAGCCAATAGAGCCACACTGACCGATGGGAAGTAAGGACCTGGTGCAGTTGACGTCAGTAGCAATAGGGGGCTTTCAGCACACTGCAGGATCAAGCCCATAAGAGCCATTGTCGCTATGTGGCAGGGATGGTCCCGAGATATTTTTAAAACAAAGTATTTATTTCTTTTTTTCTCTCTCTCTCTCTGTCCCTCCAAAGTCTCTTGGAGTATGTCTGCACAGCAAAGACAACTCTGCCCGTGGGGGACTTGGGCTCCTGGGGCTAGTGCTGTGGGGCTATGTCATTGCTGTGTAGACTCCTGGGCAGGATGGACTCAGAGTCTGGCTGTAGCATGAGCCCGGAAGTCTACACAGCAATGAAAGCCCCACAGCTGAGTCCTGTGAGCCTGAGTCAACTGGTATGGGCCAGCCACCTGTGCAGACATACCCTGGATAGGGTGACAAGACAGCAAGTGTTAAAAATCAAGAGGAGGGGGTAAAAGGAGCCTTGTAGCAGGGTGCTGGTGCAAAGGCACCTAATTAGCCCCTGCTCATCCAGCCCCAATCAGTGAAAATAGATTGGGGCTGGGGAGAAGTTTGGTGCCTGGCCTTTAGAACTGGCAGCACCTGGGGGCCTGAGGCTTCAAGGGCTATAAAGGCTGGCTGGCAGCCAGAAGACAGGGAGATGGCCAGGGGAAGGTCAGTCTTTAGGCTGAGGGCAGACTGTGTGTAGGAGAGGAGATTGTCAGGCCTGCAAGGTCTGTAAATCGTATCACTGGTGGTGGGAGAACTTGTGTAAATAAAGCCACGGGTGCTGCAGAAAGAGAAGCATCTCTGTGCTTTATTGGGTCAAGAGAGGGCCCTGGGAAGAGGGGCGAGCAGAGGGCCCTGTTACACACCTATATAAGAGAAAGACCCCAAAATCGGGACTGTCTCTATAAAATCAGGACATCTGGTCACCCTATACTCTGGGTCAATGGAGTTGAATCATGGCAAGTACAACATGATACTATAAAGTAAATGTAGTCCAGGGCAGTGACCTTGCTCACTCATTGTTTTAACTCAATGATTTTGAGAATCCATATTTCCTGACCTGAACAACTCACGTGTGCACACATGGAGGGGATCTTACTGCACTTGCAAAACACCCGTACAAGCTGTAGTGGTTTGGACCCCTGCTGCCAAATAACATGGGACCATTTTGTAAGGGGTCCTCTATGTTTCTGGCATTAGTGGCTGTCATGAAGCATAAAACGAGGAGTGTTAAAAAGTAATATTCTGTAGGCACCATTTAAGATACTTTTTCCTTGTGTTTTTCCTCTAAACACAGTTTCATCTCACTCCCTCTCTTCTACAGGGCTCCCTTGGAGTGAGTTTTGAAGGGGGCTTTCTCAGAAAAGGCTAAGCACGCTGGAAATAAAACACAGAGGAAATTCCTTTTCCTTCACACACTAGCTGAAACTTGTATTCACTGTGCATCCTACAGTGAATACAAGTTACAGTGCACAATGTGAGACCTGCTGCAATGCTGTGCACTTTGTAATGAGAGCTGGGTGAGTCATTGTATCATGGTTTAGGTCATTGTGCTGTTTGCCTTGTCAGATAGTAATTACAGTCTGCGATGCTCAGGGTGAGCAAAGCATCCTCCTGGAATGGGAAGGGTTAATACAGAAGATACTCTATAGATTCACGATGAGTAAACTAAGAATGATAAAACCTGGTGGAGAAAGTGGTTGGGTCAATTATAACATTGGGTCAAATCCAACCCTGGTGTAAAATTATTGAAGCAATTGGACTTACATTAGGGAGGGACGAATGTGACCCAAAACCCTGCTAGTTGTTGAGTGTTAACCTAATTGCTCACAACAGAGCAGTAAAGTCAATTTATAGTAATGTGCCTATCGTCTACAGAAGGGTATACTTTGTGCAGAGCTTTGAAGAGGAAATGAACCGTGCAGCGTAAATGCTACGTAGTCTAATGGCACTAAAATAATTTATTTTTTTTTAAAAAGGTCTCAATGAACATTGACATGGGGCTGAGCTGCCTGGTTCCAGATGGACTCTGATGTGTAGATTTGCCAATATGGTTTGTTTGCCAGTCTCAATATCTGTCATTTACAAATTGATATTGACATGTAAATCCCTTCCCTCTGCCGGCCCCCTCCATGGAGGATGTAGAGTTACATAATTTTAATTTGCTTTTTAGTTGAAAAATTCTATCTTAAAAAAACAGCTGTTCTGAAACTCACAGCAGCTGTCTATGAGACTAAGATTGGGAGCAGGCTGCTATATCGCTATTCTGTTGTAGCTCCATTCCTGTCTGTTCCTTGGTGCTGTTTTTGGACAGTTGTCCTGCCCACGGTATAAACAAAAAAACATCTTGGAACACAGATGCCCCCTGACTGGGCTTGACAATTAAGCTGACACATAGCCCCCTACATACTGTGCTATTAAAAAGATTAAGGACTCTGTGGACAGGACCTCGATAGTCAGAGGTGAAAGTAAACCAGTACAGGCCAGTACACAGCCGACATTAAAGCTGCTGTGGCTGCACTTTAAGGACTATACTGGCAGGGCCACTGATGAGCAGGCAGGGAAAGGGGCAGCTGCCCTGGGGCTCTGAAATTTAAAAGGACCTTGGGTTCCTGGCAATGGTCGGAGCCCAGGGCCCTTTAAATCGGCGCATGCTTGGGGTGGCAAACCGCGGGGGGCGCTCTGCCAGCGCCGCGAGGGCGGCAGGCAGGCTGCCCTCGGCGGCTTGCCTGCAGAGGGTCCGGTGGCTTCGGTGGCCCTCCCACAGGCGTGCCTGCAGAGGGTCCGCTGGTCCCGCGGGACCAGTGGACCCTCCACAGGCTAACCACCGGAGGCAGCCTGCCTGCCATGCTTAGTGCGGCAAAATCCGTAGAGCCGCCCCTGGCTCTGTAACCTGAAAGCTCATTAAGAAGTGCTTTGCCTCCCCACACTTGGAATAAAGCATGAAGAATTATTTCCTAAATGAAATTGTTTTTATTCTGTTTTTATCTGAACTCACATCAGATGGTAGGATTTATACTTAGGAATTGGCCCTGCTTTGAGCAGGGGTTGGACTAGATGACCTCCCTTCCAACCCGATATGCTATGATTCTATAGCAAAGGTGCATTCCTTTTGGCATGAATGTACAAACGCCATGAACCTGTCCTGGAACGTAACTAAAAATAAGCCCTAAAACAAAATCAGGAAAAGTTTAAATCCAGACTCTGATCCAAACTTTGCAGTTTGGACTCCTCCTTGGACTCCCTGTCATGTGCTGTGGGACTTTGTCTTGTATTGTGGGTCTCTTGGAGACGGGATCCAGGTAGATATTAGGGCACTGTGGCAGCCTTATTTCTCAGCTTCTTTGCTTGCTTGAATGTAACCATTATGGTGACATGAATGGTCAGATCTTCAGTGGGTATAAATGGCAAAGATATACCAATTAGAGCTGGTCAGAAATTTTCCAACAGACTGTTTTTCCTGTCAAAAATGCTGAGTCATCAAAATGTTTGGTGGAAACACCAATTTTGATGAAATTCCACTATGGAAAAAAATCGGAACAAAACATTTCCATCAAATCAAAACATTCCGTTTTGACCTTTTTCCAAATGGAATGTTTCATTCATTCAGAAGCAACTTTTTGTTTTAATTTTTTAATTTCAATAAAATATTTATACTACGTAAGTCAAAATTGGAATGAAATGTTTTGACTTTATCAGAACAAAACTTTTCAGTTGATCCAAAATAATTTTTTTCAGAATTTTGTTATGTGGGAAACCTCAAACTTTTAGGTTTTGTTCAATTTTGGAATGGAGAAAAAATTCAAAATGGTGATATTTCCCACAAAACAGAAAATCCGGTTGCCGCTCAGCTTAAATGCCGACTTACACGAGCTGGGGATCTTGCCTGCAATATGAATGTGATTTAACATAGCTTATCACAGCTGAATAGCTTTTTACAAGTGCTTGCACTTACAATGAATTTGTCCGATATGGTTCATTTCATTTCAGAGTAGCTATGACATGGTGCTTATGGGAACCTGCTCCCTGTACTCTGAAATTATTTGTAATAGTAAAAAACAACCTATTACTTCTATAGCACTTTGGAGACAACTAATTAGCATTTTTTGACTATTAATTTTCTAGCCCACCAGAACACCCCTATGAGGGAAGTTAATATTATCCCCATTTTGCAGGTGGATAAACTGAGGCAGAATGAGTCAGAGGCAGCACTTTGATTGGAATCCAGGAGTTCTAGCATCTCCCTATCCTCACTCTGTTCTGCCCATCACATTCTTCTGTGAAATTAATGATTAATATCCAGATAGCTGATGCACTTCAAAATCCAACCATTGGGAATTTGATTGAGCTGAGATTGTGGTTTCTCTTTGCATTGGTAAGGAGACGTTGAGTGAGACTTTTGTATAAAGTGGTGTGATTTAAAATAAATCTCTGTAATCCACTTTGCAGAATTCTATTTTACGCATTATGTATTTATTTTTATTATGATGCCTCTGGCATGGACCAGGACCTGATTGGGCTAGGTGCTGTACAAACACAGAACTAAAAACTGGTCACTGCCCCAAAGATCTTCCAACCTAAGTAACTAAAGCATAAAGTCATTTAAGTTGGTTTCCCTGCTGGTGAAAGCAATAACACATAGGAGCGTAGGGTATCATTCTGGAGAAGGAGCAAAAAGCAATGAAAACATTGATTCACTACAAAATTATCAGATTACATCAGCTGGTGGGAAGGTCCACCACTGTAAAGAAGATCAATGCTTGCACTCTTATTCAATACGTTGCTATTTACATTGCTTGTCTTACAGCTCCAAGTTAAAATACGCCCCTTTTGTTTTCCCCATTGTACATTTACACCTTTAGTCTGAAGAATCATAAGCTATTATGGGGCCTGATATGGCAAGTCACGCGATTAACTGGAAAAGGATTCGGGATACTGCAAACAGAGTTATTTATAGGCTCTGAGTCTCTACTGCCTGGTGCAGTTACTCCTATGAAAAGTGGGCGGTAATGTTTCCACTCCCTTTGCATAGGCGTAACTGAGTGCCCAAGGGGCCAGGCAGGGGAGGATCAGTCTCATAGGCTGTACAATTCTCACCAAACCCTTCTGATTAACAAAGCTTCACATACGGTGAAGGGAGGGAAATGCACATGCCATTTTTTTTAATCGTGGCAGGTACCATTGTGTGAGCAGCTTAGGTTAAAGTACAGGGAAAATCAGCGCCCTTTTACTGTATTTCACAGATATCTCTTGAAAATGCAATAATATCCGAAGGCAGTTCTCTAAAATCTTTGCATGGAAGCGTATCTTCAGCAATGAAAACCTTTGGATATAATACCCCAGAAATTCTGCCTTTAAAGTCACAAATTCTCTGTAGTTGCTGCAACAAGGTTTGTGTGTTTGTTTTTCAATGTTGTGTCATGTTGTGGGACTATTTATGGGAGTCCATCGGAATTTGTTTTCAGTAGATTTTGTCATTCCTTCTCCAGCAAATGAACTGATTTTGGGGAGGAGGGGAACTACAGTAAACCCCTGAATAAAAACAACTGCAGATGAAGAGGAACGTAACTGGAAAGAGAGGGCCTGATTCTGCTCTCATAGAACGCAGTGGCAAAACGCCCACTGATTACATTGGGGCAGTTAGCACCAAACACTTTAGACCAGGGGTCGGCAACCTTTCAGAAGTGCTGTGCCAAATCTTAAGGTTTGCCATGCCAGTAATGCATTTTAACATTTTTAGAAGGTCTCTTTCTATAAGTCTATAATATATAACTAAACTATTGTTGTATGTAAAGTAAATAAGGTTTTTAAAATGTTTAAGAAGCTTCATTTAAAATTTATATTAACATGCAGAGTCGTCCCCCCCCCCCCCAGTCCAGTGCCTGGGACCCAGGCAGTGTGAGTGCTGCTGAAAATCAGCTCGAGTGCCGCCTTCAGCACGCGTGCCATAGATTGCCTATCCCTGCTTTAGACATTGACTTATCCTTTGGGGAAAAGCGGGAGGGAAGGGGTTCTGTTTATTTTAAAAGGAGACATTATTGGGGAACAAAGAGAGCAAACTCCACTGCTGCGAACTGTGCAAAATGAGAGGGAGGTATTCTCATGTCATCCAAAGATGGCCATCTAGCTACTTTGGCTGAGATCAGAGCTGAATTGGATTCACTGCAATAATGTGCTCCCCTTGTTATATGGGAATTTCCCTATGCCAAATATATACACAGTGCAAACTCTTATGACCACTTCCCAGCCACAGAATGGCTCTCATTTAGTTAGGGAAAGTCACATGGAGGCTTATTAGATTGCAAACTCCTTGGGGCAGGGACCATCTTTTTATTCTGTTTTTGTACATCTCCTAGCACAGTGTGTCCATGTCTGAACCTCTTAGGCTCTACTGCAATACAAATATTAAATATTTAATGTACACTATGTATAGATCTAATGTTCGGGAGAGGCAAGTTCTGCATTTGTCTTTCAGGAGTGCAGCTTCTGAGCCTTTCCAGCTGCTACAAGGGTCAAACTTCTTGAATTAATGTCATTTTATATTAATGGCATGAAGTTTGTCCAAAGCAAAGGGCTCAGGATGCTTCTCAAGGCCAAAGCAGCAAGAGATCTTTCTTTAAAATGTACTGGGAAGAAACCGGTGACATCAAAGGAAATGTTTTCCAGGAGAGATCTGCTAAAGACCCAGGAAGGGCAGTGAAATACTGGAAATGATGGCCTAGCTAAACAAGCTCCATGGCCATGCATGGCACCCTCTAGAGGGTTCAGTTCATGCTGCGCTGTTCCAGGTTTGATTTTAATACTACTCCAGCCAGTGCTGTTCTCCGACATAGCCTCCTCTGAGGTCGGAGCTCAGTTTATTTCTATCCGAGGTTATTGCCTGAAAATATTCCCCATTTCATAGTCACCACATCCAATTCCAGCTCTTTTACATACAAGCTGATTTGATTGGCAAAACAGAACATAAAAAAGCTGCACTGAACTATATTATACCGTAATTTAGGAAGTCATTCAGGAGGGTGGGGGCTGGTTAGAGACCATCACAGGATATTTTAGAAGGTCTTTTTTGTGACTCACAGCTGCAAGGTAGTGTTCCCCTTTCAGCCTTGCCCACTTTGTCCCCAAATCTATGTCTCCAGCCTGTTATCTCCAAAAAAAAAAAAATTTCCCAAACGCCCATCCTCCTATATCGCAGTGTAACCTGTAGAAATGTTCTCTCCTTTAATGTGTAGATGAAGTTACCCAACTGAAAAAACTATTATGGGCTGAAGAAAATCTGCATTAATATAGTTCATTTTCCCTGCTATGTAAGAAATTGTAATGAGGCTTTTAGTTTTTTAAACGAAGTTGATTTCCTTCTATTGCTACATGCTGAAGCCTAATCTCTCTCTAGGTTTATATCAATGCTGCACTACACTTAGCAAAAATGTTTTCCCCACTTCCAGTCCTACTTGTGATCTAAGCCAGAGGGCAGCCAGCATGTTCTCTTAGGTGGCTTCCATGAAGATTCCGTAGTGCACCCTGTAGGAGTGCTTCACTACCATGCAAGTGAGAATAGCCCCTTTTGTGGGGAATGTCGGAGAACACAATGTCTTAGTCGCCAATATCTATTAAGTAGCTACAGTTCACATCAAGAGAGTAAGAAGCTGTCTGCTATGAGCAACAACGGCGTGTAAGACCATGTGAATGAACCCAGTATTTAAAGGACATGTACTTTCCAGCTGAGCAAAACCCTTCCCATGGATCAACTGATTCCATCAAACTACTGAACATCCATCTTGACACCATGCAAATTCTTACCTTTACCGTTGGGCACCAGCAAGCACAGAGGCTGATTGCCATAATGGGTTAACAACAAGATCCCCTCCTGCACCTACCCCACAAGCAATACCAGGATGATGGGGAAAGCCTTTTGTGACATTTTTTATACTTAGCTGGGAGAAAGGTGCTTTTCCCACTGCCCACAGTTGTCTGCCACTTTGAGTTGCATCAAAGTTAATGTATGGGTTGGTGATAGTGACAGACAATGAAATAATCTTCTTTACCACTTCATTCCCTGTGCTTCCAGATGCCATCAATCCTGCACAAATATGCTAGTTTTCAGTAAACCTCTAATTTTTATGGCCTCACTTTTATTTCTCTATTTTCCTCTGTATCTCTCTCCATTAGTGGGGAGTTACATGATCCACTTTTGACCATTGGGCTACCCTTCCCCATGTTCCTTTACATTCTGTTTCATGCCCAATAAGGGCCTGAGCCAAACTCCATTGAAGTCAATAGGAATCTTTCCATTTACCTCAGTGGGCTTTGGATCAGGCCCTGAGTGTTTAGATCTTGGTCTTTCTTGGCCTGAACTTCCTATCCTAGTGTTTGTTTAAGGGTTTGATGCTTCAGTATTACTTTTTTTTCCAAGCAAAACTTCCCATTTGAGTCCATAAGACTCTTGCCTGAGTAAGCAAGGAATGAAGCATCAAGCCTTAGCAAGAGAGTAATTTCTCTAAATGTTTTGATATTTGTTCAGCATTTTCCATGACCTTAACCCCACTGCACATCAAGGCCAGTTTCCATGGGATAGAAGCATTATTTACTGGCTGTGTCTGTGTGTGCATCCTTGCCAACTGTCTTCTGATTTCTCCAAGCTTTTTTCTCATTTCAGGCTAAGGGTATTATTCCTCAAACATGTCACTGACCCCAGAGACTGATCTGACCCAGCGTCTTCCTCAGCTGGAGCTTGAATTTGCATTGTCCCAAACTTGGCTGCACACCCGTGCTGTAAGCAATAGTACCACACACCATGTTGTAAGAGGTATCAGATTTCAGTGTCTCTAACTCAGGCCACATGTGCTGCCCCATCCGCCCCTTCTCTCCATCCACCCCAGAAGAAGTGATTTCTAATGCAGCATAGTGCTTACTGCAATCCAGCATGTGGAAAAACAAAACCAAGTACAAAGTTAAGCTTCTTTTTTGCAGCTAAATGTCTATTTGCTTTTCTATTTCGAGTGCTCTAGCCTGTTAGGCTATATCTACACTCAGGACACTTCTAAAAACATCTCATCTCCACCGATACCAGCTTGACTTCACTGGAATTAGCCATATTGGGGAGCCAGAGCACAGACAGGCCACTGGTGCTTTTTTCTTTTAAGTACCATGCCCTCTAATGCTGCTCAGAGCAGGTCTAACCGGCATAGTACTTGAAGCATCAGTGACAGCAAGTGGCTCACCTAAACTAGGGTTTCTCAATATTGCTAATGCTGGTAAAGATAAGCCAATGGTTCCAATGATGGGAACTTTTAAAAATGTCTCCAGTGCAGACCAGGCCGATGGCTCCAAGTTGACTCGTGCTGGAAGGAATCCCATTTAAGTCAATAAGTGTTCTGTTGGGTACCAAACAGGATCACAACAGACCCCATATTTAAACATGGTGACACCAGGAGTATTTCTGCCAGCAATCTGATTCTCAGGAAATGCCCAAACAACCCAGAACACATTTTCGCATTAGCTTTCAAATAGATCAAATACATTTCATATATAAAACATTTTTATTAAAACAAATGTACAACACTTTTTATATACACAACTATGTACAGGAAAATGCTCAATTACAATTAGTGATTTGATGTATTTCCAGATACGTAAGCATAAGTCACAAAAGACTTCCCTCCTTTTTGTACTTTGTACTGCTCAGCATAGGCTTATATCTTTTTGTTCTCTAAAGATCTTCTCTACACAGTTCATTGGGTATATACAGTACATGGTAGTCTATGTACTCTATTGCAGTGAACAGCATTAAGGTGGCTGCCTTGAAAGGCACTGCATAAATAAAGTGTTATGCCCATCAGTGCAAAAAAAGAATGGATCCCAACGTGTGGCAGCTTTTTCATAATTATTAAATGAAAAACTGGTATACGCCATGCATAATGACAACAAACTAGAATGTCCTATGAGCAGATCATCTGAATAACTGTAATATGTCAAAGCAAAGCATGTAGCTGATTTTCACATTTTCTCGGATTAAACATATTTACAAAAGTGAGGAATTTGATTTGTCGGTCAAATGTTTGCTGGAGTGATCAAAGGAAAGAGGGTCAATTAGTGCAATTTTTGTTGAATCCAATGATTGTCATCAAGCTCAGCAGTACTTCACCAGGTACGTATCAACCAGAGCTAACATGAATAGGCAAATTTTGCCCTGTGAGCCCTAAGCACTGGATTGGTAAAGGAGAGTAAATGAAACTGTAGATGACCTCCTCCAAAAGCAGTGCTTTTAAGTTAGAATATAAAAGTCATGAGAGAGAAATGGGGATCCTAGCCCAGCTTCTACTGACCTACAGCACCTTTCACTTGTATCCCAACAAAGAGGTCAGGACCCCATTTCACATTAATGTAGGAACAGCTTCACATCGGAAGCAATTTTAAGTTTTATAGGACAATGGCTTAGTCAACCAACTCCAGTGCACACAGTTCTGCTAAGGTTTTTTAATAATGGGAGTTTCGCTAACTTGATCTCTTCAGTCCCAGAAGCTAAACGGAAAGTAGAGGTTCTTTCTTCTCACACAGTCAGTAACAAACAATGCCTCCCATGAGGAGCGAAGTAAAGCAGTTCACAGTCTGAGGCAGCAAGAGAAGTTTACAAGCTACATGGAATGGCTTGTATACCAGTAGATCGAACTGTGTCCAGCCAAGAGAATTCTAGACTGCTTTTCAGATCAGTACAAAATCTGAACTCTATTTCCCCTAAAAAAAACAAACAAACAAACAAACAAACAGAAATGAAAAGAAATTTATCATGTGTGGCAGCAGCAGCAAAATAGTTTATGTACACTAATAATACTATAATGAAATGTAAACATTGTTCTCTGACTAAAATTGACTATATCAGCAAGATTTTTATCTTAAAAATGCTTTAAATTTGCTGAAATCCTTATTACAACTTCCATTTTTTTTTAAAAACATTCTCACTGGTGATACAGCTAGGTAACTTTAACTCTGGAAACTGACACAGATTAAAAGTAATCTGTAAGGCTAAAATGGAAATTGAGTTAAGCACATATTTCTGTGCTGAATTCCCACTAATCAGGCCAAGGCTGCATATAAATATAACTTTTAAACACCAATCTGGTACATTTTCTAGTACAAATTGTCTTTTAAAAAATCCCCAACAAATGCCTTCAATTTGAAATTACCATGCTGGTCAGAAATCTAAAATAAAACACAGTAATGCATGAACTGCTCTATTCTTTTTGGTTTTTCACCCCACTTAAAGCTATCTTGCATAAAGAGCTTAATCTGCTTCTCCCTCTGTCTCTCGTTGTATTCTAAAGTAACTTTGCTTCAGAAATTAAGGGATTTGTACCTGAGGTTGTATCTATTTCAGAATCTTGCTCCTTGTAGCTGAAGTTGCTGCAGATGTTTTGTGTGCCGGGCTCATTGGTAAGATATCCTTTCCCACCAACACTGGTTGCATGCCAGTCTTGTTCAAACAGCTGTAAGAGACAAAGGGAAAAGTTTGAAATGTGTGGGCCTTACGACATTAAAGAGAACAAATAAAACCTTATTGGACAAACAGATCAGCAGCAATAATATTTCCTACATAGGGCTAATGATGCCAGCTGGCATTGCAGTTAAATTTGAGGGCAGATTTCATCATGATGTAGATAACTATGAATACACATCATAAAACAACCTCACAGTTTGCTGGAATTGTCAATTTTCACGCAAGATTGCTAACACTGGATTAGTATAAGTACTACAGATCAGTACTGAGGACCCCTGTAGGAAAGCTTGCACAAAGCCTATCCACACTATGCTTACTGCTAATAGCCCCTCTCTTTCACAAATGCTAAACTCACTTCCCTCCTTGCTCATATATGTAAAATTCCTATTAATTTAAGTAGGGATAAGCTAATGCAGAACACATGCCAAGAGAACACCCCAAGAAGGAAGGTGCTTATAAATAATAGTGATTAATGTGTTACGTGCCTCGATGTATAGCTAATTCGATTTAAATGCACCACATTAATTGGGGGTATAGAAGAGATTCCTTCTAGAGTGTAAATGTCTTCTGAGTCTCTGATCCATCACCCAGCTTTTCAATCTTTGTCTCTAAAATGACACACGTTCTCCCAAAGTGACGACAGAAGAATATTAAGTATTTCCACCTGTGTGTGTTCTCCATATCCTGGCTGTACATAGGATTTTTATTTACAAGTTCTCAGTGCACCTAACTCTGTTTATATGTTTTGTTTTCTCTTCCTCCCTTGATACAAATAGCAACTTATTCAATATTATTCTGAAAAGAAGCGATCATCTTTTTACCTTGTAAAGTTGCTCTTTCATTTCTTCTGCATCATCATCTGTTACTGTTAGGTTTTAAAAAGACATATGGAAAAGAAAAAACATGTTTCTGTTAACTCGGTGTCCTCACTGGCAAAAATCACAGATCAGCTTCCCTGCTTTTCCATTCAGTTATCACCAGAGACTATTTCATATTTTCTAGTGACATAATAGCACTAAAACATCTTATAATCCAGCAGATTCAGGGTCACTTCTGCCACCTCTATGGGTAACAGGAAGCCCTAGGAATTTCTGCAGGATATAGAGGTCACCACTCTAGAAAACTCTGAGCCCCTAGCGTACCCCTCCTCCTGCAGTGATATGACATGGTTTTTTGGGGTAGATCACATCAGAGGAGTGGACAGTTGATCCACAACTAGATGCTTCCATCATTCTCAAGCTTCCCCTGTCCTCTTATAAACCCCGTTACTGTTAGAGGTCATGAACTTCAGTGACAATTGTAGGCTGGCTGTGCATCTGCTCTACAGCCTCCCAGCAGGTTGGGGGAACAAATCTTTCCCCCTGGAGACCTCAAGTACAAAGCACTGTGCAACAATGCATCAAGATCAGGGATCTCTTCCTTATCCCTGAGGGTGACACTTTTATACCTGGAAATGAGGAGTCTGAGACATGTGATATCCCAGCACAGTTCAGGCAGCTAATGAAAATATTTTTCATCCAAACCTTCAGTCCTTGTGCATGCAAAACTGCCAATGACTTCAGCAGGTGTTTTGCACGTATAAGAGCTGCAACATAAGGCCCCTCAACTTTAACAAACTCAAGCTTTTTGTTTTTATAATAAAATTGACTACAGATGAGTAGATCCCATTAATCCTGGAACGCATGCTAGATCTTGCCATTTGTACTTGAAGGGCCTATTGTTTTTTCTGGCCCCCCATGCAGCTGCATGTCCTGCTTCTGCCCCTGAAACCAGCAGTGGTAGGATTATCTGGTTGACCTGAGGTTTAAACCAATAAAATACCAACCTTCAGAAGATGAAGCCAAAGGTGACACTTGAAGCTGGTAAAGATCATTTGTGCTGTCAGCCATTGCTATTTCCATTGAACTTCTCCAATCTGTCATTGTGTTCATATCACACGATGAGAGATCTATGGAATACACAGAAAGGAAGAGTTAGAATTTTTAGGAAATGCAAAGGCTTTCTGTTTCAGAATAGCCTCCAGTCCCTCACAGTCCATGCAATAACACATTGTATATATCCCATTATATAGCTGCCCAGGAAAAGCCACTGTTCGCTCTGCTTATGATGCCGAGATCTCATATACTGGGGTTTGGTAAGTGCAGCACATTCTGCTAAGTTTGAAGAATTAAAATTGAATCTCACCTAGGGTGATGGAGGCGTCCTCAATCTCCACTTCCTGTTCTGCATAGCTGTGAACTGTATAACCACTGTGGTCATCTGGTAGACTGCTGCTGTTCTGTGCTTCTACTGCCTCATCCATCCTCTGGTCTTCATATGACTATAAAGATACGTGCATTGAATGAAAGATCTATTAGACCAAGATGTGATCTATTTGTTCCCACATGCCAAAATTTCAAAGCAAACCTCTGACTCCTTTAGCTGCTAGAGTTAATACGTACCTTTCTCTTACTCCTGTTTTTTGACTCTCTAGATGACTTTGACTTCCTTTCTGTGAAAGAAAAAACAAGGTGACAGTGAGAAAGAGCCTGCAGGCACTTCTGATGGTTCCAATCTTACATGACCGCAATTGCTCTGTGTAGTGATGCTTTGCGCTGCAAGGGCATGATCATGCTCTGGGAGTTTTGCCATTGATTTCAGTGACAGCAGTGACTGCTGTATTCTTCCCACCCCTAAGGGGAGCGCACTTCTGTGCCCGATGAAGTGATCCCATTAGGGGTATTGTGACAATGAATTAATTTTCAAAAAATTGCTATGAGATCTTGGGATGAAAGCAGCTAAACATTTGAAGTAATATTTAGCAATGTAATAATCCTGCATATTCATAGCAATACTTTACTTCTATCAAGGAATTTATACTGTACCTGTTCACAAGCAGAACAGGAAACATAAACAGACTATTAACTGCAGTAATGGTCCCCTTAAGGCAAATTATGTTGAGGATAGGCTATAACACACCTACCTTTTTTCTGAAGCTTTGTTAAGGGTGGTAGCATCCTGTAAACTCGGACTGCACTGCAGCCTTTGTTGATACTTTTGTCCTTCACTTCCTCAATATCAGGCAGTGAATTCATGGCACAGCGGAAATTTGCCTTCCAAGTTTTGGGATCCGGCTCTTTCTCGCCTACCTTGTATCTCCCTATAAATAAGAGGTGGTGCGTAAGTATTCAGAGATTCTGCAGAAATCAGACCCAAAAGAACTAATTTGTGTTCCATTTCAGTCATATAAGGCAGTCGATATAGTCACATGGGACGTAGATTAGGGCAGAATTAGGCTCTATCTGTTTGTGACAGAATTTTAAAACCAGCACGTACCAGTATGGATGGCCCAGCTTCGGAAAAGACAGGCATCTTTATCTATATCCCAGCCATGTTTAGCTGCATGTTTCCATGGGATCTGGAACATCATCTTATCCTGTAGTTAAACAATGCAGTTTTGAATACAGAGAATATAACATACACCCATTTGTGACTAAATATGGACTTAATCCAAGATAACTCCGCCACACCAAGGGAACTCTGCCTTAAGGCTGCCACCAGATCCTAAGGTAGCATTCACTTAGTACCATCTACGTTCTACATCCCATGTAACATTCCCCAAGGGTTCTGAGTTTCACAGAGCTGTATAACAAGATATTATAGCTATGAGGGACAGTGCCAGCCTCAGCCCAGAACTACCTTGGTCTGTTGGTTTCTCTCTGATCCTTACGTTTATCATAAAATTCTTAGGTGTCTTTCTCTGTCTGCAAAGAATCTTTTTAAAAATTAACAATAAGGAACTACATACATCAAAAGAAAAGTATTTCTTACAGTGCAACATTAATTTAGCTCAGATAGCTCCTTTCATACGCACTTCAAGACACTTTAAAGTTTAAAATATTCAATGAGCAAAAAGTCCTGAATCAATGAGGATAAACCTAAATAATCTTGTTGTGGGTGAGTTTCATATGGTTGTAATTCTCAGTGAAGTGATGGGCATGCAGTACTGAAGTCAATGGTTCAGATGCTCAATATCTCTCAAGATTTGGCCTAAAGTCCCATTCAGTGGTTGAGACTGTAACACTGATTCCTTAACTGAGATAAATGGCTTGACCCAAGTTAGAGGCAGATCTCAGATGTTCTTGGCTCCCAATGTTATGATCTGACTGCTCTCTCAATTTTTTTTCCTTCGTAGTACTTCCCCAATAAAAGTCAGGTCCACTCCATTTATCATGATCAATTACAGCTACCGTTTTCTGATAACAAAAATGCTATTTTATGTCGTGCATGTAAACTCTTTCCATTTTCTTTTAATCTATTGATGTGACCTTGATTTTTTTTATATAACATCAGCTAAGAATACAAGGATGAGGATGATTAAAGATACGAAAGTAATGACCAAGAAACCCACCTTGTTGATCCACACCAATCCTGGTATTTGATTGGAATTAATCTGCAACTCCAGCCATGGCCTCATACGCATTCTTGTTACTGGCATGTTGTCTGTGAAAGGAAAGTAATAAATATAGGTAAGCAAAAGAGTTAAATATTCTGGTAAGCTGGGCATTTTGTAATGACATCCCTCATGCTTACTCTTAACACTCCTCCTGGGCAGTCTTTCAACAAAGCCCAAACTCGGTCCAGAATCAATAAACAATTTCTCTTCCAAAATCTTGGCAGTTTCTGAATGGCAATTTTTGTTCTAATCTGGCTACATTATCCCTTTCATGGAGAAATAAAATGATAGAATTTGGGAAACTGGATGGCTCTGGAGGTTGGTACTGCGATGCAGAGCTCTTCCCACCTACGATACCTTTCAGAACTCAGACCTGTAGTGAGAAAGAAGTATGACTGTCAGGTGCTGTTTGGTGGCTTATGTGAAAAGAGTTTGGTCTCAGAGCTTTACCCAGTGAGCAAAATTGCCACATCTCACGAGCTACCAACACCAGGCTGGGTGCAGAACGCAAGAAGTCAAAGGTTCATGGACTCTGAACTCCTCTCTTCGCACCCACAATGTTAGTCACTCTGGGTTGTGGCCAAGGCACACTGGCAAGGCAGTGTGAATTGCTAAGTCCTGTGCTGAACTTGTCCTGTGCCGTACTAAACAATGGGTGTCCATCTCCAGGGCTATCACGCCCACGCGTCTCATGAACACTAAATTAAAAAAAATTCTTAAAATCTTTGTAAGTGGCTGAGGATGTGTGTGTGTGTGTGTGTGTGTGTGTGTGTGTGTGTGTGTGTGTGTGTGTGTGTGTGAAGCGTGAGTGTTAGGCTCCAGAGGAATTATAGACTAGCAAAAAAATTCTTTCTGAGGGAGTGTCTTTGTTACTTGTCTTTTCGTTGCCACTTATTTCAGTGCCAAGTTTCCCCTATCATTAATGTTTACCTTTTTTTAAAAAAAAAAAAGTGCAGTAGATTAGTCTATAAATGGTGCACTTGCTACAAAGTTTTCCTTGCACTAAGATCTACTGTCATAAATATATTTCTTGTCTTGTTTTTTACACGGAAATATCAGCATTTCCAAAAACAATAGAATTCAGTGTTTTACAAATAATAGACCTTCCTCAACAGCTTCAGTGGGCTGCCAGTGGGGTTAGGCTTACATAACCCAACCTCCCTTTATAATGGGAGAGGAGATCAATTACTTTATCCAAGTTAACATGCAGCTTTTCTACTGGGCTCCTTCTTTTCCTGTAACACATTCCTGCCTGTATGGCCTCCATGTGGACATTAGTATTTAGTTTTGGTGCTAGGATAGGCTTAAAGAAGGGCTGCAAAACTGAACTCAAGGAATGATGCTTGGAGTCCTGTTGTAAAACACAGTTAATTAGACAATTTCAAGCTAGTAGTGGTTCTTGACTAAAAAAGACTCAACTGACATTATTTTCAGCTTTATATAGCTCCTTCATACTTAATGACAAGTCTAGAAACTGAAACAGGAATGCAATGTTTGTGACTGAGAATAGCATTACTAAATATTTGCAAGCAATCCTGAAGAGCAAATTATATTTATGAGGGATTGTGTCTGATAATAGCATCCAGAGGCCCCAAACCCAATCAGACCCTCTGTACACATACACAGAAAGGCACCGGTCCTGTCACCATATGCTTACTGTTCCTCATGAATGTACTGACACAATAGATTATGCTAACATGAAGAAATGTTATGCAACAATTTTGATTCCTAAGCAGCCAATACACTACGGTTTCTGACGTCCACTCTCACTACCTCACTCTGTTGGGCAAATTCTAATACAGAATGGTTATACTTTTCTCCAAGACCCTTGTGTTACTCAGATTCAGATGGGTGAATTAAACATGCATGCATTCAGCATTTCCCTGCACTGGTAGGTCTAAAATTAGAGCTTTGCCATTAATTTGGCACAGTTTGTGGGTGTTCATTTTACTTATTATTGCTTTTGTGAGACTAAAACGATGCCATCAATTGTGCTAGCGCCAACAGTTTTGTTGCGATTTTTTTTGTTTAAAGTTGTATTCATACGCATATTTATACAACATATATTTCCAAAGTGCAAAATACTTTTCAAAATACATCCCGTGATCTTATATTTCTCTAGCTAATAATTATACACCTGAATTTCACATCCTTAAATGTTAATTTGCAACATAGCTCATCCGAACAAACAATCCTCCAATTCACAAAATCATAAAATACAGCAATCACCTCTTTTGTGGCCAGTTCTGCAAATGCCTGAAGATTTGATTCTTTATTTGTTGGTCCCACAGATCTTTCCCCATAAACCTTGCCTATTTTTAGCTTTTCCCAACCTCATCTGCATTCAAATGCTTTAATTCTCTCTGTTGCCTGTGAACGCTGCTCTCCGGTGTTGAAGCCAAAAGCATGACTTTATTTTCAGCCTTTACTTCCTGTGTATCGGAGAGCAGCAACAGCACCCTTTGTTGTCACACAGTTGCTCGTATTTGTCTTACTCTCTTCCTCTACATCACCTCAGAAAGCAATCTGATGCCCAAGCACAGAATTAGAGGTGCTATTTACTGTGTCTTTGCATTACACATAACTGTACATACACGTCAAAACAACAACACACCCTTTCCTCCCTAACAAGATAAATTGTCACCAGAATGTGACTGAACCTCTAACGTGCACAGCAGCTTAAGTGTCTGCAAAATCACTAAATTCCTCGTTTTACCAGTTCAGAAGTTGATTTGCAGGGCTACGGCCATTTATTGCATGCTACTTGCCATGCAAGCTTCCAGCGACTGGTCTTTGCTCTCTGTCCCCTGGCTCGCACGACTAAAAATACTAATTGCATCCCTTGCCTTGCCAAGCCTCCGTGCGCAAGTAGCTTTCCTACTATTTCCCTGTTGGCCTCCCTGGTTACAGGACCGAATGCTGTTTGCAAAGTCCTGCCACTCCAGTTCCGAAGTTGTCCTGCAGCGAGTGCTCCCGGCAGGAGGGGGAAGCAGACCTCTGACTCGGCGGCTGCTAGCTGCACCAGGCGTGACCCACCTTGCTCTCCGGTCCCCAGTGCACAGCCCTGCAAAGGTGCCCAGTCAGCCGGCAGATCCACCTCCTGTGAACGAGCCGCCACTTCTGCAGGCTGCGGAGCGGGGTGGTCTCGGTATATCCTAACGCTAGTCGGGATTCCCCGCTTGCTTGGCCTGAACGTCTCCTGCCGACCAATCAGCATTCGCCCAGAGGCTTGGCTAGGCTCCGCCCTCCGCTCATTGGCTGGCTGGCGAGCATCATTTCGGGGAAATCAGGCTGTTGTAGCACTAGAGGCTGAAGGGGAAGTACGGCTGCCCCTCCCCCGCCCGTCTCCGTGCTGCTCCCAGGGTGTGGGAGTGGAGGGAAGGGGGGAGACGTGAGAGGCTCCTTGAGTCTGAAACTGCCTCCCCACCCACCGTGCACCCATCAGTGTCACAGGAGCAGGTGGCCCCTGGGTCCTGTCTCATTGCAGCTGGGACCCAACCCCTGCCCCTATCCCTGGGGGGCAGACACGGTCTGGGTCCCACTGTCCCAGTTTCTCTAACTGGTCAGATCCATCCCTGTACTTCTGAGGGGCTTGAAGCCAAATATGGATCTGGGGGCTGTGTCCCACTGCCAGTTCTGGGCTCCTTTTGCATGGTCTTTGGGGCAGGGATCTTCTCTCTTGCACACCTTTATGCAGTGCAAGATGTGTTGGCATTACTAGTGATACTCTGTGCTCTGGGTGCCTTCCCTCTGAGGACCTCCAAGCGCTACATGAACACTAAAGAACTAAGCCTCATCACCTCTGTGTGTGGCAAGTATTATGTCCATTTTACAGAGAGACAGAGAGAGAAATTAAGGCATAAAAGGTTAGATGACTTGTGCAAAGTCAGAGAGGCACAGCTGGAAATCAAGAGAACTTGGCTCCTAGTCCCTTGCTCAGACCATTAGACCAGGTCCCTCTGCATAAAATCTTACATGCTAATATTACCTTTCATTCTAACAGCTCCTAAAGCGCTTAACAGACCGACTAGGATGCTACACACAAAAATTGTTGAATCCACCCCTGAAATATGGCAGTGGGGGTGGCAGGGGAGAGCAGCAGCTTGTCTGAAAGCACATAACAACACTAACAATTTAGAACAGGAAGTGAATGAAAATACTGCATGCAGCTGAAATTGCAAAAAACCCTATTTGGCCAGGATGTCAGAGTTAACATTCCAAACTCTTGCAAAAAGGATTGTGGGACTATAACCAACTGGGAAGGATTGATGCTGTTTTAACATCTCATTGAAAAGACTGACCCTTAACACCATTCTAGGGCATCAATTTAGTACAAACTAGAAAGAAAGACTCACCAATAACACAGTTCATGAGTCCTAAGGTGGACCTTGCAACCATGAATATATTTAGTCAATGTTAGAGTTACGTAAGAAAGTATGTAGCAGCACCTGGAATAAAAAGCAGCTATGATGACCAGTGGAAACCAAGCCAGAGGAAAATAGCAGGAAAAAGGAATATGTGGGGAATGTTCCTGATTTCCTTTTTTCTTTTTAAACTTTTTTGTAGCATGTAGTGACAGTTAAGAGCCTGTTTGCTCAGTTTCTTGAGTCAAAGTAAGGTGAAGTTACTGGTATGTCTTTAAAATGACAGTCCATCTCAGTAAGGGGCTGATCCTGCACTAACTGAGAACTCAAAACCTAGCAGTGTTGAATGTTCAGGGAATGCACATTGGGTCTAAAAGAAGCAGGTATGGGCCTCTCTGAATGCAGGCACCAAACAAGTCTCTGTGCACACTATAAAAATAATTAAGTCAGGGGAGCTGCTGATAACATAGTCCCCATCTGGTTTCACTGTGGTGAAAAGTGGTAGTGTAGACAAAACTTGACCATGCCCTGTGACCAGCTTAAAAACCTGGACAATCTTAACTGGGTCCTTTTAATTTGGTTATTGTTGTAGCATAGATGGAATTTTACTTTGGTGTGTCTGTTCATAGAACTCTTAGTTGAGATCTGGTTTCAGTCTCTCACGCCCATAGGGGTATAGAACATTGCTTAATTCTCCACTGAGTCCCAAGACATTTTTTACTTCCACAGCATCCATCTGCCAGGCGATACGTACAGTTGCTTGTAGCAGCAATTTTAAAATTCATCCTATGTACCTGACCTCCAAAGCTATCACTATGGAGGAGGAGGGACTGGGAGACAAGGACACTTTGCAAACATTGGGAAGGAAAGCATCCCCCCGTCTCTCCAGCTTCGGCAGTGTGTCAGGGACGTGTTGCTTTGAAATAACTATCCTAAAGAAAGAAGGGTAACCATTTCTTCTCCTCCTGTATGCCTCTGGGCAGGCACATGGGAGGTGAGGGCTTGATTCACACGACTGAAGTCAACAGAGAGACTCCCATTTATTTTGAGAGAGTTTGATTGGTCCCTGAGAGCAGAACTGGGTACGCTGTTTTTACCGATGACTTGATTCTAGCAGAGAGTGAGGTCATTTTGAAATGTCATTAGTCATTTCATGCTAGCATTTTAATGGTCCCCAAGTAAGGTATGAAGCTCACATCTAAGAGGAAGGTAGGTTTGGGACTTTTTGCAAATCTAGGTTAACAGCATCTGCCTGCTGTTTTCATGATGAAAAACACAAGCATAATCTAAAAAAGTAAAGCTTAGATTCTAAAGAAAGAAGCAAAAATCAGAAATCTCTCAATTTTTCTTAATTTTTCAGTCTATAATTTTATTAGTATATATTGTTAAACATTTTTGCTATGATAGGACCTTCATGTCAGCCAGGTCAGAGCCTGTTGTGCAAGGTGCTGTACAAACACACAGAAAATGACGGTCCCTGCTCCAACGAGCTTACAGTCTAAAAGACCAGGCCTAACCGGTAGACGAGACAAATAAGCAGGTCAGTATGGAGACAGGGAGACAAGGCAGCAAAAATGAGACTGTTATGTGCAATTCTTGCCCAATCAGGGGCAACAAACACATTTTCCACTTCCAGACAATGAGCTACAATTGATCTGAAATGCTGTAACATTCAATTCTAAAGGTGACCTGCAAAGGAGGAGGAAGTTTATTTACCTTTTTTCACTGACTTTTGTTATGTAAAGCTAGACAGAAAGATTTGTTTGTTTTATTTTAAAGCCCTGTTTTCTGCTTGCTTGTAAACTTTAGAAGTACCAGAATGTGGAGTATGACCTTCTCTGGCTGTGTTGGAGGTCTTGAGAGAGAGAGAGAGATCATGAGTTTTAGGTATATAGGAATTGACATTCTAGATTAGGACTGTATCCTATCACCACTGATAATGGCCAATACCATCTACTTGGTTACAAGAGGAGGTTACAAGAAACCTACAGGTGGCAGTTATGCAATAATCTGACCACAGGGAAATTTTCTTCCTAAAGGTTCCATTAGAGCAGTGGTTCTCAACCTTTTTCTCATTTGCAGACCCCTAAAAATTTTTTAATGGAAATGCAGACCCCTTTTGGAAAATTTAGACTTAGGGTATATCTAAACTACCCACCTGATCGGCGGGCATCGATTTATCATGTCTAGTCTAGACGCGATAAATCGACCCCTGAGCTCTCTCCTGTTGACTCCTGTACTCCAGCGCCACGAGAGGCACAGGCAGAGTTGACGAGGGAATGGCAGTAGTCGACTCATTATCTAAGTAAGTTGACATCAGCTACATTATTCACGAAGCTGAAGTTGCGTAACTTAGATCAATTCTCCCCCGTCCCAGTGTAGACCAGAGCTTAGTCTGCAGACTCCCAGTGGTCCACAGAACTACTGCATTAGAGGTTTGTTTTTTGCCTTGAAGCATGAACGCTTATATTGCTTCCAAAAACTATTTTTTAAATTCTTACGATTGTATCATTTTTCTCATCTCTGAATGGAGGGGCTCAAGATGTTGAACTTTGAACAAAAACATCTTTTCTCTCAGTTGTTTCTCAGGCATTTGAATTGAACAGATGCTAACAAAAGCAGGCATGCAAAACAAGAGCTGCCAACGGTAAATATAAATCACTTATTAGCTGAACTAATCAGGGGTCATTTGCAGAGTGGGTTTTATGTCATCCTATGTATGTCCAGTCATCCAATAGTCTTTCAGGAGGTGGTGGGGGGGAAGTAGCTATGATCTGATGATTTAATGGGAAAATATTAAAAGCTTCTTTATACATAATAAAGATTGGGCAGGGGAAACGGCACAAATCTGCCCCCCTCCTTTTATTTTTTTTTTTTTGCAGGTCAATTTAAGAATAGCTATTCTAGGCCTTTCAGGTCTGGTGGACCAGTATTCTTCAGTATTACATGTTTTACTGTGTCTTGAGCAGCTGCGCTGTGTGTGGTGCATAACGTAATCTTCTTTGCTATGTATGTTAAATCTATAAAATCATCTAGGGCTGTGAGTAGGCACTTATACTGGGAAGCAAAATAAATGCAGAGTAGGAATACACAAAGGGAGAGTAACACCTTGATCTCAACTCTGCTCTTGCTTAAAAGAGTTAAATCAGCAGTAACTCCACTCAGTGCAATGCAATTTAAGTGAGAGCAGAATTTGGCCCATAGATCCACATTCTGCTGCAGGATCCCACTCAGAGTGACCTGCAAAGGATTTTACCCAAATCAGGGGTGGTGCTTGTTTTGTTTCATTTGTTTGCTTCTTGTCTGGGACCAAGAAATAAAAAATCAGATAAAACACCTTTGTACGTTACGTTCTAATTAGTCTGAGAGAGACCTAAAATCCTATTTCTCGTTCCCATTTATATACTAAAACACTAACAACCTTACTCAGTACAAAAAACAAACAAAACTGCTTTGGGTAATTACTGAACAATATAGTTAACACAGTAAAAATTACAAACGTGGACACACTATATTTACACAAACCAGCAAACACTGTGTAATCAACACACTTCAAGAAATGGATGGATCATTCATAAAAAAAAGTATTCTGCTCCACATAGTGGAGCAGCACGTTGTGTATAATGAGAACTAAGAATTCACACATTCCTTAATGTACCCAGGAACTACATTCCTTTGTCCTACTTTATTTGATATGGAATTAGCTTACATATCTGCGTGGCCTCATTACTGTGGTATCTGAGCACCTCATAATGTTTAATATATTTATCTGCATGCACCACTGTGAGGTAGGGTAGACCTATTATCCTCACTTTAGAGAGGCAGAATTTAGGCCCAGGGAGACGAAAGGCCAATTTTTTTAAAAGCAGGTGCAAAATACCTTTTAAAAGTCTAGCCCTAAATGACTCACCCAAAGTCACACACGCAGTCTGTAGCAGAGAAGGGAGTTGACTTCAACTCTTCTAAATTGAAGGCTATTGCCTTAACCACTGGGCCATCCTCTTGAGTAAATAATCAACCGGATACTTCAGTCTTCATCCTCAAAGGATGCCTGCACACTATCTTCAAAAGATGAGCCTGGGAACTTAGATTCCTAACTCTGCTAGATATTAGATTTAACAGAGACACTGGTTTTATGACTCACTACAACAACTGGTAACACACCCTACTGGCTGCTAATCCTTAACTTCCCACTTCTTTGTAAGAGGTCTTCTACATCAGTGGTTCTCAAAGCCGGTTTGCCGCTTGTTCAGGGTAAGCCCCCTGGCAGGCTGGCCAGTTTGTTTACCTGCCGCGTCCGCAGGTTCGGCCAATCGCGGCTACCACTGGCCACAGTTCACTGCTCCAGGCCAATGGGGGCTGCAGGAAGCTGCAGCCAGTATGTCCCCCAACCTGCGCTGCTTCCCACAGGCCCTATTGGCCTGGAGCAGCGAACTGTGGCCAGTGGGAGCTGCAACTGACCAAACCTGCGGACGCAGCAGGGAAACAAACCGGCCCGGCCCACCAGGGTGCTTACCCTCGCAAGCCACGTGCCAAAGGTTGCCAATCCCTGGGTTAGAGGATAGTGTTAGGGACAGAGGCTTTATCCACTTGGAAAACTTCTATGCCACTCACCAGACTGCAGTGAGGGGACCTAGCAGCTGGATCCTGAATGTTTTAAGCCTCCAGAATTTGAACAGGCACTGTCCCTGTCTTTGCACAGGAATCTACAGTATTGTTCTTTACTTAATCACAAGAGAGATATATAGATCTATACACAAATAATAAATCCTACCCAGCTCTCCCTGCTTCAACTTCCTCACCAATCTGAAGCACTCTTTGGGCTGGGGTCAGAGTCCTTTGGGATCATCCAGAGTCCTCTCTGCCAGTGCATAGTTTGTGTTCTGACACATTATGCCTTCTCCTCCCAGCTCTTCTTCTCTGACTTGACCTCTCTGTTCCATGCCCTCTCCTGCGTGTATCCCTGAGCCTTCCCTCCTGCTTTGGTCACGTATCTCTGTCTTGCTTTGAGAATTTCCACTCTCCAAAGCCCCACCACTGCAGATCATTTGGCCAAACTTTTTTCCCTACTCAGGCACTATTTTAAGTAACTATTGTATGGTCAGAGCACAGTCATAAGGTTGACCACTTTCCATTGGCTGTGGTCTGGAGAAGAGATGACACAGCCTTTTTTCAGCAATGGGGGAACCCACAGATACAGAGGGGCATTCATGATGACAAAGTAGTTTTCACGGTAACAATTTCCTAATATCAACCAGAATTCATAAAGTATACACAGCTTCCCCAAATCATCACACATCTCGTCTCTTTCCCCCCACACACACATCACCTGACCCTTTCTATGCCCAACACCCCGCTTTCCATTCCCCGCACCCTCCTTCTAAGCACTTGTCTGTCTTCCCCAGTCCACCCACCTGTCACCTCTCTCCATGCGCCTCACAGGTCTCTTGCAGTTCCCTAGTCTCTTTAACATATATCTTTTTTTCCCCCTGCACCTTTTTCATGCCCTCCTTCTGCCTGCCTCCATGCCACCAGTGTGCCTTGAACCACCTTTAACTCTCTCCATGCTCAACAAGTCTCCTACACCCGCTCTGAGCACTCCTCTTCTTCCTTCCCCAAGAACCCTCCATCTTGAGTCCAGGGAACATAGTACCCACCCCCAATTCCTACCCCACTTGAGAGTTCTTTGTCCACCTCTTCTATTATCCCTTCACCCTCCAACCTCCTGCTCTCCTGCATTTCTCCTTCTCTTCCTCCCTTCACCCTGCCCCCAATTTAGGGGCAATTGTTACTTCTTACAGGAGTTAGGCTGGGAATATAAAAATGGGAAGCTACCTTCAATCTCAGCTATGGAACAGCTCCCACCGCTCCCTAATACTGAGCATCCAATGATTGTTCCCAGATTTAGGAGCCAGTGTCACCCACAGCAATATACGTGTCCCACCCATGGTGCTAACACAGCTGTGTGGGGTTAAATCCGTGCAGAATTTGTCCACAGACTTCTATATGAGACAAAGAACAAAGGGTCATCATTTCCCTCCAGTTATCCAGACGGTGAATTGCAGCAAGGTAGCTTTAAACTGTTTCCATTTCTTATAAATGCTTCTTGTACAAGGAAGAAGCTTGACTGCAGCACATGTAGGAAAATAATTCCAAGAATGTTGAAGTGCTGCCCAGTTGGCACTACATGATATCCCTGGTGACTGAGATATTCAGATCATAGAAAATATGCCTTGAGACAGTGGTGACGATTTCCCAGAATCCAAATGACTTACCGTAGTGCCTGATCCATTGTCTATTAAAATCTACCAGAGTCTCTCCATTGACATCAATAGACTTTGGATCAGACTTCTACTTTAATAATAATAATTATTATTAATTTAAAAAATTACTGTTTTGCCTCTTTGGGGAAAAATTAGAGAATTTTACCAGTTCCATCAAAATGTCACCAGTATTGAATTGTAATGCTGTTCCACAGGAAGGGCTGGATCCCTTATCAAATGTGTGCAGCAGCAAGGGAAATTTGCCAAGGGGTCTGATCCTGGGAGGTGCTGAGTATCCTGTCCTGCCATTTTCCTCATGTGATTTGAGGGCTCTTGGCAATCTGCCTGCTCGGGATCCAGGTCTGAATTTAATCCTTCCCACTCTGCTTGAGCTCACTGAGGGCATAAACAAAGCTCTGCCATCCCTGTCTGTTATGCTGTTTGCAAAAAAAGCTGCCTTGTTATGTTGCTAACATATTTTACAAGGCTAGGTCATTGGCCTGTTGCTTATATCTGCACCACCCTAAAAACCATATCCCTACTCATCAGCTGATTGAGGACAATGGGTGGGGGGGCGGAGAAAGACTGTGGTTATCCCTGCATTGGAGCAGAAGGGGGTAGTGGGGGAGACAATGCACCAAAAGTCACCTCTCCCTGGAGTATCTGCACAAGTTTCAGTTCTAACTTCTTTGTGGGAGACACAGTCCCTCCTCACTGGTTCTTGGAGCTAGGCTGTCTGAGCAAGGAGTGTCAGTGGTCCTGTGCTTCTGGAGTCTTCGCACCTGATTCAGTCATAGTGAGCTCTCCTCTTTCATTCTTTTTGCAAGAGTGTAACCCTCCTGACTTCGGAGAGCTTACTCCTGATGTACATTGCTCTAAGCAGGAGGAAAACCAGGCCCACGAAATGTGTTCAGGACCTTCTGCTAGGGCAGTGCTCCTCCCGTACCACAAGCAGCTACTCATTTGTCATGATCTCACCCTCAATTTCTAAATATCTCAAGATATAACAACCCACCCGACTGCCGTAAGTTTCACCGACACAAGCACCGGTATGGACAGCGCTATGTCGGGGGAGGGAGGGAGGTTGCTCTCCTGCTGATAGAGCTACTGCCGCTCTTTGGGGGTGGTTTAATTATGCCAACAGGAGAGCTCTCTCCCGTCGGCATAGAGCAGCTCCACAGGAGACCTTACAACAGCGCAGCTGCAGCAATACGGCTGTGCCGCTGTACAGTCTATAGTGTAGACATAGCCCAAGTCTGAGGGCGCTCACTTTTGCTGGCTGTAAGAACAGCTGGCCCAAATGAAAAACCACATGATAGGATGCTAGGGTAGAGCATAGAAAGGGTTCAGCCACTTGGAGCTCATGGTTTTGTGTGTCCAAAAGGCAGCTATGCGCAAATCAAGAGATTATTGTTTTGCATCCCCTTGACTGCCTGCACCCCTCGCTTTCTGATTTGAAAGAAGCACAGCGTAGCCTGGAGAATCAAGCTTTGGAGAGCTGTGGGCTGGAAAAAATAATGAGTATAATTTAATCATGACCAGTGCAGTGAACAGTCTCTGAGAAAGGCTCTGTCTGGAGTGCACTCCTTGGAGTCACATATAAATGAACCATATGTTCAAGGATCTCAAAATGCTCTGTGCAGTACTGGCCCATAGGGAATTTTGCTATTAACTTCCCTGGGAGCAGAACCTGTATGGTACTGTTGCTGTTACATAATGGAGTTTGCCCCTGTGTTAGGTAAACAGTCTGAGCGATGTATTTACTGCCTTGCAAAATTCTACTCACCCACTCGCTGCACAGAGAGTGAATCTTTTTGGTGGGTAGGTACAATATCATTTATATGATCAAGGACAGAAGTGTAGCTTTGGTATCTAGGCTGTTAAATTTTCACAACTGTTTTGTTAGCCTGCATTAGGGGAATGTGCGGTATCAAGGGCATGACATAACTGGCAGCTAGCGCAAATTTGCATCAAGAGTTTTAAGGTAATTTTGTAATGCAGCTGGGTGCCAAGGAACAAGAAGGTTTATGTCTGCGACTCTGATACTGTGGGTGCAGTAAAGAGATTGGCCTCCAAATCACAGAGCCCTGGACTATATATTACAAAAATTGGAGTGTGTTCCAGCTCTCTCACTAACTTGCTCTTTGATTCTGACCCCAAACAACTGGGCTCAGAACACATGCTTCAACATGGACCAAACCTGGAGCAGAACCAGTTGCTTATGCAATGTGACTGCCTTCATGGGGACTGTATTAATTCAATGTTTTAAAATCTGTTGACCAGTTTCTGCACTAGGATGAATGGAGTTTGGTCTTTGTGCACAAAGACAATCCACAATATGTTACGAACCCAGTTCTGCCAAACTATCTGCAGGTGTGGCTGCTAAACAAACACCATTCTTCAATCAGGACAGTGAGGGGACTGCTGTCCAGAGTGGGGAAACCTCTTGGGGGGGGGCACGGGGGATAACCTAAGCAACTGAACGCCAGAGAGCTTGCGAACAACTGTTTGAATGATTGCTTGCTGCTAAAGCAAAACATGGGCCGATGCCAGTTGAGAAGGGCTCAGCACCCTCAGCCAGGCCCAAATTTTCAAATGAGTTCAGCTCCCATTTAGGCACCACAATAAAAGGCCAGATTTTCAACAGCTCATTGTGTTGGAGGCACATTGGGTGTTTAGCTCTTTTGAAAAATCTGGCCATGGGAACTGCTGGGTGTTGAATACTTATGAAAATCTGCCCCTTATTCAGGTGCTTAAAGGGCAGCTGAGCTCTTATGAAAATCTGGCCCTCGTTGCTGCCGAGCACTGGGAAATCTGGGCCTCGATCTTTTGAAAATCAGACTCTAAAGGTTTGATCCAAGGCCCATTGAAGTTAATGCAAAGACTGACTCCTATGCTCTTCAGTGGGCTTTGGCTCAGACGTATACAATGAATGCTCTTCTATGGGGTTGTGAGGGTTAATTATGTTTGTGCTGGGCTTTGAAGAGGCGAAATGCTGTTTAGTGCTAAAAGCCTGTACCAAAGCTCTCTGAGGCCAATGAGAATCTTTTCACTGACTTTGGATTTGTCTCTAAATATTCTGTATCTATTCAGCCTCCTTTAGGGCCAGACCCTAACTTGCTTTGTGGAATCTCACCTACTCCAATGAGATGTGTCTGGGGTGATCAGATAGCAAGTGTGAAAAATTGGGACAGGGGTGGAGGGAAGGTGCCTATGTAAGAGCTCCAAAAATCAGGACTGTCCCTATAAAATCAGGACGTCTGGTTACCCTAGATGTGTCACTTGAGAAAGGCAAACAAGAAATCCTGCTCCTGCGTCTCTGACTCAGTCTCTGTGCATTTCATAAATAAAATGTCATGGCAAAATAAATAAAAATCCCTTGGATATCCCCTTCCAATAAGGAAAAGGATTCCAATGATGATTCACTTCCATTCTGCTGAAGCTGGCAGGGGTTCCAGTTCTTCTGAACTCAGACATGCAGCATGTGAGGATATTGAAACAATTGCCACATTCTTTGGTATCAGTACATCAAATAAGTGACAGAAGAGACACCGAAGCATTGCCCCTCCAAGGGAATGTGCAGAACCAGAACTATCTCCTCACTTCATACTAAACCAAAACATACCCAGAAGGGGTTGTCTCTCAAAAGACAACACATTTGCCATCCAGTGAATGGCTGCTAAGACTAATAAGAGTGCAATATGTACCAAGGGATCAGTACTCTAGTGAATTCCTGTAATTAAATATTTTTCCATACACAAAGATACTTCTGATGAGAATGAGCTTTGATTTGAGATTTAAGAAAAAACAAAAACAAAAGGAAGCAGTAAATTCTTGAGGCGTGATCACATGACATTGTGTCGTTGGTAACAACCTGCCATGAAATGAACGCTAAATGGTAGCCTGCTCCTGCAGATGATAGTCCTTGAAGATTCAAAAGAGGCAGAGAGAGAAAAGGCACCTCTCTAAGGCTCTCTGCTGTCTCCAGGGGCTGGGCAGTCATCGTAAACAAATAGACAAACTTATTAGGTCCAAAAGCCCTTCTAATCCACCAAAATAAACTTTTCTCCTTCCCTTCACTTCAATCACATTTGGTCCCCTAGCTGAAAAAGGATGGGAAAACAAAGGAGGCTTGCGGAACACTCTGAAGGTCATCACATTTCTGGATTGTGTCAGACCAAGAGAGGGAGGTGAATTCTAGTGTAGGGGCTCTATCATGAAAGATATCTTAAAGGATGATGACCCCACCATACTTTCATTTACTACCTCTAAACAATCCCATCCCCAAAAGTCTCCTTTGCTTGTAATCTGGTCTAAGCTTTATACTCAAACAAATATCGTAAGTATTTTTTTAAAAGTCCTCTGGTGCACATTCTGAGAGTAGCTGGCTTCCCCCTGCCCTACACTACAATCTCAGGCAAGTGCTACTGTGCCATGGCAGAAAGGCAGGTTCACTTCTCCTGAGGCCTTTAGCTAAGCTCAAGCCTGACTGATACCTTGTGAGAAGGGGGATACTCTACTGCTGTTCACATGCTGATCATTAGAGCACTGGGCGCCTGGGACCCCAAGAATGAGACTGTGTTCCAGGACTGTATTGTGCCCAGACACTACACCAAGCTGATGAGGCAGTTGATGGTTTCCAATACTATCCATTGGTCAAGGGACATCTATATTGAACATGTTATGGACACCACCAATATGAAGATAACATGATCCAGACCACTAACTGAGAAGCAACAAGACTGAAGGATCTTTGAACTGATTTAACTAACTAGTCTCCTTTTTTTTTCCTGTTATATGCTTAACCATTAATCCTTTTGTCTGTATATTCTACTGTGGGCAATTGTCAGCTCATACAACTTCTCTTTCTCTCTCTTCATTTGCAATTCATGGATATAACCTTGTTTTTGACAAACACGAACTGATATAATTGGCGTATTTATAATGTGTATTCAATAACTTATGCTCTACAATATTCTCTGATAAAAGCTTTATCAGTTTAATATTGGAGGCATGTGCTGAGTGACTATAACTGGGTTCTGAATTTGTCATGGGATTACCCAACTTTTTTCCATCTCAAAATTGCTGACTTATTCGGATTGAATGGAGAAGTTGTCATTTAGCATATTGATGGATGATATGGCACTTCGCTGAAGGAACTGCTCACTGTTGAGTCAGCAATTTCTGGTCTCTGTCATTCATCTTCTCTGTGGATGGAAACTTGCTTTGAATGGCATGGGGTTGCCAATGACACATCTTGTAATGGGACTCAAACTACTCACTGAAACCATTTAAAACATGGTTTTTAAGACGTTCAAGATGAAATGACTTAAATGTGGTTTAGCTGACAAATTTAGCCCTGTTCACACTGGGTAGTCTCACTAGAGTTCAGCCAAGTTAGTGCAAACCAGCTTGATGAATGTGGCTACCAGCACAATTTAGAAAGGGCCTCAGATAGTAAATTCTTCAGGGCAGCAGAACCTGGCTAAATTCCCCAGGAGTGAATTTGCCCACTGTCTTTTACTCCAGGAGGTGGTGTTTGGATTTGGATTCAGATTAATGTTAGGCTGGAGCTTGGGATCTGGATTCAAGGCCAAACCATAACTAGGGTATCAAAATTTTGCAAGCAGCTCTCATAAAATTTCTACCGAAAACAGTGGCTATTAGCCAGGATGGGCAGGGATGGTGTCCCTAGCCTCTCTTTGCCAGAAGCTGGGAATGGGCGACGGGATGGATCACGTGATGATGACGTGTTTTGTTCATTCCCTCTGGGGCACCTGGCATTGGCCACTGTCAAAAGACAGGACACTGAGCTAGATGGACCTTTGGTTTGAGCCAGTATGGCCATTCTTATGTTCTTCTGTATAGTGTGCTGCCATCCTGCTGTAGTGTTTTAAGTGTAGACAAGCCCAAGCTGCTGTACATACAGTGCTTTAAAGTCAGACTCTACCTAGCACTCCAGGATCTGTCCTCTGCAGGTTAGCCTAGATAAAACCTCTTTCTCCAGGCTTCTTTGCCAGCTTTGCAGCTTGCCAGCCCTGGGACCTGCTGCTCTTAATCTAATCTCAGTGCCGGCTTTTACCTCTACGGGTCCTGACTTTGGCTGCCTACAAGGGGCCAGTTATTCGTTCCTCTTTTTTTGCTTGTTTCTAAAAACTCTGGCGAGTTATTAAAAACTTGCAGAGGTTACGAGCTGTGGGTTCATTGTTCGGTTAAAGGCGGGGCAAGAGACAACCTGTCCCCGCCAACGAAACTTCTTTCTTTCTCCCTTCTTCCTTGGCAGGGCTCCCGCTCCCCAGTAGTTTGGAGTTTCGGTTTCTTGCAAAAGGAGCGTTGTGAATGAAATCGAGAATTTTCCGGGAATCGGTACCAGCCGCAGGAGGCCAGCAGGGGGCGGCAGAGCTGAGCCACGGAGGAGCGTCACAAGCTCCAGGGCAAACAGCTGCGAGGAAGTAGAGGTCAGGGAGGGGATTTTTCTGCGGCAGGGCGGAGATCGGTGCCTGGGGAGTAGGCGAGGGGGAGGCAGGGCCCGCCCCACTACGCAGTGTGGTTGGCTGGTTCCCGGGCTAGGCGCGGGATGCAGAGAACCTGGGGTGGGGTGAGGGGGGGTGGTAAGAGGGATGCAGCTCGCTGGGTGTTTGCTTGTGTCGTCCCCATTTTCCTGCCCGCTCCAGTCTCGGGGGCCCGCCCGAGACCCCGGGTGACCGTCTCTGTGCAGCCGATTAAACCTTGTCAGCTGCGGGAGCGGGTTTGCAGCTGGCCCGCGGGGCGTGGATTCGGTTTGATGGTACCGAGTGTGGAGGGGCAACCCCCCCCCAACCTAAAGCCTCCCCTGGCAGGCGGCAGCCCCCGGCGTGGCTCAGTGTGGACGGAGCCTGGTGTCTCTGGCAGGCGCTTTATAGCGGATTGAGCCCGGGGGCTGGGGAATCCATGGAGCGGAGCGAGCCGTGAGTCAGGGGCGGGCAGGAGTCCAGTGCTGGAGCCAAGGCAGCGCCGGGACTTCCTGCGCCGGGGCTGGGAAAATCCGTGCCGTGGGGAAAAGCCCTGCGTGAATGCACCTGACTTTCCAGAGGGCTGTTTACACTCGTCCTCGCTGCCGAAATGGGGCGGGAGGCGCTGGTTTACAGCCAGGCTCACGGCTAGGGGGCTCCGCTGTCCAACTGCCCCAGCTCTGCCCCTCCAGGGGCGCCGCCAGCCCAAGGGAGAGGGATTTGTCTGTATGGCTGCAGCCAGGCTGTCCCAACACCCTGCTCTGCCTGTACAAATAATGCTGCTTTGTCTTCCACAAGCACCGACAGACGGGCTGAGCCGGGCTTCTCAATAGGAATTAGCCCCTCTGCTCAGCTGTCTGTCTGGGGTGCTGATGCATCTGCCATGCCTACCTGTAAGAGTTAGGGGTTCCCATTGTAGGATCTCAAAGAGATTCACCAACACTAATTCAGCCTCGTAACGTCCCCGCGAGGTAGCTACAGAGAGGGGCAGTGAGGCACAGAGGATCTGCTCTGTTTATATTTTGATACTGCAACCATCAGTAAAGGTTTTGTGAGTCATGAGCCAGATCACTCCCAGCCTCCCGCTCTCACCACAAGGGGCTGTCTTGCAAATCTGAGTGAGCAGGCGGTGTGACATGAGTCAGTCAGGGTGAAATGCAGGTTCAGTCTATGAAAATAACCTGTTTAGTGGTGGAATTCATTTGCAGAACAGGGGTGCTTTTGTTTATGCTGATGGAAAGGGTTCCCCATCAAAAGCTATTTACAGCATGTATCAGTATTGTTAATAAACTCGTGTTCCCTTTAAATGACACTTTGCTTTATAAACAAAAATAAGAGAGGGTCCTTGTGGCAAGGAGTTACAAGCTTTAATAGCACACAAATACCTGGGTACCCATTTTGCATGCGCAAAGGCAAGGTGTACAGCCACATTGTCTCTGTGTGCATATGTTAATTACAAAATTAGACAATTAAAATAATTAACCCCATGTGAGTTACCTGCCTCCAGCCCTATACACTCATCCTTAGATTCTCTAGTCACTGTGATGCTTTTTGTCTTTTGAGCGTTCCTCAGGATGGACCTGGTCACTCAGAGACACCTCCTGGTCAGATTGAGACTAGCTGTACCAGTCGGCCACCTTAAAATGACATCCCTCTACCCGCTCACTTATAGACTGGTGCAGGATCATTCACGCAACCGCAATATCCACAGTAGATGCCCCAGAGCTACAATCTCTATCAAACTGTTCCACAGTATCTGTGACCAACATAACTGAACTTCTTTATGCTAAATATTAGCTGGTCTCTGGATGCCATGATACCTGCTGCCCCACTGCCGCTGAACTGTATGTGAGGTTATTTTTAAGCCTTCTGCCTCTGAACTAATCCTGCATTGGCAGGGAGATGACCTAATACATCTTTCTCATCTCTGATTTCTGTAATTTAATAGTGCTCGGCAGCTATTCTGCCTTGGGCTGTGGATTTATTAAATCTCATTAGCTAGGCATCTTCAGGCTGAGTCAGCGCTTAGCTGGAAGACCTTGCGGGAAAAGCCCAGGTGTTCAAGAAGAGGAGCTGGAGTTTCAGTAGTTAATACTGTTCTCTCTGAATGCTGTTCTCCTTGAGGTACTGTTGAACCAATACCCCAGCTGGGTTCTCAAGCTCCCAGTAAACATTTCTCAAGTAGATTTAGAACAGGCCTTACTCATTTGGGATTGTGAAAGGTGGGGCCTTTTGGCTCAGGTCAGAGTATTGTTAGTGCCAGTGCCCTGGCCGGATTCCAGCTTTGGGCCTATTACCGAAATATCACGTCTGCCTAGCTGAGAGCCAATGACAGCCAGACAGGGATAAGGAAAGGTTGCTTTATTCTGCAGAAGAAAGAAGAGTTCTGTACCTTGATACAAAAAACTCTACTCCATACAAAAACCAAGAATCTCTTATACACGCTCACACACAAGCTTCGGTCGTGTTAGCATTTGATTGGTGGTTAGCAAACCCTGCACTTCTGCAATCTGCTCAGCAAAAACCAGCTTGGGACCAGCTTCAACTGCCTCAAGGCCGATAAGGGAAGACAGTTCAAAAGTTCAGGCTACTGTGTCCGTGAGGTGTCCAATTTCTCCTAATGGTTGCCAGCTATTATAAAACTGCTAGCTATTAGGGGGTCGCTGCTAACTGTCACAGTCCCCCGTTCGGGCCTGACAATCCAAATTGTCAGGCCCGTTAACGCAATTTGCAATCAAGCTGGAGGGAGAAATTTTGTGTTCTCCTGCGGACAGTAGAGCCCTTAGTAACAGCACTACACAAACATTTTGCACATTGCAACATTACCCTTGGGCTACTGACATGCAGCATAGGCCCGTGACAGTTAGCATGTCAGTAGCCCACGTTAGAAGTGGCTGTTTCTCGGTGATGGGTGACGTGAAGCAAGACTTGCCTGCATACAGTCCATAAAGCACCTGGGGGCTTGTGCAGGGCACTAGATAATCCAACAAATCATGAGACTGATCCTTGTCTTTCCAGAATTGATGCTGAGTGAGCCTTCTGTGCCACAGTCACAAACAACCAGCTTTCTCCAATCTGTTAGGACTCTCTCTGGGGCTCACGATTCTCTTCCCTCTTCGTAGCGATCGTTACAGAATCCCGTCTCTCTGTGCTGCGGCTGCTGAGAAGCTGAGAATTTGATCCTATTGTGACCTGAGATGCTAGAGTTGGGCCTTTTATTTTCCTTTCACAACTCTTCCCTTCCCAGCATCTACCCACTGCAAAGCCTCAAGATCCTGTGAGGCCCATTGAGTAGCTTCGGCCACATATCTCCCAGGGATGTACAGAAGAGGAAGGAGGTTTGGGGAATGGATTGTGATTGTGGCTGGGCTGATGAGGTGGTGACCTCAGGTACTATTATTACAGGGAAGATGAACTTAACTAGCTGTGATAAGACAGGTGAAGGTTTGTTTCCCTGAATGGCCTAAGCACGGCTTGAAAAGTTCAGGAACTAATAGGAAAGAATGGTGACAGCATGGGCTTGGGGTGATCTTAGGTATTACCCAATGATGCTCCCCTCAGGCTCCCAAAATTGGACTTAATCAGAACCAGCTGAGTGGAATCTGCAGTGTTTTCTATCTAAACAGCTTTGTAACTGTTGACCATGCAGTCGCTAGCAAACTTCCCCTGTGTGGTTTGGGTTTCCCCCCCCCCCATTTGTAGCTCTTACGTAGTTTGAAAACTCTCAGGACAGTGTTGCAGGGGAGATCAGCCTGGGAGACAGGGCTATGCTTATTTGTCCTTACTTTGTGTGTGTGTGTGTGGGGGGGGCATATTGTGTTTCACCTCCTCAGTTCCTTGTGTATGGCTATGCACTATTTAAGCAATGGAGAGCCTAGTTACCTGCGCCTATTTCTGTGCTGTGTTACATAATTCTGAGTTGCTTAGGCAGACAGGTACCTCAGTACTACAGCCACAGGTTCTGTTTCCTGCCTCGGAGACTACGAAACAAAGCTGACCGGTGGCTCCCAAACAAACAGCAAATGGGAGAACCTCAGGGCACCACCTCCATCTATCATAATGCATAAAACTAATGAATACAATGACAGTAACAAAATAAATGCTCTTATTACAGCTGAGCGATTGTAACATTGCAGTGCAACCTCTCACCCTTTCCAGTGGGACATTCTAAGACCAGTTAGCCCCAGGACATGATACACCATCTGTATAGAACCTTAGCTATTGAGGTGAGTCCAGAAATCCAAATGCCTCCTGAGTGCTTTATCACTGGTATCGGGCAAGCTGAAAGGGTTTGTCAAAACTGGAATAATCCCACCCAAGGGCATTTTGTCAGCCTCCTGGTAGAGAAAGATTCTCTACCAGCAGTTGAGCTGACCAGCATTTTTTTGTCAAAACAGTTTTTCATTGGAAGATCCTGTTTATCCTGAATATTTTGGCAAAATTGTATCCGATTTGACAGAAGTTTCCATGAAAACAAAATGTCCCCAAATTAAAAACGAAAGGCAGCTACTACTTAGTACAGACGGAAACATTTTATCTTACTCTCTCTAGATCAAAGTGTGTCCTGTTTGTGATGTTATATGAGACAGTTTGACAGAGTCCAGAAGAATCTACCGTTGATTTCCTCTGTGATTTTGGGCAAGTCACTTTCCCCCTCAGGGCTATGGTTTCTCCATCTGTAACATGGGAATGCAAATGCTGGCCAACCTCACAGGAGTGTTGTGAAACTTAATTGTTTGGAAGGTCTCTGGGAGCCTCCTATGAGAGGGTGTTTTAGAAATACCAAGTTTTATTATGATAATTGAATTTTGTCTTGGATGGCCATGGACTCCTCAAATGAAGACCCTGAGCCTCAAACAAGAGCAACTATGTCTAATTTTGAGCAGCAGCCCGTGTGTAATGTCACAAATTGCTTCATGACTCTGGATATTTCAAGATTACCTAACTGTGTTCTGGAATCTAAGCCGTAAATTTAAGTCTCTTGCCCTTATGATTGCAAAGATAAACTTTGAAATGTGACCTGAGGTTATGTCTACACATAAACTGCTACAGCGATTGCAGCCTGTGACACTGGAGTGCTTCGGTGAAGACACCACCTATGCTGGTGGAGGGATTCTCCCATTGGCATAGGTAATCCGTCTCTCCAAAAGGCGGTAGCTTAGGTTGACGGAGCTGACTGGACTCTGGGTATGGATCCCCCTGCCGGAGGCGACAAGCCCCCAGCAGCTGCCCCCCTGCTGCTGGCTGGGAGAGAAAGGCGAGAAGCTCTGGGAGGGAAGCTGGGCTTCCAGTTGGGAGCTGCGTAGAGCTGAGAGCCCTGGCTCTGTCCCTCACACTGCCCCTCTTGAGTGGATGGAAGCACTCCTGGTGAGGACGCGCACAACCAGCAGAAGACGGGTAGTGTGGACACCAGCCACCGCAGCAATTAATGGCATGGCTGTAAGTCGACCTAACATAGGTCGAGTTATCGTTGTAGTGTAGACATAGCCTAAGCTTTTGAGCGTACCCAGAGCTCTTCTTCAGTCCTAGGAAAGGCATTCGGAGTGTCACAGCTAAATACAAGGTGGAACAGCTTATTATTAACATAAGTAGTTAATACATATTGTGAAGGACCAATCAAGGTGAAGAGATCAGTTAACACCTCATCAGTCATAGGACAAAAAAGGGGGGGTTAGTGCAGTGGTGGGCAACCTGCTGCCCTATGTCAGGGTAATCTGTTGGTGGACCGTGAGACAGTTTGTTTACATTGACCATCCGCAGGCAAGGCCGCCTGCAGCTCCCAGTGGCTGTGGTTCACCATTCCCGGCCAATGGGAGCTGCAGGAAGCAGCGGTCAGCGCAGATATGGCATTTTCCTGCAATATCCTTGCAAGTCTTTACCAGATTAAATTTATGTATTCTTGTGGGCCAGGATCTCTAAGGGGAGAGATGTGACAGATCTTGCAACCCCAGGCAGCGTCTTTGGGGTTTATGTATGATTGTGTTCTGCTCCATGGGATTGGAGGGGGAGAGACTACCACAGGTCTTCCAGGAGCTAAAAATAGTTGGGGGTGATAAAGGCAGATCAGCCAGGTTGTAACCCTGCAGAGAGAGGTACTCCCTTCTGGGGAGGCTGGCATATGCTAGTTTGAACTTGCTGCAGAGACCAACAGACAAAGAAAAGACATTTGGATAAATAGCCTGAATTTAAACTGAGTCAGGGCCTTCTTTTTGATCCAGCAAATAAACAGGACTTTCTATCTAAGGAGGGCCCTGATCCTTGCAGAAGTAGTTGAAAGGATTTGACCTACTAGGGCCCCATCAGACAAATGTGTGAGATCTGGTAAGCTTTTAGCACGTGTTTAGGAACTTTTATTGTTTTTACCTGTTTTCTCTGTAATGCTTTTACCTTAAAAAGTAATATGCTTGCTTAGAAGGAGCTGTGTGGTAACTGATAACTGCAGGCAATACACTGCTCAGAGCCCTTGGAGAGAAAGCAAAGCGCAGGCAGTGGCCTGTTTAGGCAGCCTGGCTTGCTGGGGATATCGCACTGTAGATCAGGGAGCTGTGCTGCCTTAAAACCCTGCTCAGGAGGGAGTGAAACACAAGTCTCCACCCAGAAGAGATGACCAGTCTGACAGCTCTTATAAGGCTGTAGGAAGTTTTGCGTTTCAAAGATAAATGACCTGTCTTGTTTATGTGACTAATGTGGATGGATTTCAATTAGAATCTATGAATGCATAATACTAATTTCACCACAGCTCTTTTCCATTCAGGTATTTCATTCTGCATTCATTTATGGTTGCTCCCTCCTGGTTTTCGTTAGTCTTGTAAGATGAGAATGCTTTTGTTCAAGGCTCTTTCTTTACATGCCAGCTATCACTGTAACGGGAGCACATGGAACCCGTTGATGCCTGAAACTTTGCCTTTTACCTTAAGTACTTTTGTATGTGTAGCTTATACCATGTTTTATGAGATGACTGGGTATTTGCATTTGTCTGACGTGTTAGTGCACACCTGTTTTCCTGTCAGTTGCCTGCCGTTTCCAGCTAACGCATACATCCCATTGTAAGTAAATATGTGGGAACAGGTTCACACCAAATCATCTAACTTAGTTCAAATATTAACGAGAGTTGCGCTCTCTGCACACACTCAAAAGTATCATTTTGAAACACTGATCTTGATAAAGGCGACTATTTCTGAAACTGAAACATTGATACCTGTGCAGGGAGATAGCACGCAGGGGTTAATCCAGCAATGTGGTGTTTTAGAGAGTCCCAAGAGTGCGGGAGGGGATTGCACTCGATGGAACTTTCTCGTCTACACCAGAGAATTACTAGGGGGGTCACCCACGTCATTGCTTCTGGTGCCAAGCTCAGTGCACCCACCAGGGGCTCCTGGTGTTCCTCTGTTCCACCCCAAGACCCTCAGTGTGCCATCTTCCCAAACTCTATTTCAGGGCCTCCCTGCAACTCCCCCAGCCTCCCTTTGCCAGGGGTGTGCCCTCTCATTCCAAGGTCCCCCATTCGCCCTTTCATGGCCAGGGCTCTGTGTGGGCCCCTGTTCTCACCACTCTCCACCACCTGCATTCCTTCTTCCCCATGTCAGGTTTCCCCCTTCCTCTCCCAAGCCAGAGGCTCTGTCTATCCCCCCATTCCCATCTTCTCCATGGTGGAGGCTCTGTATGCACCCCCTTTCCTCTGTGCCCCCATTCTTTCCTTCCCCCCATACCAAGGTCCTCCAATTTATCCCATAGCCAAGGGTTCTGTGTGGCCCCCATTCTGCCTTGTCAGGGATTGAGTTCATGCCCCATATTTGAGCATCTCTTAACCTAAATGTGCTTTAGAGGGTTTCTTAGCCTGCATGATGTGCTTTAGTGGGTTTCTGCATGATGTGGTCTTAAAGGCAATGTATAAGAAAAGGTCTTTGCACTTCAGAGCAAGTATGATCAGGTGATTAGAACAGGGCAGAAGATGTCAGGAGACCTGAATTCTATTCCCAAATCTGTCTAAAATCCCCGTGTAACGTTCAGCTTTAATACCTCCATTTGTAGATGGGAGTCTTGCCAGCAGAGATGTTTGAAGCAGTGATATTTTGTAATGCTCTGTGAAAGCTCATGAAGGAAGATGAAAATAGTATTATTGTTACATGTAAAATATTGCCTTAAAATAGAGTTAACCTGCAGAGCCGCTTCCACTGCACTTCAAGAAATTTATCTACATGTTCTGAGCCTCATTTTTCAAATCTGTAGCATCTTTTTGAGATAATAATACTAACCAGCCTGGATGTAACTGTGGGTAACATAAATCCTGCATATAGCAAATTTTACCCGTGGAAATTCAAAGCACCTTTTTAAAAAAAAAAAAATTGTGAGATTGAGACTCCAGAGGTTCAATTACTTGCTTTCATAGCAATATGGTACAGTTGTTTAGAGCAGGACTGTAATCTTTCCTTGAGACTGATTTGCTGTATGATCTTCGGCAAGTGACTTAACCTTGGTTCACTTTTGATCCTCAGTTTCGCCAGCTGTAAAATGGGGACAATAATAATTAAATAAACTTTGTAAAGTATTAAGGCCAATCCGTAGAACTAGAACATGGGGCCTCCTTGGTTTCTGCCCTGTTTTTAATTCAGTAGTTCACATGGCTTTTGTGGGATGGAAGAGGAGAGACCGTTCCTCCTTGCTGAAATGTTAGCAGGCCTCAACTTTGAAAATTCCCACTATGCTTCCTGGTGAAACTGTCATGATTTCATAAGCACTTTGCATTTGTCTCATCACTCAACCCCCAACATTTTCAGTCTCCTGAAATTTCACTAATTCTGCGTTTCAGAGGACACACAACCATACAGAAAAATCTTGGGGAAAATCTTGTTGCAGGTGTCTTTTGTCACCGGTTTTATCCATTCGTCAGTGAGACCCGAAGCAAAGCCCCAGTGTAATTAACAAGACATTTTGCCAGCAGAATCCTGTGGTGGTCCATTTTGACATCCTTTCTGAGATAACCCTTGGGAATGCTTTCTGCTTTTCATAGTTGCAACAGCATCATTACCTTCCCACCCATTGGTTTGTTGCTCTTTGGTTCAGTTTGGTTCCTCAGAAATGGCTTTGTGGTATTAAAATGAGTCTCTGCCTCACTTCGATGTTTCCGTTTCAGCTTTCAGTGCTCTCCTGTTGTTTGTGCTGGCTTGTGTGTGCAACCAGAAATCTTTAATTTCCCATTTCACAGCCTGTTGCCATTCTCACAGCTGGTACATATGGTACCTGAGGTACACTAGCGTGGCCTGGCCTGTGAAACTGACAAAGTGGGAGGGAATTGGGGGAGGGGGGCAGGGTCTGGCTGAGAAATAATGCCGTTAAATGCTGATGAGCACAGAGCCTGTGAGCGAATGCCCCCTGAATCGCAGAATGTCCCCTGTACTGAAAGACCATGCAGCGCTATTTAGGGTCAGATCCTCTGTATCTCTGAGATTCTGGGCCTTGCTGGAGTCTTGCCTGGCACAACTTAGAGTGGCCCTTCTAGATTATATGCAGGGTAGTTGTTGCTCTGTCCATCCTACTCTCCCTTGAATGGACCCGTAGAATATGTGCTAATTATTTATGCTAAACCGGGATAGGCAATCTATGGCATGGGTGCCGAAGGCGGCACGCGAGCTGATTTTCAGCGGCACTCACATTGCCCGGGTCCTGGCCACCGGTCCGGGGGGCTCTGCATTTTAATTTAATTTTAAATGAAGTTTCTTAAACGTTTTTAAAACCTTATTAACTTTACATACAACAGTAATTTAGTTATATATTATAGACTTATAGAAAGAGACCTTCTAAAAACATTAAAATGTATTACTGGCATGTGAAGCCCTTAAATTAGAGTGAATAGATGAAGACTCGGCACACCACTTCTGAAAGGTTGCCGATCCCTGTGCTAAACAATCTGTTCCACCTTGTAGTTAGCTGTGACGCTCGGCGTACCTTTCCCGGACCTGAAGAAGAGCTGTGTGTAAGCTCTAGAGCTGGTCTCTCTCACCAACAGAAGTTGGTCCAATAAAAGATATTACCTCACCCACCTTATCTCCCTTCTGAATTATGGCAGCGTCGAATGGCTAGCTATCGGCTTCCCTGATGGTCTCCAGCTAAGTGAGCTCTGGCTATGCCCATTTCCTTACTGACACACCTTCAACATGCACGTGACAGGTGCTTTATTTAACAGTAGTAGCCAAAGCAATAAAATTCAACCACATTTTGAAATTATACTGACACTGTGTAAACAGTAGATTTTATAACCAGATACACCGGCTAAGGCACATAGTTAGTATTGCCTACACAGTCCTTACTCGTGTGAGGTGCTGAGCACTCACTCCTGTTGACTTCAGTGAGACTGAGAGCACTTAGCTGCTTGCAGGATGGGGCCCTTTCTGGGAACTCCTATTCTTTCAGGCTGTGTAAGGCACCGGTGAAGTTTCAGGCAAGTTAATGGTGTGTTGGCTATAGTATGATGAGATAATGACCTGGAAGGAGGGCTGAGGTCAGAGTTGCCAGCCGTGTACATCCAGGAACAGCCATGTGTCCTGTATTTAGAAAGATGTAGAAGTCCAAGATTCTGGCTCTTAACGCACTTTTAAAAAGCGTAGTAAGAACAATAGGTGAAATGTGATCCGATGGCTGTGAATGCGCTAGCGTTGTTCTTCACGCTTCATGAAGGAAGTGCACCACCAGGTGCAGCCACCAGGGACAGCGATGGGAAATGAGCTACTGCGGGCCAGCCACTTGCATTTGAGTCACAACATCACCTAAACCTACTCAGCATTACAGCTGATCAGGGACGGCTCCAGGCCCCAGCACACCAAGTGCGTGCTTGGGGCAGCAAGCCGCCGGGGGCGCTCTGCCGTCTCTACGAGGGCGGCAGGCAGGCTACCTTCGGCGGCTTGCCTGCAGGAGGTCCGCCACAGGCAAGCTGCTGAACGCAACCTGCCTGCTGTGCTTCGGACGGCGAAATGCCTAGAGCCGCCCCTGTGGTTGATCTACACTGAAAAGTTATATTGGCATCACTACATCTCACAGTGGTGTGAAGAATCCACCCCCCTGAGAGATTAGTTCAGTCGACCTACCCCCAGGGTGGACAGCGCTAGGTTGGTGGAGGAATTCTTCCGTCAACCTAGCTACTGCCTCTCAGGGAGGTGGATTATCTGTGCTTCAGCTGTGCCGCTGTATCATTTTAAGAGTAGACCTAGCCCGTCTGCAGCCTGTCTGCATTAGCAGTCTTGCTGTTGCTAGCTTGTTGGAGCTGCATCTGTAGTAGTGTGATTATGTGAAATCTGAAGAAAAATTTTAGACCACTGGGTTAAATTCATGCCTGGTGCCACTCCACTGAAGTCAATCAGCCATACCTGGGGTGACGTTTAACCATGGTATCTAGTTTAACTTGATCTTTTAAGGTGGATTATAGGCAGGCTGTCTGGTGGCTGACTGAGATACACCTGGCAGTGCACACAATGCTGTGTTGTGTATTTACAAAATGGGCACCTCACTTTTTTAAAACTGAAAACCCAATAAAAACTAACTAACTTTAGGATAACCTGATATCATGGATTTTCCACAAACATAAAAAAAGTTTCTCCATGCATGTAAATGGGGATCATATAACTTTTGTTTTTAACCCAAGAAAATACACTGTGCAGTTGTTCTGATGCCCAAAATCTTCTTGATTTGTATATGCAGTGTTGTTGTAGTGGTGTTTGTCCCAGGATATTACAGAGGCAAGGTGGGTGAGGTAATATCTTTTATTGGCCCAACTTCTGTTGGTGAGAGAGACATGCTTTCAAGCTTTTGGGTTTATGTAAGGTCAAAAGCATATATCTACCACCAACAGAAGTTGGTCTAATAAAAGATATATTACCTCATCCAGGTTGTCCTTCTCAATTTCTAGTCTAATGCTGCCATCTGCTGTCTGAAAGCTGTACTCTCACAGTGTTAGAATGATCACCCTCTGCTGTAGTTATGTATTACTTACTCCATAGTTACCCTTAGGAATATTAGAACTCAGCAATTCAAGGATTGGATTTAGGTGCATGAAGCGATAGGTTATACATAGCAAGCAAGTCATAATGAATAATTTTGCTGATTAATTTTGCCTCTTTCTCTCACACATATTGTCCTCAAACAGATAAGTGAAATGTTGAAAGGAAGGTTGGTTTAATGGTTAGCCTGGGACTTGGGAGAACTGAATTCAATCCCCTGCTCTACCAACTGTCTGTGTGACCCTGAATAACTTACTTGGTCTCTATGTGCCTCAGGTCCCCATTTGTAAAAGGAGGGTACTAGCACTTCCTTACTTCATAGAGGTGTTACGAAGAGAAATACATTAAAGATTGTGAGGTGCCAAGATACAGTGATGGATATGAGAGAGAGAGAGAGATTTTGCTTCTACTGTGTAAAGAGACTAACAGGTTTGTTTGTTTAATTTTTTTATATTTTTTTTTTACAGTTTTACTTTCTTACCTAAAATGAAGAATGTCAAGGCCAGTCTTCCTAGGTTTTGCAGGAAGGCTTCTTGACATTGGGGAAAACTCAAAAGATGTTTATTGTGAGCCCAGCATCTTTACTGAAGGGATGAGGTTGCTGAATCTTTAACAAAGACAATATTTGTCCAAACTGTGTATTTTTCATTATAGTTAAATATAAATGCTAACAAGAACACCCAGATAGGAATAGTTTTAAACAATCTAACTAAAAATCTCTTCCTCTTTCAATTGCACAACTTCAGTCTCTTGTGACCTCATAATTTCAGTAGTTTTCTAGTCACCTTAGAGTCTGCTAGGGTCTGAAATCCTTTTTTTTTTCTTCCTCTACTATCCTCACTACCTTTCTTTTTTAAATAAGAAACCTTCCAGGGTGCTTGTGTGCATTGTAGAGACAAAAAGAGAGCACAGACCCATTTTTCCCTTTTTACTGATCACATTTTAAATTCACTTTTCATGAGCATTTGTGCCAGCAAATCTTATTTGTAGAAAGGGAACACAAACAGAGCATGTAGACAGTGAAGGCAGATTCATTAACAACACCAAATGAATATTCCTGGGGAACTCTTTTTTTCATTCACCAGCTGAAGTCAGAGCTGCTGTAATGTAATGGAAGAGGGTCAGGTTCCAGGAGGTGCCCCTCTCTGTTGTGAGGTGTATTTGAGACTGTAGTACAGGTTATGAGCACAGGTTTTATACACATAAATACATCAGTATACAGACTGTGGTTATAAATCTATCTCACAATGACCGTCAAGTTCAGAATGTTACAAGCTTTCATAAAATACCTTACTCAACACTTTTTTATACCCAATAACCTTATCTACAAACAGTTGATTCAGTTGCCTACGCTTTAGGGTTCAGACCCCCTGTTCTCCCACTGGGGTGTCTGAACCCTGATTGTCACACCTCCGTTGGTTCAACACCTGGAGCTCAGGAGTGCAAGCTAGTGGTGAGGTTGCTACTCGATAAATATAGGCTGCTCAGCATATAAGACTGGCCTCTGTGCAAACTCAGTAAAGATCTCTTTCCTACAACTCTGCCTGCTGCATTGCGAATGAAATAAGCTCTATCAGATGACAGGTAGTTTTTAAAACAAAGCTTTAATTGCCATCATATCTGATTTCCCTGTGACCCCATAGTTGCAGCTCTCTGCCTTTTGACCAAATGTTTATACCAGCTGTGATGGGGCAAGGCCAGACGGCTACAGTAAAGTACTGAGGAACAGGCATGTTAGCCCCAGGCTAAACAAATCCCTAGGACCATGGTAACCAAATGGCAGTTGCTCCAGGTTAATCAAGGCACCTGGGGCCAATTAAGATCTTTCTAGAAGGCAGTGGAGATAGCTACATTGATTAGAACACCTGCAGCCAATCAAGGCAGGCTAATCAGGGCACCTGGGTTTAAAAAGGAGCTCACTCCAGTCAGGTGGGGAGGAGAGGAAGTGTGTGTGAGGAGCTGGGAGTAAGAGGCAGAAGGAGCTGAGAGTGAGAGGCTGTGCTGCTGGAGGATTGAGGAATTATCAGACAATCAAGCATTATCAGACACCAGGAGGAAGGTCCTGTGGTGAGGATAAAGAAGGTGTTTGGAGGAGGCCATGGGGAAGTAGCAGCTGTCACAGGAGGCACTATACACAGCTGCAATCTACAGGGCCCTGGGCTGGAACCCGGAGGAGAGGGTGGGCCCAGGTTCCCCCCAAACCTCGCAACTCCTGATCAGACACAGGAGGAGCTGACCCAGACTGTGGGTTCCACCAGAGGGGAAGATCACTGAGGTGAGCAAATCCACCAATAAGCTCAGGACCCACCAAAGTAAAGGAGGAATTTTGTCACACAGTCTTATTGCTGTTGTATTTGAGTGCCTGGCCTGTTTTAAAGCAGGGCTTTGGAGCTGTGCTCCGGCTCTGCTCCAGCTCCAGGCAAAAACTTGCAGCTCTATTGCTCCAGAGCTGCTCCACACTCCAGCTCTGGGCTCTGCTCCAAAGTCCTGTTTTAAACTTAAAATCTACCTCTGTTTCTCTCCTTTTCTCCTGCTGATTGCATGTTGGGTGTGGCAATTGTAGTATTGTTGCTTTTAGTAGTAGAATATCCTGGCCTATGCAGATGACCCTGAGAGTCTCCAACAAATGCTTTACATCACCAGCCAGACAGCCAACTGGATGGGACTCTGCTTCAGTTCTAGGACGTGCACATCCCTGCATAGGTAGATTTTAAGTGATTATAAGTCAAAGCACAAGTCAGATTTGGTCAAATGAAATAAAAGCAAAACACGTTCTAAGCTGCTCCTAACATTTTCAGTGTCCTTAAAAACTTAGGTGCTTCTCATCACAGGCTGGCTGGTTACTTTTCAGTCAGGTTCCGCCCTTTGATCAGCATTTCAGTCTCTTGGTGGTGGTGATGTCTGTAGATGTAAGTGGAAGAGAGCGAGCATGGCAAAATGTCTCTCCCTTTTATCATGTACTTTCTTTCCTCTTGGATTTGCCCCCCGCTCCCACTTCAGAGTCAGGTGAGCATTACCTCATCGCAGTCCCAAACTGACAAAAGGAAGGGGATGACTCCCTCGAGGGTCTAACAGATTCTTTTGTTGCTGCCTAAGCTAGTGTCCCTTGTTCCTGTGAGGCGGGGTTTGTCCCATCCATGCCCTGAAGAGGTGTGAACTGCCTCTCTGTTCTTGGAGAGTTTTTGCATGGGCTTGCTTTAAGCCATGAGGATACATTTTCAGCCTCATAACTATATACATGAAATTATAACCTAGAATAGCCATGCTTAGCGCATTATGAGCTTTCCAAAGACACCTGACATGACAAACTTTGCATTGGATAAAGATGAACATGGGGGTTAGGGTGTTTCCCCGAGTTACAGAGCGTCGCAACAACCTACCCTAAATTCTCAATTACTGAGGGACAATGTTCACTCATTGTTATATTTGCTTTCCACGTCTAACTCTCTGTATAACTTTTCATGAGTCATGTACCCGAATACTTGGATGCTAATATCTAAACTGTATTCTTAAATTTATTCACCTACATTTGGGTTATTGCTGATTATGCACTATTTGTATTTTATGACTTTGCAAATACAAAGTTTGTTTTTAAATAATCCAAGCATTATACCCAGCTGTACTGACACTCTTAATCTGTGTACTATGCAATTGTTTTTGCCGTTAGCTTTAATACATTTTTAAAATCTGTTTAACTATTGTGGAAGGTAAAATCAAAGAGGCGAGCTTTGCCCTTTATTGGGAAGGTGCTGAGGTTTGCTGTCATTCTAATTTTGTAGGGAAATGAAGTCTACAGCTTGAGATCGGCTGTTATGAGAGCTGTCTCCTGTGCTCATGAGACTCTCATGCTTGTCATTTACACAGCTTTCTCTCCTGAGGAGCGTAGCTGTCACAGGGTGTCCTGGCTTCAGAGGGAGAGGTGATCTCTCACAGGTAGCTTGGACCAGTCCCATGAAAGACCTTGAATATCAAGTCCAAAACTTTGGATGTGAGTTGGCATTCAAGAGGGCCCAGGTGCAGAGAACTGAACACTATGGTGATGTGCTTTTAGACCTTGTTTATGTTGATGGCAGCATATAGAGTACGCATAGGTACATGGTGCAGTGAAAAGCAGACTGCATCCACACTAGTGAATAGCTACACATGGCAATGAAAGGCTGCTGGAGACTTTTCCTGCTGCCTCCCCCACCAGAGCCTTTCCCCGCTGCCAGATCCTTTCCCTGCAGCAGGAAAAGCTCCAGCAGCAGGGAGGCAGTGGGACATTACACTGCTAAAAACAACAGCAGAGCAGCATGTCTCGGACACGTGGAGAGTCATGTATGAGACAGACCCTACGTTTCTGGCATGTCTGTTCTGTACTCCCCTAAACAGTGCCATTATTTCTATGTGCTAGGGCGGCATGCAGTGTATGTACTCTGTCTACTGCCATAAGCACAGGCATAGACCGAGTCCTGTGGGATGATGCTCCCTGTACCAATGGGATCTTTTTCAGAGAGAGCAACGTCATTCCTAGGTGTAATGTTCTAGAGTAATCAAAGTTGGAAGTCACAAATGCATGGATCGTTATATCCAAACCTGAGTCTGATGACGGGGGGGGGGGGCAGCCTTTTGGCCAGCTGTTGATGGAACAGGGCATTTTATACCCTGTTATGTTGTGGTCAATGGCGTCGCCAGGTTTTAACAGCAGGGGGAGCAAGCAAACATAAAAAAGGCGCTCCCCATTGGCTCCTCCTCCAGCCACGCTCCCCGGCTCCTCCGGCCACGTCGTACCTACTACCCCCCTTGTCTGGCTCCTCCAGCCACACTGCAGCCATGCTCCGCCTCCCCCATGGCTGTACAGGGAGGCTGGCAGAAGATGGAGGTGAAGGGGAGGGAAAGGCAGGGGCACAGGGTACATGGGAGGGGTACACAGGGTATGGAGCTTGGGGAGGGTTTACCAGGGATGGGAGTGGACTGGAGTCCCTGGGGCTCTCTGTGCACAGGGGGCTGGAGCTGGCCCCGAGACCAGGAGAGCCTGGGAGGGGCTCGCCACGTGCAGCACCAGCCCAGCTCAGCGCTGGCCCTACCTCTGGGAGGGTGGGGGAAGAAGGCAGCGAGCCCCGCCAGGTGCAGTCCGAGCGAGCTGCTTCCACGCTGGCCTGCCACAGCTGCCCGCCCCACGGTTCCTTCAGCCGTGTTGCTGGTAGTGCTGGCCGACAGGCACCGCTTCCACCCCGTGATCAGCTATCTCCCTCCTGCTGGGGGAGACAGCTGATCAGCGGGGGCGGGGCGAAAGCCAAGCAGGCCATTCAGAGCAGAGCCCGTGAGGGGCTGCTTTTTTAAAAATGTGGGGAGGAGAAGCAGCTGCTTCTAATGCATCCCACTAGCTACGCTACTGGTTGTGGATACTTGAGCATCCTATTGAGTAAGGAGTCCAGGCAGACCCAGGTGCTGCAGCCTGATTTAATAATCAGAGCAGATGACTGTGATGGAGGGGGATAGTAGGGAATGCTCTTCAGAACATTTTCTTCTTCCCGCCAGAGTTATCTGGGTTCAGTTTCAGCCAGCTGTTCTTTGTCCAGGGCTTCTTGTCTCCCAGGCAATGAGCTGGAAGATAATGCTGTTTCCATGAAGAGGTAGGGTTAGGTATTATCTTTGTGTTACTGGCATTTGAGTATGTGTTGACACATAGTCTCCCCCAGTGACTTCATGGAAACATTCAGTAAGGTAATTGTCCCCTTCAGACCAGTTTCAGGATTAATAGTTGCTCATAATGGCCCTGTCAGAGGAAGATTAGGAGCTATTTCAACTTGATCCTTTTCACTACTATGCCTCTACAGAGGGACAGCCATATTTCACGTTCAGTAGAATCAAATGCCATTGTGGTATACAGAGAATGCCAGTAACACTCTCTTGGTGGGGATAGGCTGACATCAGGTTAATTGTCCTTCCTTCATTGGTCTGTGCTTATTTGGAAATGGGTGTTAGTCCTGCACACCAGAAGATGGCAGATTTATGTAATCTTATCTTTGATTTACACAACTCTTTATCTTGTTTTCCTGCATAGGTCCACAAGGTAAGTAACAGACTTGCCTTTTATGATTTCTAAGGATGTTGACTCTCAGCTTTGGTTTCACATTGCAGCAGGATGTACAATAACATTAAGGTTACAGTTAGCCTGACTCTTGCTAACAGAGACTGTCATGCATTAAAAACCCCTTCAAATCCCTGTCAGTTCTTTCTCTACTTCCACAGGTTCAATACAAATTTGGTACAGGTTAAATTACCAGGCACTGTTTTTATTAGAGATGGCCACAAATGAGAACACTGGTCATAATCCTCCTGAACTTTGGCTAGATTTTGATCTAGATCTGAATTTCAAAGCTTCAGGCTGCTTTGTATACAAAATCAGAATACTAATTATTGATTTAAAATCGGTTTGGATAGCAATTCTGTGTCTTCTCCACATTTCTAGTCCTTATGTCTAGTATGTGTGCATTTTCCTGTCCTTGGGCTCAGAAAGGGGACTGCAGAGCTTGCAAACTCTTCAGCATAGGGGGCCAGTCTTATGTATAAGAAAATCAGAGGAAATAGGGAAAGAATATAAGCATGTTATACCTGTTACTTCAGCTTTTCTTTAAAAGTCTTTTTTTCATGTTTCAGAGTCTGTACAACTTCGCCAAGACAAAATAGACTAACAAGTCTAATGTAAACATTGCAAATGTTTGTTTCACTTGTTCATCAATATTTCAGAGCAAATTGTTAAATGCATTTCACAATGGATGTAATGTCCTGTTCGTGTGACACTTTGTTTTTAAACATCAGGTCCCGTTTGTGGAATATGAAACAATTCATAGCTGTATACATATTAAAAATTGGTACATGTTACTCCATACTATTTAGTTGTGCATCAGAGGCCAAGATAGACATTGCTTTCTTGTCATTAGCCATTAGCTAAGTATTAATGAAACACACAGTTTTTATATTAGACAATCATAAATATCAATGAAAGGGGACCACTTTGTTTCAGATACTTCTCCAACGATCCAGTTGGGTATGCCTTCAATGCAAAGTTAACTCAGGTGTCTGGCACCTGGATCTGAGCCCCTCGATTAGCCTACCCCAGGTGTGAGCAGCCATACAGCAATGCCTGACTATATCCTCACTGGTGATGCACTTTCCCATGTACACTGCTAGAACTTCTGGGGGCTTCCATAAACTTCCATGGTTCTTTGTTTTGCAGTAAGCTGAGCTGCTCTGATTCTCCCCCACTGAATTGTGGAAGAACTTGTCTGTCCTTGTGGGAGCATGAGAAATTGTGGGAAGGCTTTGGAGGACTATAAATACACCTCTAACTCAATATAATGCTACCCAATATAATGTGGTAAAGCAGTGCTCGGGGGGGGGGGGCTGCGCATTTCAGCAGATCAAAGAAAGTTTGATATAACACTGTTTCACCTGTAACATGGTAAGATTATTTTGGCTCCCGAGGACAGCGTTATATTGGGGTAGAGGTGTACTCAGGATTTTGCCTATATCCTCACTAACATGCTCCTTTTGCTGTGAGGATACATGTTATAGCCTAAGTGAAAGCAGCACACAGGTTTTAACCCATAACCCAAGCAGGGCCAGCTAGCATGAGCTGAAAGCATTACTTGTTTCAGGTGAGTGGGTTTTGTGTGTAGGCTGGAGGGGAGATAGGGGCAACTCCGAGTCAGAGCCCAAATTAAGTCCTGCAGTAAAGTAACTTGAAAGAAATCCTTTGTAGGCATTTTTCTCGGTTGCTGTTTAAATTGTTTGGTGGAAAAAATGACCTGAACATATGTGGGTTTTGTCAGTGACCACATAGATCGTCTTCATGGCCTCCCAGAATAATTGTGCTATCTCACACCTCTGCTCTATGTGAATGAAAGTCCCTGGTTCTCACCTCTCAGCAGGATTTGGTCTGTAACCCAGCAGATGCAATTTCAGCAGGGGCTCCAAGAAGCCCTATTGTATGTATTGATTTAAATGTAGCCTCTTACCTTCTGTGAATCACTTGACATTTGGAAAATACTTTAATCTTCTTGTGCCTGTTAAGAATCAACACTCCACTGGTTCTGAAGTGATGTCAGTCTGAGGCTGTTAGCTTGTTGAATCTATGTACTCATGTTGGACTGCTGAGTAGTGAGCATGCACATTCAGTCAAAAAAAATTACACATGGAATCACAGAAGTAGAAGGACCTTGAAAGGTCATCAAGTCCAGTCAGGAGCAGTGCCAGGGTTTTTGGCTCCCTAGGCAGGGGTCCTTCCCCGCTCCTGGTCGTTGGCAGCAATTCTGCGGGGGGGGGGCGGTCCTTCCGTGCTCCTGATCTTCAGGGCACTTCGGCGGTGGGTCCCGGAGCGAGTGAAGGACCCGCCGCAGAATTGCCGATGACGACCCAGAGTGCGGAAGGACCCCCTGCCGCCAAATTGCCTCTGAGGGCAGCAAAATCCTGCCCTCACAAATCCTGGCGCCCTAGGCGACCACCTAGGTCACCAAAATGGAAGCGCCAGCCTTGAGTCCAGTCCCCCGCACTCATGGCAGAACTAAGTATTATCTAGACCATTCATAACAGGTGTTTTTCTAACCTGCTCTTAAAAATCTCCAGGGATGGGGATTCCACAACCATCATGGATAAAGGCTGCTCAATGCTGACTGTAGCCAAGGGGAAGTACAAAACTCATGTTAAAATTCTGTACACTTTTGATCTGGTGGAGTTAGACTATTCTCTCTATTCAGGTTCTAGATCCCACTCACCACCATGGCATCAACGTGGCCCTGCAGATATTGTGGAACAACAGTGACGAACGTCTCTCAAGCGACGTTCTTCTCCATTCCTCCTTGATATGGAAAGCCCAGTTACCTGAGACTCTCCTTTAACCTGCCAAGAAGGATAGAGATCTGCGTCACAGCTAGTGGGTCACATCTTAGAGTACCTGCTTTTTGTAACTCCCATGGAGCACTTCTGTACTATCCAAAGACACAGCATAGTTGATATAACTGCTGCAAAGCAGCTGCAAAACCTGCTTGGATCAGAAACTGTTCTGAGAAACTGTAATGTGCAGCAGGGATTCTTAGAAACTCTGTTAAAATTCTGCCAACAAAATGAAGGGAAGTTTGGGCTAAAACCCCTAAGCTGGATGGAGAGAGGACCTAACCCATCAGAATCGCTGTCTACCTGACTGCATCAAACTGCAGGTATTTTCAAGACCCTTTCCTGAAATAGGATCTGTTCCCCTGGTCTTCCTGGCGGCTTCTCATCTTCCCTACCCTGACCCAACCAGTCACACAGCTCATTCAGATTGCTAATGATAATACGAGGTAACAGATGTCCAGTGGCCATGCATTATCAGTTTGTACACCACTGTGTAATCTAGCACTGTCCCCACGCAGCTTTAGCACACACATGCTCTCTTAACAAAATTCCAAAACAAAACACTCCCCTGCACACACTTCTCTCCCTGGGAGGAGGAGGAGAGAACAAACGTGACAGGTGTTCATCACAACACAGATGCTACTGTGCACAGAATCTCTAGAGAATTTAGCTGTCAAACTCTAACAAACTATTGGGCATAGAGGAAATAAGTTTTTTCAAAGACTCACAGCTTGGCCAATTTTGGGTGAATTTTCACAGGAATGACTAAAAGTGACACCAGTGTGACTCCCTTGCCAAATTGTAATTCCCAGCTCTAACACAAGAGGGCACTAGAGCTTCTCAGTGAAAGCATTGTAAGCACTTTTTTTAACCTGAGCAAAACAGTATTTTTCTCTAATCTTATTTCTGGAAACAGATTAACCATTTAGCTGATATTTTCCAAAAAAAAGAATCAGATAAACACTTAGCATGGAAAAGTTCAGGTTGAAATGTTTAAGTCTAGCAGTTATAAGCAACTGACAACAGGATCTTATAATGGAAAGTGCTAATCAACCTTAACTACATATTTTGGGCACTATTGCTACACAAATAACATAGCACATAATATTTTTAGAAAGATTGTTATACATACATTTACACATTGCAGGGAGAGCTTGTAGTGATCCTGGATTTTGTTGCCTAACAACTTTCCATTGGTAAGGTTTCTTGCAACTTTTTTTTTTCCTGAGACGCTCTCACACCAGCATTATTTGCATCAGACCTTTGATATCTGGCAGCAGGAATCACCTCCGGCTACGGAACTGCCTTTTCTTTGTTCCAACCAAATTCCATTAAGATTTAGCTCAGATAGCAACTTTTGAAAGTTGCTATTTCCTTTCTCTCACATGTTCCTCAGTAAAAATGTTGGCATACTGCCAAAGTCACTAAACATTCCCCAAGCAGCAGGAGCACACCTGGCACTGGAGACACCCAGGAGTGCCTAAGCTCTATAGCAAGGGGAAGGGAGGGAGGAAAGGGAGCCAGGTTGGGATCCCTCCAACCTGAGGAGGGAACTGCAGCCAATGGGAGCTGCAGGGGCAGTGTCTGTGGATGGGCAGTGTGCTGAGCTGCCTGGCCTCACCTCCACCTAGGAGCTGGCCACTTCCCAGGAACTGCCTAAGGTTAGCGCCACTCAAAGCCCGCACCCCTCAACCTCACCTCCTCCCGCATCCCAACCACTGCCCCAGCCTGGTGAAAATGAGTGAGTGAGTGACGGTGGGGTAGAGCAAGCGATGGAGTGAGTGTGGTGGAGCCTCGGAGAAGGGGCTGGGTAAAGGTAGGGCCTCATGGAGAGGGTAGGGAAGAGATGGGGCAAGGATGTTTGGTTTTGTGCAGTTTAGAAAGTTGGCAACCCTAATCCCCATCCTTTCTGGAAAAACAACCTCTTCCTGCTGCCATCTTACTCCTTTTAGCTGGGGTAGTACTGCAGTCTGTGCGTCAGTGCTGAAGATTCAGGTTTCAAAGCTTGTGGATGATGGGGTGAGGGGGAGTTGTACATAATAAAGTTTGTTTTTCTTCACCATAAATCTGGCCTTTCTTAACTTCTGAGTGCTTGACTTTGCAACCTCAATAACATTATTTGAACAGTTTTTGTGTGTAATATCAGCCCATACTGCCACAATCTATTAGAAAATGTAATGTGCCTTAACTGATTTCTAATTGATATAGCTGGGTTAGTATTTATTTATCACTGTATAATGCATATTCTGGACCCACTGAAATGTAAACCAATTCCAAGATCAAAACTGCTGACTGTAGACATTTGCTACCTGTCACAGGGGAAAGAAAATAATATAGCCAGAATCCCCTTAGGTGTATGCCTACCAAAGGAAAAGTCAGCTTCCTTTGAACCAAATGATAAAATGCAGCCATAATGTAAACTGCATGAAATAATAAACTGTTACCATACATGTTACCTTATACTGTAATTTTGCACATTCATTACAGTAGGAGGGAATTGCTCCCATATCAGTTACCAGCAAAATATTTCCCAAGGATTTCCCCTTGGAAAGTATTTGTGTTGGGGCTTGTGCCTGCATATATACATGCACACACATATAACAATTTATAATATGGGGAGAGGAGCACACGGGACTGGACTTTTTCTCCTAACCATGGTTTTATTTTTGTGGCATGCTGCTACAGGGTGCTCTCTTCATTGCAATGTACCAACCCGGAGCAGCGAAGCGAGAGGATGCTGCTAATTTAGCCTAAACAGCTGCTATTATTCTGTATACCAGTAGAGCTCACATTTATGTCACTCCTTGTGATACTCTGTAAGGCAAGGATAATCAGGTTGTTTCCCAGTTAGAAATGGCTTTTTGCCATGTTGAGGTGCAATGGGGTAGGGTTTGACCATTTCCCCCCTTTAAATATCATTTTCTTTTGAACTAATTTCTTATGCTTGTGTGACTGGGGTCCCAGCAGGGGGCAGCCGAGGTCACTCAATTAGGGTGAACCACAAAGAATGGGGCAGACAAACCCCACAGCTGGGGGATAGTCTAATACTTAGATTTACTAAGCCAGCATGAAACAGCTTCTTTACCTCACTGGTTGCCCAAAAACCAACACCACAGTTCCCTTAAAGTGACCCAGCCTCAGGCCTCCATCCAGGTACCCAAGTCAAATATGATGAAGATTTCTGAAAATCATATTTCATCATATTAAAATAAAAGGTTCTACCAATCCCAAAGGATCGGACACATTACCTTCCATGTTACTGGATATTCCAGATCTTACCAAAATACACGCATACAGCCAGTTCTTATTAACTAAACTAAAATTTATTAAAAAACGAGAGAGTGTATAGGTTAAAAGATCAATATACGTATAGACATGAGTTTAATTCTTGAGGTTTAGAGTCACAGCAGAGATGGCAAAGGGTTCTTTCAGAAATAGGTTATAGTCAGGGCCATCCTTAGGCATACGCAGCTGTGTAGGGCACCAGGAAATTTGGGGCATGGTGCCCTAGGCAGCTGTGTGCTGCATACGCGGCAGCACCAGCCCCTGTGACCAGTGCTATCCCTCGGCCAGCCCCCCCTGCGAGGGGCAGGGCTGTCCCTAGGGAAGTGTGGGGCCCTGGACAACTCCCTCTGCCCTGCCTCTTACCTTTCCCCCTCTGCTCCACCCCTGGCCCGCCCCCATTCCACCTCTTCCCCCAGCCACCCGCACTCACTGGCCGCAGCGGGAAGCGGAGCAACCCGGCCCCAGCCCGCTCTACTCTTCCAGCTCCCAGCCGCGTCGCTCCACTTCCCGCCGCTGGTGAATGTGGGGAAAGGCTCGCCCCCCATTCCTCCCCAGCAGCTGGAAATGGAGACACGCAGCCCCAGCTCACTCTGCTTCCCTTGCCTTGGCCCCAGCCATGTGGCTTGGGTGGGGAAAGGACAGCCCCCGGCTCTCACCAGTGGCGGGAAGCGGAGAGCCGCAGCTGGGAGCTGGTGGAGTAGAGCAGGCTGGGGCCGAGCTGCTCCGTGTCCCGCCACTGCCTGGGAGTGGGGGGAAGTAGAGGGGGAATCCCTTCTCCCAACCTCCTCCCCCGAGTGATACGGCTGGGGCCAGGCAAGGGAAGCAGAGTGGGCTGCTCCTGCCCGCCTCCTCCCGCTAATCCTCTGGGCCTGTGGGGCCCTGAAAAGTGGCCCCCCACAGCTCCTGCCTCCCAGACCCAGGGTGGGGGGCTACATAGGGCACCCAAATGGCTAAGGACGGCCCTGGTTATAGTCCAATGTCCAATATCATTGCAGGGTGTTCCAGCTTAGAACTGGGATCTTATTTCTTCTGGCTTAGGCTTCCCCTGTGTTGCCGGCAGATAACTGCCTGAGGCCAAGCAACAGCGGGGGGGTCCGTTGCCTGGTGTGCCGCGCCAATAAACACACCAGGGTGGAGAAGCAAACAACCAAATTTATTTGAGCTCAAATAAGGTGCCAGGGAGAAATAACAATCTCAGATCCTGCACACTTAAAACAAGCAGTTTCTTCCTTTTATATCCCAGTTGTTTACTACAAAACTTTCTTGCTGACTAGCTAATTTCTTACTCCCCCCTCCTTTCCCATCCAGCTGCAGTATCTTTTCTCATTCAATCTTTTGTCTTCCCTTCCTCCCCCCTCTGCTGCTGAGACAAGTGTACAGTATCTTAAAACGGCCTTGAGCGTGCTTTAGCCGAGCTTCAATGTATTACAGCAGAGAACTGGCTGTTACAACCGAAAACTAACTGCTAACACTGCATTTTACAGCTCTTAACATATTAGGTTACACTAGGTTACACAAAGTGTTTAACATGGAGGAACATTGGTTCATTGAGGCCTACAACAGGAGGGCTTCATTGACACTTGTGGTCTATCACCTTTCCGAGTTACCTAGGGTTATGCCAGAGTGACACCAACAACTCCCTCCTTTGAGAATACTCAACAAACTTTTGGCTGAGTGTTCTCACATTTAAAGGATAACATGTGATTAAGCTCTAGGGAGCTGGAGTGCTTTACAGCAAGCAAGCAAGAGAAGAGTAACGAAACACAACACCACACCAGTGAGCAGGAGGTGAACAATACCTTTCCTTAGTTCTTCCAGGTTGAGCAACCAGCTCCAGAGGGAATTAGAAATAGTAGGTTTCCTTTCCTGGGCCTTCCACTGTTTACAAGCCTGTTTGGCTGACAGGATGTGCTTGTTAATATCCTGTGCGCTTTCTGGGACATAAGTACAGTATTCATCCCCTATAAGGGCACACACCCCACCCTGGGAAGCCACACTTCCACCCAGGAAGTGTCCACATATGTCTCCATGATCACAGATCAGATGGTATTCCTGATGCGACTGTAAGGGCAGTGGGCCAAGTCTGGTACTCAAGATCACTCCGAATGGCCATCAGCTGGTCATTCAGGAAATCCCGAATTTCTAAACATATTAGATCCCATTGCAATGCCTTCCCAGCCTCAGTTATATTCAATACCATCTTTTCTTGGTGTAGTACTATAATACACCTGTTATTTAACTATTCTCAGGTACTGTCAAAAGGTATTCCCATTAATAGCATACATTATTAGTCACTGGAATGGTTTCAATATGGGTAAAATTTCTAGTAGCAGAACAAACTCTTTGGGTACTTGTTATTTAAAATCCAATTAGAGAGAGCTATATATGCTGAGGGATTTATCCAAAACACAGGGCGCAGCCTGTAGAATAAACCCCAGAATCCATTCAATACCACATTCCCAAACATGGGTCCTACAAATGTCCTCCCACGAGTGTATAATTCTTTGTTTCTTCACCAGGGTCAGTTCTAAATGTCCTTTCTAGTCAGGAATTCCTGGACTTTGGCAATTTCAGTGGAGTGAGTGTTCCTTCTTCTTTCCCAAAACAATCGTGGTGCAGCATCCTACAGGGCAGAGGTTACTAGCACATAACCCTGTAATGGTTTTGATTCTTCTAGAAAAATTCAAAGGCACAGTAGATCTGTCAGTGGATAAAGGAGAGGTTACTAGCACTTCACCTTGTACTTTTTCCCTGCTGTCCAAAAGGCACAGTGGAGCTAGAAGGTGAAACAGGCTAATCATCAGTAGGAGAATTCTCCTGATGTGGAGTGGTCTTTTTGCAGTGAGAATCTTGGGTCCAAGCAGTCAGTCTTTGGCATTTCACAGCGGTATTGGTAGTCATCAAGACTTAAGGGCCTTTCCAGGGTGGAGCCAAGGCAGTCTTTCGTCGGTGGACCTTTATATCAATCCCATCTCCTGGTTCAAGGTGTGGCAGGGCTGCTAGGGTCTTTTGGGTAGCGCTTCTTTACCTGTGAGAAAAGAAACTTAACACATTTCATTAGTGCCTGGCAGTGTTTTTCAGATTTTATAGCTGTGTGGGCAAATTCAAGCCCTCCTTTTCCTAGTTGTTAGCCAAGTCTTAACTGTGAGCAGTGTCCTTGAATGGAGTCAGTGTCTTATCTATAGCCTGAGCTTGCTAGCTAATTCTTTTTTTCCAGTTAAGTCATTTTGTTCTTTGTTCTTCTTCCTTTCTTGTCTTCTTTTAACCTGCAAAGGAAACTTCCTCTTTTTACTTATACACCTTTTTCCCAACAATGAAGACATAAACATTGTCATTATACAGTACATTAGTCTTATTATTTAATATATGCCACACACACTCTTTTACTAAAATAACCTTATTACAGAGCTTTGGAGCAACAAGCCAGGACAAGCACACCCACTTTGAGGAGTTCATTCAATTTAACCTCTAGTCCAATAGCTTTCCACCATCCCCAGCCCTCTGGCTAGAAATCTGAGGTAGCCAGAAAGATTCCATATACAATGGGGAGTGGGTTAACTTTTCATGTCTTTGCTTTCAAAGACTGTTGGTATGCAAATTTTAACAACAATTTTTGCAATTAACAGTTTGACCAATGAAGTTTCTTTTCCTTACTTAAGGAAATGCATTAGACTTTAGTATATTACATTCTTCTGATTTATCCAAACACTTTGTATTCCAAGTTGAACAAAACAAGTATCTACTTTTTAATTTAACCTTTTTGTTTGATTTTAAACTAGACTATTTTATAAAAATATTAAACACAAAAATTCCGGCCACAAGACAAACACCACAAGACAGAACATAGAACACAAAACATAATTTCTATTGTGCCAGGAAATGCATAGTACGTTGAATGCTGTTCAGCTGGCATCGGTTTTCTCTGATTATCTGAAAGACAAAAAAACAAAGGTCTACCCATCCCTTCTGAGCAGACAATCATCGCTTGAAATATACAAATACCCTTGTTGACTTCAGGCAAAACAAAGGAATTACCCCATATTTTCTTGTATTTGTTTCATAGGCAGCCCAGGTTTTCAATTATATAACACTGTATACATTCTTCAGCTAATTTAACTAAATTGTTGATAGCCAAACCAAATGATTGCAATTCAATAATTTCTTTGCCTGAATTTATTTACAAACATTTCACAGACACCAAAAACCTTTTTTTTCTTTAGCATTTTCACAAAGTTCAACTGCTGTTCCCTCCAGCAACTACAGAGTTAACTTCTTACTCTCCCTTAAATCACTTGCTTGTCTCCCAACAGCCACTTTTATCAACTTAAATCACCATTCCAAGTAAGTCCTGGGTATTTGAAATCCCCAAGCTTACACTTACTGAGTCCTTCCTTCCACTACACCCTTAAAGTTTTCCAACCTGTTTTCCAATCTCTCTGTCTGTTGCCTGCCCTCCTGGGCCCGATCCTGCTTTTCTTGCTGAACCGTCCCTTCCATGGGCACCAACTTGTTCCACTACCAGTTTAGCTAGGAGAATGGGCTTCTCAACTAGCCCCCATCCTTCCTGGTCTCTTCACTTAAACATTCTTACTCACAAGACTACCCGAGTCCTCCTTCATGAGGCTTGTCACCTGGACAAAAACACATGGCCCATTGGGCAAAGGCCATTTACTTAACATATAATTTAAAGGACTATTCTTAGAGGGTTTACCCAGAGACTCATTCATCTGTTTGACACTTAAACAGAAAAGAGAATTACACCGAGCGCAGAGGGAATTACAGTCTAAGCCAGACTTTCCCACTTCTATACACTGACTGCTACAGGGGACGGGACAGAAGGATCTCAATTCAACCTCAGAGCTTTCTCGCACACATGGCTTCCACTCGGAGGAATTACGAACGAGAGAGGTTCAGTTCCGCCCACACTCCTAACGTCCAAATGAACAGAGCAGAAAAACAACAGTAACCAGTTAAACAGAACAGAACCAGAACCAGATAGTGTTTCCTTATCCTATTAGGACTCACTTTTACTCATGCAGTTCTCAAAATATAACACCAACAGTACCAAGCAAAGCAAACAATAATAACAAGAGTAAAACAAATAGATGGTGTAAATTCTGCAGGGCTCCCCCCTTCTTAACTGCTCACCAAACTGTGACAAATTTCTGTTACCAATCTATCCCTCGTGTCAGGTGATCAGGCTGACACTACAGGATCGTTGGGGGAAGATAAAGAAAACACACCATATAACTGAATTTTAAAGCTTCATTAATAAAATAATAAAACAACAACGGAGAGTGTTGGGAACACTTCCACATCACTCAGGAAAACATTAATGCCCCAACCCCCTTTCATACTCACCCACGTACGTCCAGACTGGCCACTTCTGTGTATAATGTTCAGAGGAGGGGGAGAGGTGGACAGGAGATTATCCTGTATATAGCTTGTCCAGAATTTCCAACATCCTTCCGCTCTTGGGAGGGCTGTTTTCTTACACCCTGGAATCTCCTGCAGTGTCTCTTTCAGAGATTCCAGTCCAGGTCGGCTGCTTGTGGCTTCTTTGGTGTCACCAAGCCACACCGGCTCCAGGGTCACAAAGGCACATTGTTGGATCTTACTGGACAGTTAATCTTTGCAAATGTAATCTCAGTTCTGTAACTTGTATTGCCTTTGGTTTGCCTCTGTCTATATATTTTTCACAGCCAGCTGGGGCTGAAAGCAGCCCTTCCCTGCACCAAGCACAGTCCGTGCCGATTCCTGACCCTGAATGCAGAGCAACCCCCCGCCCCTCTTCCATCCCTGGGCCAAGATGATTTTTAAATTAACCCTTCCTTTCCTCAATAGATAAATTTGCTCACGCTGTGTCAGGGCTTTTTGGTGATTAAACGCTCCTCTTAGGTGTATGATCTTATTTAGATTGAAGTACCTTCTAGTGGGCATTGTTTAGATGGATTTTCACGCATGTAAATATTCCAATTCTCTAAATACCTGCAGGTTGATGAACCATAATGTACGTACATGTAATATGCTGGGGTACTCTTAGGGGGTAAGATGGAATGTTTAGACTGCCCCCCACCCATTTTCCACTTACACACATAGGGAGGGTGCCCTGTCCGCGCTAGCGGCTCATAAACTAAGGATTTTTCCCTACAGGGTACTCACACAGGAGAGGCTAACGAGGATGGCCACGACCCTCCTACACCTCCCTTCAGCAAAGAGCGTCGGCTAGTCTCTGGGAGACGGCGCCGCTTACTCTGATTGCATCCAGTGAGATGATCAGACTGTCTGTAACCCACACGAAAAGGAAAGGGGGAGGGAAGATAGGTACACACACTCCTAGACCCAGGCAGCTTCCTCACCAGACGATGCCAGGCCAAGTCAGTCCACCATGGGTCGGACCTCCTAGAGATCCACTAGTTACCGGGCTTGCATTAGAGTAGTCCTGGTCACGAGCTTTTGCTTCACAGGGTACTCTGGGCGTCTTCTGGTAACAGTCACTTATACTGGCCCCCCCTTTTTTTTTTTTTTAGCAGCTACAACAGGGAGAGAGTGCACTAGAACATAGGGTCTCCCCTTTCTAGACAGGTCCCTCCTTTGTTCCTGCACTATCCCTAACCTGCTTTTGGATCCTTGTACTCCGCCAGACAGGGGGAAGAACAGGAGTTACGGTTTTATTTTGGTTTTTTTGGTTTTGTTTTTTGTTTTTTGTTTTTGTTTTTTTTCCTTTTTTTTTCTTTAACCAGAGCTTTTCATACAAACAGTTTCAGAACCTACCTGTTCGCTGACAAAACAGGAGTAATTGTACTGTAATTTACTGATTCTTCAGGTGGCCACCTTTCCTGACCCTTTAATTTGTACTGAGGCCAGTCCACTGTACAAAACCTTTGTAACCTATTTTTGGATAACGGATCCGATCCAAACACCTTCCAATTCTCCAGAATGCATTCTAGGGGGGAGCACCTTGCCTTCCCCACCTTGCTCTGCCCCTGCCCCGTGTCGCAGGTAGATGCTGGGCGTCCCCAGATCCTAACAGAGAAAGTCCGGACAACTGGACTTTTCCTACCTTATCCAAGGGACCGGTTCCTCACTGTCGCCTGGGACCGGTTCCACACCGTCGCCCACAACTGCTTCTCCACTGTTTGAGCGTGTTGCACCGTTGTGGCCTCTGGGGTCGCTCACACCACATCTCCGCCGAGGCCCCCGGTGAAATCACCGGTGTGCACAGGGCGTCGGTCGTCGCTGTGATCTGTTGACCACCAGGAGGGATCCAGGCAAGGCTAATTTTAGCCTTGAGCCCCACGTTGGGCGCCAAGAACTGTTGCCGGCAGATAACTGCCTGAGGCCAAGCAACAGCGGGGGGGTCCGTTGCCTGGTGTGCCGCGCCAATAAACACACCAGGGTGGAGAAGCAAACAACCAAATTTATTTGAGCTCAAATAAGGTGCCAGGGAGAAATAACAATCTCAGATCCTGCACACTTAAAACAAGCAGTTTCTTCCTTTTATATCCCAGTTGTTTACTACAAAACTTTCTTGCTGACTAGCTAATTTCTTACTCCCCCCTCCTTTCCCATCCAGCTGCAGTATCTTTTCTCATTCAATCTTTTGACTTCCCCCTTCCTCCCCCCTCTCCGCTGCTGAGACATGTATACAGTATCTTAAAACGGCCTTGAGCGTGCTTTAGCCGAGCTTCAATGTATTACCGCAGAGAACTGGCTGTTACAACCGAAAACTAACTGCTAACACTACATTTTACAGCTCTTAACATATTAGGTTACACTAGGTTACACAAAGTGTTTAACATGGAGGAACATTGGTTCATTGAGGCCTACAACAGGGGGGCTTCATTGACACTTGTGGTCTATCACCTTTCCGAGTTACCTAGGATTATGCCAGCGTGACACCAACACCTGTATGAAGCCTTAAGCAGATCTGAAATGACAGAATCAGGACCTAAAGGTCATTTTTATAGGGTGTTCTAGCATCCACTTCACCATGCAGTCCTGGGTAATCAATAGGCTTTTGATGTAACTTTTTGCTTTCTAAACACCATTAGTAATTAGTTACACAAATTAACATAGGGCAATTTTTCTATTAGGCAGTGTATCACAGACTACAAAGAGACATATAGACAATTACATTACTTCACTCAAGATTTATCTAAATGTTGTTATTCTGTTTTGATCTTTGAATTAGTAGCTATCATGTCAGACAGGTAGCCTCTAAGATACATACAATTAGTAACACTTCTAACAATATAGGTTTGCATTTCAAAGTTCTAGCATATTTAGCATGAATGCCCCTCATGACCATTTGCATTCCTTTCTAACATGACTTTAAAGGTGGACTTTGGGTCATTCCGCCTACAAGCTGTTTAACCCTTAATATTTTATATAAAATTTGCTGCAATTATATAGCAGTGATAGCAACAATGGTTTGCATGGTTATATTTTAATTAGACAACATCACAGCTTGATATATTCATTGATTGTGATAAATTGCAGGGAAAGGGAGTGGGTTCTAAAGCATTTCGCTTGTAGAATGTATAAGCTTAGGACATAGTATTAAATATCTGTTGTACAGAAAAGATACACTCCTGCGTAGCTTGATAATGCTATTTCCATATCTTAAAGTCTGAATTACTTCATTCTGGTGTCTTTCTACAGAGGTGATGCTTCTAATCCAGCTCTCTTTAGATTCTCTTCCATGTCCTGTTGCTCTTCAGAATAGCTGATAGATGGGACTATTATGGTCAAAACCACTGGATAAGTACCCCTTCTTCTGATACGCATTGAGATTGGTGTTTCAGTTGCTTCTAATAAAATCCAAAGGAAGAGGAAATCCTGGATTCATTTCTTGACCTATTTTAAGGGGTTAATTTTTGTGGAATAATAGAAAATCTTTTTGGCAATGCACTGATATCCAGGTTTTCAAAGCTGGATGCCTCAAGCTAGACTCCTAAACCTATATTTAAGCAGTTAAATAGTTGGTCAGATTTTTCCACTGTGCCACACACCTGCAGCTCCCATTGAATTCAGTAAAGATGTAGATGCCTAGTGCTATGGATTTTGAAAACATTGGTGTCAGGGCTACAGGGTGCACTGCCTTTTACACCTTTCCGGTCCCTCTCGAGTGTGCCACAGCCTGATGACATGCTTGGCATTTTTCATCTCTCTGAAGAGTGGAACAACACTCTTGGATTGGATCAATGGGTTGCAGTCCCCCTGTTTCCCAACCATGTCAACGTGACCAGTCCAAATGTATTTGGCACTGCATGAAAGCTTCCCTCCAAGAGTCGGGGGCGGAGGGGGAGGAAGCAAGTGGGGCAATTTGCCCTGGGCCCCACAGGGGCCCCGCGAGCTGCTCCGGGTTTTTCGACGGCACTTTCATGATGAGCCCTTCACTTGCTCCGGGTCTTTGGCAGCGGGTCCTTCAGTGCAGCCGAAGACTTGGAGTGCCGCCTGGTAAGTACAAGCGCCGCAAGCAGTGGGGGGGAGGGAAAAGCGTGATCGGTGGCTGCTTTACCGAGAGGGACCCACTGATGAATTGCTGCCGAAGACCCGGCCCTGCCCCAGGCCCACTGAATCCTCTGAGCGGCCCTGCCAAGAGCCTATGGCCAATAGCTGATTAAAGTGACTCATGTATTGTTTAAACAACAAGGAGTCCTTGTGGCACCTTAGAGTCTAACAAATTTATTTGGGCATAAGCTTTTGTGGGCTAAAACCCACTTCATCGGATGCATGGAGTGAAAAATACAGAAAGCAGGTGTGTATATATATTACAGCACATGAAAAGATGGGAGATGCCTTACAAAGCGGGGGGTCAGTGCTAACAAGGCTAATTTAGCTAAGGTTGAAGTGGCCTATTTTCAACAGGTGACAAGAAGGGGTGAATATCAAAGGAGGAAAATTACTTTTGTAGTCTAACGAGGCCAATGCAATCAAGGTGGACATCACCCATTTCCAACAGTTGACAAGAAGGTGTGAGTATCAGCAGAGGGGAAAATTACTTTTTGTAATGACCACACCACTCCCAGTCTTTATTCAGGCCTAATTTGATGGTGTCCAGTTTTCAAATTAATTCCAGTTCTGCAGTTTCTCTTTGGAATCTGTTTTTGAAGTTTTTTTGTTGAAGAATTGGCACTTTTAAGTCTGTTATTGAGTATCCAGGGAGGTTGAAGTGCTCTCCTTCTGGTTTTTGAATGTTACCATTCTTTGTCTGATTTGTGTCCATTTATTCTTTTGTGTAGATGAAATGGATTTTAGCCCACAAAAGCTTATGCCCAAATAAATTTGTTAGTCTCTAAAGTGCCACAAGGACTCCTCGGTGTTTTTGCTGATACAGACTAACACAGCTACCTCTCTGAAACATGTATTGTTTATTCACCCAACAAGCTACACTACTGCATTCTCCCTTCCAGCACCTGCTGCCTGCTCCCAGCTTCCTCTCAAAAGGATTATAATGATTTTGTGTCCCTTTGACCCTAGACTCTGGCCTTGGGAAAACAAATCTGCTTAATTGGCTGGAACCAGCATTTCCCAATTAAAAGTCCTCCATCGTTCTCCTAAGGACCTTGGTATTCTCTGTGGAGGAATTTGATCTCTGTCATTATTTTGTTGCATGTTGTTTTTTCCCTAACAGTCTCCTTTTGATTTAACTCCATGCATTCATACAGAATAATATCAAGCAGGTAGACTCATGTGCATACAATAATCATAAAAATATTATAGCAATATCCCTCATTCTCCCCTATTGGCCTTCTACATTCTCACAGGCAAATGCTAATTCTGGTAATGTTAAATGGCTGCTGTCCAATAATCACATTTCCTTGAAAAGTCTAGTGACACATAAGACAACTGAAAGATGGTAATGAAAATGCCTCTTTTTCCCCCCAGAACTCTGCATGGTGTTTTGTTTTTAAAACTCTCTGCAGTTTCTGGGTAGTCAGTGTCACTGTGTTCTCCTATATAGTTTCTCTTGCTTAGAAGACCCTTATAAATATCACCAGAGCCGGAATAATCTGTATAAAAACTGTTTTTAAAGAATTTTAAAATATACATATATGGAAAACAGACTGATCCGGATTCAGCAACGTACTGAATGAGGTGCCTAACTTAAATGACTGTAATTGGACCACTTACATGCTTTAGGTTAGCTAGGTGTATGCTTAAGGAATTTGTTGAATCAGGGCCACCATTTGAACAGTGCTTAAAGAGGAACTGCAATGTTTTAAATTAGTTCGTTTACAAAAAGTCAAGTTGACACTGCTCTTTTGATTTTGCCCCATAATAGTTTTGTTCCAACTCTCCAAATCCATTTGATTATTTAAGTGATAAGGCCCAGCTTCAACTTACTAGCCCTGTATCCAGCTGCTAAAGATTGACAGAGATGGTTAAATGCCTCAGAAGTAATGGTGGCAGGGTTTGTTTTAATAGGTTTTTGCAAATGTGTTTTCAACTGACTTAGGTACTTCAGACTGAAAGATGAGCATTTGAAATGTTTATTTAAGCATGCTTTGAAGTATCCTTTTGATAAGGTTGCTTCTGATCAATTTATCTGATCTCTAGAGATGATTGTGGATTTAAACAGTGGATTTAAAAAGCTCTGGTATGGTTTTGGATCTACTGACAAATTTAACAAATATCACCCCTTTGACCTGCCCCTCCCATAGGGTTTAGATACCATGGCACCTTAGAAACATCCAAGATAGATTTACCTATGACTTTTAGCACAAGAGTCTCTTGCAGTTGTATTCTTGACACCACGAATCACTGACTAGGAGTACAATTTTTAAAAGTGGATAAGTGACCTACGTTCCTAAATGCTTCAGTCACGTGTCAAAATGGAATGTAGGTTTCTAAGGGCCAGATTTTCAAAGGTATTTAGATGCCTAAAGATGCCGATAGAGGCCTAGTGGGATACATAAACATCAAGAACACATAAGGAGGTTGGGTGACTAAGTCCCATTTGAATCTGTCCAAAGTTTAGGGGTATTTGGTTCAGTGCAGTGTTTGGGATTTTTCTTTCTTTATATATTGTGCATAGAGCTGGGGGGGAAAGTATTCCCACTGAGTCATTATTACTGATAGAACTTAATTAGAAAGTTATCTGATTCTGGGCCTTTCCCTGACAATGGCACCTTCTGCCTTGAGTGTACTATACTTCATAATAGCAATACCTCAGAAGGGTAGGAGACTTGCACAACTAATTCACATAGCAAGAGTAATTCAGCTGTCCTTAAGGAAGAAGATACATCATCACATAACCAGAGCATGAAAAGAAGTGGACCAATGCTACCTAGAAGAGAGATGATAAACAAGGATTTGCTGTGTCCAGATTCAAGGAGAGTATTGGGACTCTATTACCACTTGAGTGAAACAAATAAAAGGATCTAATCAAATCATTTCTACAGAAAAGCATGAATATTATATTCTGAACCATTCTGGTGGTAGTGTTTGAGGGTGGGCATTTGTGCATACAAAAATCTGGCTTGTATTCCCAGTCACAGTAAGGACATGCAGAAAATTAAACATGTTTTTGAAATTCCACATGAACATGAAATTTAAAAATCAAGCCCTGCTTGTCCTAAACCATGCCCTGACGGCCTTTGCTGTGGTCTTTTAGAGATGTCCGAGCTATACACCAACTCCCAGCCAATTTCAAACAATGAAAGGAGCTAAGTAACAAACTCATAATCAATATGTCTTAGTTTAACTTCCCACGGCAGAACACTCCCCTTTCAATCTCCTTTCATAAGCCTATTTTCTGCTACAAAGCAGTAATGTGATAGAGTGGCTCATAGGAGCACTGCATTAAGCTTCTACCACTCAGTCCTTGTTTAGTGGACTTAAACCCCTCTCTGGATGCTGCTTAGTTATCTATGCCAGAAATAACTCACCCCTGGGTATCCTAAGAATCCTGCAAAAAAAATTGCCCTTGGAATTGACCAGATTGGAAAATCCCTGCCACTTTGTGCAATCTTTTCTCAGAGGAGTGGATCCTCTGAATTCCCCACATGTTCATCATCCCCATCCCATACTTTCAGCTACAGAAGTTTGGATTCTGTCAGGCTGTGCTAAATTTACCAACAAACTCAGTACAGCTCTCAGGGACCCACTGAAGCTATTTCCAGGAGTTTGTTGCCAAATGGTGCAGCCTCTTGCCTTATTGTGGGTGTAAGAAAGCATTTTTCTTTAAATGAATGGACTCTCTAGTCTTCACTCCTTTCTGCAGCATCTGCCAACCTGCTACATAGCATATACTGAAGGCTACATTCAAGGATTTGTTGGGAAGACTAGCAGGGTGCCATCCCCGAGCATGGCCCCTTGTGGTGCAGCATGGCCCTGCAGCCATCCCACCCTCAGCTCCCTTGTGATTGTTGCAATAATTTGCTCACAAGCCAGAATACTTAAAGAAAGATCCCCCTTTATGGGGTGTTATTTGCTAAGTCTTTTCAGAATACAGACTCTTTGGCCCCTCAGTCCCAAGGTACCTTCTCCATGCTTCTGGGGCCCCATAGCCTTCCTTCTTGGAGCCTGTGCTGTGATTCTGCAAGGTTTTGCTCCTTGGTTTGCTCTTGGGTCCGACAGCCTTCCTCCTTGCAGTCTCCCTTCTTTGTCTTTCAGGAGGCTTCTCATTTGTCTCCAGGGTGGACTGATTCAACCTCACGACCTTCCTGTCAGGTGACTACACTAATTTCCCCATCTGGGGAGCAGAGATCAATGAGTCATGTGCAGGGCTGGACCCGTTACCTCTTAAAGAAGCCAATCACTCTGTGACAGAGACCTTCGTTAAAATAGACAGTTCTTGAATTTGAGGATGGGCATATAAAAGCAGGGCTGTTGGCTTTTACCTGTTCCAAAAGGCCTGAAACTTTATCACTAGATGGGGGCACATCTTGTAGCAGGATTGTCATGTGGATCACTTCCCCTCCTACTTAAAGAGCTGGAAAGGAGGAGGAGGAGCCAGCAACATGTGACTAGCCAGGTCTCCGTGGCTCATCAACATATGTCCATATTCTGTAGGCCACCAGTGGAGAAACTCTCATCTCTTGGATGGCTCTGCTGACTGCAATGATCGGGTATTGCTGCTGGTAACTGCAGGCAGTTTGTCTCCTGCCTCACAATGCACTCAAGGCGGGCACCATAGTGTACATCCTATTGTTGCCTATTGCTTAATATGTGCCTCCCTAAAAACTAACTCTAGCAACAACTTTACTCAGGCGTCTCAAAAACCAGGAGTCTAATTCACATAATTGATTTGGCAATTGCTAGACATGAACATGTACAGAAGCAAATTTGTTGAGAGGCAGAACAATTTTATTCACTAGTTTAAAAAAATAACAAAATATAGAATAAATATTTATCCGCAAAATACATATACTGGTAAAATGTAATATAATTAAGTTAACTTCACAAAATAAATTTCTTATCTGAGTGAGCTGAGCACTCATATTATTACATATTATATTAGGAAAATACATACATTTCCTAAGTGATTTAGTGCTTATGAAAGTTGTTGAGCTGACGACTTAGGAGACTGAAGTTCTCCATTTCCCCATAGAATCGGTGGAGTGCAAGCTTCCTCCATCCAACTTCGGTGTTCCATGTCTTTCCTGGAAGACCTCCTCTGTAGGGAGGAGGGGAATTCAGTCCTGATGGCTCATTCAGTCCCCAGCTTCTCTGCAGAGATTGCTGCCAACAGTTGGTCCAGAGGTGGTAAGGTTTATAAGGTGGCATGTGTACTTTAACACACAATCTGTACCTAATCTTTGTAAATGGATGCTGTCACACCACCTTCAACATCTAATGTAGCCAAATCTTCTTGACAAGACTGTCTACACCAACACCTACATCATTGTGAACAGCTTGTATCAGCAAAAGAGTGCTTTAACCGGTATACTTTTACTCTTTACTGATCATTATACAAAATAAGCTCTACAGCCAAGGCTAGAGACACCACCAAACAAATAGCAAGTGAAAATGAATTTTGCTAGTTATCCTCAGTTCATTTCAAACCAGTGATGAAGGCCAAGTCTACTGTAGAAATTTTTTTGCCAGTATAGCCATAACCCTCCTAATGTAGACACAGCTTGTTTCAGCAAAAGAGTGCTTTAACTGGTATAGCTTATGCCAGTTCCCTGAGCAAACTAAGTTATACCAGAAAAAGCACTTTTATGCTGGTATAACTTCATCTACATTTGGGGTTTTGTTGGTGTGAAAATATTGCAAAAAATCACATCCCCTAACTGACATGGCTATACAGCAGTGGTGGGCAACCTGCGGCCCATGGATCGCACGAAGCCCGTCAGGGTAATCCGCTGGTGGGCTGCGAGGCAGTTTGTTGACACTGATCGTCTGCAGGCACAGCTGCCCACAGCTCCCAGTGGCCGTGGTTCGCCATTCCCAGCCAATGGGAGTGGCGGGAAGCAATGTGGGCTGCAGGGACTTGCTGGCTGCCGCTTCCCACAAGTTGCCCACCACTACTATACAGGCACATGTTTCTAATGTAGGCTTGGCCTTAAACTTGAAAGGTTCTGAATCCTGTCACACCATCCCCTACATTTGATCCCTTCATGAAACATATCGCTATAAATAGATGATCTTTGCAAGATTAAAATGCAAAGGAAGTATATTTATACCACATCTTATCATAATCATTGGATATGACTCAAACTTTATACCTTAGTTTACATAACACAAGAGTCCATGCAATAGTTCTCATACTAAAATAAGTTGTATAAATATAATTCATTTGTGTGTGTATGTGTATATAATATTCAAATGGACTTTATACTGCATTTGTGGACATCTCTAAGTCACTTTTACGCCAGTTACATTATTGTTTCTATCATGATGAATGCTCTTCAAAATAAAAGGAAATCAAAAATATTTAGACACAGTAGTCCAAATTCATCCTCTGCTGAAATCATAGCCAAGGTGAGTTTGACCCGTTAGGTGAGATAAAACAGGTATTCTGAGTGGGGACGTGGTAATATACCACACTGGCATTTCTCTGTTTCTGTAGCATTAAAATTTCATTTAAAAACAAAAATTACATTCTTGGTCCTGATGGTTGTAAAGGTAATAATCCAAACACAAATCAGTACAGTTCCCGAGGAGGTGAGGATATGCATGTCTTCACACAGAGAAGGAATAACTCTAAAAGAAATATGAATGTCCCCTGTTCATTTAAATTTGAGAATGGTGTTATTAGATTCTACAGTCAACACAACGTTTTGCTTTTAGGAATTGTGTTTTGATGAAATGTTCCAGTTTGTTAATGAATTTACTCACAGTCACACTTTCTGTATCACAACTTGCCTGCAAAGTAAACCAAAAATTGGAAATTACCTAATAAATACTTAACACGTATAGTTCTTTATATCCTGAAAACATTGGGCAAACATTTGCAAGTCCTTGCAAACCCTGCAGTCATGTACGTATGCACATAAGTACAGTAGAACCCTGTTTAGTCGATCTAATTGGGACTGGGTCCAGATTAGATCATCAAAAATATGGATAACCCGGAGAATGGGCAAAAAGCTTTCTAGCTGTTATCTTAAGATGCAGAGTTGCTTTTAAACTAGTTGACCCCTCCCAGAAAAACATTAAAACATAACACCTTTCTTTATTTACAGGATGTATGAACCAGTACTCCTAATAAAGAATACAGTACCAGTTTTTAAAAATGCAAGAATGATCATTTTAACTTGCAACAACAGCAATCCTGTATTATTTTTTGAGTTGATTGAGTTTATCATTTCTGTATTTTTAAAAACTGGTACTGTATTCTTTACTAGACGTAATAGTTTGTGTATGCTGTAAGTGAAGGGGGGGGTAGGTTTTAATGCTTTGTAACAATCCCGTGTATGCACTTATGGGGAGCTGGATAATGGCTAGTCGGATAAACAGGGCTCTACTGTACTGTACTATGACTCCTTTCTGCAGAGGGGTAAAACTGAGAGGTAGAAAAAGAAGAACAGAAACACAGTCAGACACAGTGGCAGAAGGAGAGAACTGGAATTCATGAACTGCTTTAAACTTTCAGTAGAAAGAGATAAAGAACAGATAAAAGAGAAGAGGCATCTAAATATTCTGACTACAACAAACTACATTGAGAGCAGCTGAAGCTGGAGTCATGAGATGTTTAGTGATTTGTCCATGCTACAGCAATCACAATGCAGAGTCAAAATTTGCCATCTCATTTTAAGCAGAAGTCCTCATTCAACTCAACTTAGTGTTCAGTCTAAAAATAAATGGTATGGTATGACCTCAAGAAGTTCCTGATCAATCCATTAAATTATGCTGCCTATGAAGAATATGTGATCTCTGGAAGAATAAACATAGCAAGGAAATAAAAACCTACCTGTGTTTTCAAGTTCTTTTGGAGTGAAGTTTTTAGTTTTTTGATGTTGAGAAAAAATGTTGAGAATTTTTGCATTTCAGGCTGTTTTTCCAGGAGGTCTATCCCATCAAAGATTGTGCTGGCACAATCTGCAATCTAAGAAAAAAAAAGTTACAGAAAAAGGATATTTATTCAAAATAAGATTCAAGAAATGTCAACTGTTAAATGGAAATGTGTGGTTCAAAAAATACCGACATAGGTTTCACACCGCAGGGTGACAAATGGATTATGAAACTGGCTCTGATATTTAAGGGCCAGATCTAGGCAACCAATTATATACCTAACTTGTATGTCTATTTACTAAGGCTGCAGGCACAAATTAAGTACAATGTGCAAATGTCTGATCGGCAATGCATTGTTTTTTGTAATTTCTTAAGCAAATGAGGTGTGTGATTGCTTGAAAATGTGGTCCTCACTGCCTTAAAGGCAGATGAAGCAAAGCAACTACATCAGTTTACACCACAGGAGGATATGGCCCTGTGGCTGCCATTTCAGTTTAAGGCTTTTCACATATTTGAAATTAAACCTGACTGATAAAATATTACAGCAAGTGAGAGAGGAATTAAATTCTCTTGAAATTAATCAGTACTATGGAAGTAACAACATTTCATATAGAAAACTTCTTAGGAACCTTTTACAAATGTGTTTAAACCACATGTCTACTACTTGGGGAAAAATGTTAATATCTAATAAGTATACACCTTGATAGCTCATTTTTTAAAAATTACTTTATAAAACACTCTCTTGCATGTCAGTATAACACTAACTAAACCGTATTAAAACTACACTAAACATTTTGAAGCTCTGTAGTTTTGTGAATTATACCGAGAACGTATTTTGGGCTTGCAGAACATATACACACATGCAGGAAATGTACTGACATTTTCATCCTGATTTCCCTTTTTGTTTGCCTTTTACTGTGATGAGCATTTTATAATGCGATTGTCTTCTTGGCCTTGGATCAAAGCATCTACTCATTTAAACATGTCACTTCAGACAATCATTTCTACACAAAATGATTTTTATGTTTATGTATATGTAAAATATAAAAACAAGCTGTTCGCTGTCCTTGCTTTCCTTTCATATCACAAAATATTGTTCTTTGAATTAATGTTTATTCAAGGTTTATTTGGAGCGAGTGCCTTTTTAATTTCATGGTGACTAATATAATTGCCTTAAAAAGGCAAATATTCATTTGAAAATTAAATTGAAAGAACAATCCATTTTTCTAACCTACTGACTGCACAATTTTAGGACTTTACAACTTAGTAATGTGAACTCTTCTAGTATCGTGAAACTCATTTTAATCAACATTTTTACTTACATTTTGATGAACTGGAGTTGGTATCTTCAACCTCTGAAAGAGAAAATAGCAATGAAAGTCTTCAAATACTGTTTTCATTAACACTGATAAAAGATGTGGTGTATAGTATTAGGAAGGTGATAAACATCCTCACATCTCAGTAAAAAGTAAATATAATGGATGAAAAATGACTACATGTATCAATTCTTAGAAAGGTTTAAGTTGACAGTTACCTGATCATCTTTCATTACATTTTTAATCATTTTAGTTGAATTCAGAATTTCTCTAACCGTCATAATTGAGTCAGGAGCAGCATAGACGCTCAAAGCTAGCAAAAGAAAATATATATTCAATGTCATTGTTCTGAAATGCTCAAAGTGGGTCTGAAAACGCATGCTTCTGGACTTATCCACTACCATTTTATGGTTTCTCTTTAAGGAAATGAATAACTTATCTTGATTTTTGAGGTTGATAAAATAATCATTGTGTGGGACTTTCTGGAACAAAATATTTCCAGTAAATTTTTTTTCACCTTCCACCTTCTCCTTACTCAAGTAAAACTTCCAATGAAGTGAGTAACCAAAAATGTCAGGAGCTGGACCTTTGCTCTATGTATTATCAATTAAATAAATAATGACCTTACCTGTTGTTGAACAGCTGCCACTCTGATTAATTTCGCAAAACGCAAAGCCAGCCCATTCAGTAAGGAGGAGGAGAACACAATAGTTTTGATGTGTAAAGGGGCTGTGCTAAAAAGGAGTTTTATGCAAAACGCGTGGACTGTTGCCCAAAAGAAGAAAAAAAGTAAGGTAGCGAAAGCCATTTGTGAGGGTTTTACAAAATTCTATTAGAGTATCCAAAAATCCACAAAATCTCACATTATTTTACAAAAATTAACTTACAGCCTAGAAGTTGGAAGGGGTCTCCTTCATAAATCTCCACCTACGGTACTACCTAGGCCAATTGGACATTCTCCCAGTGTATAGGAATCAGTCCCCAAGATGGTATTAATTCAACAGATGCTGCTTTGTGCTCTGCCCATTCTCTTTGCTCCAGTGTATTTATCTATTTTAGGTACTTATATGGCCACTGCCACACTATCTTTAATGTTGTTACCCTCACAACACCTCTGTGAGGTAAGGCAGTGTTGTTATTCCCACTGTACAGATGGGAACTAAGGCACAGAGAGGATAAGTGATTTGCCCAAGGTCACATAAGAAGCCTGTGGAGGAGCATGGATTTAAACCCTGATCTCCCAAGGCCTGTGCTAGTGCCCTAACAACTGGACTGTCCTTCTCTGGGGGATATGTAGAGGGCAGTCCTTCAGCCACATCCTTTTCACCAGCCACACTCCTGACAAGCACCCTGCTCCTCTATTGTAAGAAGCACTGTTGGGTTCTGGCAATCCTGAGTTTGTGGAACCACCTCTTTGGGGTCATTACCAAGTAGTCCAACGTGTAGCAGACCTCAGGTAACTACAGGGATATGTCTACACTGCAGTCACTGGGTGTGATCCCTAGCTCATGCAGATATACCTGAACTAGCTGTCAGGTACTGGAGTAGTGAAGCAGTAGCAGCACAGGTTTCACTGTGGTCTAGCCACCTGATTAATTACTCAGGTTCCCAAGTGGGTTTGTAGAGCCCATGTCGCCACAGCTTCGCTGCTATCAGCTGCAATCAAGGTGTGCAATTGCAGCTCCTGCAGGCATATCCAAGTTGTGCTAATGGGCAAAGCAACTGTTAACTGACCCCAGGACCCAGAGTACATCAAGATGGTTTACAGCTACCTTTGCCCCCCATTTCCTCAGCTCTGCCAAGCACAACTTGGATACAGTTGAGGCTTCATCTCAAGACATTAAGCTTCAGCATTGTCTTGGTTGGACAGTGGTCTTGGCACCACCATTGCTCGGTGGGGTGGCTGGGATGGAAAAGCTGCAGTGGTGCTGTAGAGACATGAATTTATCCTCACAACACCCCAGTGAGGAAAGGAATTATTTTAATTAGAATCCTCATTTATTTGAGCCTGAGAGCTGTAGCAGTGGCTGGTTTGGTGATCCCTTGTTCTGGAGGAGGAGCAGTGTATTTGATTTACTCATGCTTTGAGCTGTGGTCCAGGATTTGGCCCTTCTTTTTCATCAGAAGTGGCTTTGAAGGGAGCAGAATGTAAAGAAGCAAGGCCACTGGTTTGTAACTATAACGTCACCTAAAGCAGAAAGAGCTCTTATGCAGGAGAGCAATGTGCAGCATTTGGGAGGTAAATAGATGTTCAATGGAGAATAGACTCCACTCTCACTGCTAGAGGTGCTGGCTTCAAGGCATAGTGGCAGGGATGGCTGAGCTGGGTGTATACTAATTTAAGTCCTGCACACATTGTGGATTGAAAGTATGACTCTAAAGCAGGGGTAGGCAACCTATGGCACGGGTGCCGAAGGCAGCACGTGAGCTGATTTTTGGTGGCACTCACACTGCCCAGTCATGGCCAACAGTCCGGGGGCTCTGCATTTTAATTTAATTTTAAATGAAGCTTCTTAAACATTTTAAAAGCCTTATTTACTGTACATATAACAATAGTTTAGTTATATATTATAGACTTATAGAAAGAGACCTTCTAAAAACGTTAAAATGTATTACTGGCATGTGAAACCTTAAATTAGAGTGAATAAATGAAGAATCAGCACACCACTTCTGAAAGGTTGCCGACTCCTGCTCTAAAGTCTTCTGTTGTTGGCGTCCTAAGGAATCCCCTGCTCCTCAAGCAGTCAACCCCCACCTCACTGACTTCTTACTGTGATATGTTGACTTGCAAATTACTGTCCACATGTCAAAACATTGACCAGAAGGCAAGAGTGCAATGCTTAGACAGACATAGACAAAAACAACAGTGCAATACAAGCAAGTGTAGGACCTGATCTTGCCAATACTTATGCATGTAAGCGAATCTAAGCATGGAGATAGTCCCATTGAACTCAGTGGTGTATAAAGCTCTCAGATGTGTATGTGTTGGCATGATCAGGATATTAAGCACCAGCACCACTAGAAACAGGAAGCAAAAATAAATGTTTCCAAGTTGAAAGGCAGAAAAGGAGGATACGTTCTGGATACCAGTGGACGCTGGCATTTTGGTCCCTGGTGACCACCCCAAAATTGGGGGCTGGATATCTCAGAGGTTTGAGTATTGGCCTGCTAAACCCAGGATTGTGAGTTCAATCCTTGAGGAGGCCAGAATCTGGAGCAAAAATCAGTACTTGGTCCTGATAATGAAGGCAGGGGGCTGGACTCGATGACCTTTCAAGGTCCCTTCCAGTTCTAGGAGATAGGTATATCTCTTATTATTATTATTTTATTATATTATATAAACTAGTGAATGAATCAGTGACTTTGGAAATGAAAAAGGTCATAATGGGTAAAACATCTACTCTGGGGCTGGTGCGTGAGTTCCACATCTGATAAAACTGTCTGACATAAAAGAGGAAATCAGATAATGATCTGAATAAGAAAATGAAACAGGGTTGAAAATATTCAGAATGCCAGCTAAATGCATGTGATGCTAGCTGTATGGGCATCTGTGGCAAACTGCTGTCTGAGATCAGAAGTCTTGGATACAGCACTAAATCAGACAATAGATATTCAGCAGAAGTACATCAAAGATGTTTGATGTACTTTATATAATTGAAATAAGAAAATACTTAGCAGTCAATTAATTAAATCTGATGCTGGGTTTTATTTCCAAAGTCTTCCTAACTATAAAGACAGGACAATTAAAAGTAAAGGGCCAAATCTTGCTAGCATTAAAGGTAGGGCCATTTGGCTTAAACAGAAGTATGATTGGTCCCTAAAGCGTTGGTCTGACCCTTTGAGTCTCTGTTGCCTCGGGCAGCATGGTGTGCGAGCTTCTTGAAACTCTAACACTAGTGTGTGTGGAAGCTACAAGTGTAATATTTTCAAAAAATTACATCCGGACAGTTTTGGAATAACATTTTTTGGAGTCATGAAATACTCAAGGGCTCCTCATTCTGGATCCTTACTTTGAACAGCTCCACCCAAGTCATCAGTTCATTGGAACTCTATTGCAGTGTTGCCACCTAGCACATTATGACAAGCTTTGGCTTTGAGCAATGGTTGACATGAAACGGGCTTGCTACGTGACAAGAATGGAACAGGGGTATATGAAACATAAGCAGTATGCCCCCAACACATCTTTTGTACAGTAGAACCTCAGAGTTATGAACAACAGAATTATGAACCGACGGGTCAACCACATACCTCATTTGGAACTGAAAGTTCACAATCGGGCAGCAGAGACTAAAAAAAGCAAGTACTATACAGTACTGTGCTGTGTTAAACATAAACTACTAAAAAAATGGAAAATTAAAAAAAAGATTTGACAAGGCAAGGAAACTGTTTCTGTGCTTGTTTCATTTAAATTAAGATGGTTAAAAGCAGCATTTTTCTTCTGCGTAGTAAAGTTTCAAAGCTGTATTAAGTCAATGTTTCAGTTGTAAACTTTTGAAAGAACAACCATAATTTTTTGGTCAGAGTTACGAACAACCTCCATTCCCGAAGTGTTTGTAACTCTGAGGTTCTACTGTACTGATTAAAAAAAAAAACCCAAACCCTGAACTCTTTGATTGATTAACTGAAATACCAGGACATTGCAGGCATTCAGAAAGAAGTTCTTGGGACCTTGGGGCATCATGTGGAAAACAGGACTGGTCTGATAAAATCAAGACACACAGTTTCTTTATCCATAGGGATACAACTAAGGCTAAGTGTTAGGTGTAGTCCAGGTCACCGGCCTTCCACAAGGCCCGAGCACGGAAGGCATTGAAGTACACCCTGCTGGCCGACACCCTGAGAACCCAGGGCTACAAGGTCCAGATACACGCCCTGATCGTGGGAGCCCTGGGTGCATGGAACCCCCACAACGAGCCGGTACTGACAGCATGCAGAGTCGATTGATGCTATGCCCAGCTCATGAGACAGCCCATGGTGTCTGACACCATCAGGTGGTCCAGAGACATCTACACAGAACGCGTCAAGGGACAACGCTAGTACCAGGTTGAGTAACTGAGACCGCCAACCAGGAAAATAACCCACTTCCTTCTCTGATGAACCTAGGGATGCACCCCACCCATGTATTTATTCCCTACACCAATACAGACTTGGATTCTTATTACATTCTATGGCTGGCATACCCGAGCCCATCTATCCACTGACATTTTAAAAACTCCCACACCCCAATCTGGATCTATGCTGGTTATGTGATATGTATGTACCTTGTGAACCTGTAACTGATACTTATAATCTACCATAACCCAAGCCCAACCCCACATGTACAGTACCTTCCCTCTTGACTTGTGTAAATTTGATTTTAAACATTAACTTTAATACAAAATTTAAATCAGTAGGTTGTGGAAAGTCACTGCTCACTGTGGTCTTGCTACTTTACTCTCCCATGACAAGGTGTAAGTTTAAAGCTCATCATGCTAATGAGGTGCTTAGCTATGTGTTCACCTCTTAAGCTTCACTCCTGCTACTGGGCAGCCACCAGCAGTATCCTCATTGTCAGGGCCTGGGTCCTTTCTGTTTTCTCCCTTGCTAACCACTTTTGATCGTTTGTGCCTGCACGTACTGCGCTCTGGTCCTGCAGAACGCAGAAGCAAGCCCTTTAATTATTAAAAGCACAGGAAAGGATGTTGAAGAATGACCTGACAATTACTAATTTTGGACTATACAAAGGGGATAGAAGTAAAATTATTTACAGGAACTGCTGTCAGGCTACCATGTACTATGTAAACACTGAAACCTGTAGCTGTAATCATTATGTGGAAATTACAACTGTCTGCAATGGCAGTTTTTGCTCACTTCATCTAGATAGATCAGATATCAGATATCTGTATCTGTATTTTGTCAGTGAATACAGTGCCTGTATTCAGACAAAAAAAAAACCCACTTAGTTTACAGAGAGTTAAGATTGCCCAGGGATATCTTGTGCCCTGCAGAATATAGATTTCAGTACAACTCAAACCTCTGAAAAATCAGGCGATAAGGTTGCAGTACATGCCATTGCAAACTTGTTTCTGCCCCCCCCTTTCCACCCCCCAAAGCTGCTATTACCAACCCTGCAATTATCTGCATGCATTCCAGCAACATCAGTGTGTTAAGTGTAGCTGTATTGAATGGGGGAGGGATTAACTGGAGAAGCTTGGCAGAGCTATGACTGTGATATGAGGTGACATGGGGAGGCCCTGCCTCTTAGGGGAGGAGGATCTCAGTGCCTTTGTCTGCCCTTCACCCCATGTGAGTAATGAAAGGAAACAGGTGCACTTCTACTAGGATGCAGTTTGCCTAATTTCACTGCTGAGTCTGTGTCAGTAGCGGTACCCAGTAATTTCCTTCTTGTGGGGATTGTCAGCAGTGAGATGGGATATGAGTGGTGTGGGGACATTATGATGGGTGAGGAAAAGTGCAGTGTTAAATGGAAGCCTGTGTGTAAGGATGACGTTGTTAGCACGGGCTAAGGGATTGTAAAACATAGTAGGTGTGGGGCTTTGTGGAATAGCTTCCATGTCTATGTGAATGGCAGCTGAGGGTAGCGCCTGCTCAGAGCACCAAGACACAAGTTTTGCTTTAGCAAAACAATGGCTTTAGACTGTTCTCCAGTCGTCATGTGCCCCATTCCCAGGCAAAGGCAGAGTGAAAGGATTTTTATTATGGGTGTATTGGGTGAAGTTTTATTATGGGTGTATTGTGTGGGCATGCACCTGATTTCTTTATATTCTACTTTTCAGAGGTTTGGTTTTGCTGAATTTGACGTTCCAGAAGAGCACATGATTCTCAGGACAACCTTATCCCTGTGTCAACAAAATTTAATCTCAGTGAATTTCCTAATTTTGTTTTTGTTTGCTTTTTTTTACCAGAAAGAAAAATGAATTTTGAAGCATTTGGTAGTCATTTAGGAAGTTGTAGTTGTCACATAGGTTTCAGCAGAAGTGTTGGTGTAGCTCACTAAAGTTAAAGGATGCTATATGACTTCTCACCCGTCCTATACACTCTGTTATGGTGGAATGGTGATAAGGGTCATGCTTTTAAAATTTTGGAGGGGGTATTGGCCAAGAAGTCCAGTGAGAGAAACCACAATATGGTCCATCTGCTGGCTGCAATAATAGTAAGCATGTGAGTGAAGACTAGGGTGTCTATCTCCTTCTCCACTCCCCTCTCCTACCATACCACACAATATAGTTTCCCTTCCCCACCAACATTTTCAGCTAACTCTCCCCTTCCTGTCCTAGTGTTACCAACTTGGGATTTTTTTCATGAGTTATGGAATTTCAGCTGGAGCTGGAACTGGTCTTGCTTTGACACAAGACGCTCCAACCCCACTCAGCAATTGCTGGCCTGCCTTGTGGGGAAATCCTTCTTATTGGCTGTCTTCCCCACTTGCCCACCCATGGGCAGTGCTTTCTCCCTCGCCCTTCAGGGGCTGACACTATTCTTACAAGAGATGGGGAAGGAGGGAGCAGAAAGCCCAGGAGTTCAGAACAACTCTGCACCCAGCCACTCTCTCCTTCCTATGAGTAACAACAAGGCTCCTCTCTGTTTCACCCCTTCCTGCAACAGCCATCCCAGGAAGGGAAAGAAGAGAACCCTGCTGCATCTGCCCCCACCCAAGTTTGGGGGGATAGAACTGATGTGGGAGATGTTGGAATTGGAGGACAGGATAGATTTGGAGACTAGGGCACAGAATTAATTGCTGGGCAGGGGATAGGTAGATCTGGGAGTGAGAGCATCTGCAGCAAGGCTATGGTGACCACCATTTCAAAATGCAAAAACGGGACACATGCAGTTTAAAACTAGAGGATACTAGAGTATGAGTTACTCAGACAGGATGTTTGTTTGGTACAAAATCTGTCTCTTTTATTTTTCAGAAATAAGCAAGTAAAAATAAGGGGTATTTTGTAATCCAACACATAATACTTTCAAGTGCACACAATATTCTTACCAAACTGCAGGTGACATAAAAATATTGGCATATTGTGGGGCCATGCGGGTGCCTATAGCGGTGCCACTGATCTGGAACAGCGCTTCCTCAGCTCTCGTCCACTCACGCCCCTTCTCTACCTACGCTACATTGATGACATCTTCATCATCTGGACCCATGGAAAGGAGACTCTGGAAAAATTCCACCACGATTTCAACAGCTTCCACCCCAGCATCAACCTCAGCCTGGACCAATCTACATGGGAGGTCCACTTCCTAGACAACACGGTGCAAATAAGTGATGGTCACATTACCACCACCCTATACCGAAAACCTACTGACCGCTATGCCTACCTTCATGCCTCCAGCTTCCATCCCGGGCACATCACACGATCCATTGTCTACAGCCAAGCACTGAGGTACAACCTCATCTGCTCTAACCCCTCAGACAGAGACCAACACCTACAAAATCTCCACCAAGCATTCTCAAAACTACAATACCCGCACGAGGAAATAAGGAAACAGATCAACAGAGCCAGACGTGTACCCAGAAGCCTCCTACTGCAAGACAAACCCAAGAAAGAAACCAACAGGACTCCACTGGCCATCACATACAGTCCCCAGCTAAAATCCATACAACGCATCATCAGGGATCTACAACCCATCCTGGACAATGATCCCACACTTTCACAGGCCTTGGGTGGCAGGCCAGTCCTCGCCTACAGGCAACCTGCCAACCTGAAACATATTCTCACCAGTAACTGCACACCGCCCCATAGTAACTCCAGCTCAGGAACCAATCCATGCAACAAACCTCAATGCCGACTCTGCCCACATATCTACACCAGCGACACCATCACAGGACCTAACCAGAAGAGCCACTCCATCACTGGTTCATTCACCTGCATGTCCACCAACGTAATATACGCCATCATATGCCAGCAATGCCCCTCTGCTATGTACATCGGCCAAACTGGACAGTCGCTACAGAAAAGGATAAATGGACACAAATCAGATATTAGGAATGGCAATATACAAAAACCTGTAGGAGAGCACTTCAACCTCCCTGGCCACACTATAGCAGACCTTAAGGTGGCCATCCTGCAGCAAAAAAACTTCAGGACCAGACTTCAAAGAGAAACTACTGAGCTTAAGTTCATCTGCAAAATTGACACCATCAGCTCAGGATTAAACAAAGACTGTGAATGGCTTGCCAATTACAGAACCAGTTTCTCCTCCCTTGGTTTTCACACCTCAACTGCTAGAACAGGGCCTCATTCTCCGTGATTGAACTACCTCATTATCTCTAGTTTGCCTGCATATATATACCTGCCCCTGGAAATTTCCACTACATGCATCTGACAAAGTGGGTATTCAACCACGAAAACTCATGCTCCAAAATGTCTGTTAGTCTGTAAGGTGCCACAGGATTCTTTGCTGCTTTTACTTTTATTCTAATGGCACAACTCTCTCTTTCCCTTCAATTCTCCATTGACTTCCTTCAAATCTGTCTCCACCAAAACACCTGTCTCCAGTTTAGCTTTCTTCAGTTGAAAGTCCCAAGACGGACATCCTCAGCTCCGATCTTCCTTTTGCCTATCTGTAATTTTGGAGTCATTTTCAAATCTGAGCTTTCCTTTTCTCCTCACATTGCTGCACGCTGCATGTCTGCCTAGTATGATCTTTGCAACATAGCCTGATTCGGCCAACACCTTGATCCTTACTCTGCCAAGTTACTTATTTATACTTTTATTACTTTTTACTTTGTTAGTCTCTTCTCTGTGGCTTCCCAAGTCCATTCTGCTTAGAACTCTGCAACATGCCCTTTCATCCATTCATACCAATGTCACATCATGCTCAACCTGAATGACTTCCACTAGCTCCCCAATCACTACAAAAATTAATTTAATTTTACCAAGACTCTCCATTGCAATACTCCATTTACCTCTGTGAATCCATTTGCTTTCTTTGCTCTACTAGCTGTGACAACTTTGCAGACCTCAGCTTCCTCTTCTGGCAGAGGTTGTTCCTTTTCTGTTGCTTCACAGGCTATTTAGAACACAAAGTCGACCTCCTTTCTTACCGCAGTTCTAATCTCCACTTTTATCTAAAAATACCACTTAGAGTCTCCTATTTTGCATTACCAACATCTGAGTAGCTATTGGTCACTTTCATCATGCCAGTACTTAGTATTACCTGTGACTGGCGTAAGAAAATCTGAAGCAATGTGCAAAACTTTTTGATTTAATCTTCCAGCTGCAACATTCTTTCTCTAGCTGTTTCCTTCTCTCTATTTCAGCCCCCATTCCTGAGCCAGTTGGAGGGAGAAAAGGGATCAGGTGCAGCATGGCATGAGGAACAGATAACCCATAGAAAACTGATGTGTGTTTGCAGAGTTTTAGGGGAATCTGACTCTCATTGTTGCTTCCTATGGCACACTCACCTGCTTCTGGCAGTTTTCTTGGTTAAAAATCTGATCAGCAGAACTGATGGCCTAAAAATATTTTGATTTGTCAAAAATTGGAGGCCACTTACCCAACATGCCTCATGGAAGAAATTAATATATTTTTTGTAAAACTAGATTGATCAGTTTGATAGGGTGCTATCCCTTTAAGAGGAAAGGGGTGGTGGGAACCCTATCCGATATATAAAATATGAAAATTAACAGATTGGAGGGAGTCTGGGTCAAGGTCTGGTAAGATTTGCAGGAACTGCAGTATGGGATGCAGGCCTCTGTGAAGGGAGCTTGATCTGGAGGCGCAGGTTATTTCTAAATTGTTGGGTTTCTTAATTGTTGCTAATAAACAGTGATTTGCTCATCTATTTCTTGAGTCCTTCCATTTCTTACTCTGGGATGCATGTAGCCCTGCATCACAATTACTAATCAGTGACGTGTCGCAGAAATTTCAGAGTTCAAATATCAGATTTTTTTCTGTAGTCAGCAGCCCTGAATTAACAAGTATACTAAAATATCCAGACTCTAGCCAAAGGGTCTTTAATTGATTAAAATCATGTAAGACTGATTACCTTTTGATGACCCCTGCTGGAAAGGGCAAACTGAAATTTGAGATCTTTTTATTAATACTCATTGGTTCTGTCACGCTCTCTGGAGTGGTTCACAACTATGAGTGACAACCTCAGGGCGGACTGTCAAAAAGTAGGGCATACACCCCAAACTGGTGGTATGTTCTATAAATAGATTTCATCAACCCAGCAACAAATGTTAACTCGTGAAGCACTATAACAGACTTAACATGCAGTCACAGACACCAGTGTACCTTGCTGCCTACGCAGGCTGGACTTAGTGATAAATGGTCATTTACACCAAAGATCACAAAATATTCAGGTTGCTCCCAGTCCCAAATGACCAGTCACTTACCTCAGGTCAACTTGTACTTTAAATCTTACCCCAAAGACAACACCTGTAGCCAATCCTGTAATAAACAAATGTGACAAAGTTCCTTCTCTACCTTGGTGGGTCCTGCACTTATTGGCAGATTTGCTCACCTCAGTGATCTTCCCTACAGTCTGGGTCAACTTCTCCTGTGTCTGATCAGGAGTTGGGAGGAACCGCAGCACACCCTCTACTCCAGGTTCCAGCCCAGGGCCCTGTGGATTGCAGCTGTCTGTAGTGCCTCCTGTAACAGCTGCATGACAGCTACAACTCCCTGGGCTACTTCCCCATGGCCTCTTCCAAACACCATTTTTATCCTCACCCACAGAATCTTCTGTCATAAACAGATATCTAAGGGTTAATGTTCTTTTACCTGTAAAGGGGTAACACCAGTAACCTGAAACACCTGACCAGAGGACCAATCAGGAAACAAGACTTTTTCAAATCTGGGTGGAGGGAAGTTTTGGGTGTGAGTTCTTTGTTCTTTGTCTTGGGTCTGACCCTCTCGGCTCTGAGAGTGATTTTTCTGTCTCCTGGCTTTCTAATCTTCTGTTTCCAAGTTGTAAGTACAAGGATAGTAAGACAATAAGTTTATATTGGGGTTTTTTTGTATTTACATGTGTGTAGTTGCTGAAATGTGTTAAATTGTATTCTTTTTGGATAAGGCTGTTTATTCACTTTTTTTTCTTGAGCAATTGACCCTGTATATTTTCACCTTATACAGAGACTATTTTTAATGTATTTTTCTTTCTTTTTATAAAGCTTTCTTTTTAAGACCTGTTGGAGTTTTTCTTTAGTGGGGACTCCAGGGAATTGAGTCTGCAGCTCACCAGGGCATTGGTGGGAGGAAGAAGTCAGGAGGAAAATCTCTTTGTGTTAGATTTACTAAGACTGACTTTGCATACCCTCTGGGGGAGTGGGGGAGAGAGATTAGCTCTCTCGGTACTTGTGTTTCCAGGACTGGAAGCAGGGAATCTCCTAGGGTCGTCCAGGGAGGGGAGGAAGTAACCAGGAAACAAGGGGAGGGGGTTATTTCCCTTTGTTGTAGGACTCAAGGCATCTGAGTCTGGGGGTCCCCCAGGGAAAGTTTTGGGGAGACCACAGTGAGCTAGGCACTGTATAATTCCTGGCTGGTGGCAGCTTTACCAGGTCCAAGCTGGTATCTAAGCTTGGAGGTTTTCATGCTAACACCCATATTTTGGACGCTAAGGTCCAGATCATGTTAAGACACCTTCCTCCTGGTGTCTGATAACGCTTGTACTCCTTAGTCCTCCAGCAGCACACCCTCACCCTCACTCTCACCCTCTCAGCTCCTTGCGCCACTTGCTCCCACCTCCTCTCACTCACACTCACACTCACACGCCACGCCTCCACCTGACTGGAGTGAGCTCCTTTTTAAACCCAGGTGCCTTGATTGGCTGCAGATGATCTAATCAGCCTATCTGCCTTAATTGGTTCTGGCAGGTTCCTGATTACTCTAGTGCAGCCCTTGCTCTGGTCACTCAGGGAACAGAAAACTACTCATCCAGTGACCCGTATATTTGCCCTCTACCAGACTCCTGTACCCCACTGGCCTGGGTCTGTCACACAAACTAAAGGTTTATGAAGTAGGAAAAAGCAATGAGAGTTATTTACAGGTTGCAGCGGGAACATATATACACATATGAGTTACCATCTATGATTCCAAAAGGTAACAGAAATGTAATCTGTCAACATTGAATGTCTTTTAGGGCTAATCTGGGTTGACCCCAGGGATCTCTTCTTTTTTTTTTCCTAGCCCCGCCCTGTCAGAGTTCATACAGTAAAGAGATGAAGAATTTTCATGTCAGAGATCTGTATTTCCTTCTTCCAGAATTTAGGTTGATGGGAGAAGGTTCCTTGCACATAGCACCTTTATGGGTATGAGAGGGCCATTAGTAGGGTGACCAGATGTCCCGCTTTTATAGGGAGAGTCCTGATATTTGGGGCTCTTTCTTATATAGGCTCCTACTACCCCTCACCCCCTGTCTTGATTTTTCACACTTGCTGTCTGGTCACCCTAGTCATTAGCCCAATCTTTTTATCGTGATTCTTCTCAATGGCCCACTTAGTTTTGATAGTCCTCCTTGAGGGGTGGGAGAACCATTCCTCTTGCCTGAGTTCACAGGTTCAGAGCAGGCATTTTTACAGTTATAAAGCAAAACTTACATATTACCTTATTGCATGGGATACATACATTACAAGTAAGATTAATATATGCAGCAACTTACAAGCATTTTATAGAGTCTAAACACATCCTTACAAGTCTAACTATCTTAAACAATACTAACATACAGAGGAGCTGGTCTGGTTTCCAGCTATGAATATGTCAGTGCTCAGCTGATGCCTACAGCATTGTCAAGAGCTTGCACCTGGTCAAGCAGCATAACAGCCTCATAATGAATAAGGGTAGCAAATACAAGCCTATAGTTCTGTTGGAACATGAAAATTAAGACATCTATCCTGCAGACACTTACAAATGTGCTAACTTTAGCACAGTAATAAAGTTAAGCACGTGTGTAAGTGTTTGTAGGATCAGGGCCTAACTGTGCCAGTCAGCCACCCTATTATGTGTCTGTTTTATATTAATGACATTATGATAAAAAATGCAGCGATTAGTGTTTAACGTACTGTATTCCATGCCAAAAAAAAGTTCTCTAGATTAATGAGTGTGAAAAATACCTTTGCCTTTGATTTCAAAAATATTCTCTAGTATGTAAAACTTGGTCAATTTATTTTTATTTTTCATAGAATCATAAAATATTAGGGCTGGAAGAGACATCAGGAGGTCATCTAGTCCAATCCGCTGCTCAAAGCAGGACCAACATCAACTAAATCATCCCAGCCAGTACCGGGTTTACCATGGTGCCAGTGGTGCCATGGCCCAGGCCCAGAGTCAGAAGGGGCCCTGGCCAGCCCGATTCCCTTGGGCAGGGCACTGGGCAGAGGGGAAGGGACACGCTGGCAGTGCAGGGCTGGGCGGGCCAATGTGCGTCTAGCAGTTGTGGGTTTGAAAACAGTGCCCTTGTGCTGGGCTGAGTGGTGCCACTCCTGCTGCACTGTGCCTCACTGCCCTCAACAGGCCCCTTGCTCTGCACACCGCCCCCCATCACATGCCCTATTTCCCCAACAGGGGCCCACAAATATGTTTGGCCCTGGGCCCACAAAAAATTAATCCAGCCCTGATCCCGGCCAGGGCTTTGTCAAGTTGGGGCTTAAAAACTTCTAAGGATGAAGATTCAACCACCTCCATAGATAACCCATTCCAGTGCTTCACCACCCTCCTAGTGAAATAGTGTTTCCTTATATCCAACCTAGACCTCCACACACTGCAACTTGAGACCATTACTTCTTGTTCTGTCATCTGCCACTACTGAGAACAGTCGAGCTCCATCTTCCTTGGAACCCCTTTTCAGGTAGTTGAAGGCTGCTATCAAATCCCCCCTCACTCTTCTCTTCTGCAGACTAAATAACCCCAGTTCCCTCAGCCTCTCCTTGTAAGTCATGTGGCCCAGCTACCTAATCATTTTTGCTGCCTTCCGCTGGACTCTCTCCAATTTGTCCACATCCCTTCTGTAGTGGGGGAACCAAAACTGGACACAATACTCCAGGTGTGGCCTCTCCAGTGCTGAATAGGGTGGAATAATCACTTTCCTCGATCTGCTGGCAATTCTCCTACTAATACAACCCAAGGGCACACTGCTGACTCATATCCAGCTTCTCATCCACTGTAATCCCCAGGTCCTTTTCTGCAGAACTGCTGGTTAGCCAGTTGGTCCCAAGCCTATAGCAGTGCATGGGATTCTTCCTTCCTAAGTGCAGGACTCTGCTCTTGTCCTTCTTGAACCTTATCAGATTTCTTTTGGCCCAATCCTCCACTTTGTCTAGGTCACTCTGGACCCTATCCCATATCTACCTCTCCCCCCAGCTTAGTGTCATCTGTGAACTTGCTGAGGGTGCAAATCATCCCATCATGCAGATCATTAATAAAGATGTTGAACAAAAGTGGCTCCAGGACTGACCCCTAAACATCGAGCCGTTGATCACTACTCATTGATTAGAGTAGAGTATCATTTTTAATTATGATTGGAGAAAAAAAATCCACAAATTATTCATCTCACACTGTAGTTAGTGTATGTAAAGCAATATTTTTATTTATGAAAATAAATCTTGAATACAGAATTCATTTTATAAAAATACTAACTCAAAACTATTTCAAACAAACTTTTAGATAAAACTAGTACATCCAAATTAAACATTAAATTTATATTATTATTATTCTAACATAATATTTATATTGCAGTAGTGCAAAGACTTAGGATCAGAGCCCCATTGTGCTAGTTTCTGTACAAACAGATACGAAGCCATAGTCCCTGCCCAAAGAACTTATAATCTAACACAGTTTGACAATCAATATTATTCTGGAATTAAATAAAATATATACATTCTGTTTCCACAATAAATATGTTGACATAAATATACAATTGTTGACATAAATATACTGTAACAGTGGTTTTCAACCTGGGGTCTAAGATTTCCAAAGGAGTCTACACCTCAATTTGAAATTTTGTAGGGATCCTCAAATGAAAAAAGGTTGAAAACCACTGTGCTATGACATTGATTCGATAAATATAATGAGCCCTAATGGGTGCCATAGAAATGCAGTGGGGCCCTGGTTCAGGAAAGTACATTGATATCAAAGGGAGTTAAAGGTAAGTATTTTCTGAAGTTCTTTCGTGAGTTGAGGCCAGTTTTTATTATCTGTTTTCAAAGATGTCAACAGACAGAACTCTGAATTCGACCATCTAATATGAATTTTAAATCATTTTCATTTACAGGATTTAATTTTGACCATTTAAAAAGATACTAAATACTATAATACCTCAGGAAAGAATAAGATGGAATTCATTATTTTAGTTGTCCCTTTCATTCTGTAACATAGTTTGAATGCTCTGACTTTATATAAATATAAAGGCATCCTCTAAAATAATAAATAAATAAATACATAAATAAATGCACTATAAATTTAAGTTACAAACATTGGTATGTTTTAGATATTAATGTTAATGTTGTGTGTGTTATTATGTATTTCCATGGTAATTTTGCAATATTTTCTTGATACTTAATCATGTGTTACCTAAAACATACATCCAACTAGAATGTGTTGCTTATCTCAGTTCATTGGGATTTAATGCAATTAAATTCATTCAGTCTTTCAAAGAACCTTTTATAGAAGCGCAATGCCCTCATTGGTCCTGCTTCTGTTTTCACACAGCTTTTAGATGGATTTACCTAGAAAAATTAAAAAGTTAATATTTGTGCTTGCTATAAACAGTCAACATTTTTTAAAAAGGAAACATTTGTTGAAACAAAAAAAGCAGCATAAATTATGAATGACATTTTGTTCAATGTAAATTTTTCAGTAAGGAGAAAGAAATCATCTACATAAGTGAACAAAGAAAATAAGACCTTGGAAAAACAGGACTGTTTCTTTTTGGGTTATTTTGTGTGTCTGTTTCATGGGTTTTGGTTGACTATCACAGGTGTTTTGGTCGTTTAGCTAATCTCAAGTACACCTTTAGTTTAAAATCGAATACATCTTTTAGGGGGCTAAGGGTCTGATCCAAACCCCATTAAATTCTATGGGATTATTCACATGCCTAAAGCTAAAAATGTGCAAAAGTGCTTTGCTGGATGGGAGACAGAGTGCTCAGTACTTTTCAGGATCAAGCCCCTAAAGGGTTTACAATGATAGTTGAGGACAAGATGAAACAGGTAGGAGAAACAAACAAATGGGGGCGAGAGAAGAGGCTGGTCAAACAGTGATATAAATATGATTTTTTATAGACTAGCTGTCTGCACAATTTGTAGGTACAGAGGATGAAATTCTGTCCCTTTGTAGTCAACAGGAATTTTGCCATTGAGTTCAAAGGGGCCAGAATTTTGTCCAGATTTGTTTTGGTTTTATTAATGCAGACAAATAAACAGACCAGTAGTAGTAATCTCAGGTTTCCGCCTGTGTAACCATTATCAGAAACATACCAATAAACTTACTTTATCTCCTTTCTCTAATCTATGCATCAGTTGCTTCATATTGAATTGCATCAGACGAAGACGTTCCTTTGCCTTTGGCTCATCATTAAATTTTTCTGTTAATTTTTCCAGATGTTTCTCAGTATTACTGAGGTAATCATGAGGACATTTGCACTATAATATAAAACAAAGACAAAATTATATTCTACTCAAACAAATTAAATATTAATCACTCACACAAAACTCAGTAACCAACTATATGCACTGCAGTTCACATGCTAGACAGAATATGGCCCCAAATCTGCAAAGATTTACCATGTGTGATTAATTTTATGCACATAAGTAGTTCCATTAAATTCAACGAAACTACTCACATGCAGAAAGTTAGGCCAAGGAGTAAATATTAAAAGGATCAGGGCTTTTGAGGCTCAGTCTTGCTCCTACTGAAGTGAATGTCAAAACTCTCATTGATTTCAGTGGTAATAGGATCAGATTTTTCATGGCATTATTTAACAATTTACTGTCCTCAACATTATTGGCATTAAATATGACCTTGGAAGTCTACAACCCTTCAATTAAAATGTAACAGAATTAATAATAATTAATGGAAATTTTTAATATACTTGTATCTCAGATGATAATTAAACCTTTCAAATATATAAACTGCATTTAATCTACAGTAGTCTATGTTAATATAATCTATCTACTAAACTACGGCACATATTGTCTACTGTCACTAAGTTCTCTTCTTTTTAACAGTGTGTTACAGATAAATATCAATAATTTGCATTAGGTGGACTTCCATAATATGCAATAATGATAACAATTAAAAAAAAATTTAAAAAACTTACCTCATCATTCTTTAATATTGGAAGAAAAATCTAAAATTAAAAAAAGGAATATTGTAAACAGATACTTTTAAATGTACATTGCCATTGTTCATTATCTCTAGCTTCATATCATCTTCATCTACATTTCTGTTTCTGCACTTCCTTTGAGGAAGCAATTGTCGCATAGACTTCAGAAAAGGGTTCAACACACACTACCTTGAATATTCAATTGTAATAAACAAGAAACCATAACAGTAAACCAGAGCTGAAAGCCATGAACACCAACTTTATGCCACAATGCAAAAAAGCAGAAGAAAATGAAGGGGGAAACTTAATGGCCCACCTGTTTTTTTGTCAGATTCAGAAAAGCTTTCAAGTTTTCTTTAAATTCTTCTATCTCATTGCCCGCAGAGAGTGATAGGCAACAACTCAACAAGAACAAACTGAGAAACAGCATTTTCACTTCTAGGAAAGCTTATATTTGATTCATGCATTTTTGACATCAGAACCTGTTTATATATACTCACCTACACCTGCATATTACATTGACTGTGTATGATAAAGGGAAAAATTTCTCATATAGGAAAAGGTACAAGTACTAATTATTTTACATATTGTGGGAGGCCTCACTGTGGGAGACGGGGATTTCCTTTCACTCTGACATCAAAAAGGGAAAAATACCTTTACAGATAAGATTTATCAAGATACCAAAAAACTGTTAGAAAGGAAATGGGAGTATTCCTCATGCTGTTAAATATAGATGTGTGATTCGGCTCTTGCTTTCACATCACAGACGTCACATTGGAAACCTGGACACCTGGGGAATTCTTGGGTTTGGTTTACTTTAGATGAGATTCTCCATTCAATGGGAGATTTGATTGCTGGATCAGTTGTAAAGCTGGTATTCTTCCTCTGAAATAATAATAGCTCATTTTAAACACCCAAGAATCTCTGAGCATTTTATAAACTTTACTTTATTAACCCTCATCATCCTTTGTGAAATGTACTAGGTATTATTAACCTTACAGATGGAGAAACCAAAGCACAGAAAGAGTGAATTGACCAAAGTCAACTAGCTAATCCATGATAGAAATAAGCATAGAAACTAGCAACCAAATCCCCTGCTCTCCCTAAAATGTGCGTGTAGAGAAGTCTTTCAGTTTTTTAAGGGAAAGTGCATGTGCTGAAAAATCAGTGGAGTCTGCATAAAGAACAAAAACTACCTTAATATATTTGCCAAGTGCTTATTAGAAGACAAAAATTGGTCATAAAAAACTTGCTAAAAAAAGATTAAGCACATACCTCTGAACAACAGGATAGAAGAGCCACCTTTTTTCTGTACTACAGAAGATACTCTGAACTTTTCCCTACTGCACAGAGCCCTTTTAAAGGGAACAGAAAATGTATGTCACATAATGAAGTCAGCCCTCCATACGGAGGCAGAACTTATTTTCCGGATACCATGTTAATTTTATGAATATGGTGGCTAAAAATATTTAAACCTAAAAGCTATGTTTTTGACTCTCATGGTTAATTCTGAAATTCAGCAAAATAAAGATTCACTGAAGCGCAGAAACTCATTAATTGAATGAAAAGACCTTTTGGAATTCTGAAAGACAGGAGTTATTGCCTACACCATTGTCCACAAATAGGATATCCTAGGCTCAACTTAAGGTAGAGAGACAAAAAGAGGCAGCAGTAAGTTTGAGCCACTGGCAAGGAAGACAGAGATCAAAAATATTTTCTCTGGTTAGAAGAGATTTCCTTTTGCTACAGTGTAGAGCTGAAACAGGAACTGGTGTTAATTATTTGTTTTAATATTACAAATAAAATAAAATAAAATGTTTCTTCTAGACAGATGGGGAACAGGTGCTATGTCACGCTTCATTATTATTTATCATTATCATCTGGATTACAGTAGCATCTACAATGTGCTAAGTGCTTTCCAGACATTTAAGATGCTTGCCCCAATTTGCTTACAATCTAAGATGACTATCATTACATGGGGCTTGTGGGGGAGGGATAAAATATGCAATATATTTAACAGATATAAACTAGCCTTCTATCTATCCATCATCAGCTGGCAGTTTCTTGTAGGCATCATGATAAATATGGGTCTTGAAAAAGAATTTGAAAGAAAAGAGTGTTGTGGCATTATGGGTTCATAATGAGATAGTGTGGAAAAATATGCAAAGACAGCTGTGGAACATGAATTTCTGTGGACCTCCCATTATGATGTCTCTAGTCTATAGGGAGAAAAACCACATCTAAGTCTTTAATTGTCCATATTATTTAGTGCAAATTTGTGGTTGTTATGGCTTTTAGGCCATACTCATCATTGTGGCAGTCTGAAATTAGGGGCCACAACTCCACATTAATTTCTGATATGACTACAAATCTGTTCAGCTTTTTAAACTAAAAACATTTCTGGAAATCTGAACTCTGTTCTGAGTGCCAGCCAAAGGAGACTGCTCAAGAATAATACAATGTAATCCTACTATCTCATCTCTCAATGTCTCCTATACTGAGTTAGATACTAAGCTGGATGTTCATTGGGAGATCATAAATTGTCATTCAGAACAACAGAAAATGCTAGAATGAATAAAGTCTCTCATGAAAGAAACCTTGGTAGGAGATTATTAAAGACAGACCCTCATCAAAAAGCAATGAGGAAAAACTGTACCCCTGGGAGAAAACAGAGAGACAGCAGAGTTATCTGGCTATACCGATAGGAGGACAGGAGACATTTGATATGGGTTTAATCAGGCTGCAACTTTATTATTAGATGTCTGGGACAACCTGGCAGATAAAAATGTACAGTGCAGATAACTCCACGTTTATTCCATAATTACCCAGGGGGCTTCTACCAGCTTCCCCTCGCTTTCCATCCAGGTCCCCGCAGCCAATCCATTGCTGGCACCTTACCATCCACCCCATCTCATAGGAGGGTTAAGATGGGCTATAAGGGGGGTTGGCTCCCGGCCGTATCAATCATGGGAATCCCCAACCCTGTTCATACCTTTAACTAACACCTCCTTTTTAAGTCCTTTTCCAAGCCATTTATCCAGTCACCATATACCTTCCCTTTGGCGTACCAGCACGGGACATCCACCCTACATTTATAGAATAAGTTGCAACATACAGCCTACCACCCTTCATGCCATAAATGAACAGAGCTCCTCCTGAATCTGCTGAGGGGAAGGTGAAAAAACCCCAACTGTACCTATGCCAATATGGTGGTTAGGAAAAATATTCCTTCCCAGTCCCCATAAAAAAGGGATGGCTAGAGTAATGCCCACAACAGGTCTTGACCAAACCTGGTATTTCACCACCTAAAGGGGAGGGAGGGTAGATACGGCCTCAGCCTGCTCTGTGTAAAAGGGGACTTCAGGCACAGGGCTACCCCTTTTAAACTCTTCATTCCCAGGGAATAAGTCAGCAACCACACTGACTCCTTTTGCAGCAGTTTTCCTCTCTCCCCACCCCCAATCATAAAGCACTATTCCCTTCATTTGACCAGCCAGACAAATCCCCCCCCGCCACTTAAAGGTGTGGTGCGGTCAATGGCATTGCATTATGTAGCAACCAGATATGACTGGATAGTAATGACAAATAGGCACAAGGGATCAAGCCCCAAACATAACATGTAACCCTGTTCTGTGTGTGTTGTACCTGCCCTTGACATTTAATGGATCTGATTTTTACTTACCGCTTGGCAGAATTCAATTTTTATTTTTTAGCATTTTTTATATTTTTTATCAATTTAAGTGTTCATAGCTGTATGAAATTATGGGGTGGCCAGACAGTGGGGCTAGTCAGAAAATAATTATTTAATGACAGTAGATGTTGAAATTCAAAAAGTTTAAGCTTTACAATCATTAAAACACAAACTGTCATCACATGTCAAATATACAAAGTAAATATACTTAAACTCTAAGAAATTCTCAAGCAGTATTTTTCTTACTTTGCCTACCTATGAATTTTGATTATTATCAATGGAAATATTTGTCATTGTTTTGTGTGTGTGTGGTGAAAGAGATGTTTACCCATAAAAGTCTAATACTTCAAAGCCTATTCAAACTCCATGAATATCTTTTCACTATCACTCACAATAATTTCATCAGTGGAGTTTTCAGTGGACGAGGCTTATAGCCATTGCCTGAATTATCAGCTACAAAACTAGTCTCTGGTCAGAACTCATGATGAGGTCTAAACCAACTTCATCTGTCATTTATCTGTCAATCACTTAAACCAGAGATGAGTCTGATGGAAAGTACAGATTCAGAAAGTTTGGGGATGTTTAAATGTAAAAGGTTGGTCCTCCCATTGTAGAAATAAGGACCAGTTGCAAAACTCAGATACAGCTTAAGATTTCAAAGCTTACAGGATGTTGAGATCCAGGAGTTTAGTTCAGGTCCATCTTTAGAACAGACCTAAAGTAAATTAAATGTATGTAACAAACTATATTCATGAAATGTGAAGGTTACAAGTTCAAACACCAAAAAGTCAGCAAATGCAAAAGGTAAAATTTCTAGAGGTACCCAGAAAAGGACAGGAGAGGTTTAGGGACTTTTAGCCACCCAGAAAGTGGGTGAAGCTCCTTGCAATGGGACCAGGAGTGCATCTCCTCTTTTTCTCCCCATTGTAAGCAGAGTCAGATTTGAAAGTTATGATAGTGACTTGAACTCAGTTCTTTATCCCAGCAACCCTTGACAGTAGCCAGCTGCCCCACTGCTTCAGTATCTGCCACTGATCCAAAGATTGACAAGCACATTAGCAGGTAGTTACTGTTACAACTTCTCTAGGTATAGCTCCTACTCTGTGTTTTATAAATACCTATTTAGTCACTAAAAGTGGAATCCAAATCGTTCCATAGTTATGACAGTCCAATACAGACTGCTGCTCATACAGAGAATTCATTGTTATTTCTTGATTTGTTCTGTTCATGTGAGATAAATAATTCAGACTGAAAGTATCTGTTAGCTGTTTGGGGACAGGAAAACATCTTAGATTCACCTGCAAAATTTTATGGGAGGGATGAATTTTGTGGCAATAGAATTCCCCTTTGGATATATCAGGAAGCAACTTTTAATTGTTTATAATTCTCTTATAATTTAGTTGGGTGTATGTTTGTTTTCAAAATAAATATATATACTAGTTTTTTTAGTGAGGACTAGGCACACAGAAAACTTGAAGTTGTTTTTGTTCAGTGATTTTGTTCTGTGATAAGCAACAGAAATCTTAATTTTTTTCAGTGGAAAAAGTTGCTGAAGTGTTTTTGTTTTATTTCCTTCTCCAATAACCCAAACATAGCTCTGCCTTTTTCTAAAACATCATTTTTGGGCTGAGACCATGAAAAATTCAGTCCACGAGAAGACTTTCAGAAAGCTATTAACAACTAAAAACAGCAATTTGTAATAGAAGTGTTATTGCAACCACAATTAAGATTACCATACTGGATCAGACCAATGGACTCTCTAGTCTGGTATTCTATTTCCAACAGTGGCTGATACGAGCATCTTCAGAGGAAGATGTAAAATCTATATAATAGACAATTATACAACAGTGTGCCTGTGGGGAAAATATTTCCCTTCTTAAGGTGATTAAGAAAAAGCTATCTATCTAGATTTTCAAACTGCAGTAGTGGTATTTTAGCACCTAAATAATACAGTAATTAGTGTTAAATAACGGTGTAAGAGACAGATACTTGTACTAAAATATGAGGGTTCAGATCCCTTATAATTATTTATTCTCTGTAATGTAACTGAAGGTATTCTTAGTCCAACTTGTTTAGGTTCTTATGCCATGCCTACCACCATGACATTACTCATCTAAATGTTTGATCCTTTTTTGAATCCTATTAAATCCTTAGCTTCAACAACACCCCATGGCACTGAGGTTAATAAATTAATTGCACAACACTAATCTCTAAACACCATTTATTTTCCAGGTAGATTTAATGGACAGTTGTTTTTATCCCTAAAATTAAATTTTAAAATAATAATCCTAAAGTAAGATACATTGCCATATTGTATCCTAATCCTACAATAAGCACTAATATTTTAAATGGCATTTTTATGGCTTTTATATGAATTTATAGACTTCTCATTCAAATTCATAAATCGCCAACTCATACAATACTGTTTAGACTACAACCTGTAACCATTTCCTGGCTCAAGATTGTTACTGAGGGAGAGCAGCTGCATGGTTTACACTGACATCAGCGTCATGGTACAACCGCTGCTCTGCCACGGATGTGCAAGCCCAGGCCATGAGTGTAGAAAAAAGTCCCCTCAAACACACACAATTACCACAAATATGGTTGGGATTATTTTGCCATGTAAGGTGAAAAGCTCAGCTCTGATGGAACTCTTACCCACTGATCTGGAACATCATTTATCTTAGGTTTTAACTGGAATACTTATCTTGACAGTATTGAAGTGCTGAACAGGGTAAGTGGGTTTAAAAATAAAAACAAAAGACTGTATTCTTACTCCTCTTTGGTTTGATCACTTGTACTATATGTACTACAATATAAAATTATCAGCATACAACCTCTTAGTTTAGGTAGACTTTCACAAAAAGGAGGGACTGTGCTGGATTCTGAAACTGGACAGACTAGAGCATATTCTGATCTCTAATGGGGGTGTTCCATAACCTAGGGCCAAACGCAGATAACATCTAAACTTCATTTTTTTAGCATGGGCAAACTGCTTTGGTGTCTCCGATATGTAAGGTAGTTTTGGGGAGTGGGGGCTATACATAATAAAATAATCTAGTTTCAGCCTATTAAGGACTTTAAAGATTTGGACCAAAAAAATTAATATCAACCAGCATAGAATGCAGAGCACTTGTCCAATGTGTTCCTTGTGGCTCGCCTCACTCAGAAGGCTGACTGCTGTGTTTTGGACAACCCAAAGGTTTTGCCTGGCCATAGTTGCTAAAGCCAAAGTAGTGAGAGTTCAAGCCCAGAGGTGACTTGACATCAGGGAGGCAGCATGTACTGATCTAAAATAAGTTAGTTATTTAGGCAGCTTTAACACATCTATTCTCAGATCTTCAGAGCTGGATTAAATAACTTCTTTCAGTAAAGAGCACCAGCAGCACAGTCAGCCCCTATCAGTAACCCAAGGATGGCCCACAGTCAGGTGACCAAAATGCTGTGGAAAGCTGGTTAAGAAATTCTAGTTTTTGTGGGGAAAAAATATTTTTCACAATTTCTCATGATTTTTTTTCTGTTGTTCTTTCATCTCCCCTTTGTTTTCTTCCGTTCAACCCCTCATTTCCAATGGTGACTTGGAAAAAGGGAAAAAAGAGGGAAAGAAGGGAGTGAAGGAAAAGAGAGAGAAGGGAGATGGGGACTGACTGAACAAATGGACAATTCGGAAAACAACAAAAATTTCCCAACAACAATTCATTTAGATAAAAGAACATGGGGGAGGCAGGGGGCGGAGGGAATGTTCAATGAAAAACGTTGACATATTGCTGTATCTTGTATTGTTCCCTGAAGATCATCGTTGGTGGTGGGGGGAGAATGAGGTAGTTACAAGGGGAACTAGGAGGCTGAGGTAGATAGGGAAATTGATATAGGTATGGGGCAGATGGGGTTCTGAAGAGGGTATCCTGGGGAGGCTGATATGCAGGGATCTGAGATGGGTTTACTGGGGTTTGATATGGGAATGGGAAAGATGGGGTTCTGAGGTGGGTATGAGTGGTTGATACAAGCATGGGGTATAATGTGATATAGTGGAGGTCTGAAGTGGGTGGGACTGATATAAATGTGGGGGTCACTGGGGCGAGGGGGTTTGATACAGGTATACTAGGGTTTGATATGGGCATGGGGATGATGGGAGTCTGAGGTGAGTATAGTGGGGGGTTGAGATGGGCATGAGGAAGATGTGAGGTGGATATAGGGGGGCTGAGGTATGTGTGGGGGTTGCTGTGGGGAGGGGGTTTGAGATAGGTATACTGGGGTTTGATCTGGGCATGGGGATGATGGGAGTCTGAGGTTGGTATGGGTGGTTGATAGGGGCACAGGGAGGGTCTGAGGTGGGTATTGGAGGGGCTGACATGGGCACGGGGTGAAGCGGTCTGAGGTGGGTATAGTGGGGGTTGGGCATAGGCATGAGGAAGATGCAGGGTGTGTGAGGTGGGTATAGTTGGGGGCTGACATGGCCATAGGGAAGATGCGGGGTGTGTGAGGTGGGTATAGTGGGAGGTTGATATAGGCATGAGGAAGATGTGGGTTGTGTGAGGTGAGTGTAGTGGGGGGCTGACATGGGCATAGGGAAGATGTGGGGTGTGTGAGGTGGGTATTGGGGGGGCTGACATGGGCATGAGGTGAAGTGGTCTGAGGTGGGTATAGTGGGGGGTTGATATGGGCATGAGGAAGATGTGGTGTGCATGAGGTGGGTATAGTGGGGGGTTGATATGGGCATAGGCAAGATGTGGGGTGTGCAAGGTGGGTATAGTGGCGGGCTGACATGGGCATAGGGAAGATGTGGGGTGTGTGAGGTGGGTATTGGGGGGCTAACATGGGCATGGGGTGAAGCGGTCTGAGGTGGGTATAGTGGGGGATTGATATGGGCATGAGGAAGATGTGGGGTGTGTGAAGTGAGTGTAGTGGGGGGCTGACATGGGCATAGGGAAGATGTGAGGTGTGTGAGGTGGGTATAGTGAGGGGTTGATATGGGCATGAGGAAGATGTGGGGTGTGTGAGGTGGGTATAGTGGGGGGTCTGGCATGATATGAGGAAGATGTGGGGTGTGTGAGGTGGGTATAGTGGCAGGCTGACATGGGCATAGGGAAGATGTGGGGTGTGTGAGGTGGGTATAGTGAGGGGTTGATATGGGCACGAGGAAGATGTGGGGTGTGTGAGGTGGGTATAGTGGGGGGTCGGGCGTGACATGAGGAAGATGTGGGTTGTGTGAGGTGAGTGTAGTGAGGGGCTGACATGGGCATAGGGAAGATGCAGGGTGTGTGAGGTGGGTATTGGGGGGGCTGACATGGGCACGGGGAGAAGTGGTCTGAGGTGGGTATAGTGGGTTGATATGGGCATGAGGAAGATGTGGTGTGCATGAGGTGGGTATAGTGGGGGTTTGATATGGGCATAGGAAAGATGTGGGGTGTGCAAGGCGGGTATAGTGGGGGGCTGACATAGGCATAGGGAGGATGTGGGGTGTGTGAGGTGGGTATTGGGAGGCTTATATGGGCATGGGGTGAAGAGGTCTGAGGTGGGAATAGTGGGGGATTGATATGGGCATGAGGAAGATGCGGGGTGTGTGAGGTGGGTATGAGGGGTTGATATGGGCATGAGGAAGACGTTGGGTATGTGAGGTGGGTATAGTAGGGGGTTGATATGGGCATGAGGAAGATGTGGTGTGTGTGAGATGGGTATAGTGGGGGGTTGATATGGGCATGAGGAAGATGTGGGGTGTGTGAAGTGGGTATGGGGGGGTGATATGGGCATGAGGAAGATGCAGGGTGTGTGAGGTGGGTATGGGGGGTAGATATGGGCATGAGGAATGTCAGGGACTCTAACCCCGACGGCAAAGTTCGTTGTCTGACCGCGAGAGAGACAGGCAACACCAGCAAGGTCCGATCAAAAGCTCTTTATTGACAAGTGCACGCATCAATAGAGAGCAGCTCGTCTCCAGAGAGAACCAGCCCCCTCTTTACATCTTAGTATAAGCCTATATAGACAGTTCCATCGCGTCATAAATTATTCACTGGAGCAACCCACCCCCTTCTTCTAACAACTAGAAACTAGACACCTTTAGTATACATGCATGCCTAAAGTTAGAAATGTAGGGGAGTTAAAAACAAACAAAGAACAAAACCAGGGAGTGAAAACAAGGAGGCTGGGAAACTAGGGCTCTTATCAGTTCTTCGAAGGAGCTGCCCGAGCACAGCACATCTGGTACTATGCCAGGAATGCAGCTTCTCTTTTATCTCACTTTTTCCCAGCGCTTGTGAGACATGCTGCTGCTTCTCAGTGTTTTCCACTCAGGGATTACCCACAAACCTCTGTTAGCCTGACTTTGGTCAGGTTGGCATACCTGGTTTTGTCTGCTATATCTTTATTCAGGCCTAACAGGAAGATGCGGGGTGTGTGAGGTCGGCATGGGGGGTTGATATGGGCATGAGGAAGATGTGGGGTGTGTGAGGTGGGTATGGGGGGGTTGATATGGGCATAGGGAAGATGTGGGGTGTGTGAGGTGGGTATGGGGGGGTTGATATAGGCATGAGGAAGATGCAGGGTGTGTGTGGTGGGTATGGGGGTGTTGATATGGGCATGAGGAAGATGTGGGGTGGGTATGGGGGGTTGATACTGGCTAACGGAAGATGTGGGGTGAGTGAGGTGGGTATAGGGGTGGATATGGGCATGAGGAGGATGCGCAGTGTGTGAGGTGCGTATAGGGGGTGGATATGGACATGAGGAAGATGCAGGGTGTGTGAGGTGGGTATGGGGGGTTGATATGGACATGAGGAAGATGCAGGGTGTGTGAGGTGGGTATGGGGGGTTGATATAGGCATGAGGAAGATGCGGGGTGTGTGAGGTGGGTATGGGGGGTGGATATGGACATGAGGAAGATGCGGGGTGTGTGAGGTGGGTATGGGGGATTGATATGGACATGAGGAAGATGCATGGTGTGTGAGGTGGGTATGGAGGTTGATATAGGCATGAGGAAGATGCGGGGTGTGTGAGGTGGGTATAGTGGAGGGTTGATATGGGCATGAGGAAGATGTGGGGTGTGTGAGGTGGGTATGAGGGGTTGATATAGGCATGAGGAAGATGTGGGGTGTGTGAGGTGGGTATAGTGGAGGGTTGATATAGGCATGAGGAAGATGTGGGGTGTGTGAGGTGGGTATGGGGGGTTGATATAGGCATGAGGAAGATGTGGGGTGTGTGAGGTGGGTATGGGGGGTTGATATGGGCATGAGGAAGATGTGGGGTGTGTGAGGTGGGTATAGTGGAGGGTTGATATAGGCATGAGGAAGATGTGGGGTGTGTGAGGTGGGTATGGGGGTTGATATAGGCATGAGGAAGATGTGGGGTGTGTGAGGTGGGTATGGGGGGTTGATATGGGAATGAGGAAGATGTGGGGTGTGTGAGGCTGGTATGGGGGGTTGATATGGGAATGAGGAAGATGTGGGGTGTGTGAGGTGGGTATGGGGGGTTGATATAGGCATGAGGAAGATGCAGGGTGTGTGAGGTGGGTATGGGGGGCTGATATGGACATGAGGAAGATGTGGGGTGTGTGAGGTGGGTGTAGTGGAGGGTTGATATGGACATGAGGAAGATGTGGGGTGTGTGAGGTGGGTATGGGGGGTTGATATGGACATGAGGAAGATGTGGGGTGTGTGAGGTGGGTATGGGGGGTTGATATAGGCATGAGGAACATGCAGGGTGTGTGAGGTGGGTATGGGGGGTTGATATGGACATGAGGAAGATGTGGGGTGTGTGAGGTGGGTATGGGGGGTTGATATAGGCATGAGGAAGATGTGGGGTGTGTGAGGTGGGTGTAGTGGAGGGTTGATACGGACATGAGGAAGATGTGGGGTGTGTGAGATAGGTATGGGGGGTTGAAATGGACATGAGGAAGATGTGGGGTGTGTGAGGTGGGTATGGGGGGTTGATATGGACATGAGGAAGATGTGGGGTGTGTGAGGTGGGTATGGGGGGTTGATATGGACATGAGGAAGATGTGGGGTGTGTGAGGTGGTTATGGGGGGTTGATATGGACATGAGGAAGATGTGGGGTGTGTGAGGTGGGTATGGGGGGTTGATATGGACATGAGGAAGATGTGGGGTGTGTGAGGTGGGTATGGGGGGTTGATATGGACATGAGGAAGATGCGGGGTGTGTGAGGTGGGTATTGGGGGTTGATATGGGCATGAGGAAGATGCGGGGTGTGTGAGGTGGGTATGGGAGGTTGATATGGACATGAGGAAGATGTGGGGTGTGTGAGGTGGGTTTGGGGGGTTGATATGGGCATGAGGAAGATGTGGGGTGTGTGAGGTGGGTATGGGGGGTTGATATGGGCATGAGGAAGATGTGGGGTGTGTGAGGTGGGTATGGGGGGTTGATATGGACATGAGGAAGATGTGGGGTGTGTGAGGTGGGTATGGGGGGTTGATATGGACATGAGGAAGATGTGGGGTGTGTGAGGTGGGTATGGGGGGTTGATATGGACATGAGGAAGATGTGGGGGGTGTGACGTGGGTATGGGGGGTTGATATGGACATGAGGAAGATGTGGGGTGTGTGAGGTGGGTTTGGGGGGCTGATATGGGCATGAGGAAGATGTGGGGTGTGTGAGGTGGGTATGGGGGGGTTGATATGGACATGAGGAAGATGCGGGGTGTGTGAGGTGGGTATGGGGGGTTGATATGGACATGAGGAAGATGTGGGGTGTGTGAGGTGGGTATGGGGGGGTTGATATGGGAATGAGGAAGATGCGGGGTGTGTGAGGCTGGTATGGGGGGTTGATATAGGCATGAGGAAGATGTGGGGTGTGTGAGGTGGGTATGGGGGGTTGATATAGGCATGAGGAAGATGCGGGGTGTGTGAGGTGGGTATGGGGGGTTGATATGGACATGAGGAAGATGTGGGGTGTGTGAGGTGGGTATGGGGGGGTTGATATGGGAATGAGGAAGATGTGGGGTGTGTGAGGCTGGTATGGGGGGTTGATATAGGCATGAGGAAGATGCGGGGTGTGTGAGGTGGGTATGGGGGGTTGATATAGGCATGAGGAAGATGCGGGGTGTGTGAGGTGGGTATGGGGGGTTGATATGGGAATGAGGGAGATGTGGAGGGTGTGAGGTGGGTATGGGGGGTTGATATGGGCATGAGGAAGAGGCGAGGTGTGTGAGGTGGGTATGGGGGGGTTGATATGGACATGAGGAAGATGTGGGGTGTGTGAGGTGGGTATGGGGGGTTGATATGGACATGAGGAAGATGTGGGGTGTGTGAGGTGGGTATGGGGGGATGATATGGGCATGAGGAAGATGTGGGGTGTGTGAGGTGGGTATGGGGGGTTGATATGGACATGAGGAAGAGGCGAGGTGTGTGAGGTGGGTATGGGGGGTTGATATGGACATGAGGAAGATGTGGGGTGTGTGAGGTGGGTATGGGGGGTTGATATGGACATGAGGAAGATGTGGGGTGTGTGAGGTGGGTATGGGGGGTTGATATAGGCATGAGGAAGATGTGGGGTGTGTGAGGTGGGTATGGGGGGTTGATATGGGCATGAGGAAGATGTGGGGTGTGTGAGGTGGGTATGGGGGGTTGATATAGGCATGAGGAAGATGTGGGGTGTGTGAGGCTGGTATGGGGGGTTGATATGGACATGAGGAAGATGTGGGGTGTGTGAGGCTGGTATGGGGGGTTGATATGGACATGAGGAAGATGTGGGGTGTGTGAGGTGGGTATGGGGGGTTGATATGGACATGAGGAAGATGTGGGGTGTGTGAGGTGGGTATGGGGGGTTGATATAGGCATGAGGAAGATGTGGGGTGTGTGAGGCTGGTATGGGGGGTTGATATGGACATGAGGAAGATGTGGGGTGTGTGAGGCGGGTATGGGGGGTTGATATGGACATGAGGAAGATGTGGGGTGTGTGACGTGGGTATGGGGGGTTGATATGGGCATGAGGAAGATGTGGGGTGTGTGAGGTGGGTATGGGGGGTTGATATGGACATGAGGAATATGTGGGGTGTGTGAGGTGGGTATGGGTGGTTGATATGGGAATGAGGAAGATGTGGGGTGTGTGAGGTGGGTATGGGGGGTTGATATGGGCATGAGGAAGATGTGGGGTGTGTGAGGTGGGTATGGGGGGGTGATATGGACATGAGGAAGATGTGGGGTGTGTGAGATGGATATGGGGGGTTGATATGGACATGAGGAAGAGGCGAGGTGGGTGAGGTGGGTGTAGGGGGGCTGTTGTAAGTGTGTGGGTCGTTAGCGGGAGGGTGTCTGAGATCGGGGTGGGACCCATTGGTGCCTGGCTAACTAGGCAGCGGGCCCGGGTGGCCGCTGTGGGGCGCATGGCCCGCACAGACCTGAGGAGAGGCCGCGTGCTCTGGCCGCGCACAAGCAGCTCAGCCGGGCGCGCTCCCTTCTTGAACTGGGCGGGGTCGAGCTCGCTCGCGCTGGAGGCCGGGCAACTACCAGCGTGAGCGGCGCTGCGGCCTGTTGTGAGGTGACCTGGGGCGCGGGCCGCGTGGGTGTCTCTGGTGGGGTGCTGTGGCCTGCGCGGGCTGGGGCTGTTTCCTGCGGGAATGGGGAGCGCTGAGAAAGGCAGGTGAAGAGGAGCGCGGCGCGGCCGCTGCTCGCTCTGGCCCAGGCGCTAACTGGGCGCCGGGCTGCGGTATGATGTGTCTGGAAAGGTGCGCTGGAGTCCGAGCCCCCGGTCACCCCCACACCCGCAGCTGCCCCGAGCGCACCCCCTAGAACCAGCCCCCTATGCGGAAATGTCCCGGGTCCATCCGCTAGAACCACCCGCTCCCGGAAATGTCCCGGGTCCACACACACCCCAACCTGCCACCCCCCGGAAATGCCTCATGCCCACCCGCCGCCCCTCGAAATGCCCAGTCCCAGACTCCACCATCTCTGGAAATGCTGCTTACCCACCTGCCACCCCCAGAAATGCCCCATGCCCACCCCCCAGCCTGTCACCCCAGAAATTCCCCATGCCCAGCTCCCAACCTGCCAACCCCAGAAATGCCCCATGCCCACCCTCAAACCACCAGCCCCAGAAATGCCCCATGCCTAACCCACCACCCCCAGAAATGCCCTATGCCCACCCTCAAACCACCAGCCCCAGAATTGCCCCATGCCTAACCCACCACCCCCAGAAATTCCCCATGCCCACCCCCCAGCCTGTCACCCCAGAAATGCCCCATGCCCACCTCCCAACCTGCCACCCCCAGAAATGACCCATGCCCACCTCCCAACCTGCCACCCCCAGAAATGACCCATGCCCCCCCGATTCCGCCATCTCCAAAAATGCCCTGTGCCCATGCCCCCAACCCACCATCCTTGGAAAATGTCCAGTGCCCACCACTATGCTTTCTACACACCATCCCTAGAAGATGCCCCCTGCCCACCCCCACTTTAGTAACTTGGCATCCCTGGAAATTACCCAGCCGCTAACCTGCCATTCCTGGAAAATTCTCTGTGCCCACCCTTCCCCAACTCGCCATCAGTAGCAAATACCACATACCAACTCATGTGATGATAATCTACCATGTCTGGGAAATGCATTGTACTCCCACTTACCCTGATAACCTGCTCTCTCTAGAAAATGCCTAATGCCCTCTCTCACCCTGCTAATCTTCCATTTTGGCAAACTAGCCTGCACCCACTGCCAATGTCTTAATCTACTATGCCTGGAAAATTTCCACCCCCACCATGGAAATGTGCCATTTTAGGGGAATTTCCCTGGCTCACTACAGTTTTGGTGTCCTGCTCTCTCCAGGAAATTTCCTGGGCCCACTCCCACCAGAGTAACGTACTAAAATGTTTGCAGGGGTCGGCAACCTTTCAGAAATGGTGTGTCCAGTCTTCATTTATTCACTCTAATTTAAGGTTTTGCTGCCAGTAATACATTTTAACCTTTTATAAGTCTATAATATATAACTAAACTATTGTATGTAAAGTAAATAAGGTTTAAAAATGTTTAAGAAGCTTCATTTAAAATTAAATTAAAATGCAGAGCCCCCCCGGACCGGTGGCCAGGACCTGGGCAGTGTGAGTGCCACTGAAAATCAGCTCGTGTGCCGCTTTCAGCACATGTGCCATAGGTTGACTACTGTTTTGTGGATAGGGCACTGGACTGGGATTCAGGAAACTTGTGTCCTGTATGTGAGTCAACCATTGTCTTGTCCTGTACTATACTGTGATCTTGGGCAAGTCACTTCATTTCTCTGTGCAGCAGTTTCACCTCATATTTCGTCTATCTTGTCTAGATTGAGAACTGTTTGCAGGAAAAACTGTTTCTTGCTATGTGTTTTTTCAGTGCCTAGCACAATGAAGCCTTGATTTTATTTGGGGTTTCTAGGAGCTACTGTAGTATAAATAATAATCTCTGGAATTGAATAATAATAAATAATCTGTGGAATCAGGTGCAGTGATCTGTTATTGCTGAGAAATGTTTGTTTTCTACTCCCCATCTGTTGCAGCAGTAAATTGCCTGTCATGGGAAATAACCTTTCATTCTCAAAAAATACCATGCTGCAGTGATCACTGACAGGGAATGATGCACAGGGCAAATTGCTCCATGCCTCACCTAATGCCTTGGGGACATCCACTCTTGTGTTTATTTTTCCTAAATTGTAAATAAATCATATTGACAAATATTGATAGGTAAGAAACCTCCTGCCCCTGAATACTATGCCTCATAATCTTGTAACAGCTCTATATGGGCTGCTGACCGTATTTCAGTTCCACTGATTTCAGTGAACTCCATGTGGCCGCCAGGGCCAACCTACATGATTGCAGATCTAGGCCTGTAAATCTAGAAAAGACAAAAATATCTCACAGTACTGGGACCTTATGTGAATTAAAATGTTAGATTGTGGGACAGGGAGTTGGGGAGGGAGATTACTGTAGAACAACATGAAAGCCAGTCCATATGTGCTTGAGTTTTGATACTGTGTTTGTAGTGCAACAGCAAATTTTGAAATTTTTCAAGAAAAAGTATTAATTTCTATAATTTTTTCTTACTGACACCTTTGAGCAAAAGCTCATTAAATTCGGTTATAGTTTTTATTGTAGTTAATTCAGGATATTTCTTTTACTAAACACTCAGGAAATGTTAGACTTTTTTAGGCTACCCTTAGTTGTTTAGTTGTAATGGGGAATAAGTAAAAATGGTAAGTTTCTTACCATTCTATATTTTGGTTGGCTTTTCACTGTAAAAGAGAAAATATCTAAACCAAAAATAAGATTTTCATTACAAAATAATTTAAAGGAATATCTGTAATCCACGCCTTCAACAATAATCAAAGAATCTTTGCTCTGCTTTCTTAAATTACATACAACATACTTTTTTTTTTGATAGTACAAGATTTTGTGGGAGAAATGGGATAATGTTTGGTACCTAAATCATCACTAAATGTAACTGTTTATTTTGTAGGATTTTGAAAATTAATCCTTAGAATTCAGAAAAGAAGAGAAAAATCCTGCAGAAATGTCTAAGATTGATAAGATGAGCATCCTTGGAGTGAGGAGTTTTGGGGTAGAGGACAAAGACAAACAAGTTATCACTTTCTTTAGTCCTTTAACCATTTTGGTTGGGCCCAATGGTGCAGGAAAAACGGTAAGACTTTTGTACAGTGAAAACAGGCTTCATGTCATTATAAATAATTACAAACTCATACAAACAAGGGTGATCGTTTACATGAATTTATAGTTAATGAAAATATAAAACCTTAAACAGTTTGCATTTTGTGACACTTGCATAATTTGGGCTCCACTTTCAGGCTTGCATTCTGCAGTGAGCTCTGCATAGGCACAGGATTCTGCCTGCATGGAGCTCCTTGCAAGGTCAGACGCTTAGTTGTTTTACAAATACCTGTTCATGCAGTAGGTATTAGAGCCATAGAAGTTAAGAGATGGGAAAGATCTGTTTAGTGTTTCTCAGTGACCAGTCTGTGGACTGGTGCCAGTCCCTGAGCTCTCCCTGACACAGTTTAGGAAGGCAGCAAGTCAGTCCCTAGTAGCCAAAAGATTGAGAAACACTGCATTAGATCATCTAATCAATCTCCTTGCCAATACAGAATTATGCCATATTGTACATGTACTAGTGTTTTGTCCAATCTAATTTTTATCTGCTATTGATTAGAATATCTCCATTTGAGGGACTATTCCACAAGCTAATTAGAGCTATTGTCATGAAGCTTTTCCCAATACTCAGAAAGAACACTTATCTTAATTTCATCCCACTATGTCTCTCTCTTGGTTCTCAGGTATTTACAGACTGTTACTCTCTTCCCTCTTTAGTCCATCTTTTTACTTGCTCTAAATTGATATTACTGATACCTATTTATTTTCATTTCTGTAGACTATCATTGAATGCCTTAAGTATATTTCCACTGGAGATTTCCCTCCAGGCACCAAAGGACACTCATTTGTTCATGATCCAAAGGTAGGAGTCATGATGGCTAGCTTATATGTCTAATGGTAGTAGATATGACAAAATATTTAATGAACACTGGAGTGTGCCACAAATGAGGGGAGTCCATTAAGAGTTAACTATTTAAATCACCCATTTTAATGTAATACAAAAGCAAGGATTGAAGTTGGAGGGAGAAATTACAAGAAATGACTTGTCAACTTTAAATTTCTTTGTCATCTTTTTTCTCACAATCGAAACATTACAAACTTAATTGTTTTGCAGTTAAATATACCTTTTAATTTAACTCTATGAAAAATTAATTTACCTTTTAATTTTACTGTGTGTACAACATCTGAGATGCTAAATTGTTTAAATCTTTCAAAAAAATGCTTAATTCATGTTAGCAACTGTAATTAGTTTCAGTGTGGGAATATCTGTTTCATTATTCTCTGGCTATGTGTTTTATAAGTTTTAGTTGCCAGAAAATACTTATACAAGAATAAGTAACGTGACCTGATCACTTTGTATATTGTCTTTTGGTACAAAAAGTCTGTCAAATAGCTGTTTGATATTTGATATTTTCATAGCCAGTATTGGTAAACGGATAATTTTAACTGAAATGTTTTGAACATGGACTATTCCTTACCAGTTACTGATACATTAAATAACTAAGATTTTATGGGAATAAAACGTGGACATGTTGCGCATGAGTTAACCTACAGTGTGGTTATCATGCTCTCTGCATGATTTAGGCCCAGATTCTACAATGATTTGCACAATATGAGCAGTCCCATTGACAAAAATGAATGTTTGGTGTCAGACTTTGAGGAGGTTATTTTTCTGTTCTGTTTACTTGAGGGAAAGCCCTCTGTTGATAACTGTTTGTCAGATGGGTGTGGGGGAGTGTGTTTGCATTTTAGGATATAAGGATAGACAAAGTGCGAGGTATGCATAAGAATCCTGGATAATAACCTCTAGGCCAAAAAAAGATTTTGCGTGAGATTCTGGCCCCATTGAAGTAAATGGCAAAACTCCTATTGATTTCAGTGGAGCCAAGATTTCACTTATGGTTTTGGAACATATGTTTGGATGACCACAAAAGTTTTCTTCGTTAAATACGTTTTCATATTTTTTTCTTGCCAAAGGTTGCCAATGAGACAGATGTCAGAGCTCAGATTCGACTGCAGTTTCGTGATGTTACTGGAGAGCTTATAGCTGTCCAGCGATCCATGGTTTGTACTCAGAAAGGCAAGAAAACAGAATTTAAAACTCTTGAAGGTATCATTACCAGAACAAAGTACGTTATAGGTTTTTATATCTTGCCTCTTAGTTTGAGTGTCCATTTGTTTTGTCTGTATCTTTTCATGTAAAAAGAGAGATGTGGATAATTTATTCATTCGAACCTCCACCTATTATTTCAGATTAAATTAAGTCTAACAGAAAGTTACCTGTAGTACCACTGCATTGTCTGTCTATTTTATATGTTACAAGAAATTTCTAGATTTAATGGGTAAAACTTTCAAAATGACCGGAGTCTCATTGGTTTTCTGTGGACGTAGGCACCTAAGTCACTCAGTGATAGTTTAGTTCTGAAGGTTGTATTTATGCACTACATTCGCTTTATGTCCTGTTGGCACTGAAAAAGTCAATTAAAGTAATTTGGTGGGGAAATAGTCCCATTGCAACTCATTCCAAGTATCTGTCTGTCTGACTCTCATCCCTGACATTTTTTTTAAAAAGAGCATTTGTTTTGCATTGATTGCGCCCTCTGTTGGCTATGCAGTCATAGTTAGCAAATTGGTACTATATGCATGGCTAACATGACATTAAGTTACAGAAAGATGGCTTGAAATCAAAGGAGTGCATTATCAAAATCCATTTAGTTGGAAATGAGGTATTCCGAGTTAAAAGTGGAGGAGTGAGAGAAGAATGAGGGGCAAAAAACATTTACCATTGTAAAAATAATCATTTGTGACTTAGCATCAAAACAGGTTGAGGTAGAATGTTGGAATTATACAGAATATTATTTATTTTAGAAAAAAATCATGACTGTACAGCAGCCAATAGTCATCTTATTGTTATGCATTTTCTTAATCTATGTACACAGGCATGGGGAAAAGGTCAGTCTCAGTTCCAAGTGTGCAGAAATTGATCGAGAGATGATCAGTGCCCTTGGTGTTTCCAAATCTGTGATTAACAATGTCATTTTCTGTCATCAAGAAGAATCCAACTGGCCCTTAAGTGAGGGAAGGGCCCTGAAACAAAAATTTGATGAGATCTTCTCAGCGACAAGGTTTATTTCTTTTCATAACTAATATAATTACAGTAAAGTATTCCTTCCATTTAATTATAATTGTTTAAATGCTCTCCAAAAATGTTCATTCATAAAGCTGTATGTGCCAACAGAATTTTAAATTTACACATGGTTTTCTTTTTGGAAGGTATATTAAAGCACTGGAAACTCTTCGTCAGGTACGTCAGAAGCAAAGCTTGCGGGTAAAAGAGTGTCAGACGGAACTGAAATATCTAAAACAGAATAAAGAAAAAGCATGTGAAATTCAAGATCATCTTAGTAATAGGGAAGCTCAACTGGCTGCTTCTAAGGAAAATGTAAAATCTATTGAGAATCAACTTGATCCTCTAAAGGTAATTTCGTTTATATGATCATATAATTCAAGATTTTATTTTAATACTGTACATATTCACTAGGAGAAGGAGAGTAAAGCTTGCTTGCTGTGGGAATTCCCTGACTTTTGTGCGATTTAAAATCTCTCCAGTTTAATGCAGTATTATCAGGGGGATTTTTTTTTCCCATTTAACCATAAAATTCAGAGCAGAATTTAAAGGCTATTTTCATCATGACAAATAATGAAATTGTATGAGTAGAATTTATATTCAAAGATGTGGTGGAAATGAGCTTATCTTTACACCATCTTGGACCAAGTAATTTTTTCTTATATTTAAATTAATTTACCTCCAATTGGGGATTTTCAAGCCAAACCTTTAAAGCCACATGTATCTTTCCTCTCTTAAGCTGTCTGGTTTAATTAGAAAACTTTTGGGAAAATGCAATTTTCAGCATTTATTCGATAGCTGATTTTGGAAGATTGATTATACAACCTGTTTAGTTTCACAGGATGGCATATATTCATATCTATTACCTTCCCCTCAAATATTATATTAATAGTTGAATATACTGTCAGCAAAGGGGAGAAAAGCATCTATACAAAACCCTCTCCCTGTCTCTAAGGAAATAATACCTTGATCCTGTATTTACCATGATGCCATGACACATTCCATAGCTACAACCAATATAGATAAATGATAGCAATTCTTGTCTCTGTAACTTTTCTATTAGTAGTACTGTGCATATTTTTCTGGGCTAACCTAGTGCAGAAGTTTTTAACCACAGTATGCAGAGAACTGAGTGCTAGCTTTAAAATAAGTTAAAATACATTGTTTATATATTGTGTTGATTCTACATAGACAAGTCAAGTGTGTTTGTCTAAACACCTTAACCATCAGTAGCTGAGAGAGGGTCATTCTTTTCTTGCGCAAATCCATGAGGGAACCAAGCACATGAAAGTTAAATTACAAATACTTGGTAACCAATACCTTGCAATCCAGTTATAATCCTGAATTTTCATTTAAATTATATTACTTTTATTTTGATGTTCTGTAAAGTAGAATGTCACTTTAAATTGCTCACTTTCACGCATGAAAGTCATACAGTTTTGCTAATAATTTTTTTTTTTTAATGGATAAGTAAAATATCCTGAGCTGTAATCTTACTCCTTATACCTCTCTGGCCAGCAGACTAGCCCTTCGTTATTACATTTATGTTCTGCCTCAGGGACAGAGCCTGCTTCACACAGCTCTATGCCTCCAAGCCTGGGATGCAGTAGCAGTGAGCGAGAGGGACAGAGTGAGTTTCTTTCACTCATTGGCACGCAGACGCACCCAGCCCCAGCCCCACCCCCTTAACGTCTTGCACGCACACCCAGCCTCCGTCCTTCCCCTCCATAGTGATCTGCTCTCTTCTGCTGGCTGCTCCCAGCAGATGCGCCTGGGCTGCCACAGAAGGGGCGAGTGTTCCCCACAGATTTTTTTACTTCCCCATTTTTCTGTGGGGAGTCAAGAAATCAGCGGAAGTTATGAATTCTGCGTCCCTCCAGGAGTAGTGTTTGTGCATTGGCTTCCCAGGTAGAACCAGCTAATTTTCTGATCAGTCTGTTGTCTTTATTTTCAGCAACATTTTGGTAAGGTGTTCCTTGAAAATTAATGTACAGCCCAGTGTAACAGCTAGATATACAGGCTTTGGGTCATGGTCCAGCCTTTGTCCATTCAGGAGGCTGTTGAGCAGTTTGTTGGCTTTTATGTGGCATAGACGGTAGCTGCTGGAAACTGTGTTTTTGGTACTAGGTTTAAATCTCCATCTTTTACAATAGTAGGCCATCTCTTTCATGTCAACATTCAGGACTTCTAGGTGACTGGAAACCTGGTACTGTACTATCAGACAGATGTCATGGCATAGATAAAATGTTTGGCAGTGGTATTAGGAAAGTCATTAGTGAAGAGATTGAAAAGTGTTGATGTTAGAATTGAGCCATAAGATAAAACATAGTTTTGGGACCTCTAGGAGCATAATTTGGAATTAGCAACTTCTCAGCAACAGTTCAACAGCCATTACAACCTGCTTTGGTGGGACCGGTGATAGTTTGTATAATAGGCCTGTATACCAGATCATGTCATATGCAATAGTAAGGTATAGGAATGCTGCACTTGTCTTTGGCCTTCGGATCAGGCAGTTCCCAGTGTGGGTGGCGAGTGCCAGCACTTGGTCACGGGCACTGAGGTTTGGTCTGAAACTTGCATGATCTGTACTCAGGATATCACGAGTGGTGGGGGAAATTCTTTGAAGAATAAACTTTCAAATAATTTGCTAATATTACTTTTCTATTTAAGTAATTATTGTAGTTGCTGCAGGGGTGTTGTTTAATCAGGAAAGAGAGGTGATCCACAAGATGGTATCTTGATTAATATGTGGGCATGGTATGAAAAGATTTGAGAACCCTTCTGTTAGTGTCTAAAAATGCCTTATGAACTTGGGGGTGCTGGAAATGACCCATTTTTAAAATGCAATATATTTAAATAGAAAATTTGATTATAAGATCCATAAACTGTAGTGAAACTAATTTACTTAAGCATTCTTTCCTTTTCAGAACCGTCTAGCAGAAATTGAACAGAATCTTGCAAAAGTAGTGAGACTTGATAACGAGATTAAAGCTCTGGACAGCAGGAAAAGGCAGATGGAAAAAGATAACCAGGATTTGCAACAGAAGATGGAGAAGGTTTGCTTTTTTAAATTCTGAGCGTCACCATCCTTCATCCTAAAAAATCAGCAGCAATCATATATTACAGAATGAATAATACATTTACTATAGAATGAACCATACATTAAAAAAAAAAAAAACTTGTGTACCCATAGCCAGAACAGTGTATTTTTTGTTCTGTTGGTTTTATTTTCCAAGCTTTGTTGGCCACAGTTGTTGTAAAACTGAGTGCAGAAAGTTGTGAATGTTTTCAGTGTACTCAATGGAGTATTCTTCAATAAATACATAATTAATTTATTTTTAAATCCCCCCATTAGTAAAGTCTCAATCCAGGAAAACGCTTAAATATATGAACAATCCTATACAGTTCACTGGGACTACTCACATTCATACGTGTTTTTCTGGAAGAGGGGCAAAGTTTATAAAAACTCAGTAAAATAAAGTGCAAAGAAACTATGAAAGATGGTGGCTATGGTTTTAAAATACACAGTTTGCTAGGAGTATTAAGCGGTTAAGTGTGGCTGACCTTCCTAATCAGTACTGTTTTTATTATCAGTCACCAGCATTGGTTGATGTCTTCAAGCATGCAAGATGCAATAGGTTGTTTTAGTTAGGTAGTAATACTGATATTCATAAATATTATTCTGCATATATCATTTCTGAGCAATTTACAATGGCAATACAAAGTGAATTTTCAGTATCCTGTGGCTCTCACAGTGAAGAGCAATCAGACAGCCATGAGTATTAAGGAGTGGCTACCATCAATAAAATGGCCCCTAAAATAAATAGTTTAAATATCACAAATAGCTGGTAGGATACAATGTCATGAAGCTGTATTTCTTTTTGATTTAGTAGGGAGATGGGGATTAAAACTGTTATTACCTTTCCCTCCAAGATCTATGGAGTAGAATGTACTGCTCAGTGTGGTAAACAATGGAGTTAGCGATTTTATAGAGTAGTAATGACTTGTCATGACCATATGTAAATGGCATTAACTGGCAGTGGACAGCAGAGCGACCCAAACTTGACTTACAAGTACAGGGACATCTCTTCTCATTAACATCACAAATATTCTTATATTCTCTCCCCTTTAGAATAGCCAGTTAAAAAGTTAGTGGTTTTCATTATGTTTGTGCTAAATATATGAAATTATTTGGACAACCAGAAAGAATTTGTCCAGGAGCACGTATCACAAAAATTATGTATCATAATGTTTTATCGGTATAAAAAAGGGGAATCCCTTTATTGGACCCAAATAATTTTACGTAGTTCTTGAGGCTTAACTCCTGCAGAAAGAAGTTTATTCAAGCTAACCCAAAATACCTTTTATCACTGTCGTTTGAGTGGTCTTATGGTAAAAATTAAAAATCGGATGATATTTTATTTTTTTTTATTTTATTCTGTGTTTAACCTTTGGAAAAATGCATTATATAGTTTATAAGCATGGGCAAAGTATTTTTTTATAAATCAGTTTAAAAAGCTAACTTTTTAATGCTGCAGTATACTCTGATTGTATAGGTTTTTCAAGGAACAGATGACCAACTAAGGGATATGTACCAGAACCATCAGAGAACAGTAAAAGAGAAGGAAAGGAGATTAACAGGCTGTCAACGTGAGCTGGATAGAGCAAGCAAAGAGTGTCAGAGATTCAACAGAGAGAAATCAGAATTGCTTGTTGAACAAGGTATGATAGGCTGATTTACAAAAAAAAATGCAGAAATGATTAGCGAATATAATATAGACACTTGTAAAAGGATTAGTGACAAGAATTTCCATGTTTGAGTCAGATGAGAATCTTGAAATGTGGTATACTTATTCAGTTGGCTGCTTGTACAAAGGGAGGTTAAAGTCTCATATTTGAACTTAGACCTTCACTGTCAGAGAGAACCAAAAGATCATTAGTCTTTTCCATGGGATTTCAATTGTACGCTTGCCCTTTTGACCAATAATGTTGACATTGGTGCACTCATTCATTTATGGACTTTTTGCGGAAAACAAGCCACTTTTGGCATTTCTGTTCTAGGTCACCAAGAAGTCATCAGTCTAACAGTTTACAAAGCATATGTATGGTCTGTGAGCTGGTTGCATTAGCCTGTGTCCTCCAGTTTGGAGGAATTGAGATCTGTCACCAATTTTAGTTAATGGATTTTAGCCAAGAAAATTGTTGGGAGGGAAGTGAGTGCACCATATGTACCCAAAGGGTTGACTTCAGGCAAGTTGCAAAGAATCCTGTGGCACCTTATAGTCTAGCAGACGTTTTGGAGCATGAACTTTCACCCACGAAAGCTCATGCTCCAAAACGTCTGTTAGTCTATAAGGTGTCACAGGATTCTTTGCTGCTTTTACAGATCCAGACTAACACAGCTGCCCTGTGATACTTTAGGCAAGTTGTATTTCGTGTGATTTCTTTAAAATTCTCTAAATACCATGCATCTTATTCTGTATAGCTTATTAATTATTACTTACATTAATTACAAGTTTTATGATCATATCTATAAACAGAAAGTGTTGTCATAAGTACAGTTATAACAATATCAATATGGAATAGTATAGGTAATGATTTTTGGAAGGATTATAAAATGGAACAGGATTAGTCAGATAGTAAGAGCATGACCTTTAAGTGATGGACATTCCTTCTTGGTGTTGTGGTAATTAGCCCATTAGCTCCTGTGTTCTTGGTTCAGAGAACTACCAAAATTCCTTAGCAGGGAAAATTAACTTAATACACATGATATGGAGGGAGGTTATTGCTTTTCTACTGAAAACAATTTAAAAACCTATATTCTGAATTTTATGTGGATTTAGAAAGAGAAAAAAGTAAACGTGAGCTGGCAATTTTAGTGTAATTTTCAGAATTATGTAATTTAAATTGGCTGAATGATTAAGGCCACAAAATAGGCACTTAGAAAAGTAAAAAATAATCTTAAATATTGGTGGCATCTTATCTCCTGCTGATCTGCCACTGCATTCTTTTGTCTCACCAACTAGAATCACTGCATTAAAATAAATGCCTTTTTGTTGAATTGGTCAAAGAAAAACATTTTGCTTTTAGATTTTTTTTTTAATCTGTACAAAATACAGACTGAGAACTCCAATTCCTTGTTTCATTGCAAAGCAAGTAAAAGCTGTGATCTGCTGTTAATATTTACTAGTGAAAACTGTTCTGCCTTCATGGAGTCCAAACATAGATCTTGTTGAAGTCTACAGATGAGGCCTAAAATAGGGAAATGGTAAAATGTGGGAATAATGGCAATGCTGATAGACCTTAAAAGGGGCATTGTCAGTAGTTTAGAGTAGTGGTTCTCAAACTTTTGTATTGGTGACCCCTTTCACGCAGCAAGCCTCCTTTTACATTTAACACTATTATAAATGCTGGAGGCTCAGTGGGGCTCAGGAATAGATGCTGCCAGCTCATGACACCCCCCCCCTCCCACCACACACACCGTGTTATAACTTTGTGATCCCCTGATGAGTCACAACTCCAGTTTGAGAACCCTTGGTTTAGAGACAAAATTCAATGTTAATGTTTTGGGGTTTTTTAAGAATTTACAAGACTGTTTGTTGAAGTGTTTTCATTATTTTTTTAAAAGTCAGTTAGTATTTTTATTTATTTTAGAAAAATAACGTCAAACTTGAAATATAGTCTTTAAAAAAAAAAAGTTAAATGTTGTTTTGAATACAGCATGTGATAACCATCCTAGTTTCCTGGGATTGCAGCGATCACATTTTCCTATTTTAAAAAATTGGAAAAGGTGGGGAGGCGTTCTCCCCTGCTGCTGTGTAAAAGACCCACACTAACTGGGGAAACTGAGTAAAGGTTCAGTCCTGCAAACACACCCACAAGTAAATGAGGATAGTCCAACTGAGCTCAGTTGACAGGTTCAGCCCTATTGACTACATGAGGGGAAAGTGACAAAGTGCTGTCAGATGTACAAAGTAAAAAACAGAAAAAAATAAGATTTTTTTTCTCTAATGTCTGTCAGTTCTGGAAATCTTATATGTTACTTGAAACAATAGTGAGTAAAAACAAATTTCCAGCGGAAGTGAGTTGGGTTTTTTGTTTGTTCTTTGGATTTTTTTTTTCAGTTTTCTCCCCCTTAGGACTTGTTTGTACAGTAACTCCTCGCTTAACATTGTAGTTATGTTCCTGAAAAATGCGACTTTAAGCAAAACGATGTTAAGCAAATCCAATTTCCCCATAAGAATTAATGTAAAGGGGGGGATAGATTCCAGGGAATTTTTTTTCACCAGACAAAAAACTACACACACAGAGTATATGTTTTAAACAATTTAATACTGTTCACAGCTGATGATTGTGAAGCTTGGTTGAGGTGGTGAAGTAAGAGGGTGGGATATTTCCCAGGGAATGCCTTGCTGCTAAGTCAGTGGTTCTCAAACGTTCACTAGTGACCCCTTTCACATAGCAAGCCTCTGAGTGTGACCCACCCCCCATAAATTAAAAACACTTTTTTTATATATTATATTTACCACCATTATAAATGCTGGAGGCAAAGCAAGGTTTGGGGTGGAGGCTAACAGCTTGCGACCCCCTCATGTAATAACCTTATGACCTCCTGAGGGGTCCCTACCCCCAGTTTGAGAACCCCTGTGCTAAATGATGAACTAGTACTGGGCAGAGCCCTCAAGGGTTAACAGGTTGTTAATGTAGCCTCTTATACATGGCAACACAAACGAGGGAGGGGAGACAGCAGAACAGACAGAGACAGGCACACACCTTGTGTGTGGGGGAGAGAGATGCACACTGCCCCTTTAAGTAAGCTGACCCACTCTTAAGTGTATTGTCTTTTTAAGTGGATCAGGAAGTTGAGACCAGCAGCTATTGCCCCAGACTCTCTCTGTCTCTCTCCCTCCAGTCCCCACCCTGCTCTATATGGAGAAGAAGGGGTAAGTGCGGTCTAGGAGCAGGGGGGAGGGGGACACCCTGACAGCCCCTGCCCTTCACTTCTCCTCTCCCCTCGCCCCAGCAAGCAGGAGGCTCAGGGAGCAGCTCCAAGGCAGAGAGCAGGAGCAGCACAGGGCAGTGAGGAGAGGGATAGCTGCAATTACTAGCCTGCTGGCAGCTGCTGCACAGGGAATTTAGAGAAGAGGGGAGATGATGCGGGGGCTGCCGGTCCACCCTAGTTCCAAGCCCCCACCAGCTAAGTGCAACAGGCTGCTCTTCCTGCAAGCAGTGGACAAAGCAGGTGGCTGCCAAAGACGTTAGAAGGGAGCATTGCACAACTTTAAACAAGTATGTTCCCTAATTGATCAGCAACAAAACAATGTAACCCAGGACGACTTTAAGTGAGGAGTTACTGTGTGCTGAAGTTACATTGCTTTAACATAAATTAGTTTAAAAAGCAATTTAGGTAAACTGTTGCAACCCACTGTGTAGGCACACCTGTGTTGATTTAAACCTGGTTGTATTCTGTAGCTTGTTTCTGTAAATTTACCAATGAAGGCTAAACTGGTAAAAGTCATGTTTAAATTATTTTAGCGTCCACACACAAAGTTGCCCTGATGAAATCAGTTTAGCATCACACCTTTAGTGTAAAAGTATATGGGCACCGCAGACCAGACTAAAAATCAAAGTTGCCCTAATTAGTCTATGTTCATTGCCGACACAAATAGAAGTTCAAAAGTAAACAGCATAAATAGTGATAAGTAAACTAAACTGTTTGTGTTAATAAATCTAAAGTGGCATTAGTAACATAAGAAATGAAACTTATTTCTTAAAAAAAAGACATTTTAAGAGTCTGTTCAGCTATTCCTAGAAACTGCTAAAATTCAGTTATTGATGCATGCGATTTAAAAAAATTGTGTAGAAACATCCCTTCCAAGTGATTTGCATATTGAACATAATCAGATATAAACAATATAATATCTTCTTGATGTATACACTTCTAAGTGTGTAAACCTTATTTTTTATGTGTGCGTGCATGTGTGTACACAAACATATTTGTGAAGGTCGTCTTCAGCTACAAGCAGATCGTCACCAGCAGGACATCAGAACCAGGGATTCGTTAATCCAGACTTTAGCAGCAATGTTGGAATTAGATGGTTTTGAACGAACACCTTTTAATGAAAGACAAATTAACAGTTTTCACAAGCTTGTGAAAGAGAGACAAGAAAGAGAAGTGGAAACTGCCAGTCAGTTAATGGTAAGATTTCGTCACCTTGCTTAAAGCATTCTCATATCTGTTTTCATAATGCATGTGCTGTGATAGCAGTAGAGTCATCAGATGTTATGTTCTTTATTTCCTAGTCAAATGTTCACAAGGGACCTACTCTACCATTATGTGTATCCTTATCTCACAATTCTAATATTGTACACACAGTTGTCAACAGTTTTTAGAATATACTTGGTATTAGAAGATGCTTTATATTGTTCAGGGGTGGTGGTGGTGGTGGTTGTTGTTGTTGTTTAAATTACACACGTGTAACTTATCACAAGCTCTAATGTAGTGAAAAAGCGTTTAATACTTGGATTGTGAGTTCCCTGGGGAAGGCACCATCTTTTTTGTTCTGTGTTTGTACTGTGCCTAGCACAATGGGGTTCTGACCCATGACTGGGGCTCCTATGTAGCACAGCCACCAACTTTTCATTGTATTGGCAGGTGCTCAACCCCTGGCTGTGCCCCAGGCCCCACCCCAACTCTACCCCTTCCATCAGTGCCACAGCTCCACCTCTTCTGGCCCTGTTCCACCCCCACTCTGTCTCTTTCCGCCCCCAAGCGCGCCGCATCCCTGTGGCGCCCTGCTTTCCCCCCAGCCTCCTGCATGCTGCGAAACAGCTGATTGAGGTGGATGGGAGGCACAAGGAGGGGTGGGGAGGCGCTGAACCGAGGGGCCCGCTAGCAGGCAGGAGGATGGAGGGGTGGGACAGATGGTAATGGGGGGCTGTTGGTGGGTGCTCAACACCCACCATTTTCCCCAGTCCTGGAGCTCCCACAGAGTCGGTGCCTATGTTAGGTAGTATAGTAATACAAATAATAATAATTCTGTTTAACATGAATGTCTAGAAATGGCTGGAAAAAATCATCCTTGCCTGTGAAAAATGTTGAATTTTTGAAAAAAAAAATTTTTTTATCCCACATCAGGAGAATCTAAATGGAATTTTTCAGTTTGTTCAGAGGACTGCCTGACTTCTGCTAGGATGGCTGACTCCCCAAAAGCATGTCTTCTTGGGCTGCCCAGCTTAAGAAACTTGCTACCCAGGCATTAAGGCATCCCCAGCTCCCAAGCTTTCTGCCAGGTGAACTTCTGGCAAGCTAGGAAAGTGGATAGATGAGCTGGCAAGAAACCAGGCAAGTTTTCGTTGGAAACCCGTCTGGTTTCTGTCAAAAGATTTGTCAAAATCAACACTTTTCTGCAAAATAATTTGATTTCAACGACTCAGTATTTTCCAACAGAAAAACGTTTTGGTGGAAAATTTCCAACCAGCTCTATTATTATTCCAAAATATTTCAGCATGTTGCATTAGAGAGATGCCAATATGGTGATAGTGATCTGCTTATAGGAAAAAAAAAGTCTGTAGGGGACTCTGTATAAAATAATTCAGCTGTAGATAATTGCTTGGTAACTGTTTTTGATGGTTTCTTCAGAGAGAATTTGCAGAAAAAGAAACAATGAAACAAAAACAGATAGATGAAATAAGAGATAAGAAAACCGGACTGGAAAAAACCATTGACCTGAAGTCAGACATTCAAAATAAGAAACAGGTTGAACTGAAGAATGTGAAATATGAACTGAATCAGTTGGAGGAGTCTTCAGACAGGATTCTGGAACTGGATCAGGAACTCATCAAGGCTGTAAGATTTTATATTTGAATAATTTAAATAAATACACCACAGAAAGCATATTCAGTTTTCTTGATGCTTTTGGTCATATCAAGTATTGCAGATGCGGACAACGGTGACATAATGAAAAAACCTGATCACCCCTGCCGTCCCAAAAAACCTGAAATCTACATCATATTCTGTGAGAGTAAACTATATTTTACTTCTTGGAATAGGAACCAAGAAAAATCATGACTGAAATGAGCATGGTGCCATGATTTTCAGTTATAAACTTATAACAAGACATCCCTATTCAAGGGCAAGTTGTCTAACTGCTGCCTCCTTACTTGTGCCTTTTTAACCAAATGTTTGTACTTTGCTTATAGCTGAAGAATTTATTGCATCATGGAATTTCTCTACATAGTCTTTCCCTTAAGGAAAACTCTTAAGTATAGTTTATCATTCAGTGGATGCCAAAGAGCAAACAGGGTGTGGATGAGGCACATTGAAGCCATGTTCTATCCATCTATCACCTTAACAGGGGAATGAAAACTCATTTTTCTTCTCTTATATTAGCACCCATCAGAGTAGTAAATGAGCAGTTGGGGAGGCTGTGCAACCTTGTTGGAGTCTTAACGTCCATGTCCTCTTTTCTTTGTTTTACATCCCTTGTGAACAGCACCATTTCACAGCCTTCATCCTTCCGTATGGAGTCCTTTCAGATCATGTAATTGTCATTCCTTTATCCATCAGAGTTATTGCTGTTGAGAAATGAAAAGTGCTCCCTTCCTCTTGTCTCATTATCAGTCTGACTTCATCAGTCTTGTTCTCTAACTGGCATAATTATAAATCACATTTTAAAAATAAATATTTGGTTGATTTTATTTTTCTATTTAGGAACGTGAACTAGATGAGGCTGAGAAGAACAGCAATGTGGAAGCCCTTGTATTGGAGGTACAAAAACTTCAGAATGAGAAAGCAAACCTGGACAAGGTTCTTCAGAAATTGGATCAGGAGATGGAACAGCTAAACTTGCATACCAAGACAATCACCCAAATGGATATGTTTAACAAAGACAAAGTAGCGTATTCCTTTTTATTTTCCTAGTATCGTCTTCTTAAGAAATTTACATGAAGTTAATATCTTTCACTGAGGCTTTATAAGGAGCAGTTATTTCTCAGAATCTTACATCATTAATTGCATAAAAAATTCTGTGCCTTTGAAAAAAGATTTAACTTTATATGTACACTGAACAAAATAACAGTTTGTGAATTTAGAAAAGTACATTTTTAAGAGTATTTTGTTCCCCAAGGTGGACAAAGAGGAGCAGATCAGAAAAATAAAATCTAGACATAGTGATGAATTAAACTCATTGCTGGGATATTTTCCTAACAAAAAACAGCTTGAGGATTGGATTCATGCTAAAACTAGAGAGATTAACCAGACAAGAGACAAGCTTGCCCAGCTTAAGTAAGTATTCGTTTGCTCGATTCTGGCTTCAGAATTAATTTCTGAAGTTAGTTCATTTTGAAGTTGCAGAGTTTAATCCATTGTTTCTGTTCCCTTACTACAGTTATGTCTTGTTTGATTTATTGTTGTTGTTTTTTATTGTTGCATCTTAAAATTAATGCATATTTAAGGTCAGAAGGGACTGTACGCTAATCTAGTCTGACCTTCTGCATAACACAGGCTAAAAAACCTCACCCAGAAATCTCTATATCAAGCCCATAATTTCTGTTTGTAAAATTACTGAGGCCCCAGTCCTGCAGCGGGATACATATTTGGCAGACCTCTTAACAGTTGTGCAGAATCCAGCTGAAGTTCATAAGACTCAATATGGATCTGTAAAAGCAGCAAAGAATCCTGTGGCACCTTATAGACTAACAGACGTTTTGGAGCATGAGCTTTCCTGGGTGAATACCCACTTCGTCAGATGCATGACAAGAAGTTTGGTTACTATGTGCAAGAGATAATGCCGCCCACTTCTTGTTTAAAATGTCACCTGAAAGTGAGAACAGGCGTTCACATGGCACTGTTGTAGGTGGCGCCGCAAGATATTTACGTGCCAGATGCACTAAAGATTCATATGTCCCTTCATGCTTCAACCACCATTCCAGAGGACATGCTTCCATGATGATGGTGCTTGTTAAAAAAAAATAATGCGTTAACTAAATTTGTGACTGAACTCCTTGGGGGAGAACTGTATGTCTCTTCTTCTGTTTTACCTGCATTCTGCCATATATTTCATGTTATAGCAGTCTCGGATGATGACCCAGTACGTTCATTTTAAGAACACTTATATTTCACAGCATATTTGACAAAATGCAAAGAAGGTACCAATGTGAGATTTCTGAAAATAGTTACAGCGCTTGACCCAAAGTTCAAGAATCTGAAGTGCCGTCCAAAATCTGAGAGGGACAAGGTATGGAGAATGCTTTCAGAAGACATAAAAGATGCAGAAACTACAGAACCTGAACCACCAAAAAAGAAAATCAACCTTCTGCTGGTGGCATTTGACTCAGATGATGAAAATGATAATGCATCAGTCCACTCTGCTTTGGATCATTATCAAGCAGAAACCGTCATCATCATGGAAGCATGTCCTCTGGAATAGTGGTTGAAGCATGAAAGGAGAAATGAATTTTTAGCACATCTGGCACATAAATATCTTGTGGCTCCAGCTACAATGGTGCCATGTTGTCATAAACAGATAAGAAAAGTTAATAGCACAGAAGTACTTTATATCTCTTTGACTGTAAAGGGTTAACAAGTTCAGTAAGCTTGGCTGTCACCTGACCAGAGGACCAATCAGGGGACAGGATACTTTCAAATCTTGAGGGAGGGAAGTTTTTGTGCTGTGCTGTTAGTTTTTGGTTGTTGTTCACTCTGGGGGCTCAGAGGGATCAGACGTGCAACCAGGTTTCTCTCCAGTCTCTCCAATACATGCTCTTATAAGTTCAGACTAGTGAGTACTAGGTAGATAAAGTGAGTTAGGCTTATGGTTGTTTTCTTTATTTGCAAACATGTATTTGGTTGGAAGAAGTTCAAATGTGTATTTGGCTGAAAGGAGTTCAAATTGTTGTTTTGCTGAAAAGATTTTAATTTATACTTGTATACTTAGGCTGGGAGGGTGTTCCCAGTGTCTATAGCTGAAAGACCCTGTACCTATTCCATTTTTTTTTTTAATTTACAAAGATAATTTTTACTGTTTTTTCTTTCTTTAATTAAAAGCTTTCTTGCTTAAGAACCTAATTGTTTTTTTATTCTGGTGAGACCCCAGGGGACTGGGTCTGGATTCACCAGGGAATTGGTGGGGAGAAAGGAGGGAAGAGGGAGAGAGGCTGATTTCTCTCTGTGCCAGGATTACTGTCTCTCTCAGGGAGAATCCGGGAGGGGAAGAGAGAAGGGGGGGGGGGGAAGGTGCATTTTCCTCTCTGTTTCAGGATTCAAGGAGTTTGAATCACAGTGATCTTCCAGGGTAACCCAGGGAGGGGAAGGCTGGGAGAGGCAACGGTGAGGGAAAGGGTTTACTTTCCTTGTGTTAAGATCCAGAGGGACTGGGTCTTGGGGGTCCCCGGGCAAGGTTTTGGGGGGACCAGAGTGTACCAGGCACTGGAATTCCTGGTTGGTGGCAGCGCTACGAGTACTAAGCTGGTAATTGAGCTTAAAGGAATTCATCTTGTGGACGCTAAGGTTCAGAGTGGGGAATTATACCATGACACATGTGAACGCCTGTTCTCACTTTCAGGTGACATTTTAAACAAGAAGTGGGCAGCGTTATCTCTTGCAAATAGTAACCAAACTTCTTGTCTGAGTGATTGGTTGAAGTGGGATTGAGTGGACTTGCAGGCATGAAAATTGTACGTTGTTTTATTTTTGGTACATAATTCTACATTTGTAAGTTCGACTTTCATGATAGAGAGATTCCACTACAGTACTTGTATTAGGTGAATTGAAAAGTACTATTTTTTTTTTTTTTTACGGTGCAAATACTTGCAATAAAAAATAAATATAAAGTGAGCACTGTATAGTTTGTATTCTGTGTTGTAATTCAAATCATATATTTAAAAATATAGAAAACATCAAAAAATATTTAAATTGTATGCTATTATTGTTTAACAGTGCAATTAATTGTGATTAATTTTTTTAATTGCTTGACAGCCCTAGTTAGTATATAAATGGAGTAAACAACAATAAAAATGAAATTCAGATATCATTTCTAGGAAGTTATGGCCATGGATATATCATTTAGAAATGGATTCCAGAAATAAGCTAGAAAACAAAAATAATGTCTTGGCATAAGAACATAAGAGAGCCATACTGGGTCAGATCAAAGGTCCATCTAGCCCATTATCCTGTCTTTCGACAATGGCCAATGCCAGGTGCCTCAGAGGGAATGAATAGAACAGGTAATCATCAAGTGATCCATCCCGTCGCCCATTCCCAGCTTCTGGCAAACAGGCTAGTAGACTTTTGAAATGCAACATATTGTCCCATTCTTCAAATTAGCAAATAAAAAGTATTATCCAATGCTTATAGTATTGAAAGTATTCCTTATAGATTGGCTTTTCAGCCAAAACTGGCAGGAATTTATCCAATGTGGATTTGAGATTCAAACTAACCTAATAGTTTCCGGGCTATAATGGTTTGTAAACTTATTTTGGTCCCCATCTTTAATATAAGAATTCGCACATTCCTATTTCAGCAAAGAATTAGCTTCAGCAGAACAAAATAAAAATCATATCAGTATTGAGCTAAGAAAAAAAGAAGAGCAGTTGTCCAATTATGAAGACAAACTTTTTGATGTTTGTGGAAGCCAGGATTTTGATAGTGATCTATACAAACTTCAGGATGAAATTGAAAAAACTTCAAAGCAGCGAGGTAAGTTTACGTATTTCTTCATTTTCGTCTAAAGCTCTTTTTAAACCTAAATTCCAAATCCTAAGACAGTAATACTGCCTGTTATATGGCATAGTGGGTCCTTGTGAGATGAGCAATAGTTAATATAAAACCTGATATAAGGCCCAGCCTGAAAGTGCCATATTTAAGAATAAAATTAAAATCATTTTTCCTTAGTTTTATTCTTCTATATTGCATGTAAACAGCCACGAAAATATTTTCATTCCCTCAGTGAATTTGCTACCTTATTATTTCGTTCTTATAAATTTACTAGTAACTACTTTGACATAGTAAATATTTAGGTCCTGATCCTCGGTTGTGTCAAAGCTGGAAGAATATTCCGCTACCTGGATCTGCCAGCTGTGCAAACAGTGTAAATGAGCAGCCCCAGTGTGGCCACAGATGTGGCTCGTTGTGTTTAATGTTAGCAGAAGAGTCTGGTAGTATTAAAAGAAAATTACAGTCACTTTCACAATTGATTTGTTTAAGAGAGAGCAATTTAAGCTAAACTATTCCCTTGTTCTATTAATTTCACAGGTATCAAATTTGTTTCCTTTTATAATGCAACAAATTATTGTTGCAGATTTCATTATTCACAACTTTAATTGACAAACTTTTAATTTATTCTTTTAAAAACAGCTATGCTTGCTGGAGCAACAGCAGTTTATTCACAGTTTATTACACAACTGACAGATGAGAACCAGTCATGTTGCCCAGTTTGTCAGAGGGTCTTTCAAACCGAGTCAGAACTGCAAGATGTAATTAGCGATCTGCAGTCCAAGTTACGTCTTGCTCCAGATAAACTGAAGTCAACAGAGTCTGAGCTTAAAAAAAGAGAAAAGAAGCGTGATGAAATGATGGGGCTTAAACCAATAAGGTAAGGTACCACGCAGAGTATACTACGCTTCTTATTACACACTTTTAAAAGGAATCATATTATTCCAAATGATGATAGTTTCTGTGTGTTACAAAGAACAAGGATAAATGTGAGGAAAATATTTTGGAAGTAGATAATTCAACTCTCAAAACACTAACCCTCAAAAGTGTCATGTCAATCTATAATAACTAAGAGCTTTGTCCTTTACTCAGTTTAGACTGTACTATATGTTTGACAATTCCAGGATTTTCACGTTCCTGTTGAGGGCTAGGCAGAGGAATTGGTTAAGTGTCGCTTCTTCAGTGGTCATGTCCAGTATAAAAAAATCCTTCTTTTTCTTTCACTTTTTAACATCTATAATTATTAAAATGGTGAAATTATTTATGCTGTTGCTAAAATGTCTTCTTTCTACTTCATGTTAAATATGTTTGCTGAAGCTATTTTATCCCTTGACATTAGATCTGTCTAAGGAGCAGTTTAAGTATTGTTGTCTTTGAAATTTACCAGATGGCACCAGATAGTTAATGTTTTAAAAAAAAAATCCCCAGAAGGATCCCTGCAGATCTCTCTACAAAGATTAATTCTCCTTTCTTCAAAATTGTCTGCATCTTTTAAACTGGGAAAAATGTATCACAGAAGGCACTTTGACTCTCCTTTTCTTCTCTCCCCACAACTCCCCCAAAACAAAATTGAAAAAAGTTTAGCATTCATGTCAGTACCAACAAGATTTGGGGTTGGGGTGGAAAACGCATGAATTTTGCAGAGATGAAGGGTCTCCAGGCTCAAGAAGTTTTAGGAGCCTGTTTTCTAGCAGAGTCTGGTTAGCTCAGGGTTGCATGGCACTTAGTGTGTAAGAGAGGGGGAAAATAAGTACACAATATAAAAACTTTTTATGCTTTTCCTTCACAAGGTGGTAGTATTGTATAGTGGTTTTCTGTACAATCTGAGACTAGCATGAGCACGTTGCTTTGATAAGTTTTCTTGGCTTTGAACTGGATCTGTTACCATAGGTTGATAAATGAGATGACCAGATGGGCAGATTTCTGTAAAATAGTTTCATCTGCTCCAATTTTAAATCATAGCACAAATTACCCATTATTTTGAACTTAAGCTACTTTAAATTGAACTTTAAATGGGCAATTGTTGTTATGGATTTATTTTATATTAAGGCAGACCATAGCTGAACTTAAAGAAAAGGACATACCAGACTTAAGAAACAAGCTACAGAATGTAAACCGAGATATTCAGCGCCTAAAGAGTGATGTAGAAGAACAGGAGACTCTCTTAGGTACAGTCATGCCTGAGGAGGAAAGTGCCAAAGCATGTTTACAAGATATAACACTTATGGAAAGGTACCAGGTAAGTTTACTAGACTTATTAATTAATAAAATAACACTCCCTTAGTGCTACCTTGGTATGCAGTCTGTTGCAGTGCCTCGAAATGTTGAAGGATCTCAAAAACAGTAGAGGAAAAAAAGGATATTTTAAAAAAAAAAAAAATTATCACAAGTGGTTATGGGTGATGATAATATATACTTGTATAGTGACCTTAATTTCAGAGAATTCTAAAGTGCTTTACAAACAATTCACAAGCATCATCGGGTTTTGTAGAATGCCATGGTGGAAGTAGGGGAGAGATCTTTTACCTGTGTTCTCCAGGCCTTCAAATGGGAACACAATCACTTTGGACGCTGCTCCGGATTAGTGACTGAACTATCCTTTACAACCCTAACCTTCTGCCACTCTATTCCAACTCTTCCTGTCTCTGGGCTTCATACTATGTTCCTTTCCAAATATTGCCCATTTGCTATAGCACCATCCACATACATGTGGGGGCAGCATTTGCGCCATAATAAGGTGAAAAAATTCGTGCAGCACTGAATAAGAGAAGATAAATTCAAGAATGTTCCTAATTCTGACTGATTTTTAGAAAAAACAAAGCAATAGCTGACATAGTTTCAGCTGTGTCGTACCATGGCACAGTGTTTAAAGGTGTGTCAAATGGGCAGGAAATAAAGTATATATTTCTGCACCCTGTATGATTTGAATCATACTGATTTAAAATTCCCTTTGTTCTGAATGCATCATTATATATTTATTACTCCTGGCTACATTTTTCCTTTCTTTGTTTCAACGGACCTTAAGTGTAAGCTTTTACAATTGTGCCTAATTTAATAACATGGACTACAAAATGACATCATCAATTTTGCACACCTGAATTTTTCAGATAGAAACCCTTGTGTGAATGCTGTTTTCCCGTGCACATCTGAAGTTCTGAATTTGCAGGTGTTGTCTATAGTATAAACTCAGTTTCTAATAACCTCATCCATTTGTACATTTGTTTTAAAAATAAATAGTACGTTTTAGATTAAAACACATTTTTTAGTATAAGCTGCTCTGAATTTGAAGTAGGGTAAGTGCAAGATTGTTTTCTTAAAGTTATTAAATACAGCAATCAATACTACAAAAATTTTAACGTTTTTTTTTCCTGTTGTTGTTTTCAGACTGATCTAAGGGATGTTGAACGAAAAATTGCCCAGCAGGCCAATAAGCTGCAAGGGGTAGACTTAGATCGAACTCTTATGAAAGTAAGCCAGGAAAAACAAGAAAAAAAACACCTGTGGGATACAGGTAAATCATACAAGTAAACTGGTAGTTTCCCAGCTTCTGTGCATTTTGAATATTGAAAGTAACTTTTTGAAACTTCTTTTATGAAAGTCTCTGTTTTAAAATATATGCTTATTTATATTTTTAATTTTTAAAGCAATAGCTGATTATTTAATATATTTTAATGTAATCTTATTTCAGGCATACTGCTTCTCATTTTTCATTGAAATGTTTTGTATGTTATGGATCCATCATATGATACTAAGAGTAAGATTTCAGTTAGTGCAGAGTAAAAGGTTTTGGTTAATGTAAGGTTGACTAAATGTGTGTGGGGGGGGGGTATTTATTTTTCTGCAGTTACTGGTAAAATTGAGTTAAATCAAAAACTTAAACAGGACCAGCAGACTCAGATCCAGCAGCTAAAGAGTACAGTGAATGAACTTAAAGCAGAGAAGCTACAAATTTCCAGTAATATGCAGCGTCAACAACAACTGGAGGATCAGACTGTGGAATTGTCCACTGGGGTTCAGTCTTTATATAGAGAGATCAAAGTAAGAAAATCAAATAGTAGTTTCTTTACTTTTGTGGAAATACTATTAAATATTGAATTTAACTGGGGTACACTAGGATTAACTTTGTCCTATTTTAAAATTATCAGTTATCATGGAAATTAAGATTTTTTTAATTTCTCCTGTTTATTTTGCCATCATACAAACGTGGGGACCTATTGCACTTGCTTTATCTGCATATTCACAATTTCATTAACACTGAAAAAATAAACATACTTCCTTAAAAAACATTCCAGATCACAGAAAAACCAGGTGTGTTCACATGTATTCATGTGTTTTTTTCACAATTTTACAAGCAATAACAGGAAACAATCTCTAAGGCACTGAGAAGATAAGGATGGATTTCTAATGGAAATTAAGCATCTTGGCTTTTTTTTCACCTAGGAGGCGAAGGATCAGCTATTTCCTTTGGAAGCAACTTTAGAAAAACTTCAGCGGGAGAGAGTAGATCTAATCAACAAAAAGAATACAAGTAACAAAGTAACACAAGAGAAGGTTAGACTACTTATCACATGTTAGTAAAATGTATTTTGCTTAGGTTGGGATAGTAGAAATTCAGTCAATTAAAATGACACTTTTTTAGACAAAGGTGCAGGGCCTTTGTCATAAGGAAATTTGCCTTGTTGAGAATTGTGGTAGATTTACATAGTAGAAGATTAATGTGAAGCAAACTGTTAGATGTGTGAGATTGTTTAGAATTTATATTAGTGCTCATTGCCAAAGCACCTGGCTACTTTACAATTCTGACAACAATTAATTAAAAATCAATAAAATGTAGTAATATAAATAGCCTTGTTGGGGGGGGGGGGGAAGCTCTGTGTAACAACAGTCAGTAAAAATAATTATGCATCTGTCTGCTAGAAAATATAACATTTAAATGTGTTTTGAAAAGTATGGTAATGTGAGATAAACTGGATTATACCCTGGCTTTTAAAAACTAAATGGTTCCACAGTTATGTAAGCTTTAGCTATGATAATGATCTGCACTTTGAAAATGTTCTGTACTTAAAGTTTAAGCAGTTCTGTGAAGTATATATATTTCTTAGACATACACCTATATTACTTTAGATATTTTTCCCCACAGATAAATGAGATCAAAGAAAAAGTTAAAAATATCCATGACTATGTGAAAGAAATTGAGAAATATATTCAGGGAGGAAAAGAAGACTATAAAAAGGTAATTTTATAACGAAGAGAATAAAAATACTTAAACTTTATTTTTTGTTAAACTAACCACATTTCCTTTCTGTATAGCAAAAAGAGTCTGAACTTGATGAAGTAAAAACTCAACTAGCTGATTGTGAGAAACAGAAAGAAAAAATAAGTAAAGAAATGGGAACAATTAGACAAGACATTGATACTCAGAAGGTATGTTCCTACTTGTCTTGATTTATGATAGAGTATAAACTGAATGGTTAGGCCTTGATCCTGTAGGTGGGTCCAGGCAAGTGGTCCCTAGTACCCAGGCAAAACTGCAGTGACTCTGGTGTGACCCACGCTGGCACAAGGGTCTTTCCATGTAGATCAATTTGCCTGATCAGGACCTTAGTGAGAATAATTACCATGTATGAGCCCCAAAAAGTGCAAGATTTACACGTTCTAAAGTAGATTCATTCTTGAAAAGTCGGGTCTATAAAGTTCAGTTTACATGGTAGTCCAAAAGAGATAAGTATATAGTATAATTAACAGCCCAAATTTTCAGAAGTGACTAGTAATTTTGTGTGTAGAACCTTCTGAGTAGGAGGGCCCTTTAAGGATACCAGAAATCACGCAAAAAGAAAGAGGAGTATTCGTGGCACCTTAGAGACTAACAGATTTATTTGAGCATAAGCTTTCGTGGGCTAAAACCCACTTCATCGGATGCATGCAGTGGAAAATACAGTAGGAAGATATATATACACAGAGAACATGAAAAAATGGGTGTTGCTATACCAACTATAACGAGAGGCAATCAATTAAGGTGGGCTATTAGCAGGAGAAAAAAAAAGTTTGTAGCGATAATGAGGATGGCTCATTTCCAGCAGTTGATAAGAAGGTCTGAGTAACAGTAGGGGGAAAAATCATCATGGGGAAATAGTTTTTACTTTGTGTAATGACCCAACCACTCTGAATCTTCATTCAAGCCTAATTTGATGGTGTTCAGTTTGCAAATTAATTCCAATTCTGTAGCTAATGTGATTAGGTCCTCTGATGTTGTCCTGTCCTGTAGTCGGTGACTTGAAGAAACAGATTGACAGATCCAGAAATGTACCCAGAAGTCACCTACTACAGGACAGGCCCAACAAAGAAAGTAACAGAACGCTACTAGCCATCACCTTCAGCCCCCAACTAAAACCTCTCCAGCGCATTATCAAGGATCTGCAACGTATCCTGAAGGCGAATCCTTCACTATCACAATCTTGGGAGGCCAGTCCTCTCTTACAGTCAGCCCCCAACCTAAAGCAAATACACCTCTACCTCGAAATAACACAACCCGATATAATACGAATTCGGATATAACGCAGTAAAGCAGCAGCTCGGGGAGGGGCAGGGGCTGAGCTTTCCAGTGGATCAAAGCAAATTTGATATAACGCATTTTCTCCTATAACGCGGTAAGATTTTTTGGCTTCCGAGGACAGTGTTATATCGGGTTAGAGGTGTACTCACCAGTAACCACACGCTACACAACAAAAAACACTAACTCAGGAACCTATCCTTGCAACAAAGCTTGTTGCCAACTCTGTTCACGTATCTATTCAGGGGATACCATCATAGGACCTAATCACATCAGCCACAGTATCAGAAGCTCGTTCACTTGCACATCTACCAATGTGAGATATGCCATCATCTGCTAGCAATGCCCCTTTGCCTTGTACATTGGCCAAACTGGACAGTCTACACAAAAGAATAGATGGACACAAATCAGATGTTAAAAATTATAACATTCAAAAACCAGTCGGAGAACACTTCAACCTCACTAGCCACTCAATTACAGACCTCAAAGTCGCAATACTCCAACAAAATAACTTCAAAAACAGACTCCAACGCGAAACTGCAGAAGTGGAATTAATTTGCAAACTGGACACCGTTAAATTAGGCTTGAATGAAGACTCAGAGTGGATGGGTCATTACACAAAGTAAAAACTATTTCCCCATGATGATTTTCCCCCTACTGTTACTCACACCTTCTTGTCAACAGTTGGAAATGGGCCATCCTGATTATCACTACAATAGCCCACCTTAATTGATTGCTCTCATTATAGTTGGTATAGCAACACCCATTTTTTCATGTTCTCTGTATATATATGCTCAAATAAATTTGTTAGTCTCTAAGGTGCCACAAGGACTCGTTCTTTTTGCTGATACAGACTAACACAGCTACCACACTGAAACCAGAAATCAAGGCATCAGAAGTAACTAATCACTCTTTAACATGTTTATTGGCTTGTACTTGTGCTTTTTCAATACTTGAAATTCTTTGATAATGTATTTAACAACTACTACTTATATTCTCATGCATTAGCCTGGATTTATCCCATTTTTTTCACTATACTATTTGTTTAATCAGAATAAAGTGTTATTGTGACACTTACATTTTATTTATTTACAAGCAAAAATCCAACTGGATAGCTCAGCGGTTCGAGCATTGGCCTGCTAAACCCGGGATTGTGAGTTCAATCCTTATGGGGGCCATTTAGGAACCTGGGGCAAAAATCTGTCTGGGGATTGGTCCTGCTTTGAGCAGGGGGTTGGACTAGACCTCCTGAGGTCCCTTTTCTATGAAAACTGGCATGTCTGATATTTTATTATTAATAATCATCATTGTAATGCCTAAAGACATTTTGAGGCATACATGGTTCATGGAAAATTTCATCTCCAATGACTTATCTATCCAGAGCCATTGATTAAAATAATCAAAAGCTTTCATTTAGATGTGGAAAGTTATGTAATTTTGTAAAAACATGTGGAATTCAAAAAGTGCATTAGTCTATTAAACTGCTTGACTTTATTTGTCTTTAGATCCAGGAAAGATGGCTAGAGGATAACCTTACATTAAGAAAAAGAAATGAAGACCTAAAAGAAGTTGAAGAAGAACGAAAACAACATTTGAAGGAGATGGGGGAAATGAAAGTTCCACAACTGAAAAAGTAGGGTTACCTTTCCTTTTTTAAAAAAAATAACTTCTTAAATGTTAAGCAGGAGTTTTCAAGAAGTTGACCACATCTTAACAGAGAATTGTTTCATAGACCACCTTTCCTTTCACTCGCACAGACCACTTCCCCTCCAAGTTCATGCTTGTGTTAAATCCCTGTGGCAACTATAGCGTAAGACAATTGCTTAAATTAAAAGGTGATGCTAATTAAAAGAACCTTAAATATTTTCCTGTCTTCTTGTGTGTCATTTAGTAGTGGGAATTAAGAGGAAGGCATGCACATTTTTGTTATTTTGATCAGCAAATATTCCAGAAACCATAGTTTTGAAGGCTGCTGCTTTACAAAACCTCCAAAGGTCCAATCCTACAAACACTTCTTACATGAGTGACGTTACGCATGTGCATGAGTCCATTTGATGTTGGTGGGACTCCTCATGCGAGTAGTCACTCACGTCTCTGTTCGCAGGATCAAACCCCAGTGTAATTTTATATACTTTGTGACTACTGTGGCAACCAATCCTGCAAGTAGCGTTTCAGATAGAATTATAAAATAACAATATTATCACTTTTATTTTTTTATGTACCACATCTAATACAGCTTAATATTTTATGAGCAGTATATCTTTTCTGATAGTTTTGTAATATGAAATTTAAGATGACATGTATGATTGCTGAATTTTAAAAAATGTAGCTGGGAGAGTCTCTTTGCCCTCTTTCTTGTTGCTGCACATTGAATGGTTTCAGTGATTTTTCCCTCATAATTCCAAACAATGTGTGGGGAATTAATTCTCTTCTCCAAACTAGACTATCTTGTCTTCATGTCTTTTTTTCATGCTCAATCCCGTTTGTATTAAACCCCATGGCAGATCTTCCATTTATTTCAGCAATTTTGGTATTCATCCCTTGGATTCAAAATAATAATCTTGTTGCTGAGCAGCAGCATGAATAATTAGGTCCCTAATATCAGACTAGTTATTTTATATATTTCTAGCATTCCAGCCTCCAACTTTGGTAATTTGTTTTCTCTTAATTAGATAGTGGCTTTAAGTTTGTTCCGTAAACAAATTTTATGAAAACTATTTTTTCACTTTTTGCCAATAGTAAATATACTTCCATAGTATGCCTCCAACTTTCAGACCAATAAAACATACTTTAGACCTGGTGGATTCATTTCTAGTGCTTAAGTTTGTATACAAAGTGTTACTTTCTGGCATAAATAGGGAAGTAAGACTGTTTTTTAAAGACTTCTTTGTGTATAAAGCTTTAAATGCAGAACAGTTTATATACTTTGATTCTTCTTTTACTTGACAGTGAAAGACAACGTCTGGAGGAGAAAATAGAGGATTTGAAAAGAAATCACAGTTTGGCATTAGGTCGGCAGCGTGGATTTGAGGAAGAGATCATTCGGTTTAAGAAAGAGCTTCGAGAATCTCAGTTCAAAGATGCTGAGGAAAAGTACAGAGAAATGATGATTGTTATGAGAACAACAGAGCTGGTAAACAGGGACCTAGACATGTACTACAAGGCACTTGATAAGTGAGTATTTTAATATGACGAAGCACCCTAAATGTTTAGAGACTGTTTTACATTTAGTAACATCACACACCTCTCTTTTTGAGCCTAAAACTAAAATAATTTTTGAAATGCAATATTATCTTTTGCAGTGAAAACTATGCCACTAAAACTGACTTATCATGTGTAGCTATTGGGGAAAAAAAGTCTGATCAATATTCTTTTCTCCCAAGATATAATTTTAAAAAGATATTGTCAAGCCCAAGGTTGACTGGGTAAAAATTGGTTAGGTTTTGATCAAAGCAAATTCATCAGTGTTATAAAAATAAATTATTCATATAATAGCCCAGCACTTAGGAACAACATTACAAACCATTGGGTGAACACTACTGGAAAGGGAGGAGTTTTGATATGGAAACAGCTTTCAATTTCAAGCTTTCTAGCATAAATTCAAAATAGTAAATTATTTCTTAAAAATTCTTGAAAAATACCATGATTCTTTCCCTGATATAAAATCAGTTATTTAAGTTTAAAGTTCCTATAGAAATGTGGGGTATTTTTTTTAAAATGGTTCTATAATATTTATCCTGAAAACTTGCAACCAGAACTTCTTTATATCTAGAAGATAGGATGAAGATGGCTGCATTTTCTTAAAACAAATTTTATTAATGAAGAAAATAATTCAGCACATTGCACAAGATTGGAACCATAAAAATGTTCCCAGAAGTTAAGGTATATCTGTCATCATGTCATCCACTCCATTTTCATGTATGCAATACAACTGAACCAGTTAAATCATAAATCAGTAACAAAATTGTCTTCCTAACCCTCTCAAACCCATTTCATTCCCAGTTCTTTGGAGAAACTATTTGGGTCTAGATGTACAAGTTAGGAGGTATGGGAGAAGATTCATATAGTTATACTCAGCAAAACTGTCCAGTGAATGAACTTTAATGGTAACACAGGATCATTCTTTTGGCCTTTTGTGTAGAATCCTCTCCATGCTATGAAACCCTCTTTCATGGGGTTCTCCAGGGCAGCTGCTGGCAGAGGAAACCCAAGCAGCACAGTTGTCTGGAAACCAGAGGAGGGATCCAAAGGTGATATGGAAACACAGGGTCGCCATACAGATTGTCCTGTTCTTCTATGGATCCTTTCCCACATAAAGGAATATTTAGGAAACTATGTGAGGGGAGTCACACATAGTTTTCATTTTCTTATCACTCCCTCTGATCATTGGCATGCCTCCCAGTTTTTTGGGCGTGGAGGTAAACTCTTGACTAAGTAAAGATACACAAGGTATAACTCTGTCTTACAGATAATCAGGAATTTCTTTCTGCAGTTTTTCTCTCATATAGTCCCAAAAGACAAAAAGTCTAAAATAACAGTGATGAGCGTGGTGGAATCTATTTAGGTATTTGGATACCAAACTCATTTTTCTCTTCTTTTCTATAGAAGTTCCTGTACTACCCTCATTACCATAATATCTTAGCACTAAGCAATATGATTAGCAGTTGTCACAAGTGGTTTGCTCTCTTTAACTCTCATATCAAGTGGAGAAATGTGTGTGCAGTGTAGTGTTTTGACTTGCAGGGTTTTGAGGTTTTTTTAATGTTTTCTGTTAGAGAAGAAAAGATTGAACAAGTGTTCCTCAGAGTAGAATGTGATGGGCTTTGTGATGGTCCTTACTTCCTGTGGAAGCTCATTCTAGTCTCAGACTGACCACCTCAAGAAAGACTTTTCTCTTGCACAGATCTTTCCCTTCTGATATAATGCTCCATTGTCCCCAAGAAGCAGAACTGTTGACCACATTCTTCATTCCAAAGCCTTAGTTAATCTTTTCTATATGTTCAGCTGGTCTAGGCTACTGAGCACCTTACAGATAAGGATTGAGAACTTTGTATTGATATTATATGAGAAACCAGCATAGAGAGTGGAGAACAGGTTACATATGCTTGTGGTAGTCCATACTTCTGAAGAGATGTGATGAAGCATTCTGTAGTAGTTGGAGTTTCCTAAGGGCTGATGGCTTCATGCCCAGGGTCTGTGTTAGATGAATGGTAAAGATAAAGTAAGCTGTTGGGGACAGTTTTTCCTCCATAATTTTTTTAAAAGCAATAAATTAGTTGTTCTTTCTGCTAGGCATACAATTTTTCATCAGTAAAAGTATTCTACATGTTTGTTTTACGATGGAATTTAAACTACAACAAATATTCTTTAGTGTCTTTCGTATTTTACAAAGATTTAGAGAGACAGCACAGTTTGGGTCTGATGGCATGCTACTTAACATATTATAGTAAATTATCACAATCATAATAGTCTTTTATTGATGCACTGCAGACATATAAACATTAGTCCTCCATTGATAATGACTTAACCAGAGATGCTTATAGATTGTGATGAACAAGGATTAAAATTTAAATTTATTACAGTTGCTTTCAGTACATCTTACCTTCTGTTTTTCTGCAGTGTTCAAAGGTTGATTTTCAGTGAAAGTGTACTTTCTTTAATGTAGTTTTTTTCAGAATGCTAAATTTGTATAATAGAAGTAATTTTATTACTAAAAAATTTTCAATTAAAGATTTGTTAATATTCCACTGTAAGCTTCTCCAAAATTCATTAAATAGTGAGTGTTGAAATGTAGTGTGCAACCTTGCACACTAAATTTTAACCTGTCAACCTAAATGGATGTGCTCTCCAGGAATTCCCCTTTTAGAGTTCAGAACTCACTTGCATAGTGTAGATTCTATTGTGTGTCTGTTTAAGGCAGTACAGGAAATCCAGTCATGTAATTTCAAGAAAAAACAGATAAACATCACTTATTGGTAATCTACAATAATCAGTGAGAAGAAATGTTGCCTCTAATGAGAGTTTGAAATCTCTACATGTAGGCTGGGAAAACCAACATTTTGTATGCACTTTTGTGCTGTCAAGGTTTCACTGTGAGGTTAATTCTTCTTTATATAGTTTTATTGTTTTGAAATTTAAAGATTGGTAATAAATATTTATGAATAACAAATTCCTAAGTCCTTGAGAGTGTTTTGAAGTTTTTTTCCTTCATTCATGCTTAACAATTCCTTTTTAATGGCATTGGGAATTTTGTATATCCCAACAAGAGGTGGAGAGAGAAGGTTCCTCTTGATGGACAGGTGGGAAAAATATATTTTTTTAAATAGTGCATTTTATTGCCCCGGTTTAAAAAAGGAAAAAAGAAACTTTCATGTAAATGACGTGAGCCAACAATCTACTTCTATTTCCATGTTCTTATCTGATATTATAGTAAAACACCAGGTTGAGCACTGCTTTCTGTTTTAAAGGTCAAGTCAAAAATGCATCTTTCACTCAGTGCTAACTTCTTGCAGGTCTTGGTTCATGTCAAAAAGAGAGATGATTCAACATAAAAAAACCTATGTTTGATATTAATAGATGGATGATTAAAATAAAATATAGGATCAATAAAATCCTTATGTCAGTTTTACTACTGTAGGACAAGGTGGGTGGAATTTATTTCCAAGTGATTGAAACAGTATTCTTGGTAGAGTCAGAAGGGAGGGAAGAGTCCCCTCCACTTTGTAATCAAGAAGATACTACTCCATCTCCCCTCAGTACTTGCAACCTTCAAAGCCCAACGTGTTATTGACTTAACTTCTTGACTGCAGAGTGAGTGCCTGAGTTGACTTTTCGAGCCTAACCCCTTCAAAATATTAAAGGGGCAAAAACTTTCCTTTTTCTAGTTAGAAAGGAGAAAAAGAGCACACCTTTCTATATACATGTCAACCAGAGACCTAAGTTTATTTTTTATCCTTTTTGACTATTAATACAAAAGCCTTCCCACCATAAGAATAATGCTCACTAATCTAACATTCCCTTCCCCCCCAATAAACTCCTACCCACAATAATATCTAAAAAACCAAAGGAAAAAACCCACCCACCTACTCCAAGCAGAGGTTTTACCTTGAAAAGGGAACCATGCCAGAGATTACATTAAATCTGCTAGCGACTTTGCTTTTGCCATTCATTTTACTTTGTAGGTACTCGGATACTATGCTGATGGGCAACAATATAAAACACCTAGATAGATAGATACTTGCAAAATCTCTTAAATTACTTCAGGTTTTAAAATATACTGTAAGACAACACAAAGATAAGAAAAAAATAAATAATAATGTGAATTAAGAAATGCTTGACACAAAAGACTGTTGTTTGCTCAAAAGAGTTGCCAGAGGGAAGTATTGGACTACAACTTTTCTCTGTGAGGAAAATTATTAGCATTTATAAGAGATTGTACATTAAATATACTGTTTAGTTTAGGTAAAGGTTCAGTGCTCTGGGAGCCAAAAGATGAGGAGTTCAGATATTACCTCTTCCATTTCCTGCTGTTTAAACGTCTAGGCATTTCATAGCCTTACTAGTAACATCAGACTAGATTATCATAATGGTCCAACATGGCCTTAACATTTATGAATGTATGAAATATATATCTAAATTTAACCTTTTTTTTTAGAGGTTTGCCAAGGTTTGCTTCTCCATCCTTACGAGAGAGAAGCCAAAACAATCACGTATCTATCCAGTTTTAAATATTCTTCTAGCCTCCCTAACATTTGCGATTTTCCAGTCTTGTCCAAAAGAATGAGAATTTGTCAAAATAAAAGGAGATGACTGAGTTAACGTTTTTTTGTTTCTATAGCAACCATGTTTTCATATTTATTTTAATTTGCATGTTTTTGTAGTTTTTAATATACACTTTGGCTTGGCTAAGAGGCAGGGATGGTGAACCAACCATCATGTACTGGTATAGGGTTGTTTGTTCATTCCACTGTAGTCAGTACCTACAAGCTTGCCTAGTGACTGAGCCAAAATTTTAAACTCTACAGTGCATACCAAATGTAGCCCAAGCTTCAAATGTTCTTTGATTGTGGTAAGTTACATGATGTTCATTAGTCTCTTGTCAGATCTTATTCACTTCTAAACGGATTCTATTTTATTTGTGTTTTTAAAAATGAAGAAATTTTTTGCTTTTAAATTTGAAAAAGATGGACATTTTTAGTGAAGGAAGACAAAATTATTACAAGATTCACTTGCAAGACTGACAGATCCCTAAATGTGACTTAAAATACCATTCTGTTTGCACATGGTGTCATTCCCCACTCTGCTAGTCTGCTTTGTTTTTGTATATAGCAAGCTGTCAAAATATATAAAATTTCTCTGAGTGCATCAAAAGTAGGACTCTGGCAAATTTCAGTACGTGGAATAAATGGATAGAATGAGGCAGGAGGTGTGACAACATGTATCTGCACACTCTGTCACATGCATATGTGTGCCTGTGAAGCAAGACAGGCTAAGAAGTCTTTCTGGAAGTTTCTAAGGCCACCATCCTTGATGATATCCCTGTGCCTTCCTGTTGTGCCTAAGTATTGCCTAAGTTTGCAAATCAGTGCATAAGAATACACCTCTACCCCGTTATAACACCACACAAATTTGGATATAACGCGGTAAAGAGGCACTCCGGGGGGGCAGGGCTGCACACTCCGGCAGATCCAATCAAGTTCAATATAACGTGGTTTCACCTATAATGCAGTAAGACTTTTTGGCTCCCAAGGACAGTGTTATATCGAGGTAGAGGTGTATTTAAAAATATTGATTGAGATTTTCAAAGTCCAGGATACTTAGCCACACATCTCTGTTCTTTTTAAATGAAAGCTAAATTCCCTGAACTTCTTTGAAAATCTAAACCATAATATAGAATCAGTCATAAAGGTGAAAGGCAATGCTTTTTTTTTTGTATTGTCAACATTCTGTTCCTTTAATAATAAAAATTAAATATTAGCAACATATGAAAAGAACAGAAAAGTTTTTCTGTTTAATTAAATTGTAATTAGCACCATCCTTTTTAAAAAGCTACCCCTCTAAGAATCTGAGCTGCAGACATGGTGTGTCTGCCAGAATGACAGACATCAAGCACTATAACCAAAAGGTAATATAACTAGAAATTTAGAATAGAAAGTTTCTTTCAAATCTCTGTTTATGAAAGTTGTGATCTCATTTTTCTGAAGGAGAAACCAGGAAAGACCATTTCTGCAAACATGTATGCACCTGAGTAACTTCATATATTGGAGTCAGTGAGGATACTTACATATGTAAAGATAGTCACCAGCATAAGTGTTTCCAGGATCAGGGCCTAAGTCTACAGTTCATAACTTTCAGAATCTGAGACAGGTGTCATTTTTGTGAAAGTTCACTGTGATTTTTTTTTAAAAAGTGTGGTGGACCCATAACTTCGAATTTGTTTTTGCCACTGTAATCCTAAACATAACTTACTAACCCTGATGTAACTTAATCATAATTGCTTCCTATTCACTGCAGGTTTGAGGAAACTTTACATTTTTTGTAAAGATTTGAAATGCAGATTTTACATGTGAATTCTGATTACATTACAAGTTCGTAACCCTGTTCTTCAGTGAATGATTGCACATCTAAGAGTTTGCCTACATAGGAAGTTACTGTGCTTCAAGTGAAGGTGTGAAGCTACAGTATTACTAGTTTGCTATGTGGTACCGTCTCACGCAAACATAGCCACAGCGCAGTAAAAGTCCCGGAATGTGGTGGCTTAGTGTACTGCTGCGTGGCAAGCTGTTGCGCTATAGATTTACATCCTGGATTGTCATGCAGTAAAGTGCCATGTAGACAAGCCCTAAGAAGAGCAGACAAAGAATTTTGTTTCTATTGCTCCAACATCTCTCAAGATGAAAATATGTTAACATTAAAAAAATAAAAAGGGTGCGTAAGAGAGGGAATATTTACTTATTTTTAATGTATTTGTTGTATAGATATTTCTACTACACTCACCACTATACATTGCTATTTTAAAGAGCGTTTGAGTACCAACTGTTTGCTTAGAAGACATAGAAGGAAAAGTGGTGCTTGCTCCAAGGAGCTTGCAGTCAGCTGCAGTACACAGTTACACCCAAAGTAAATGGACTGTTTCCCCTCCCCCCTTTCTTAGAGCAATAATGACATTTCACAGCATGAAAATGGAAGAAATCAACAAAATCATTCGTGATCTTTGGCGAAGCACCTACAGAGGGCAAGGTACATTATTTTTTGTAGTTTCAGTTTATCAGTCTCTCCAGGTGCTGTGTACTCAAAATTGTAAAAAGCTAAGATCTCAAATTAGAGAAAGTGCCATTCTTCAAAATCTGCATCTGTCCCCCTTTAAAATGTGAGCAGATTGTGGTAATAATAAAGAATTATGTGGTTAACCATGATTTGGTTTAACCAGAAGTGATTCATTCTCTTCCCATGTTTTCCAAAGTTCAGACATCCTTCCAAAAAAAAACTTGTGCCAATTAAGCACTCTTCTTTAGTTTTTACCTATTTGGATACATTAACTACCAATGTCAAAAATTAATCTGTTGGCACAAGTGTTCTGAATATTGTTTGTATAATTATATTGCCTACAGTAACACTGTCTCTCCTTTCCCAGCTTTGTTTAACTATTGCACATTTTATCACCTCACTGTCTCAATCCATTGTTTAAAACATGTTTTTATAATGAAATTGCATTTTCTTCCCATATTAGATATTGAATATATAGAAATTCGTTCTGATGCAGATGAAAATGTTTCAGCGTCTGATAAAAGGAGGAGCTACAATTATAGAGTAGTAATGATAAAAGGGGATACCGCTCTGGACATGCGAGGGAGATGCAGTGCTGGGCAAAAGGTATGTTACAGCATTTTATTTAAATACACATTCGAGGGACAAGAAGTCTGTGAGAGGTTTGGCGGATTGGGAGAATAGGCATACTCTGGATCTTTAGAAGTGAAGATAAGGAAAGGAAAAAATGGCCCCCAAATTAAAATGAGTGATGCAAAATATGTCTAGCTGCTCCATGGCACTGATGCGTTGAAAGGATATTCTATGAATAGATGCATACGGTGTTATCACCCTGGTGTGGGAAATGCTCTCAAATTAATCTCTTGCTGAAAGCAATTCTATTCTTTTTTTTTTTTAATAAAAATTGCACACATTATCTTTTGAGGAAAATCTAAGACATTTGCCAGACAGCAGTGTAAAGATAAAACAAAAATACTGTTGCAGTAGCTTAGGATGGTCCATGAGAGCCGTTTGTAAATGACAGTGAATGAGAGATTTCTTCTTAGTCGTTTTCTGAGAACTAGTTCATCAGGAAATATGCCTGCATATATGGTCACTGAAAAGTATCCTTTACTAGAGTTATACCCCTGCTACAGTTCCCATGATGTGTTTATAATTTTTGCTTGTCATAAGGTCACATGAGAACCTAATCAGTCAGGCTTAGTAACGTAGTATTAGCCTGAGTAGTGGCAATTCAAGTGTCTCAACTTTAGAAAAACAATTAGTGGTTCAGTAACCCAAAAAGGGGCCGGGTCCACTAAGATTTGCACATAAATCTCAACCATCCAGTGTCAAAAGGTGTGAGAATGGATCAAAATAAATGTGATCACCTAATTAAAGACTATATCGTAATGCATTCTTACACAGATGCGGAATTAAGGTTCCTGAGACGTACTTAATTCTGTTATTTCCTAAGTTTTAAGTATTCCACCTTCCAACCTTCACAACATTGTTTTAGCATAGATTTTTTTGAATTAATTGTTTAATTTAAATTAGATTTTTTTCATTTAGTTCTGTCTGTTAACAGTGAATGGATCTGTTAATAGACATTTACAAACATCTAGCATGTTGCCTTTTAACTCTAAAGCCTGCTGCTTCTTTTTCTTGGGGCATGGCTACACTTGCAGATGTAGAGCGCTGTGAGTTAAACCAGCCCTTGGAGACCACAGCAGGGAAAGCGCTGCCATGTGTTCACACTGTTACCTGCAAGTGCAGTGGTGTGGCCACATTTGCGGCACTTGCTGTGGCACTGGGAGCGGTGCATTATGGGCAGCTATCCCACAGAGCACCTCTTCTGATTCTAGGGAAGGGGGCGGAGGCCGGGCATTCTGAGTCATGCCCCAGTGCCCCATGATGCATCGCTTCGCATCCACATTTGGTGCCATCTTTCAACATTTCTTGTATTGAGCGTTTTGTCTTCCCTTTTTGGTCTGCGGGAATGGATCCTGAACTTGTGAGGAATATGCTGATGGGTCTTGCCAGCATGTCACAAATTGCAGTCGAGTTACTCCTTCAGCTATAAAGTGACAGTGATGAGTCAGACGATGATGTCGACTCATGTAACGCATATGACACGAGCTTGCTTGTGGCATTCACAGACATGCTCACCACAGTGGAACGCCGCATTTGGGCTCGGGAAACAAACACTGAGTGGTGGGATCACATCCTCATGCAAGTCTGGGATGACGAGCAGTGGCTGCAGAACTTTCAGATGAGGAAAGCCACTTTCATGGGATTATGTGATGAGCTTGCTCCCACCCTGAGGCACAAGGACGCAAGACTGAGAGCTGTCTTGCCAGTGGAGAAGCGGGTGGCTATTACAATCTGGAAGCTGGCAATTCCAGACAGCTACTGATCAGTCACTAAAGAGTTTGGAGTAGGAAAGTCAACCATGGGAATTGTGTTGATGCAAGTTTGCAGGGCTTGTGGATCACTGTGAGTGTTTCAGGGACATTAATGCAGGCTGTTCCAGAAAGGTGCATGACGCATGCATCTTTCAAAACCCGGGCCTGTTCAGGAAGCTGCAAGCCGGGACTTTCTTCCCAGACCAGGAGATCACTGTAGGGGAAGTTGAAATGCCCACTGTGATCCTTGGAGACCCCGCTTACCCTCTAATGCCGTGGCTCATGAAACCCTACACAAGGAGCCTTGACAGCAGCAAGGAGCGATTCAGCAACAGGCTGAGTCGGTGCAGAATGATTGTTGCATGTGCTTTTGGCTATTTAAAGGGCCACTGGTACTGTCTGTATGTGAAGCTGGACGTGGCCGATTACAACATCTCCACGGTTATAGCTGCATGCTGTAGCCTCTATAACATTTGTGAAGGGAAGGGTGAAAGCTTCACTCAGGCATGGACCTCAGAGCTTCAACACCTGCAGGCCAAATTTGAACAGACAGAGAATCAGGGCTATTACAGGCACCCAGCGTGGGACTGTAAGGATTAGGGATGCCTTGAGGGAGTAATTTGATGTTGACAGCCAGTGCTTGTAGGCATCTGTGTTCGCTACGTATGATGCATTGATTTGCAGTGTCTGTTGCTTTCCTGGGCTACAGTATCTTTTGCTTAATGCAGTAAAGAATGTTTTCAGAGCCAAAAAATCATTTATTGAAAAGAACCACAACTGCTTGGGAAACAGACAGGTGTGTCATGCCCTTTACTGTGTAGAAGGAGGGAAGATGGCAGGTTGGGGAATGGTACAATCACAGATTTGCATATGTCCTATTATCATACTCAGCCTTCCTGTCTGGAGTGCCGTGCAGTGAGTGCTGCACTTCAGGCTGGCTAAAATGCATGGTGATGGGGGTTGAGTGCATTGGGTAAGAGTCGTAGTTTGCAGGGTTGGGTGCTGAATTTACAGGTGTTGAAGGCAGCTGGTGGTGATAAGAACCCAGATGCTGGAGAAAGTGAATTGGTGGTAGGGTGACCAGATAGCAACTGTGAAAAATTGGGATGAGGGTGGGGGTAATAAGAGCCTATATCAGAAAAAAACTCAAAAATCAGGACTGCCCCTAAAAAATCAGGTCACCCTAGTTGGCTGTGACATGGGAGCACAAGGAAAAGAGTTTTGGGACGAGGGCTGTAGGGGGCAGCAGGCATGGATGTGCTCTGTCTTCATTGCTACAAGCGCCTGTATCGATTCCACTTGGCACTTTATGATGCTTAGCAGCCGCTCCGTGGTTTGGTGCCGGCGATCTGCATTCTGCTGGCGAAGCCTTCTTTTAGTCTCCTGCCACTCCTGCACTTTTTTTGATTTTCATTAAGGGATTGCTGCATGAAGTCATGCAGCAGGTCCTCTTTGCTTGTTCGTGGATGCTGTGAAGTCTTTCAGCCTCAAAATCTCAAAGTTTCTTTGAAGTCTTTCGGCCATTGATAACAAGGATGGCTGGGATCTCAAAGTTGCGTCTGTAAAGCCAAAATGCAACACTTAACAGAGACAGCATTGTTCACACCAGACAGAGCAATGATTAGGGTGTACTTAAAGACAAGTACAGTGTACACAGTAGCAGAAATTGCCCGCCCCAAAGCAAGTGCACATAACCCACAGGAGCCCCAAAATGGTGAGTAAGCACAGGGGTGAGCAGGACTGATTGTTTCATGGCCGTACTGTTCTCTGGGGTTCTGTGCCTTGGGGAAAGCCAACAGCTGCTGGGGGCCTCCATAATGAATACTGTCCACACATTTTCCACAGGATGAGTTCGTCCTGCAGGATATCTCGCTGCTGAGGGTGACCTGGGAAGCAAGGAAGGGTCGTCTTCTACTATGCAGCTTCCGCCCTGGCCCTTATACAGCTTTCCTGTGTGCAGCAATGGTTCCCCCGCCCATCACGGCACAGTGGCAGGACATGTTAGTCTTACTGGGACAAGGAGCACAGTAGCTCTGCCAAGGAACCTGTGCAAGCGGATTGCCCAGTTTCTGCATGAAACCTTTGAAGAGATGACTGCGATGTGAGAGAGCACATCAATGCCCTAATGCACATCTAGGCATGCATGCAGCCCTAACTCTGCAACTCTCCTAGCCCCAAAAGCCCACACCGAACAACTACCTTCCCAAAATAAAAGCCACTTACCGGGCACCTCCTCTGCTGTTCTTTCCCAAGCACCATGCATTGCGACTGGCTGCCTTCCTCCTGGCTTGAAAAGAGCTCCTGGCTGCATGCATCTAGGGATGCCAGGCTGTCCCCCTCCTCCTCAACACCCTCGCTCCTGCTTTCCTCCTCCTGCCTTGTTGAACTCTGTGCTGCTACAGTCTCTGAAATGTCCATGGTAGTCTTTGGAGTGGAAGTGGAGTCGCCCCCAAGTATCGCATCCAGTTCTTTGTAGAAACAGCAGGTCATGGGGGCAGCATCGGAGCTGCGTTTTGCCCCCCTTGCTTTGTGGTAGGCATTCCGCAGCTCCTTCACTTTAACCCTGCACTGCTGTGCGTCGTGGTCATGGCCCCTTTCCATCATGTCCCTTGATATCTGCCTGAAGGTATCGTAATTCCTACGGCTGTAGCGCAGCTGGGACTGGACAGCTTCCTCCCCTCAAACTCTGATAAGGTCTAGCACCTCACCGTTGCTCCATACTGGGGATTGCCTGGCGTGTGGAGGCATGGTTACCTGGAAGGATGCATTGAGAGCACTCCACACCTTGCTTAGCAAACAGGAAGGGGAATTTCAAAATTCCCAGAGAATTTAAAGGGCAGGTCTGACGGCAGCGCAGTAGAGTTCAAAGTGATGACCAGAGTGGCTAGAACAGGCATTGTGGGACACTTCTGGAGGCCAATCAGAGTGCATTAATAGACCAGGGTGTCCACACTGGTGCCGCGGTGCTCCAGCCAGGGCACGGCAAGCATTATGCTTCTCATGGAGATGGATTACCAGGGGTGCTCCAGCCATAGAGTCCAAGCACTCTTTGTACCTTGCCAGTGTGGACACCTCAGGAGTTTGGGCGGCCAGGGATGACTTAATGTGCTCTAACTTGCAAGTGTAGCCAAGTCCTTGGTGTTATAAATTGAACAGTTATATACATTGGTGCTTTGTAATCACATACTGAAGAGTGAGTTTTTATTTTCTTTCAGGTGCTTGCTTCCCTCATTATTCGTCTTGCTCTGGCAGAAACATTCTGTCTCAACTGTGGCATTCTTGCACTGGATGAGCCTACCACCAATCTTGATCGAGAGAACATTGAGTCTCTTGCACATGCTCTGGTGGAGTAAGTGACTTTGGCTTTCATTGGGAGTCTTTTGGGATGGATATCTTCTGAGTTTTAATAGACTTGAGAAAGGTGGATTCTTTGTTATAAATAGATTTGGATTTACACTACTGTGTCTTCATTGACATATACAGTTTTAAGTGAGAACAGAATCGGGTCCAGCATTTACAGTAGTTTTGCCACTGGTTAGAATTCATTTTGCCCAATGGCTTGCTAATTCTGTACGTCTCTTACTGTATTTTGGGCAGGAAGAGCTTTAGATTCCTGCTGCTTTATTGGGAAGGGAAGGGAAGAGAAGCACAATATCAGTTTTTTCATTTTACACATAGCAAAGAAGTAACATGAACATTAGCTGTTAGATTGTTTGACAGTTTATGCTCCTTGTCTTGGTGCATCCACATTAGGGCTACCACAGCAACAGTGAAGAGCTTTTCAGTCATGCAGTTAATATGGGTCACAGCTCTTTATTCTTTTATCTTTGCTAAGAGTTCACTACATCTTTGATACTCAGAGCCTAAGAGTATGAACTTTGAAGCATTTTACTAATGGGCAGATAAATTAGCTGACAGAAGGAGAGCCTGCATTTGTTTCCAATACATTCCTGTTTTTGCCCAAGTAGTTAACCATTTTTAATTTAATTTTTCACATATAAGAAAATGTGAAGAGATAATAATTAGGAAGATACCTTTTTTATTGAATACAATATTGATTAGAATATTACATTAATGTTGTTTTAGAGTTTTTTGTGTATTTGCAAGTTACGTAAAGTTAGCACGCAACTTCCATAAAAATGTCCTAAACTTCATCTCTTTCATAGGATAATAAAAAGCCGCTCACAACAGCACAACTTTCAGCTTCTTGTCATAACACATGATGAAGATTTTGTGGAGCTTTTGGGCCGTTCTGAATATGTGGAGAAATTCTACAGGATAAAGAAGAATATTGACCAATGTTCTGAAATTGTGAAGTGCAGTGTCAGTTCCTTAGGATCCTATGCTCATTAGAACTTTCAGATAATTTTGTATTGTAGGATGACTCAGTGACACAGCAAAAATTAAGATATTGGATATGAAAAAAGGAACTATATTTTCTGACACTGAAAAATAATATAGCTTAATGTTTAAATTCTAGTTAAGTAGTATCAAACTATTGTATTGTTAAACTCTGCATCTTCAAAAATATCTAAAAGATATGCATTTCTTGATATGCTTGTTTTAAATATAAATACAAAAATATGGAGGATTTTGAATTATTACAAAATGCTTAGATAGCACTATAAATGTACCTGGTGCTTTAAAAATATAAATAAAGTCATGTTCTTCGAGTATGTGTCAGCATGGATTCCACTGAAGGTGCACACATCTCATGCATGCAAGGTCAGATTCTTTTAAATAGCAGTGTCTGTTAGGGATGTATATGTGCCCTGTGCCACATAAGGGGTAGAGTGTCCCACCATCCCTCAGTTCCTTCTAACTGCCTATGGTAGCGAGATGGAACCCAACAAGTCTCCCACCTTCTACTTTTCAGAGCTTCAAACCTGTCTTTTTTCAGTTAAATTGAAGACGAAATTTTATGTTCACCCTTCTTCCATGTTTTCTTTGATTGGATGTCCCCCATTCCTCCCCAGTAGGGGAATGGGGGCGGGGGGGAGGGACACACACACACACACACACACACACACACACACACACTTGAACAGCAGGGCAAGCTTCTGTATGCCAACATGGTTGACTCTAAACCATCAGAGTTCAAATCCTGCCTATCCTGTGATGGACTCATTCCCCTCAGTGATTGATACAACCTGTTACTCTTCTGCCTGGAGAGAGCCACATCCTGGACAGGTGTTTGGTATGTAGGTGTGTTTTTCTCCAGAATCTGCATGTCAGGGACATTCAGCTCAAGTTACATGTGCTCAAGGAACCAATGTGCGCATGCTTGAGCAGATGTCCATTTTAGACACAAAGGAAATGTCAACAAGGTGGAGCCAAAAGAGCAAGCATCAGTCAGCACTCCCCCAAGCAGACACCATATCCTGGGATCAAGCAGTGAAAGCAAGGAAACAAAGAGGACATAGTCAGAACCTGCACCATGAGCCTCAGCCCCGACAACCTCGATGCCAGTGTCCTCAACGCTAATGACCTTGACCCAGACAACTTCAATAATGGAGCTAGCACCTATGCTGCTGATACGGAAAGGCAGTGCACAAGACAAACCTGCACAGACCATTAAGGTAGCTCCAAACAGCACATGAGATCATCCCCCAAGGAAGATGTAAAACATAACTCCTTCAAGGACTGAGTCTCCCAAGTCCTCTGACAAGGAGAGTGTAGCACAGGATGAAGGAGGCCTGGCACTGATACTAGGGCCTATGACTGAGCCAATAACAGGCCCAATTATCCCCCTCAGAGGCTCCAGCATCCCCCACTCCAGAGTGGCAACCAGTTCCAGAATTGGTGCAGATGCCACATTACTCTATGGCACTGCCATTTGAAGTGATGTACTTGTCCTCACTCTCACTAGCTTACGCCTTCCTGGCATTGAGCAGAGATGCCTTTCCCCTGCCTTCAGAGAGCAACCCCAAGGACAATGCCACAAGCCCGTTGCTAAGATCTCTGTCCCAGGCTGGGCATAAATGACACTGGGCCAACCAGCCTTAAGCAAATCAGTACCCCATGTCACCTTAGCTATAACTGACTTAACTGGGGACTGTCATTGCGCATGCCCTGGAGCAGATCCCCCTTTCACGCATCCAGGAAGAGGAGGTGATCCCATTCTCCAGCAGCATCACTGTCTAGGCCTCATCACCTGATGAGGCAGTGACAACAGCTCATCCCCTAGGAGCTGATGACTTCAAAGCATTCTCCTGTCTGACATTGCAGAGACTCTGGACATTGAAATAGTAGTAATATGAGAGAAGACACACGTGCTTTGGAGGATGGTTTCTAAGTTTGACATCTCCAGCCAGGATTTCCCTCCCCATCGGTGAGGCATACTGGAGCCAGCTAAGGGACTCTGTCAGAATCCATCCACTCTCCTCCTCTATCTAAACAGGAGGGAAAAAATTACCAGATGTCTCTGAAGGGCTTTGAACATTTTTCCATGCACCAACTCCAGGATCTTCAGTGGTTTTCACAGTCCAGTAGAAAATACATGTCATCACGGGGTACACCTATGGACAGAGTCTCAAAGAAATTAGACCTGTATGGGTACAAAGAGTACACCTTTGCCTGACTCCAGCTCCAGGTATAGAACTATCAAGTCTTGTTAGCAAAAAATAACGTTTCTCACCTGGGAGAGGGTCACTCCCTTCCTGTTAGAGATCTCTGACAGGAGAACAACAGGGAGGAGTTGCAAGAAATTGTAAGAGTGCCAAATGGTTGCTAGAATGTCACTGCGGGCAGCCATGGACATATCCAGCAGTCACAGAGTTGATGGCTGTGGCCATCATGATGAGATGGACCTTTAGTTGTTAGCATCTGGGTTACCCAAAGAGGTACAAGTCACCTGCCCTTTGAGAGGTTGTAGCTCTTTAGCCAAAGAACCAGTGGTGCTCTCCATTCTCTGAAGGTCTCAAGGAGTATGTTACTGCTGTTAGGGATTTACATACCATCTCCCTACCAGAAACCAGAAAGGTATCAACCTTGGCAGAGGATGCCATTTTGCTCACAAGGCTGACAACCTGCCATTTTACTCACAAGGCTGAAAAATTTTTTGCCTCAGAAGGTATCGCAGTTTTCCAGGAAACATCTGTCCTCCATCATTCACCTGATGCCATTACAAAGGCAGCAAGTGTGACGGGAAGGTTGAGAGCCGCACTGGAGCCAACCCAAAGCCTGCCACTACCTTTGGGAGCTGCCTTTCCCATTTCAGCCAACCTTGATCCATTGTCCTATTGGATAAATGGGTGTTAGCAAGGCCACCCTATTCATTTCCACCAATCGAGCTGCAGAGAAAAGAAAAAATACTTTCTTCCCCAAACCTCTTCCCCATTTCCAGTGGTAACAAGGTCTCTAATATTCACTCAGGTTCTCAAGTAAACATTAACCTCTCTGAAGGAAGCATGCATTCCTTAACCACCTTACTCTACAACCTCCTGAAATGGTTTGACCTAAGTCCTATCCAAGAGTTGCTTGCATCTCCTCTACAAGTCCCTTACAGACAGAGAAGAAGAACCGGCTCTTTCTTAAAAGAGTGGGGGAATGCCTTTGAATCTCTAAAGAGAGCTTCTCATCATGAAAAAGCAGTAGTGTCACCCACAAATCTAAAGGTGTTTTGGGGGGGAAAGGCTGAAAACCCAACAAAAACAACTCCCCAAACATACAAATACAAGGAAAATGTCCTTGGCAGGGTGGGGCAGGGGACAGAGAGTCTGGGTCATCGGCGCCAACTCTGTGGGTGCTTCGGGGCTCAAGAACCCATAGAAAAAAAATAGTGAGTGCTCAGCACCCACCTGCCACAACTGTTTTGGCCATGCCGCAGGGAAAACTAAAAGTCAGCGCCTGTTGTCAGGGCCCCTGGCATAACTTGGAATATATAGAGATCACCAGCAGCAGTGCATTATGCTCAAGCTCTGCTGCCTCCCCACCCTCAGCCTCACAATATGCACGCCCTATGTCTCCGGAAAAGGTGAGTGGGTGCTGTTAAAACCAAAACAACTAGCTGTCCCCAGGATACTTTTATGTTGGAGCTACTTGTCAGATTTCCCCAAGCTCAGGACTGTCTTATCCAATAAGAACAGTGTTTGTTTGTCTCAGGCCACTAGGTGCAGTTCATTTCTACAACCCGACATCTCCCACAGTTCTGTGATGTATGTACTGTTCTCCTTCTCTCTGCATTTCTGGAGATGATTCAGTGTTGCAGTATAGCCTGTGCTGTGCACGTCCCTTTCTCCAGCTTCCCTCCAGAACTTCTGCCTCTAGGGCAGCAGTTAGTGGCAGTTTGCTTTGCTCCCAACTATTTCTTATGGCAATGTTTAGTTTTTAGGAATTAGCAAGCAATTTATAACTTGTTTTCTACCTTTTCTCCTGGATTGGGTAACTGGCAGTGTGGTGGCCTCATCCACCTACATCTGCCATTCTTCTGCCTCCCAGTCCAATTCACCAAACAGATGCCAAGGTTCTGGCCTTGGGACTGCAGAAGCCCACTCCAAACAGCGTTACTATACAGCTTCTCTCCTGTTTCATCACAAATTTGGAGCCAGTCCAGTATCGTTTGAAACTGCAGCTCCTAAGCCTTACTTTTCAGCTCAGGCCAGCAGAAGAGTTCTTCCAGAATTGTTAGAGCACTCCAGAACCTCATTAAGATATTATATCATGTGAGCTATATTAATTAACCTAAATGCAATTAGAGATGAATGAATTACAAGACTAGAATGGATCATTGTGATCATCTAGTCTGACTTCCTGTATAATACAGGCCATAGGAGTTCCATGAATTAAATCCTGTTTGAATTTGAGAATATTGTTTAGAAAAACATCCAATCTTGATTTAAATTTCCAGTGATGGAGAATCCACCACAACCTTTGCTAAATTATTCCAATGTTAATTACTCTCGCTGTTAAAAATTTGCACCTTATTTCTAGTCAAAATTTATGTAGCTTTAGCTTCCAGCCACTGTATCAGATTATATGTTTGTCTGCAAGATTGAAGAGCCCTCTACTATCATATTTCCGTTCCCCACATACGGGACTATGACCAAGTCACCCCTTTAATCTTCTCTTTGATAAGATAAATAGATTGAGTTATTCAAGTCCTTCACTATAAGACATGTTTTCCAATGTTTCACTCAATCTTGTGACTCTTATCTGAACCCTCTCTAATTTTTCAACATCCTTCTTGAATTGTGGACACCAGAACTGGACACGCTATTCTAGTAGTAGTTGTACCAGTGCCAAAATGCAGGTAAAATTATCTCTCTACTCCTACTTGAGATTCCCTTGTTTATGCATGCAAGGATCACAATAGCCCTTTTGGCCTAAACATCTCACTGGGAGCTCATGTTTGTCTGATTATCCACCATGGCAGTCTTTTTCAGAGACACAGCTTTCCAGGATGAAGTCCCCATCCTGCCCTGCGTTTCTTGTTCCTACATATATAACTTTACATTTGGCCTTATTGACATGCATGTTGTTTGCTTGCACCCATTTTACCAAGTGATCCAGACGACTCTGTATCCGTGACCTCTCCTCTTTATTACTTACCACTTCCCCTATCTTTGTGTCATATACAGACTTTATCAGTAATGATTTTATGTTTTCTTCCAAGTCACTGATAAATCTCAGGTAGTGTAGGGCCAAGAACTGAACCCCCTGGCACCCCACCTATTTGATATTTCCCCATTTATGAATACGTTTTGAGACCTCTTAGTTCATCTGGTTTTAATACATTTATGTTTGTTATTGATTTTGTGTTGTTTTAATTTCTTAATCAAAATATCATGCAGTACCAAGTCTAATGCTTTGCAGAAATCCTAAGTAAATTACCTCAGCATTCTACCATTATCACCCAAACTTGTAATCTCATCAAAAAAGATGTCCAGATAGTGTGACAAGACCTGTTTCTATAAATCTGTGTTGATTGACATTAATTGTATTACCTGCCTTTAATTCTTTATTAATTGAATCTTATGTTAGTCGTTAGTTATTTTTCCCAGGATCATTGTCAAGCTCAGTCCATTTACTTTTTTAAAATATTGGCACATTTGCTTTGTTCCAGTTCTCTGGAACTTCTCTTGTGTTCCAGATTTACTGAAACTCATTAATGATCCAGAGAGCTCCTCTGCCAGCTGTTTTAAAATTCTTGGATGGAAGTTATCCAGAGCTGCCTATTTTAAAGTGTCTAACTCAGTGGTTTTCAACCTTTGGTCCACGGACCCCTGGTCTAACTTTAATAGCTGCTGTTTAACAGCCTCCTGAGTTGGAATGGAAAGTGTTTCTTAATCATCATCATAATACGAATACATCATCTGTTTTCCCCCTAACGCTTCTTCCTTTTCTGCATTACTATTGGCAATTCTATTATTTCCAAATAGTAATGAACCAATTCCATTGTTAAGATTCCTTTAGTTCTCAATATGCTTTTAAAACTCCCTCTTTATCCTTAACTTTGCTATTCATAGATTTTTCCTTTTGCCTTTTTGTTTCCCTTATCAATTGCTACAGTTCCTAGCTTCTAATTTATATCCATTGCTATCAACTTTCCCCTTTTTCCATTAGAATCAGTGAAGTCTTCTTTCTCAGTTTTGTTATTGTAGCTTCACGGGCATCTAGCAAAATGTTCTTGAACACTTCCCAATTGTTGTTCACATTACTCTATTTAAATGCTTTCTCCCAGATGCTTTGGTCATAATTGTTTTCAGGTTTTGAGAAATTGGCTCTTTTAAAACATAAAAGTATATGTATTACTGGTTTGGGCTTTATACTGTTTGCACATAACAAATGTGATCAAGTCATAATCACTTACATGTAAGTAACCATGTATACAGTGTTATTGTAGCCATGTTGGGGTCCCAGGATAATAGAGAGTTGAGGTGGGTGAGGTAATATCTGTTATTGGACCAACTTCTGTTGGTCAGAGAGACAAGCTTTTACGCCATACAGAGCTCTTCTTCCAGTCTACATGGCTCAAAAGCTTGTCTCTCTCACCAACAGAAGTCAGTCCAATAAAAGATACTATCTTGTCTCACATAAATAACCACTCATTTTAATTCTTTGATTAATTTCCCTTTATCAGTCAGAATAAGGTCTAATGTAGAATTCCCCCATATTGGAGGCAAAGTGAGGAAATTGTCATCTATAATTTTTTAGAAATTTCAAGGATGTTTTAATATCTGCAGCATGAGACCATCAGTATATGTCAGATTGAAGTCCCCTAAGATAATGCAGCTTTTTTCCCTACATATTATAGATAGGTGCCTAAGAAGCTGGTCATCTTGTCCTCCAACTTGTCCCTCCTCTTGTGCTTTATTTGTTAAAACGTAATGTCTAAATTTCCCTTTAGAGAAAATTGTCAATTTGTTACAGATTGTGTTCTGGTGGTATCACAGCTACGGGGTGAATGTGCCTTTGACCGCTTTAGTTCTGCTTGAGTGCACCCTTTAAGAGGCAGGCTTGGCTTCTTGCACCTCACTGTGGGTGAACCTCCATAGTCCAAACACACTTAGACTGGATTTCTGGGTCACAGCCCAACACACCTGGTTCCCAACTGTGTTAACTAGACAGGCCTAACTTAGTTGTGGCACTGATAAGAATTTCCTTTGGGAGCCTTTGACCATCTACATTTGCAGTGACATAGAAACAGCATCTTCAAAACAAAGCACTATTTATTTATCCCTCAAATGCACAAAGCAAGTAGAGAAAAGAGTAAAAGCAAGAAAAGAACTACATGCATGGGTGTCACTCATATCTTAAACTTTCCTTGCTAGCTATTAAGTTCCCTTCAGCCTTGTTAAATCCATCACTGACAGGGAGAAGCAGCCTGTCCTGCTCACAGTATCTGTGGCTCTGTCTCTGTGTATCTCGTTGCCAGTTAGTCAGTTTTCACTGACACACTAAGCAGTCTCTGACCCCCGCCTCCTTTACTAGCATTTGAGGTTTAGGATTTCCTTTGATACTAGCCATAGGAAAAGTAAACCATTCTAGCTTGTATGGAGCCAGATTGATAGCTTCATGTTGGCCAAGGAAAGAATGGGTTTTAGACCTGGCAGATTAGGTGTTGAAATCCCCACTGCATCTAACCGTGAGCTTTGACATCCTTAACTGAGATCCTAAGGATCATGAAATTCCAGCTGTTCTAGTTTCTCTTTAGTTTGGTGCAGGCAAGGGACTTAAGCCCAGTACCATAGTGCATCAGATGTTGGCCACAAGATAATCCCTGCCTATCTTACAAATACGGTCCTTGAGAGTTTTAGTCACAATCCTTAAGTCTCAAGTTTTCTCAGCTTGCTCAGACTGGCTAGACTTGTAGTCAGACCAATCTTTCCAAAGTGGGATCTACCACTCATACTAGCAGCCCTGACCACCCACCCCTTTGAACCAAGGACAATGGTCACATCTTTCTATCTATCTGTCAACACCTGCTATTTGGTCACTATCACATCTGCTAGACAAGTCTTGGAATTAGCAGCTCTATCCATGCAAGAACCCTATTGTGGGTTCCATGATGACAAAATGGTTCTTATGGACTCCAGAATGTTTCTTATCAAAGATAAGTGGTCCTCCCATTGTGTAGGACTGGTAAATGAAATTGTTTTCAATTGTTCACTTAATTAATGTAACTTCTGTTCACCATTCACTACACTTGCCTATACTGTAACTTCTGTTCCATATTGTAATTCAAACCCCATTTTAAAACACTCACTCCATTTTGTAAAAGCTTCCTCCAACCTTCATTTTTGCAAACCCTGCTGTAATCTTATTAGTTTAGTTTAGATGTGTGAATGAGGTATGTATGAATGATGGAATCAACCTCCAGCCCCAGCCTGTCCTGATGAGATAAAGTTCAAATACCAACGGCTTTGAAGACCTGGACAACAGCCCTAAACAAAGTAAAAAGCATCCACCCTAAAAAGAAAAGGACAACAGAACAACAGAAGGAAGATCAAAGCCAGGTCCAAGGCTGAAAGTCACGCCTGCAATTGATGGGTGATCAATCTAAACCTAGAGGCAGCGTGACACAGCAAGACCTAAAGACTTTGAATCCAAACTAAAAGCCTATAAAAAAGAAGGTTGAGATGAGAAACTCTGGGTAACATTCTGCTGCCAGCATGGAAGGACATCAGTGCCTGCCCAACAGAGATCCAGCTCAGCCTTGTGCCCAGCTCTCCTGGCCAGTTAGCTGCCACAAGCTACGAACCCAAGCTGCAAAATCAAGCCATGAACTTAAACTATCTTCAGGACTGGTAACTATGCAGCAGCTGCAGAACACCTGATGAATGTGTGTGTATGTGTGTGTGTGTGTGTATAGGTATTAGGTATTAGAGTGTGTGTGTGTGTCTGTGTGTGTGTGTATAGGTAATAGGTATAAAGTGTGTATAAGAATTAAGATATTAGTTATTAGTCATAAATTATCATAATAAATGTGGCATCTTTGCCTTGTCCCCTTTAATAAGATCCTGCTGGGTTTTTTTCTGGTCTAATATAATTGGTATAACAATTGTTCTGTCCAAATCCACAGCATCCTATTGAAAATATATCACATGATCTGGCTGTATGTACAGCTTTAAAGATCTACCTCAAGCACACTGCATTGACTAGAAGATCTGGCTCTTTCTTTGTGTCTTTTCATCCGAAGTGCCCAGGTTTTCAGGGATCCAAACTATGCTGGCCAGATGGATTAAATTGTGCATTGTAGAGGCACACAAAGCATCAAGTGAACCTATTCCTGAAGGTATTGAGGTGCACTCTACATGATCTCTAGTGACTTGGGCAGAAGGACCTTGTACTTGAGCTGAGGAAATCTGCAGTGCAGCAGCTTGGTCTTCTATCAACACCTTTTATTAAACATTACAGGATAGATTTTCTGTCTTCTACCCCAGCTTCCTTTGGAAGGAAGGTGGTGCCTCCACTGATCCAAAAATAACTTACCAAGCAGGCATTTACTGGTACTTTCAAGAAAAGTCTTCTCTGTCTGTTTTGTTCTCCATACCTGTTTAATTTTCAGTGCTTTTGCTATTTCCCCGTATATCACAGAATTATGGCATCTGGACTGCAGTGTGGAAAATTTAGTATTCAGTCATTTCCTTTCTGATAGCAGCATCTCCCAAAATTCTTCCCCCCCGGTGTGGCTTTGTTAGCCAAGGGACATTCAATTTTTTGTCTACAGTATGTGGGCCAGTTAGCCTACTGCATAATTTCACTGATTAGCATTAAGGTTATTGATTCCAATCATGCTCTAGAAGCTCTGGAATAATGCTTCTGATGGGAAGATAGAGCAGGAGACATGGCAGGCATGGGCTCCACTACAACACAACCACCTCCAGAACTGCAGAAAAAAGTGAAAACAGTTTGTACATCACAGAATTGTGGAAGATGCTGCTAGCAAAAAGGTAAATATTAGGTAAGAAATTTCCCATTGCCTTGGCTCAAGGAGTTCAGGGCTTTCTTTTAACAGTGTTGCTAGCTCTCCTGATGTTATCATGTGTCTTGTGGTATTTGGTATTTTACTTAAAGCCACAGCTGCTGGAAGCAAGAAATTGCATGAGAATCTCAGGGTTTGCTTGTTTTTTGTCTTGTTTTAAGTAAGTTTCTAGCCCTCATATTGGCAGAGAGAAGCTGGAAACCAGAAGGGAAATTTTAAAAAATCAAAATATATTATTTTTTAAAATATCCCAGGATTTTTAAGCCAATGTCATGATTTTGGGGGTCCTGACACATAATTTTTGAACTCTTGACTTTGGCAATACTGTTAGTTACATAGACTCATACTTCAAGACCAGAAAGGACCATCATGATCATCTAGTCTGACTCCTGCACATGATGGAAGTCCTCAAATCATGATTTAAAGACTTCATGGTACAGAGAGTCCACCATTTACTCTAATTTAAACCTGCAAGTGACCTGTGTCCCATGCTGCAGAGAAAAGCAAAAAACTCCCAGAGTCCAATCTGACCTGGGAGAAAATGCCTTCCAGACCCCAAATATGGTGGTCAGTTAGACCCTGAACATGTCAGCAAGACCCACCAGCCGGACACCTGGGAAAGAATTCTTTGTAGTAGCTCAGAGCCCTCCCCATCTAGTGTCCCATCACCAGCCCTTGGGGATATGTGCTACTAGCAGTCACAAATCTTCTACATTGTATTGTAGGTAGTCTCATCATACTATCATCTCCATAAACTTATCAAGTTCAATCATGAAGCCAGTTAGGTTTTTTGCCCCCACTGCTCCCCTTGGAAGGCTGTTCCAGAACTTCGCTCCTCTGATGGTTAGAAACCTCCATCTAATTTGAAACCTCAGCTTGGCCAGTTTTATATCTGTTTGTTCTTGTGTCAACATTGGTGCTTAACTTAAAGAACTCCTCTTCCTCATTCATTAGGCACTTCTGTGTTTCTCTCAGTTACACTGTGGCGTTAATTGTCTCTCCTCCCCCATTCTTTGGTGGCAGGTTTTCCTCCAATTTTCTTTTGGCCTCTTCTCTGTTGGACAGGCTGTCACAACAGAGGACTCTCTAGAGAGGTCCCTATGACCTGCAATCTCCTATAGGACCTACCATATCTGTTGGACTCTCTTATGGCAGCACCATGAATATCTCTCAGGACATCTTGGTTCCCTTTCTGATTCCATTTCAATGCCTATGAACTGCCAGCTGTCCAGTCAGACTTTTGTTCTGTCTCCCTCCTGAAGAAAGAATGCTTCTTGTGAGAACAAGGAAAACATAAACATCAGGTAACATGGTCTAAAACTGGCTTGTTTCCATTATAGCCATCATTTATGTTTTTTAAAATATTAATGATTTGTGGCTGCTACTTGTGCTATGCCCTATGTCTACATGAATTTTCCACATGTAATAAACAAGGTGCTACTCTGATACTACAGTAATGAATGCTATAGAAATGCCAATAAATAAATAGAATACGATCATGTTCACACTAAGTAGTAAAATAAGTAACAGTATTCCCCTACTAATGCAAAAGCAGATTAGAAAAAAATACACAATTCATGACTAATTTTATTATTTATTATGTAGCAAAAATAGTGTGCTAAGATCTTTCAGACAGATATGAAGACAAGGTCCGCACTTAGGGTATGTCTACATCTACAATTTTACAGCGCTGGTTGTTACAGCTGTATTAGTTCAGCTGTATAGGGCCAGCGCTGCAGAGTGGCCACACTTACAGCAACCAGCGCTGCAAGTGGTGTTAGATGTGGCCACGCTGCAGCGCTGTTGCACACTGCGGGGAAGGAGACCTGCTTGGAGGGGGGGTCGGGGAACGCCAGAGCAAACTGCGGGGAAGGAGACCTGCTTGGAGGGGGGATCGGGGAACGCCAGAGCAAACTGCGGGGAAGGAGACCTGCTTGGAGGGGGGTCGGGGAACGCCAGAGCACACCGCGGGGCTGGAGACCTGCTTGGAGGGGGGGTCGGGGAACGCCAGAGCACACCGCAGGGCTGGAGACCTGCTTGGAGGGGGGGTCGGGGAACGCCAGAGCAAACAGCAGGGAAGGAGACCTGCTTGGAGGGGGGGTCAGGGAACGCCAGAGCACACCGTGGGGCTGGAGACCTCCTTGGAGGGGGGGTCGGGGAACGCCAGAGCACACCGCGGGGAAGGAGACCTGCTTGGAGGGGGGGTCGGGGAACGCCAGAGCACACCGCGGGGAAGGAGACCTGCTTGGAGGGGGGGTCGGGGAACGCCAGAGCACACCGCGGGGAAGGAGACCTGCTTGGAGGGGGGGTCGGGGAACGCCAGAGCACACCGCGGGGAAGGAGACCTGCTTGGAGGGGGGGACGGGGAACGCCAGAGCACACCGCGGGGAAGGAGACCTGCTTGGAGGGGGGGTCGGGGAACGCCAGAGCACACCGCGGGGAAGGAGACCTGCTTGGAGGGGGGGACGGGGAACGCCAGAGCACACCGCGGGGCTGGAGACCTGCTTGGAGGGGGGGTCGGGGAATGCCAGAGCAAACAGCAGGGAAGGAGACCTGCTTAGAGGGGGGGTCAGGGAACGCCAGAGCAAACAGCAGGGAAGGAGACCTGCTTGGAGGGGGGGTCGGGGAACGCCAGAGCACACCGCGGGGATACCTGCTTATTCCACAGAGGTCAACAAAAACGCTGGTGAGTGTCTACACCTGTTGACCAGCGCTGGTGATCCAGCGCTGGATCCTCTACACCCGAGGCAACCGGGTGTACGGCCAGCGCTGCAAACAGGGATTTGCAGCGCTGATAATGCCCTGCAGGTGTGTACACATCCTAAGTTGCAATGCTGAAACCCCCTCACCAGCGCTGCAACTTTGTAGTGTAGACAAGGCCTTAGAAGAGATTTCAATCTTTATCTTAGAATTCTTCAGTTAGGGAAGTTGGAAATTCTCCCTTTGCTCCCAAAACTGTGTTCCCTGACACTTGAAATAAAATAATGACTTAAGGAATAGAAAAGAAAAAAAATGGTTCTTCTAGGAACAGATACTCAGCATAGTCTCTAACTTGGAAGTTCAGTTTTTTTCATGCATAATTATAGCCACTAAAGTTTTTGCATGCCCTAAAATTAGGAATTGCATATTCAAATAAGATAACTAGATGGCTAAACTACTCCATTTGTGTGTAACCAAAAACAACTTTGCAAAAACTTAAAAGTTGGATACATAAAAATAGATTATACTTTTAAATGTTTGACCTTTTAATATCTCCTTGTAACTTTGTCAGAGTTTATCATTTAAATAACATTTAAATATCTGTCCTAATCTATTTCAGTATGACAGTTCTGTGCTAACTACTTGGCCAAAATGTATCTAACCAATATTTTATCATCTACTTGTGCATGACAACTGAAAGGTTTCAACTTCGGCAAACTTGATACAATTTACAATTCTCCTTAGGTCAATTTGATGGAATGAGAGACTATCTAAAATAATAAATAGCTATTTGGATTTTTCTGCATCAATCATTTATATTTGCTTATGTAGCTAAATGATTTGCTTACTAAAAATGTGACTGTAGTGTATTTCCAATATACTTATCAAAATGGCATATAAAATCAACCACTGATTAAGAGATAGTACACATGCTGACATGAGATATTGTGATTCATGTCTAGTGCTATTCAGGTTATAAAAAAATTCATTTAACTCCTACATCATCTTCTAAAAGTAAAGATCAGTGCAACAATTAAGAACTCTAGAAAAATCCTGTGAAGATCTATATTCTCTCTGAGGGCTTCTGAGCTCAGGAAAGTTATACTTGTATTGCATACTCAGAAAAGTGATAAAATAACATTAAAGTCACAAAATCAAGCACTCAAAAGTTATGGAATGATGTCTGCATTCATACATTCCAAGGCCAAAAGGGACTATTGTGATCATCTAGCCAATCTTCTGAATTACACAGACCATAATACTTCCCCAAAATAATTACTTTAGAACTAGTGCAGCTCTTTTAGAAGAAAATCCAGTCTTGATTTAACAATGAATCCAGTCTTGATTTAACAATGGCCAGCGCTGAGAATCCTCCACAACCTTGATAAATTGTTCCAATGGTTCACGACCCTCACTGTTAAAAATTTACACTTTATTTTGTGTCTGAATTGTCTAGCTTCATCTTCCAGCCATTGGACCGTGTTATACCTTTGTTTGCTAGATTGAAGAGCACATTACTAAATATTTGTTCTCCATGTAGGGATGTGTAGATGATAACCATGTCACTCCTTAACCTTCTCTTTGTTAAACTGTATAGATTGAGGTCCTGGGGCAGCGGTTGCACCAGTGCCACATATAGAGGCACTCTACTCGTACTCAAGATTCTCCTGTTTATGCATCCAAGGACTTCTTTAGCTTTTTTGGCCACAGCATTGCTCTGGTAGCTCATGGTCATTATGATACAGTCTTTAACTACACAATCGCATGCTATTTCTTCCGAAAGCTCATTCAGTGCACAGAATGGACAGTACTCAGTCAATATTTTGTTTTATCTTCACTGTTAAATATGTGCACACGTAACTTATTTGCTATAACCTAGTCAACATCTGCAATGAAGATAAAATTAATTTCCTCATGAGCTTCACCAGCAGTCATTAATATTTCTTCACAAAACCCCTGTGAAGTGAAAAACATTTCACGTGAAAATTTCACCCAGCTTACATTCTAGGTGCTCTGAACTTCTGTAAGTCATGCCCAGCTCTCAGGTGGGGGCATCCAGAAAATGAAGAATATACAGTTAGCAACCACCCGAAAGGGCTTGCTCAGCATCTCATATTAACACTGTGGCAGAGACAGGGATAGAATCCAGTTTTCCAGGGAAGCACTGATCTGCCTTTACCATGGGACTCTTTCTTATCTCTTCCTGCAGTCCCCTGCCTCATTCAATACACACGTTCCAACTTCTGCTGGGGTCATACAGACAACAGCATCCTTTACTACATTACTCTGATTCATCACCAGCGCAGGTCCAGCCTGTGCATGGCATGGGGCAGAGGACCTGTGGAGAAAAATAACATCTGATCATGTAATTAAAGACTGTTATAATTCTCTCAAACCCCCAGAGCTCCCAGTCCTCCCCACCACAACCCATCTTCATGTCCAAGCTCAGTGTTTCCCTCAGCCCCACTCGAACTGGCTTCCAATCCCTCCATCATTTTCATCACCATCTTCTAGTCTCAGTTTCCCCGGCTCCCGCTTCTAGCCTCTCTGCCCAACTGGTGCCACGCTTCCCCTCCCTGTCCCAGTTTCTCTCCCTCCACACTTTGGTTCCAGCATCACCAGACTCCTTGTCCCACTCTATTCCTTTCCCTACCCACTGATCCAGATTTTGTCCTTTCTGCATTCAAATCAAACAGCTTCCTTCTCCCTGTGGACATGTGCCAGGCAGGGAGCACCTAAAGGAAAGACAGTCTGGCCCAGAGCAGCAATTAGAAAGTCCTGAGCCCCTGTAGCCCTGGGCTTGGAGGATGCTTGATTGCTCTGTGGGGATTGCTCATGCGCAGACTGGTCACACGTAGGAGCTGTGAGAGGATAGACCATGTTCAGTTAGTCTGGGCCAGTGTGTGCAGTATCCAGCTACACACAGGCACTCTGAAGAGATGGATCATGCACAGTCCAATCAGTACTAAAAGTAAGAACCTCCAACAGGTTCAGGGAAGACAGATTTTTGGAGATTTTAGTTGTTAAGCTCTAGCAAGCCTCCACTGAGCAAATGCAAACAGAGTTTTTAAAGAGCTTGTAATATGGCCAGATTTGGGGATGGCAAAAGGCACATCCCTGAAACAAAGATCAACCCCTTGCTGAATTTCAAGTCCCTCCTTCAAGGCATGGGAGCACTAGAGCATTTCAAAGAAAATGTCTCAAGAATTTTTTAATATGAACCCAAGAATATATGTTTCCTTAGCTTCATTCTCCAAAATGACTGAACTATTCTGGCTGAAATTTTTAGAAATAAATTCAGTCCAAGGCCGATATCCAGCATGGAAAACTTCAGCCCAAATGTTTGAAGTTTGGCAAAGTTATAAGCAACTGTAAACAGGGTCTTATATTGGGATGTGCTGAGCATGCTTAATAATAGGCAGTAAGTAATCTCAGCCCTGCCTATGATAAAGTAGTACATGAAGTTATGTTGATATAACTCCCCATGTGGGCAAGTTTATTCTGCTTCTACTAGGTGTCCTTTTTCCAGGCTTAGTTTTTAAGTATCCACACTGGGAGTTATACTGGTATATCTATAGTGCTTTAACTACACCTGTGTCATTATATTGGTATAACTGGGAAATTTTCCTATGTAGACAACCCCTGATATAAAAAAAAAAAAGTCGAGGAAAAGTGTATGGAAAAAGCAAGTCTTTATCAATCACTGGGGAAGAGTGAGGTGCTAAGTGATAGCCCTGAAAACTTTGACTATCACGCAGAAGGAAAACCAAAGCTCACTATCAATGTAATTGCTTACCACATCCAGCTCCCTTGTGCCAGCTTTCCATGCACTGTAACGTAACTTAAGCAATAGGGTATGACTGTGGGTTATTTAAACTGTAAAGGTTCATTTCAACTAAAGATAGTTTCATTGCTGTAAGGTTGTCTTATGTGCTTCAGGGGACAGGAGGAGTTGTCTATCTTCAGTTGGAATGGAGACCTTATTAGGCAGTCAAAGCTATCCCTTTATTTTCACCAGTGTCACCATCCAGAAGCACAAATGTTGAAACACTGAGCCGTAATTGGGAGCCCGCAAAGGCCCTGTGTGCAAATTCGTAGGGTGCAGAATGGCTTCAACTTCAACTTTAGTGTTACGCACCTTTCCAAAGGCCTTCACTGTAGGTACACTTTAATTTTCCAGTAGCTTTCAATGGGGCTTCATGCCCTCGCAAGCAGTTGCCTCTCTTGGGCTGAGAAAAACAGGCAAAGTTGGTCAATTCGTGCACTTACATTTGCTTATGCAAATTGGTATTTAATGTTTAAATACCTAAATTTGCATGAAAATCCTGGGAAATGAAGCTTTGAATGAAGACAGGCCTCAATTCGCCGTCACTGGAAGTGATTCACTGTGACATTCCCAGGATAGCATAACATTAAGCTTTATAGAGTCAAAGGCAGAAGCAAAAAGAATAGACACTTCTCACTCCATAACAAAAATAGAATTGTTAATTGTTGCACAAATTCAAGATGGGTGGGAGTTTATGCTTTATCATTTTCTTTGGGGGTCTGGCTATACTGCAGTCAGTATTGGAGCAGTGAAGTTACACAGGATGGTCTTCAGTTCAGGCTAGCAATCTTGAGTTATTACCCAGGGTTAGAGGCAGCTTGTACAGGCCATGTTGAGGCCTATGCTGCCATGGCTTCACTGCTTGAGCACCTGAAGTAGCTAGATTAAATTACACCCTGTGATTGCAGTGTAGACGTACCCCTCAGTTGCTGAATTTGCTTTAGTACTTTCAGTAATCAGAGGCTGATCTGTAGAACAAAGTTGTGTCTTCCTTTTCCCCCATCACACCACCACACTGGGTCAACTGATAAGCCCGCTTTTCTTCCACCTTGAGTATTTTGGTAACTAAACCTATAGATTAGTGTTGTTTCTTAGAATCTCTCTCCGCAGGCTCCCCTGTTGCATTCCACCCACACTGGCTGAACTGACATAAGTATGGTAGGCTTTCCCCATCTCTTTAACTGTTACAGTATCTAGAATCAGATTCTGTCATCTGTCTGGTAAAAGATTGTATCTCCCTCCTGGATGATAGACCCATATTTACCACAGTTAGTTGTTGTGCTTTTAGTACTTCAAATGCTTTGGGGACATTCTCCTAACAACCCCACATCACTCACTTTCCAGTCACAAATGTGGGCAAATATGACAGGCACCTTTCTAGAGTTGGCACCAACAAACTCCCTGAGATCATGGAATTTCTGCATTCTTACATCCGGCTTGGGCAGTAGATTTTTAGGTTGTAAACTCCTTCCATCAGGAACTGTCTACATCTCTTCTGTGCAGTTGTAATCACTGTGCAGGGATTTCACTAATAAGACTAATATTGGAGCAAGAGTCCTTTGGATGTCTTAAACAGCATGGGGAAACAGAGACTGACTTTGACCACTTAGCTGGAGAAATTTTCAGAATGGGGAGTCTCCAGCAGGAATGCACATAACCTATCCAATTCCTAAATCTCTAGCCCTGTGACCTCTGTCTGAGAAGGTGAGACAGGCAGGTAGAGGAGTGACCCAGTCCCTGACTGGGTCTGAGCTAGAGCGGGGTGGGAAGTGGATTTTCCATTTTGTGGGCAATTCCACTGTTTTTTAATGTTTTTCCATTCCAAAATGGAATGAAAACAGAAATTTTTCAATTTCCCACAAAACATTCCAGTAATAATTTAGTTTTAGGTCAATCAAAGCATTAGACAAAAATCAAAATGTTTCTTTCCAATTTTGACTTTTTTATTTTATACAATGCAATTAACATACAGACATTAACAAACAGTTGTTTCAAAATGGCAAATCAAACCATTGCATTCCTAACAGGTCAAAACAGAACATTTCAATGTTAATAAAATGCCTTTTTTTCAGTATTTTTCCAAAACAACATTTCATCAACCTACCTGTTTCCACAAAGCATTTAATTTTCACCAGCACAACATTTTCTGACAGCAGAATATTTTCTCAGATGATTTCCAACCAGCACTATGATCCCTAGGGCAGCTTCCACAGTCTAACCTGGGTTTCAACCTAGGGTTGGGCAAAGAACTAGGTAGGATACTCAGATCCCAAACTCACAATCCTCCTTTCCTATATGCCTAGCATTAAGCCAGATGTGGCAGAGGATATGCCATAATTAAGGCTACATTTATGTCACGGAATCCGTGATCTCTGTGACATTTTCTGCCCCAAGGCTGGAGCTGTCAGCTAACAGGCTGCATAGCTTTCAGCTGCTGCTGGCGGCAGGCCCCCAGCAGCTCCTAGCCTCTAGGCAGCAGGAGGACCCTGAAGCTCTCAGCCACAGAGGATGGTGGGGGACCCCCTCACACAGCTCCAGCCACCTCAGCCAATGAGAGGACCCCTCTAGCTGGTGGCCAGGGGAGCCCCCTCCTTCCACATTTTGTCAGGGATAGTTTTAGTAGAAATCATAAACAGCACAGGCTGCCGTGAATTTTTATTGCCTTTGCCCTGTCCATGATTTTGACTCAAACTATCCCTGACCAAATCTGAGCCTTAGCCATAATGAAGCAAAAGTTCTTATTGAGTAACAAAACACCTATGCATTTTGTAGACTTGTTTTCCTAAAACTGTGTTAGGAAGCATGTATTGACTTATGTCATTTCTGAAAAAGTTTCATGCTATGGAATAATTTGGCTTATCCTAGAGTAATGTGTCCACCAAATACTAGTCTATAATATTCAAAGTTCAGACTGAAAGGGAAATACCATGCTCTAACTTTAAACTAGTACTTCTTAGCCACCACAGAACTCATGCTGCTGAAAAGAGTTGTGGATGCCCCTGGTTTAGCTGTTAAAGGTATTGTGATGGACTTTTATGTCCCCAGGTCACAGAATACAGAACAATTGGGGTAGGGAAGAAAAAAAAGAACATTTCATGTGTTAGACCAATTTCTAGGTCATTGCAGATGTTTAACATCTTGATAAGTGTTGAGGGTTTCTTTCAAATCCAATTTAGGTTTTCAAAATAAAAAGCATAGCTTGTAGCCACCTGGTTAAAACAATACGACTGTTTAAATATCTTTCATATACTAGACAGATTTAAACATTAGAAATGCTTCGGAAGGAATTTAAAATTTATTTGAACTGTTGGTTAAGTCTTCAGAAGTGACCAGTCCCCTTGTGTGCCCAGTCCACAGAAGTTACGTCTGTTACAATCCCAGCTAGAAAGCTATGTTCAAGCTATAGTAGTGCATGCTTTTGAGCTTCACAAAGCTCTTCTTCAGGTCTCCTGCAAGCTAATTATAGGAGAGAGCTGATAATACTGAAATATTTTGTGAATTCAGGCCACACAGTTTTGGTTAAAAAAAAATCATGTTGACATTTATGAAATTAAACATTTTTAATTTTTGGTTCAAAATGACTTTTTGGTTCAAAATTTCCTTGAATTGTATTTGAAAAGTAATGCAAAAACATTAAAAAATGCTCAAAATCAAAATGTTACCAATTTTTCACAATTTATTTTGGTTTGACTGAAACTTTTTTTCCTAGTTTTTTTGATATTGCTAGCACACCAAAAAATCTGTTATTGGCACAGCTGTAATCTCTATTACTGGCAGTGAGGGTTGATTTTTCAGACCCTAGGTTGAGTTTGCAATGCTGCCGGTTACAACAAACAACTTTTCATCTGTAAGCTAAGTAAAGCGGTGACAATAAATACAGAACCCCAAATGGACACGAAGAAGAGCTCTGTGTAAGTTTGAAAGCTCGTTTCTCTCACCAAAAGAAATTGGTCCAATCAAAGATGTTGTCTCACTCACCTTGTCTCGCCAATAGAACCCTCCCAGGTCACTTTGCAGAGTAAAACGGCAGCTAGACATCTCAAAGTAGTGCCACTGTGGGGATTGTTTGATGTTAGAATTTTATTATTTTGTAACAAAAGTATTAAGACTTGGACAGACACTACTAAACCCTGTATAGTGATGTTGGTTATCCTCATTTGATGGAGGAGTGGAGGGGCAGCTTGGCCAAATCTCAGTAAGTGGTATTGCAACCTGGTGCACCGGTCACAGAGCTGCTCAGGTTTGGCCTGTCACCTTTTCACCATCATGTGCAATGAGCAGCCAGGCCAAATCTGAACAGCCTTAGGACCTCACGTGTGAAGGTGCAACAAATAGAGCAGGGAACTGGCCCAGCCTTGCCAGCCAAGAGCTGCAGGTCAGTTTTTTGTTTTATATATTCTTTTTCCATTTTATTTTGTGTTATTTCACATGGAGCTCTATCTACGGCTGATAATGCTGCATTAATTCCCTCTGGATGGCTTCAGCCTAGATGACGTAACGTCATCTTGCACATCCCCAAAAGTGAGACCAGTGAGGGAGACTGGCTTTGAAAATGCATCTATCGAGAGAATGCATTGAAATGGTTCTTGTGAGATTGTTACAATGACTCTAATCAAATTTTATTTCATTTATATTTCCTTAGTGTGTGACAGTTGTTGTCTTGGCCAACACTCCAAAAAAAGCTGGTCCAATAAAAGATTTTACCTCACCCACCTTTCCTCTTTCATTTGATACTTTAACACATGCCTTAATAATGCTGTAACCTGAGGGGGAAAACTGACATCCTCATCTCAAGGATTAAATTGGTAGAAATGTTGGAAAATAAAAAACAAAAGTTTGGACTAGTGTAATTCTAGTGACATGGACTAAAGGGGAGAAATACTGACAGCATTTGTAATTTGTTTTGTGTGCATGTATTTTAAGAGGGTGGTTATGTTTTCATTATATTTGTTTTTATTTGGTTGTACAGAACTCTGAGCACTTTGGAGAGAATCTTTTCTGTAGTTAACGTTATTATAAATAATACAACAGAGTACATCCATATTAATAGACTGCATTGCTGTATAGTAATGCACTTGGTTTTTAAGCTATCTAACATATAAAAAGTAAGGTGCATATTATATGTACTGGTCACTGGCAATTTATTGCATGTATTCAATTTAAGAGATGGGGTTTTTATTAAATGTTACTTGTATTTATTTAATGGGGGATGACACACAAAATTATTTTAAACCAATAAAAAATCAAGGATTTGTGTATTTCTAAGAGTATATTATTACATACAATAATGGACATGGTTTGTCATATAATGTTTGCAATATGTGGGCTGTATTGTATATACGTGTTGCTATGCATATTAATAGATATGTATATTATATCACAGAGTCTAAGTTTACAGCCAGGAATAATTATTCACTAGATCTGATAAAAGCAAAAATGATTTTGTGGTTCGGAAGTGGACACAGCAAATGTGCCAAATCATGAATTCCCCATCAAGATCTACCTGGTAGATGATTTGGAAAAAATGATTAAGAGGAAAACACTTTTTTTTACATGTAAATACGTGTAACAAATAGCAAACTATTGTTTTCACTTAGTATGCAGTGAGGTTGTAACCATGTTGTGATGTTTAACTCTTTATCAGATAAAGTGAGGTGGGTTTGTTTAAAAATAAATCTGTTTGCATGTCATCAAAATCCATACAGCAGAATAGTTAGTTCATGTCATCATCATTTCCTCTTATACACTATAAAATAATTAGCTTGGAAGGTGCATAAACACTGAGATCGCCTCAAACAGTTCTAACCAGGCAATACAAAGAGTTGTGACCAGGCAATCAAGGATGTTCATTCTGTTAAAGGCAACTCTTGCTCTTTTCTGTCTGATAGATCATATTTCTTCCCGACCAATGATTAGTACTGCTATCAAGTCTAGCCAGCAGGAATCCAGCATGAGAGAAATGGTCAAGAGAATCACCAGCCTAAGTTCAGGAGCTCAGGTAAATATGTCTAAATGATGTTTTTCGTAAATGATACCTAAGGAAATGTATCAACAGTTTGTAATTATTGGTATCCAATGCATAATATATATTTGATAATTATAGACCAGATTCTGCCAGATATTTTCTTCCTTGGAGCTGTTAACAGAAGGCCTCATTCTTGCAAACATCTATGCTTTACTGCAAGCACCTAAATAGAACCACTGATTTCAGCTGGATGACTTGTGTCCTGACAGTTAAGTACGTGCCTAAAGATTTGGGCCTAAGGCATTATTCATGGTGAATACCAGCAGCAGAATCTATCTCACCTTTGTAATTACACAGCTGATACTTTGTGTACTACCTAGGTACATTTTTCTCTTTTGCTCTAGCAAACAATAGTAACAACTGTTACAATATTAACCTATGCATATATGTAGTATCTATATTTTGAAAATGGGCAGGATTGAAGGAGTAATCTGATTGGCTAATCAAGGTTGTGATGATATCCTGAAATACAGTTTCAATCTTTTGCCTGCTAGCTGCTTTTTGTTTGTTTGTTTTGTTTGATCACTCAAAGTCAAATTGAAGATGAAGTCATACACTCCAATAAGGAGAGAGGTGTTTACATTTACCACACCTGGGTCACTCTTCTGCTTTGTCAGACACCCCAGGTGTGTTCTTATCCCACAACAACTGCACCTCATGCTTTATTCTACTGGAACTTTTGAAAATTCCATCCTTAATGCTTAACATATAGGAGTTAATTTTAGCTCCACTTGAGTCCATAGGAGCTACACCCATATGACTGAGGATAGGACTTGCCTCATAGCAATAATATCAAGTCACTATAAGGGTAGAACAACTAACTGGTGGGGGGTTCTGGTTTAAGTAATAATACGCAACATGGTATGGTATGTTATGTGCTAGGCAAGGTGCCCAGAGCACCTGGCACCCAAGTCTGTAGGACTTGGAACAGATGCACTGCCCAGACCATTAACTGAGTCAAAATGGGGATGTGACTAATTAGACAATAGATGAGAACTTTGTCAAAAGAACTTTGTGGTGATTATCTAAAGTTGAAAAATATTCATTTTACTTAAGACTCTAGTTTTAACTTATTTCTTTGGTTTGTTTTGTTTTCTCCCAAAAGAAATGATAAGGAAATACTTTACACATAGATTGTTCACCAAGCTTTGCTTGATTGTACTGGGAGCAGGACTGCACTAAAACCACACTGAAAACTGCCAGATAAACGCTCAGTTTTGCTTTAAATCATTCTAAGTTCTTCTTCTGATGCTATCATTTGTGTTGCTTTTCCAGATACCCTGCAATAATACCAGAGTGATGAGGGTCAAATTCACTGATCCAAAGGTAAGAGATGATATATATGTGTATAGAAAAAAAATATTTAAGACATAGACAGAAATAACTAAAGGTTTAATTTTATATATAAACAGTATTTGTAGTAGTGAGCAAACAGAAATTAAACAGATACATACCACTAGCTTTTCTTCACACAAACTTTCACTGGTTTACTAATTTAGTTTAAAAATACAACATTGGTGAAATGTCTACACACAAATCTGCAGCAAAGACTTGTTTTACATGAGCCAATATGGAGACCTCAGTTATTAATACAGCTAAAATATGTACCAGTTGGTAGATGGTATGCAATTTCTGCTAAGTTTTCAGATAGTGCAGGGATGATTTAAACACAGGCCATGTTTACAATAATATCCAGGGTGACAATTCATAAATGCTCATCAAAAGTATCCTGTTATCATGTGATAACTGGCTAGTGTAGCCATTTCATGTCAGTGGAACTGTTCTGTGGTTACATAGGTCCTATAAAGACGACACAGAACATAATGTACATAACCAAGGTCATTTATCATATATAAAGGATATAGATGAGATTAAAAAGACCCTGTAAAGGGCAACTAAAAGGATTCTGGTTTAGGGAGTCAATGGCTAATTTCCCATTGATTTCAGTGGGAGGAGATACCCAGAAACCATTAGCTGGGTGTGACTATTTATAGCAATTGCAAAGGTTTCAATCTTTTTTTCCTGCTGTCTTATGTTTAATAGGTGCCTGAGTCTGAAAAGTTGTGCCAAGCCTCAGAGGCTCTGAAGAGCGTCACTAAATGTAAAGAAGATTACGAACCAATCCTAAGCAATTTGCTCAGTCTGCATGAAAGGAATGTAAGTATCTGTTGAAAGCCTATAGTATAGTTCAGAATGTGTTTGCCAGGCATTTCTGATTATATTCTCATTTCTGATTATAGTCTCATTCCTCAGCTCTATTTGTTATACAGCAAATTTGTATTTTAAACCTGTGTTCTTTGCAATTTAATTGCACTCGGAGTCAGAGAGTGAACCTCAAATATTCTCACAACAAGCTTGTCCAGATCTTAAGAATCAGTTTCAGGCACATACAAGATTTTATGAGCATGGTAATAATCACGAGTGCATAGCAAATCCGGTGCTGTTAGTGTCATGGAAATAAATGTTGCTCAGAGCATTTAAAGAAAGTTTTCTATCTGTCTTAGAATGGCTCAGATTTGTGGTAGCTGTGAGCCATTCAGTATTGGGGGTTAGAAACTAATGCAAGTAAAGCAATGAAATAATATTCTGCTTTCTTCCCCAAAACACAAATAAAAACAACCTTTGAATCTTTATCAGATTGCAGAAAAGCATATTCAGTAGCCTATAAAGGGCAAGCCCTTTGCTATCAGTAAAGCACCTGGCACACTGGGGATGTTATATAAATGCTAATAAAAATCCTAATATCATCAATAGCATAGGGGCTCCATTGTTTCTGAACTTTGAGGTCTTCTCTTATCATCCTTTCCTAGAAAGGCAAAATTCCTGAACTCCAGATTCATAGGTCACACCTCCTTTAACTGAACAGAACGTACTAGTATTATTAATTATCTGTAAAGCTCTGTAGATACACTGGTATCTTATTGACATACAGAGAAAATCCATGACCTGGAGAGCTTAACATTTACATTCCAAGTTCAAGTCATTGTCTCCACAGTCAGTAGGAGCAGCTTTGCCCCCAGGCAGTTATTTCATGGAACTGATTTTGCTTACATATTTGGCTCATAAAACAAACAAAGGGCCATTTGTTTTTTAAGTGATTGAAAATTGCTGCTGGCTTTGTTTAACCATTTCTGACTTGGTTTCTTTAGCAGAACTGCTCCATGGAAAACGGAGATGAGATTTATCTGAGAAACTTCTTGCCTCAGCTGGGAAACTACACCCAAGGACTCATCAGAAACTTAAAATTGAACTAAATGAAACCAACGTTTCATCGGGGTGCAGGCTGCAGCTGATGTTTTAAAACCAACCGCCCATTAATCTCTGTTCTAATCGCTCTTAAAATAAGTTGTAACATTGATAAATGCACCATGCGCTTCCTCAGGGTTAGACGGGTTAGTGTCCATTCATTGGTATGCTCACCCACCCAATGCCAATGCTGAATTTAACTGTAAAGGGGTCAGCACTAAAATTAATTTGTACTGTCTGTCAAACGTGCAGCTGCCCCTTCTGCACATATGCCTCAGTTCAACAAGGTACTTAGCAAATCATGGCTAACTGTAAGCATGCAATTTGTTCCACTGACTTTAGGGGAACTGCTCACGTGCTCAGGGTCAGACATGTGCTTAAGTATCTTGATGAATGGGGATGATACAAGTGGAGTCATTGTGGACCTGCTCCTCAAGGTACACTGGAATGGTTAGTTTTGTCACTGTATATCCGGAGACATTCTGCTGAGGCACAGTATATGGATATATATATATTTATTTATGTATATATATTTAATTTAGGTATGTGTGTGTGTATGTACCTCAAATAAATAGCTAAAAGCTCAGTGGCAGGAGGGAACATCAGTCCCTCCTTGCCCTGGAGATTTCTAGACCACTGGAGCCAATAGCCTTCTCTTAGCCTCAACAGCTCTAGTCCCGTCAGCCTACAACAGGCTGGCTTGGAGGCCATGCATGGCCATTCCATTGTCAAGGCCACACAGAGGAGCTCTGTGTGACCTCTGCCCTTGAGTACATGTCATCTCTATTTCATAAAAATGCTTTTATTGCAATACTGAACTGGATGACGGTATTCCTGGGAGGCGAAGGTGAGCTGTGATGGGGCGATCATAGGTCCTGATTCAAGAAACTGTCCTCCTTCAGAAAAGCACTTATTCACATACTTAATTTAGGGGCATGCTTAAGTGCTTTCCTGAAACAGAGCCATAACGGGTAGGGATATCATTTATTTGTCTGATTTTTGGAGGCAGAGAGGGCTTGTAGCTGCTCGTTATTCCCTATGATAAAGTCAGTGCATGTCATCAACTTCACAAAGGGACCACAATTAGGTTACCAAAAAATCAGAAAGTCTAAGAGAAATATTTTCAAGACATGTTTTTTAAAAAAACAACCTTTGAAAACATTTCACTGGGTTTAAACTTTCCTCTGCAGTGCCCTGTTGAGCTCAAGTTTGTGCCATGCATGAGACTATCTTAGATCCCAAGGAGACAGATGTATTAGTTATACTGGTTGAAAAGCTAAAACTAGAAGTGAAATTGATTATAATCAGACCATTTTAGTTTCATTCTCTAAGCTGAGAAAAGTGGAAGTGTTGAACAAAATATCAAACAATCAAGGTGTGGGAATTCTTTCAGATGTAATAATCCAAGTATTGTTAGTACCAAAGGTAAATAATTTTTAATATCTGACTTTGATATTGACAGTGTCCTTTTAAATCATTAATAGTAAAAATCTAGGATTGTGTACAATATTGACATCTTATTGGACTGCTTTGATGCTTTTAGCACTTCAGTGGCACAATATAGTTTGATTTTATTTATTATTGTATTTTATTTAAAGGTAACTTATTTTATAGTGTATGTTCTAAAAATTATTTGATCAAGACCAAAGTCCTGATTTAGGAACACGTATGCTTAAATTTAAGAGCGACCTACAATAAGAGGCCAGGGCTTAGAATTTGCATTTTATATTTTAACTTATATGTGTGTAATTCTGTATATTTAAAATCCTGCTACCTCATTCTCAGGACATTATTTTACAGTTGCCTTCTCAGGACAGCAAGTGAGCCTAGGCTGAGCCATAATTTATTCTTCTTCCTTATATTTAAACTATTTGTATTACAAAAGATTTGTTAATATATTCAAACTGTCATATATTTGTATTTTATTTTTTTATGACAAGTTGCTACTGACAATATAAAGTATCTCTGTCCAAACAAGCAATAAAATATTGAACAAGACATTCTTCTAATGACTGTATTTTATATTACTCTCATGGTATTTTATAAAGTAGCTTGGTTAAAACATGGCAAAAAAATAGCAGCTGCCACATTTGTGTGAATGTAAACCTCAGACTGGGGAACTGAAGGAGCCAGTCCTGCAATTCCCGTATACTGGTTCCAAGTAAGTCGTGATTAAGGCCTGTTGGGCTTGCCCTTATTAAAACAAATGTTTGAGCCAACTGAAGAAAATATACTGGATAACAAGGTGAACAGAGTGAAGAACAATGAAGTGTCTGGGCTCTGACCTCTTACTTGTACGGTTCGGTATATGAGAGAGGTAACTTTGTGCACCAAACCTTTAAGCAGTGCTTAATTTGTAATGAAAGAGCGGCCAGAGCTCAAGCAATTAGGTGCTGGGGCTTAAGCAATATTTTTGTTTTCATAACTGATGCGACAAACCCAGAGGTGCTGGGGCTCAGAACTGCCAAGCCTAGAGGTGCCAGGGTTCAGCCTTGGTAAGCTCCAGCACAAATTAAGCACTGCCCTTAGCATGCAAGCAGTTCAGCTGATCTCATTATTGACTTCAAAGTCACTTGGAAGGACCACTGAGGGGATACAGGAGAGTGTCAGGCAGGACTGTAGGATTGCATAATAGAGCCAACCAGGCAGAGAAAGCATGTAAGGGTTATACTTAGATTGTAAACTCGCTGGGGCAAGGACCATCTTTTTGTACCGTATTTGTACAATGCCTCACGTGATTGAGTCCTGGTCTGTGAATGGGGCTCCTAGATAATAATGTCCATAAAAGAAAGGAAGCAGGTTTTAGCAATTTTAAAGTTGTCTTGAGTAGCAGAGCTCTGGACTGCAGCCCACACAGTTCCTCTCAACCACACATGGTAATTCTACAAGTTAGCACAGCATGAAAACGGACAAGAATTTCTCTATGCAAGCTCCCATGAACATGTTTACCATAGCTCCTGTTTCCACAACACAACAACAACAACAAAAATCTGCATTTTGCAAGCCACGTGGGTATTTAAATCTGTCTTTGGTGCAGCACAGCTTATTTTCATTGGACAAAGTGCCCCTTTAAAAGACAGGTAAAGTGAGTTCATTTTCAAGTTAATAATGAAATGTAAAAAAGCCCTCAAATTCCACATAGTGTTTTTTTGTCTTCATTGACATATTTCATGTTCTACTTTGTGGAATCATCATTTTTACCCCACACTGTAACTCAGCAATTACAGTTACAAATCTGCAGTTAAAATTACTAAGATGTTATCAAAGAAAGCACCAAAAAAGCAAAGAAAATATACAGCAAGCCACTCTTGAATGAAGAAACATTTCCACAGAAGGTCTTAATAACAGTCCGGCGCAATGCTTAATTTCACGATGGATATATTCCTAGATGCACACAGCCCCAGCATTACAACAACCTGTGTTAGAGGAAGGAGTAACAGAAAAAAAGGAAGAAAGACACACAAAAGCCTATTATGAATGACAAACAAGAGTTTCAAGGACTGCAACCCAGAGACCCTATCAGGATCAAATTATTCCCTCGGGACAAATCATATACTTGGAAACAAGCTACTTGTCTTGCACAGATAAATCCTCATCCCTAAAATGTAGCAGCAGATGGGCATATATGTCACTGAAATTGCCAATACATTAACCCACATAAATATAGGTGTGGAAGACGGTAGTTCAGGAGAACAACCTTTAAAAATCTGGACCTTTGTTCCTAGATACATGGCTTTCACTTGGCCCTATTGTTTACTTGCTCCCATCTTACCAAATGCTTCAGTTTGTTCTGTATCAGTGACATGTCCTCGTCATTATTTACCATGTCCCCCCAATCTTTGTGTCACTGGCAACGTTCATCAGTGATGATTTTATGTTTTGTTCCAGGTTATTGATAAAAATGATAAATAGCCAAGAACAAGAACCCCACTAGAAGTACACCTGGCCAGTGATGTTTTTCCGCACTTATCATTACATTTTGAGACCTATCAACTAGCTAGTTTTTCATCCATTTAATGTGTCCCACATTGATTTTGTAACATTTTGTTTTCTAATCAAAATGTTGTGTGGCACCAAGCCAAATGCCTTACAGTCTATTTCCTCAACACTATTATCTTTTATCAACCAAATTTATAATCTCATCAACAAAAAAAAGCTTGTTAGTTTGACAAGATCTATTTTCCATAAACCCATGTTGATTGGCCTTAATTATATTACCCTCCTTTAATTCTTTATTAACTGAGTCCATCTCAGCTAGTCCATTCTTTTGCCCAGGATCAATGTCAGGCTGATTGGCGTATAATTTCACAGGTCATCGCATTTCTCTTTTAAACTATTGATACAATATTAGCTTTCATCCAGTCCTCTGGAACTTTCCCAGGTTTCCAAGACTTACTGAAAATCAATATTAGTGGAACAAGAGCTCCTTGGCCAGCTCCTTTAAAGTTCTTGGATGGGAGTTTATCCAGATCTGCTGATTAAATATTATGAAGAGACCATTAGCACTAGTGCTAGACATTATGTGCAAGCTATGTATATACAAGCTGAACTGAAGTTTTCTGGCATATACAGATAGCAATGAGCTTACCAAACCTCTTTGTCATTGGTAAATTACAGAAATTTAAGATTTTTGGCACTCAGAAGTGAAAAACTAGTGTATTAACTGACTGTCACAAAGACCAGACTATCCATGTTGGGTTCCTGTTATGTTTAAATAAAAGAGGCTTTAGGAATCAGTTTGCTGCCATTGTTCCTTAACTTTCTGTTGAAAGCAATGGAATCTTAGGATGTAGCTGATACATTCAACAAGCGTTTAACTGGTAACCTTTTCATCACAACAAAATACCAAACTGGATGTATTTTAATCTGCCACAGGGCTATAATCCTGGGAGGCCTAGTTCTGCATTCTACTGGCAACAGTATGCAGAGCTTACTCTGGGCTTTACACTAGCAAGAGTGAGAGCAGCATTTGATTTGTGTCATTATGTAGAAACAATTCTATCGGAATTGCTACTTGTATTTTCCATAAGGTAGCAATAACTTTCTCCCCCACCCCCAGAATCCGCTTCTCGGCATCATAGTGTATAACTTCTCACACTGTTTACAGGTACTGACTTATCCACACATTGGAAAGAAGTAACCAATAATTATGTCATCCAATCGTTGTCAGGGGACACAATGAGAAATGAAATCATATGTTCCAGCTGGGGCTGCATTGATTTTATTTTTAAACATCTCACAAGTGACCCAAGAATTTATGAATAGCTAGTCAGACTGTATCCGTACTATGTAACTACGTAATTTAAATGCCTAATTACTCTTATACATTGCATCCTACTCAAAGGAAAACACGTGGTAATTTTTTATTTTTTGTATTCTAGCCCAATGATTTTACTACTGCATAAGTGATGCAGATTTCCATAGTGCATCAGAGGCGTTTAAAGGTTAATTTTTTTCTATCTGTTTAGTGGAGCAGATGATTGAGCCCTGGTTTCGTAGCTTTCCATTATGATTGGTGAGAATCCGTGCTCAGTGATGGTAATCAACTGATGTCTTAAAGCAAAATACTTTTTTATTTGGCAGTTGGAACAAAGCATCAGAGAAAAGGGGATTTTAACTTAACAAAAAGCCTTCGTGCATAGTTAGGCTCATCTAGGCTCAGGCTTCATAGACGCTAAGTTCGACAGGCTTTCCTCTTCAGTTTACTGAAACAGACCCATGTTACAGTCTCCTACCAGATCAGATCCTCCTCTGAGTTTGTGGGATTCTTGATTTTGTTTTTCCCCCATAGCCACCCTGTTCAGACTGTCTGTTGATGCTCCCCACCCCATGACCATAGGCTAGAGCTTGAAGGCTGGCTATTGCTTCTGGCATTGTCTCTTTAGTGTAAACTATTGCTAGGAAACTACTAGAAAGTGCCTCTACCATCTTTCCTTAGGTTGGGAGATTCTGCTACCCAGAAAGACGCCTGGGGTGAATGATCCAGCCCTATTTATGGTACAGAGACAGCGTGGTAATGACACGTAACATTACTCAAAGTGCACCCCCACATTTGTCACTGTACCTCTGGTCATTAGCGATGCTGTGACCATAGGGTCCTCCCGCTAGATTTCCTTAACTTCTCATTTTAATCTACCATCCATTAAGGAATAAACACAGAAGACCCCCTTCATAACCATTCAGATTTCAGAACCCTTTTGGAGACTTTTTTTTAGTCAGTGACATGCCTTTCATCTGAGGCATTTCATGACTAGCACAAACACATTGCCTCTCAGTTCTTCTGCCCCTCAATTAATAAAGTACACAGTAGCTCTTATCTAGCATCTCATTGAAAGTTGCTATTTGAGTTTGAAAAATACCAGTTAGTTATTGCAAAACTCCAAACTTTCCCAGCCCAGCTCTATGCTCAGCATTATTTCCGGATGCAACACTGGTGTGTGATGCTGAGGAAGGCTAGTGTCTGAATCCCCACTAGTCATTGTCACGGTACTATTTTCACAGCCTAATATCTCCATCACACTTAGTTTGCTAGCCTCTTTCTCTAGGTGATTTACAATAATTACTTGCAGTAAACGGACTGGTCTGAGGGAGAATATGTGAAGCAAGCCAAAGTAATTGCTTTGACTTGCGATTGGTTGTGCACATGGGAGGAAAACTCTGAGTCCCATCAGGCTAGATGCTGAGGGCTCAACCACCCACTGACTTCAGTGGGCATTTGTAGTAACTTGACCATAATTGGGGTATGTCCTAGGTCTGCTACTATTCACTATTTTCCTTAATAAGTACGTTGGAAACTGGAGTGGAGAGTATGCTTATAAAATGTGTGGATGACACCAAGCTGAGAGGGGTTGCTAGCACTTCGCGGGCAGGCTTAGAAGTCAAAACAATCTTCACAAATTGGAGAATTGGGCTGAAATCAACAAGGTGCACTTTAATAAAGACAAGTACAAAGTACTACACTTAGGAAGGCAAATCAAATGCACAACTCCAATAGGGGGAATAACTGGCTAGGCAGAGGATCTTTCAGTGGATTACAAACTGAACTGGTCAACAAGGTCTTGCAGTTGCAAAAAAGGCGACTATCATTATGAGGTGTGTTAACTAGCGTGTTGTAGGTAAGACAAGGATGGTAATTATCCTGCTTTACTTGGCACTGGTGAGGCCTCAGCTGGAGTGCTACAGTCGAGTCTGAGTGACACACTTTAGGAAAGATGTGGAGAGACTCCAGAGGACAGCAACAAAAATGATAAAAGGTTTAGAAAACCTGACCTGTGAGGCAATCTTAAAATTGCTGGACATGTTCACTCTCAAGTTTGCTAACAGGATTCAAATATGTTCCAGGTGGTTCTAAAAAAGGACTGTGATCAGTTGGCCTTCATATTCACAGAGGGTAGGACACGAAGTAATGGACTTACTCTACACTAGTGGAGATTTAGGATTTAGGTTAAATCAGTGGTTCTCTACCTAGTTACCATTGTGGGCTGCAGGTTGAGAACCACTGCGTCAAACACAGACTGGCCTGCCCAGCCCTGTGCTGCCAGCCTGCCCATTCCCCCTGGTGGGAAGCCCGTACCACATCGATCCTCTGCCCAGCATCCCCCTGACTCCCTAGACCCAGTGCTCCCCACTCAGAGACCCCTTCACAGAGCGGGACCAGGAACCTGGACCCTGTGGTGCAAGGCCGGGAGCAGAGCCCCAAGTAAAACCTCAGGGTGCTGCAGCACCTCCCTGCCTCCCTCATTCCTGGGCCTATGCTGCCCAGCATCTCCCCCAAAACATCCCCACCCCTCACTGCCCAGAGCAGTGCACACTAACACACTCACCGTTCCTCCCTGCCCCCCCCCCCATTGCTGGCAGGACTGTCTGATGTTGTCTCCTCATCAGCCATTCCCACCTCCTGCCAGACCGGAGTGGCAAATTTTTAATTTATTTTTTAGCAAACAGTTGGACTGCAGCTGCGTGCTAAATGGTTCACATGCAGCCCACGGGCTGAGAACCACTGGGTTAGATATTGGGAAACACTTTCTAACTAGCAGGATAGTTAAGCACCAGATTAGGCTCCTAGGGGCGTTTGTGGATGTCCCATTATTGGAGCTTTTTTTAAGACCAGTTAGGGCTGGGCTAACTATGGCTGCCTTGTCTATACTACACAGTTTTGTCAAGGCATGTTAAGCTGACAACAACAACAAAAAAACCAACACAAACGATATAATGATATTGCTTGTGCCTGGTCACAGCGCCCCTGTTGGCGGCACGTGTCCACAGTTGGTGCTCTAACATCGACAATGAGAGTAGTGCACTGTGGTTAGCTCCTCCCTCTGTGCTGCTCGCCACCTTCAGCAGCTAGACATTGTGGGAAGGTGGTGTGGCTAGCAGTGCATCATGGGTGTGGGCTCAACGTCCCATGCTGTAGTTTCTTTCTGTCCCAGCATTCCATGGGCTTCTGACTCCACTTTGTGGTATTTTTCAGTGGCCTCTGTTTACTGTGCACCTGTCATTGTCTGAAAGGATGGAGCCTGCATGGCTCCCAGGGTCACTGTTATGAACACATGGTGCACGGTCATGCAGGATATCATGAGTGCCAAAGCTGAAGTTACTGTGTTCCATAGAAAGAAACACCAGGTTACTTTTGGCATTTATGGAGTTGCTGAACATGTTAGGCCATCACTTTTGGGCTGGGGAAACAAGCACTAAGTGATGGAATCGCACAGTTATACAGGTCTGGGATAATGAGCCGTGGCTGCAGAACTTTCGGCTGTGGAATGCCAGTTTCCTGGAACTGTGCGCAGAGCTCGTGCCAGCACTGCAGGGCAAAGACACCAAAATGAGAGCTGCCTTGGTAGAGAAGCGCATGGCAATTGGTGTGTAGAAGCTGGCAACTCCAATCTGCTATTGGTTGGTTGCAAATTAGTTTGGATTTGGGAAGTTGACCACTGGGGCTGCAGTAATGCAAATGTGCAGGGCCATTAATCACATCCTGCTACAAAGGACTGCGCCTCTTGGAAATGTGTGTGAAATAGTAATGGCTTTGTGGCAATGGGATTCCTTAACTGCGGCAGGGTGATAGATGGCATACGTATCCCAATTTTGGCCCGGGACCATCTTGTGATGGAGTACCTCAATAGAAAGGGATACTTCACTATGGTGTTGCAGGCACTTGTGGCTCACCATGGGCATTTCACTTCATCAGTGTTGGGTGGTTTGGGAAGGTGCATGCCGCATGCGTCCTCATGAACACTGGCCTGTACAGAAAGTGCCAAGTAGGGACATTCTTTACAGATAAGAAGATTCCAGTGGGGGATGTTGAAATGCCCATAGTGATCCAGGGAGCCCCAGCATACCTTTATGCCCATGGCTCATGAAGCCTTTCATGGGAAACCTGGACAACAGCGAGGAGTGCTTCAACAGCAGGTGCAGAATAACCGTAGAATGTACCCTTGGCAGATTAAAAGTGAGTTGGTGCTGCCTTTATTGCAGGTTAGACCTAAATGAGGAAAATAGTCCCAGTGACATAGCAGCCTGTTGTGCGCTCCATAATATTTGTGAGGGTAAGGGTGAAACTTTTCCCCTTGGGTGGAGTGCCTGGCTGCTGAATTTGAGCAGCCAGATACCAGGGTGATTAGAGAGGAATAACGGATGGGTGGGGCTGGCATTTGAATCAGGGAGACTTTGAGGCAACATTTTGACAATGAGCACCACTAATGTGTCTTTCCATACAGCACTCTACCATGTTTTGTTAACTTATTGCTATGCATGAAAATTGTGATGATTCCTGACTGGGATTTGTAGTCCACAAATGATTGAACTGCCACTACAACCAGCAGCAATCCCCATGTGTAGCAGACAAATAAAGATTGGTTATTTTTCAGAGAATTTGCTTTTATTAAACACCAATTAATAACACACACAAAAGGCTTGATGGGACGGGAGATAAAGAGTGCAGGGTAGGCTCTCACAGCTGTGTGTCAGGCCAGCTATCATTTTGAAAACTGTCCAAAGGGGTGGAGTGAACGGCGTACTGAGATGTTCTGGGAAGTTGCAAGGAATGTTTGGGAGGTGTTTCAAGAGGGCATGGAAAGAAGTTCTGTGTTGGCTGCAGGTGTGGGGAGGGGGTGAAACATCCATGTATTCTTCTTGGAGCGTGATTAGGAACCTCAACATCTTTCTTTGTGCTTCCATCACTTTTATCATCCACTCCTGGCCCTTTACAATGCGCTCCTCACTCGCCTTTCTGTCCCGCCTTTCTATTTTAAATTTTTCCTTCAGGGGCTCTCTCCACTCCTTGCATTCTCTTATTCCTGCCTCTGAGGACTGGTGTATCTCTCCGAACATGTCCTCCTTGCTCCACCTTGGTAGCTTCCTTATCTAGCAAAGGTGTTCTGCCAGTGTGTAAGGGGTTCCCCTGAAGGCCACATCTGCAGAAGCACAAGAAATGATACACAGACGCACAACTGTTAGTTCACACACAGCATTGACTCATGATAGTAAAATACACCTTTCTTTACGTATGTATGAATCACTGTCTCACTATGCTTGGTAAGCATACATCTTGATGAATACCCTAAACATGGTGAGTTAACCTGGGGGCGGTGGGTAGGGAGCAGGGGCGAGTTGGGTGTTCACTATGGGGCAAAGGATTTAGGTGTTTTTTTAAGCAGATCACTGCCGGTCACTAGAGACAATATTGTAAATTCTGCCACCATTTTCCACAAGTGAGTGTCATTTAAGCCGCTATCTCACTCCTGAGGGTAAGCAAGGATGCAAGAGTACATCTCCTGCACACATTCGGCTTCAGACCTAGTCCCTATGCTGCTCGCCTGTGTGCCACTGTGGTCCCTGCACACTGCTGAGTGGTATGGGAAAGTTTCCTACACTGCGGGAAGGTACACATCAGCTCTGTCCAGGAACCTTTGGCAGCGGATTGGCACGTACAGCCGGGAAAGTTTCCTTGTGCTCTCCCTGGAGGATTCCTGTGAAATCTCGGTGTGCATTAACACATGGTTCTGTCGCACTGCTTAGGTGCACAAGGGAATGTGGCACACACTCAAACACAGCTAGTCTTGTACATTTCTATCCCTTCACCCACTACTAGAATATATATAGAGCACAGCTCTAACTCATATAATTGAGCAGCATCAACTCAAAAAGATCACTGACCAGGGCTCTCCTCCCCTGCATCATGCATGCCAGAGATGGACCACTGGGAGTGGTTAGATCCCTCTGGAGTGGAAAAGAGGTCCCGACTTACCACACCATTGGACGACCCTGCCATGTGCGCCACATCATTCTCCACCTTGACCACCTCATCCGTGACTTGATCCTCAAGATTGAATCCACTGTCCGCCATCTCCAGCCCCACCGAAGTTAGGGTTGCTAATTTTCTAATTGCACATAACTGAACACCCTGGCCCCAACCCTGCTATGCCCCTTCCATGAGGTCCCACCCCTTCTCTGAGGCCCCACCCCCATTCATTCCAGCCCCTCCCCCATCACTCGCTCTCCCCCATCCTCACACACGTTCACTTGGCTTGGGGAGGGGTTGGGGTCTGGAAAGGAATGAGGGCTACAGCTCAGGGTGCAGGCTTTGGGTAGGGGGGGCATAAATGAGGGGTGCAAGAGGAGCCTCTGGGCTGGGGCAGGATCTTGGGGTGTGGGAGGCTGTTAGGGCTTTGGCTGGGGTGCAGGTTCCAGGGTGGGGCTGGGGATGTCAGGTTTGGGATGCAGGAGGGTGCTTCAGGCTGGGGAAGGGAGTTCGGGGTGTAGGCTCCGGCTTGGAGTGCAGGCTCTGGGGTGAGGCCAGGGATGAGGGGGTTGGGGTGCAGGAGGGGGCTCTGGGCTGAGGCCAAGGGGTTTAGAGTACAGAGAGGGCTAAAGGATAGGGCATGGGGTTGGAGTGTAGAATGGGGTTTCGGCTCTGGGAGAGTATTTGGGTGCAGGAGTGGGGTCCAACCTGGGGCAGGCAGCTGGGGTGCAGGTGGGGGTGCAGGGTCTGGCAGGGAACCAGGGTACGTGAGGATGTTCCAACCTGGGGCAGGGGGATTGGAGGTGTGGCCTCCGGCCAGGCAGCACTTACCTCAGGTGGGTCCGAGTCAGCAGCACAGTGGGGCTAAGGCAGGATCCCTGCATGCCCTGGCTCCATGCTGCGCCCAGAAGTGGCTGGCATAGGCAGCCAGTAGGCAGAGGTGTGGCCGTGCAGCATGTGCTGCCCATGTCGTTAGCACTACCCCCGCAGCTCATACTGGCCATGGTTCCTGGCCAATGGGAGCTCCAGAGCTGGTCCTGGGCGGGAGCAGTATGCAGAGCTTCTCTGATCACCCCTATGTCTAGGGGCTGCAAGGACATGCTGGCAGCTTCTAGGGAGCTGTGCAGAGCCAGGGCAGGCAGGGAGCCTGCCTTAGCCCCACTGTGCTGCTGACCTGACTTTTATCAGCCCAGTCAGTGGTGCTGACTGGAGCCACCAATGTCCCTTTTTGACTGGGGGATTCCCTGTGGCCAGGACCAAGGACTGGGGGGGTTGGACGGGTGCGGGGATGAAAAAGGACACTAAGCCCCTGCCTGGGGTGCTGCTATGGAGCCTCCCAGATGGGCTGGAAATAGCTTCCCCTCTCTACTCCAACACACATCTAGGGGTGGAGAGGGTCCCCCATGCCCACCTGTGTAGTGTCCAACTGGTGCTGTGAAGGGCTCTGGGCGGCTCTGGCACATGCAGGGCTGCCTTGGAACCTCCTGTGCAGGAGAGTCTTGGATTTTCCCTGAGTACTGGCCCAGCCAGAGGCAGGAAGGAGCCTGCCGGGCAGGCTGCAGGTGTGCTGAGAACTTCCACCAGGGGCTGGTTCTCCGCAGCATGCTGGAAGCGGGGCACGCCCTGCCAGGGGTTTATGGAGGAGCAGTGGGGATGGTGGGGGAGGGAGGGCAAAGGGGTGAAGCGGGATTGAACAGCGTGGAGGGGAGCATGTAAAGCACCGCTGGGTGGGCAGCAGAGGAGACACATGGGGCGATCATGTGACCTCCGAATCTTTAAATTGCCCCCCCCTTCCCCGCATCAATAGTTATGAGTCACTAGCTCTCACCCAGGTGGTTTTAGTCAGCAAAGCAGAAGAGTTTTGTCGGTGGAAGGAGCATTACAGCGTGTACACCGCCACTGTTTTGTCGATGACATCTGACTTGTCGCCAAAATGATATAGTGTAGACAAGGCCTAAGACAGGCCTACTTGGCCCTGTCTCAGCTCAGGACTTGATGACTTCTTGCCATCCTTTCCAGACCTACATGAGTCTATGATCACAGAGTGGCTAGATTGTTAAGCTAAAATAATTAACACTGATCAAGTTAACACTGTTGATATTTAAACTCCCATCATTAGTCTTGGCAATTAACACCACGTTGAGATGCACAGAGCAGCCAGCACTTCTCTTCAATCTATCCTTCAGAGATGTAGCCCTGATTCATAGTCAGAAGTTTTTCTTTGCAGTTATAACTACTACAATTGAGTGACTATGCAGCCAAGATTTGTATAGTCTGATATTGCAATTTTTTTGAGTTGGTGACTGAATATTTAAGATATCTGTAGGGGCCTGATTTAGAGCCCTCTATGTCTTTCCCTGGATTATATTTTATTATATCACATTCACCTTTTTGTTCTGATCATTTACCCCATAGAAGTAAGCAATAAAAGCATTATTAATGTGGGAGCAATTTTCATGGTGCCTAGGATGCTTCTTTCCCCATCAGCGTACCTTTAATTGACCATATCAAGATAAAAATGTAATAGTAAATGTCCTTCCTTTTATATGTTGCCTTTTTCTATAGTGACCATTAAAGGGTCTTTTTTGCATCAGTTTAAGCCACTGTAGATAGATAATGTTATGCAATGACCATCTTAAAACTAAAATTTGCTTTATATCAATATTTGTAACTATTGACATTAAAGAGAGGGAGCAAGAGCAATGAAAGAGTAGCCAAGATAATTACAGGTCACCGCAAACCACAAAATTGGGACGAAGCCCCAGCATTTCCTGGTGTGCAGATATGGGATGTTGGTTTGGGCTTATCTAGACGCTAACTTTGCCTAACATCAAATTATACATCACCTGGTGTAATGAAATTAGAAAAACTGCAATTTAGTTATTTGTATGCAATTACAGCATACAAATACCATGAAGTGACTATCAGTTGTTATCGGCAGGACGGAAATTTCCTATGGTCAATTCAATTGCAAGATTAGAAACAAAAGTCTAATTTTTCCCTTTTATCTATATCCTGGAAGCAGATATAAACTCATGAACAGTAATGACTTAGCCAGTTGTGCACAAAATCTATTTATATTTTCAGTGTTTTTCCGGCAGCTTCAGCAACTTCACATCTATAAGTAGTGACACTTTTTCCAGAATCACACAGCAAGGTGTAAATAAATCCTCTCGATTCACAATTGCTAGATATTTGAATAATATATAATCAGACATGGGTGTAAGGTTTTCATTTATTCTAACTTGCTTATGCTTGTTAGCCTGCAACAAACATGTGGTCCTGGGAAGGCACAGAATCTGCTGGGTCACCTATTTAAGAGAAATCATCAAGATACTGGACAACATTACAAAGCAGAAGGTATGTGAATCCTCCAGACTGATCCTTTAACAATTTGATGGAAGGGACAGAAGACTTTATTCAGTTCTGTAACTGCTGAAGTAAAGTTAAGAGCTGAGCTGGCATTGGCGGGCAAAAAAAATTGTTAAGCAGACTAGAGTGAAATCATCCTCCAGTGGCTCCTTGAGGAGAGCAGATAATCTGAGGGTAGCTTGTGGGTTATTGGCTTGTCTAGCCTCATGTCTTTTCTCTCTCTTTTTGCCTTGATCAAGGTTTCCTGTGGTGAGATGAATGTGACGAATATTTTTGCAGACACCGAGGTAAGAGAAAAATAAATAATCCTAACTCAGGCATAGCATATGGTTGTTATGGGCTTCACCAAGAAACCCTGTTCAAAGAATGGTAGGCAACTTGTGTAGCAGTCACAGTGCAGGTGGAACTAAAAAGTTTCCTCTCTTAGCTGGGGAACTGGACAAAAATACACCCCAACATACTGATGATGAACAATTCTGTTCCTTGTTCTGCTAGAGATAAAACTGAAGAGAACTCCTGAGTTAGAGTCGAGGCCACTATTCAGATAATAAAAGGTAGAAGCCTGCAGGCCGCCTTCAGGCAAAACCCTTCCGCCTGGAGGTTTTCAGAATTTAGCAGAAACTAGTTCTGGTAAGAACGTTTGTAAGCGTTCTGTTGAGCTGCTTTCAGCAAAGAGCAATCCCACTTCCACCTTTTCATGTTCTCTGTATGTATAAATATCTCCTGTCTGTGTGTTCCATTCTATGCATCTGAAGAAGTGAGCTGTAGCCCACGAAAGCTCATGCTGAAATAAATTTGTTAGTCTCTAAGGTGCCACAAGTACTCCTGTTCTTTTTGCGGATACAGACTAACACGGCTGCTACTCTGAAACCCACAGAGCAGTGGTTCTGACAGGATTGCTGGGACTACAAAAACTGAAAGGATTTACAGGCTCTTTACCTTTGCCGGCACAAGAGAACACATTGCAAAACTAAAAAGAATTGAAACTTCCTTTTTCTTGGAGCTGTCTGTGTGTGTGTGTCTGTCTGTCTCTCTCATACACACATCATTCTATATTGCTATTTCTGGTTAGGCAGAACATCCCTCTAGTCCCACTTATCTGGAGGAAGCTTGTTTAGTTAGCACTTAACAATTTAATAGCAGATAATGAAGTCTCAGATGCCTTTTTTTTTCCTCTGAAAACTGCTGCCTAAGTCAAGTATCTCTATCTCTCCAGTTCCTGCATTCATAGAAAGGTGATGTTCTATACTGCTGAGGCAAGGCAGCTCATGATCCTACCTGATCTTATGGGCAATCCCCTCCACGCTGCTGAACCCCTCTTCCACTTCTGGGAGAAGGGGTGACAAGCCAGGCACTGCACACCTTGTACCCACTGAGCATGGCTCTGAACTGCCTCCAGCTGGACTGGCACACAAGGGAATGTTGGGACTGAGCTGGGGGAAGAGTCCCTGGATGCTGGGAACACCAGACTGGGGGTGTGCAGTGGTGGCAGGAGGATCAAAAGAACTTCAAAAACAGACTCCAAAGAGAGACTGCTGAACTCGAATTAATATGCAAATTAGACACAATTAACTCAGGCTTAAACAGAGACTGGGAATGGTTGGGTCATTACACTAATTGAATCTATTTCCCTATGTTAAGTTCTCCTCGCACCTTCTATGGATCATCTTAATTATCACTTCAAACGTTTTTTTTCTCCTGCTGACGACAGCTCATCTCAATTGATTAGACTCTTCCTGTTGGTATGCATACTTCCACCTTTTCATGTTCTCTGTATGTATAAATATCTCCTGTCTGTGTGTTCCATTCTGTGCATCTGAAGAAGTGGGCTGTAGCTCACAAAAGCTCATGCTGAAATAAATTTGTTAGTCTCTAAGGTGCCACAAATACTCCTGTTCTTTCTGCTGCAGAGAGGCTGCCATGCCACCTGCTGTCTCCCTGCAGGTTGCAGTTTGTATTGGGGAGGGGAAGGTAAGGCAGATGCCAGCCTCACAGCCTGTTTGTAGAAAGGCAGGAATGGTATGGAGAGGCAGAAATTTCACCCCAGAGCCCATTCCCTCCCGCCCCCACCCCAAGGCTTCACTTTTGGCACACACCATTTTATAACAGCTTTTGTAAAGTTTTCATTGTCAATCAGTGGCATTGTACATTGGCCCCTTCATGGAGGATACTCACTGGAAAACCACTGGCATGGTGAAATTAGTGTTCAGCAGGAAACCACCAGTCACTCAATTGCCATGGAGTTTACTGATGCTGTCAATATGTTTTTCTCATAGTCATATTTATTCAGGCTGATCTAACAAACCAACATTCCTTTTTTTCTAATCCAGTTTATGGCACCTACAAGTTTAGTGAACATACACCAAGATCCAACCTGTGCACCTCTCGTCCTGGTAAGTCATATGCAAAGAGTACATTACCATGGAAGCTCTGGCATCAAAGACTAAATTTGCTCTAAAGCAGAGTCCAACAGGACATTCTTACAGACCAGGGGAGCAAGAGAGATCATCAAGCACATCAGGCTCTGGGCAGAGATGTTGCATCAACACACCTATAATGTAAATCATCTCTTTTAAGGTGTTTCTAGCTCTGCCTGAATCTGTTCAGATGCAGCTAGCATCTAGTGGTTTTCAGCCCTGGAAGAGGATGGCTTCTAAAATTGTTTAGAAAAGTCAAAAGGACTCTAATAGCTGCTGACACTTCAATTACTTCTAAACTGCCTCCCCTCCCCCCGGCCCCAAATAATCTTATAGTTAACACTTAGGTAGCACTTTTCCTATTCAAAGCATTTGAGGAATATTAACTGACTATGCACAACCCTCCCTCTGAGTTGGGTAGTATTGTGCCCATTTAACAGATGGGAAAATGGAGGGAGTCAGGTTAAAAAGTATATGCTGTCCCCCTGCCTGCCTATTTTCCCCTTGGAGTCCTCAGTTCTCAATCTCATAATCAGATCTATGCATCAGCTGACACTGGGAAGTGCTCCTTGCTTATGCTTCCCTTGGAGTTGGTGCAAGAGAGGAGCCCCTGAATCAGGGCTTTTACTTCAACATTCTTAATTAGAAAAAGGCAAATCTCTAACTATGCAGAGACTGATCTGAGGCATTTTATTTAGTCTGGAGTGTTAAGAACTGCCTTTTTTCCTGAAAAGTTAGCACTTCCTTCTCTGCTGCTAGCTGAAACCAGAACTTGTAGGTACATATGTACACACACAGTGTGAGTAGGAACAAAAGCAGGAAGTAACCATAGCTTTTTCACATCTCATGGTTTTAGTTCAAGGTGCTGTTTTCTTCCCCCTGTCCCTTAGAATCAGAAGTGGATTGCATCTTCCCAGTGTTCATCAGCTACCTATCGCGGTGCAGTTATGTTTATCATCCAGTGAGAGTTTCTAGAAAAGGGATACACTTTTTTCTTTTTCTTTCTTTTAGAAAAAGGAGACATCTGATATTTTATGCAAAGCTGCAACAGTTGTTGAAAATGGTCGTTGCTGCCATCCCTACAAATTTCACTTGGAAGCCATTTATGTTAATTTAAGACAGCTAATTCAGAGGGTGAGTAATGTCCTTGCATCAGAGTCAGCCTTTTTGGCCAGCGTATACACAGTGGCAGATTAACCACTGGGCCTAGAGGGCCCGTGTCCCGGCCAATTGGGGGGCCCCAGAAAAATGGATGCTCCTGTGCCCTGACCCACTCTGCCCAGTGCTCCTGTCAGGGAGCAGGGTCAGGGCACAGGGGCTTGCCCTATTCTGCCTGCCTGCCTGGCGCTTCTGCCAGGGAGCAGGGCAAGTGTCCACGCTCCGACTCCACTCCCCGGCAGAAGCACCAAGCGAATGGAACAGGGCAAGCCCCCACACCCCAACCCTGCTCACCGGGGGGGGGGAATGCAAGTGGAAAGGGTGGGGAGGCGCCCCCACTTGCTCTGGCTCAAGCCTGTTTGCTTCTGTACATACAGCACCTGGCACAATGGGATTCTGGTCCATGACTAGGACTCCGAGGCAGTACCCTACTTGAAATAATATGGTTCTGTGTTTTCAAATAGGATACATTTTTAAAGTACATTCATCATTTTTCACTTTTGAGGGAACCTCACACAGAGCTCAGCCAAGTGTTTTTCTACTGACTGGCTGCTTGCATGACTTTTTTCACCACATCATGGGTGATACAAGCAAACCCTGCTGAGTAATTCTTAAATTCACATACATTTCATAATTTTGCATCATTCAAGCCACATTTGGCTACAAACTATATGAGAAAAGCCTTCTAACCACAAGAAAGGTATTTGTTCTTGCAACCAGTTAGCAGCTAAAACCACCACCATAAACTAAAGTACCTCAGCAATTGTACTAACATCTCTGATGTGACATTTCCTTTATAGGTACCCTGTCCGGTGAAGGCAGACAACACTATTAAGTTGAAACATTTTCTAGAGAACCTGAAAGATTTCTCCCAAAAGATAATGAAAGAAAAGTAGAATTAGAGGATAAAATTTCTCATTCACAAATGTACAGTGGCATTGTATTATTATTAATTATTAAAGATTATTTATAATTAACCTTAAAATAAAGTGGTTTTGGATCAATGTTACTGACATGCTATAGGAGCCATTTGTTGGTAACCATTGGTAGAGCATCAGCAATGTACTTGGTTTATTCAGAAGACACAGATATAAAGACAGTCTCTGCCTCATGGATGGTACAATGTAACACAGGAATGGGAGAGCCAAAATGCGCTGTGAGAAAGATGCATTTTTTTCTTCTGTCCTCTTCTCTGCTCACCAACCACACACAACATTGGAGCACAAAAGACAAGCGTGTGTGTGTATGTGTGTGTGTGTGTGTGTGTAGGGCTTTATTAGGGAACTGAGGGAGGAGTTTCAGAGTAGCAGCCATGTTAGTCTGTATCTGCAAAAAGAACAGGAGTACTTGTGGCACCTTAGAGACTAAAAATTTATTTCAGCATGAGCTTTCGTGAGCTACAGCTCACTTCTTCGGATGCACAGAATGGAACACACACTCCTGTGTGTGTATTCCATTCTATGCATCTGAAGAAGTGAGCTATAGCTCATGAAAGCGCATACTGAAATATATTCGTTAGTCTCTAAGGTGCCACAAGTACTCCTGTTCTTTTTGAGGGAGGAGTGTGTTTCTTTCACACTGGAATTGCAGTTATTACATGCACACGGAAGGAACGGAAGGTATGAACTTGGGAGAAGGAGAAGGAAAGTAGGACGAGGTGAGGAGCAGATGTTTAATATCGATATGGTGGACAAGGGCAAGTCTGCGAAGGGTTTGAAGGAAGGTGCGGTGTGGGAGGAGCAATGGGTGAAGATAATTTAGCGGCTGCGGTTCGTTAGGACAGGAAGGGAGAGCTAAATACCACAACGAAGGTGGTTTCAGTAATCAAGGAGGGAGGGAACCAAGGCACAGCGACTGACAAGTTGTACTGTTACACCAGAAAACAGGATCAGATTTTGATGATTGTGTGGTGCGAGCAGTGAGAATTGGTGCTAGCCCAGATGCTTCAAAAGGAGCTATAACTCCAACGACAAGATGCTGGTGTTAGTGACAGCAAAGGAGAAAGGAGGAATTGAGCCTGAGAGGAAAGATAAGGAGCCTTGTTTGGTTTCGGCTGGCAAAGGGCAAGAAAGAATCCAAAGCGTGTGAGTCAAATGGATGGTGGGAAGCAGTCGTTAAAGCCATTAATAGAATATTCATAGAGTCTATTTTGCAAATCCAGTGTTCAGAAACATGATCTTATGCAAGCAAGCTACAGGGATGGCATAAACCTAAGGCCAGCAACAGCAAGCCAGTGGCTCAGAAGTACGTAGAAGTTGGCTACATGCTTTAAAGGGCAATATCAATTCTAGAGCCATGAGATGGCCACAGGTGATCTTGCAGAGTCCTTCATACAGCAGACCTCAGATTTCCTCTTTGAGTGCTCAACTCAGTGCAGCGCGCGCCATCACCACCCCACTTCACTACTATCAACAATTCAAAGAGGAGTTTGTGACAGCAGCAGCAAAGGGCAAGAAAGGAGAGAGACCAGAGGGGGGCAAGAACAAGAAGTCAGAGCTGAACACCCCCAGACTCCTGTGGCATTCAGAGCAGGGGGTTAGTTTCAAGTCTATCAACAAAATGCCTGACACAGCAGGTTACACTTAACTGCGGCAAAAGTGTGGGAGATTTCTGATGAAACACAGCATGCAGTAGCTTTGGAAAGTCCCTGTACTCCAGTAGGGTTCAACTGGTACATCATTTGAGTCAGAGTATTCTCAATGGAACTGCTCAGTTATCTATCAAAACCCTTTATCTATTGCCTGCACATAGCCCATGAACGATTTTCTTCTGCGAAAGGAAAGCATTCTAATACACAGTATTGTGTGTGTCAATAAGTCATTCCTTACAGCAGAGGAAATGGAACTTAACTTCTAAAAACCTCAGCTAATTTTGCAGCAGCCTCACAACACTGTTTAGAGTAGGTAAGTATGGTTATTAACACCAAGAGCAGATTTTGAAATCAAGAGCAGTTTCAAAATGCTCCCCAATCTGTCATCTCATCTTCTACATGCAGGGACTATTTTTTTTTGTTGTGTGTACACAATGCATAGGCCAATGGGCCCCTAATCCAATCACAAATAAATACTACAAACTGGGACCCTACCTACCATCAACTCTAGCCTCTCCCCCACTTCCCACCCCGACCCCATTCCCAGGAGAGCAGGATGGGTTGAAGGGAGAAAGTGTTCTCACCTTAGAAAAATTCCTATTTCAGAGGATGGCTGCTGGCAGTGAAACTATTAGCAAGGGTGGATTACCATACCAATCAGAGTGGTCTCCAAGGAAGACAGCCGAATCCATTCAGAGGTTTAGGGATAGCTTTTCAGTAGTACTCAGCACCCAGCTGCTTCCTCGATAGATTGGTCGGGTAAGAATCAATTTTGAAAATCTGGTTCCTATACAGAAAGTGTTGCCTTTAATCTATAAATCAAGAAATGAATGGGCAGCCAATGCAGCTGACAGAGCAGAGGGAAAGTTATGCCCAGTAGGCATCACCACTTGAAAGGTGGGGCAACTCAGAGCCGGTGCAACCATTTAGGCGACCTAGGCGGTTGCCTAGGGCACTAGGATTTGAAGGGCGGCATTTTCTTTGGCAGCAACCCTGGCAGCCGGATCTTGGGCCACTCCAGTCGTCACCGGCATTTAGGCAGAGGGAGGTGGGGCAGGGGAGCGTGGGGAGGGCCGCCTGAAGCAAGAAAGGGGGGGCAGCACGCAGGGGAACTCCCCACCCCAGTTCATCCCTGCCCCGCCCCCTCCCTGAGCACGCCGTTGCTGCTTCACTTCTCCCACCTCCCAGGCTTGTGGTGCCTAAGCTGATTGGCGCTGCAAGCCTGGGAGGCAGGAGAAGTGAAGCAGCCACGGCGCACTCAGGGTGGAGGAGGAGCAGAGGTGAGCTGGGGCAAGGGGTGCCTCAGGGCAGAGGGTGGGGAGCTGCTGCGGGGGGGGCACCTTAGGGAGGGGGCTCAGGGACGGGGGATGGCACAAGGTGGAAGTTTCTCCTAGGACGCGAAACATCCTTGCACCGGCCCTGGGGCAACTCTACTCTGCATAAGCTAAAATTTTTAAATGATCAAATTACTCTTTCTGCAGTCAACACAGGTGGAAGATTGCATCTGAAAAACACTAGGCATTGCATTTGTGGTATGGTCAGATCTCAGAGCAAAGCAGCATGAAGCCAGCCTAGTGGTGGAATAGAAGACTTCCCAAGATACCAAGATGGTGCATGAAGTTGTGGCGGGAATTCAGCAGATAGCACTTGGCTCTGAGTCACCCCAGGGTGTAAGTAGGAGCCCTACACTGATGCAAGAACCATCTTTTGGGCTAAAGCCTAGATAGTCTGAGCACGTTATTAAAGATTCCATGATACTTTTGCTAAAAGTAGATGCATTAAATGTTAGTTTCTGGACTAATTCTAGGGCAGGTAATTCCATTCGACCTAGTTAAAAGTCCGCTGAATTTGAATTGGATACAATCTTCACTTCTGCTCCTCAACTGCATACAACATTACACAATTTAAGAGTATCTAGGTTTGTTTCAAGAGCATGCCACGTTTCAGTAGTGGGTGAGATGTCTTAAGGAAAAAAAAAAAGCAGCTCTAGCCCAACCAGGAGTTTTAGGCTTGAAGCAAGAATCACTGGGTGAAATTTTATGTTGATCAGACCAGTGCTCATGATGATCCCTTCTGACCTTAAAAACCTATGATCCTTATTGCTCATGTCCCTCGCAAGGCGACTGATGTAGTTAACACCGGATAAAACATTTTTGAGATCCTTGGATGAAAGATGCTGCAGAAGTGCAATTAAGTGCTATCATATTTCAAAGTTCTACTGGTGACCTTAGCTACTATCCTTCAAATGACCATTGGAAGGATCAGTCAACGCAGAAGTTGTGAACACAGAATAGCCATACCAGGTCATACTAATGGTCCATTTAGCTCAGCATTTTGTCTTCTGACGGTGGCCAGCCTCAGATGCTTTAGAGCAGAGGTAGTCTATTTTTTTGACAAGGTCCAAATTTCTTTGTCAAGATATAGTCAAGGTCCACATTCCTGGGAACATTTAAAAAAACAATAATGAGTAAAAAAGATTTCAGGGTCCATTCAAAAGCATCTTGCGGTCAGGAATTGGCCTGCAGTCCACTTGGGGTGGTCAATACAAAGGGGCAACACTCCGTCTGGTATCGGGACGGCATATCCGGGTCTTCGGCGGTGGGTCCTGCATTCCCTCTTCTGCTGAAGAGGAAGAGAGGGAGTGAAGGACTTGCTGCTGAAGAAGCTGTGCGACTGAGCAGTCACCGAAGTGCCGCTACTCTTTTTTTTTCCCTGCTGCTTGGGGCGGCAGAAGAGCTGGAGCCGGCCCTGGTTCCAGCATCTACCAATTGGAGGTTTAGGGATACCTGGTGCATGGGGTTGCACCTCTGAACATCTTGACTAATAGCCATTGTTGGGCCTATCCTGCATGACCTTATCCAAATTCTTTTTTGAACCCAGTTATACTTTTGGCCTTCACAGCATTCCATGACAAGAAGTTTTACAGGCTGACTGTGTGTTGGGTGAAGTAGTACTTCCTTATGTTTGTTTTAAGCCTGATGCCTATTGATTTAAAAAGGTGACTCCTGGTTCTTGTGTTATGTGAAAAAGCCACACTGCGATAAAAAGATGAAACATTAGGAGTTCAAATTTTTATTCCTTGGCAAGAACATGCACCATGTAGACACAATACTGGTATGTACAATGTAACAAATAAAATTTATACATAAAATACAGTGAACAATCAGAAACAACACTTCCAACAAACTTAGCAAAACAATAAATAGGGAGTAATTTTACAACTAGAATTTCTTGCCTATATACAAATGGGTGAAACAGAACTAAAGTGTGCAGACTACAGTATAAGTTAGTGAAAGGCACTAAAGATCCTTCCCCCTCCCCTAGCAATCCCAGGACCAGGAAAAAATTAAATGCAAAATATGCTCTATTAAAAGCAGTGTTAAGAATGTAACAAACCAACAAAAGACCCAGGAAATGTCCGTGTTAAGGCCAACACTCCTGAACAGAGGAAACTGAGAGGAAAACAAACGGACACGCCCACACAAAAGAGCACGAGTTAAGGAAACACTGAGCTGAGACCAGAATAGCTGTACTGGCTAAAGCATAAATTTTAAAAAGATTTAAAAGGGAGTTATGGACAGAATAAGCCTGCAGATAATCCAAGAGCTGCAGAGTAAATCTGTAGTCCAGATGCATATTTAGCAACTTTACAAATAATGCCCATACTCAGACAAACACTCAAACCTCTCAAAGATCAGTCAGGCTTGATCCATATAAACTGAACCGACTTAAAAGTATTTCATTTCAAAGTTTCTCCTTTTTAATAGCAAAGGATTTTGTACTCCAAAGCCAAAGCCGTGACAGCAAATCACAACCAGCAAGTCTATCATGGAACACGCTGGTTTTACGTGCAAATTGGTATAAAATAAATGAGCCAACAAGTTTCCTTTTTTAAAAACCAACAAAACAAGACAGACAGAAAAGCTGTATAACCGTAGTTAAGAAGACAAGTAACATTTGTTTATCAGGGACTTGTCTTTTACAGATCTGTTCCACTGTAGCAAATCCACTTTTAGAGTTAATCATTTAATCTTTTGGGATGGGTAGAATGGCTCACAATGGCACCTTCAAGGTGCCATTAATGGTCTGTCCGACAGACAATTTGGTAAGATCATTTATAAAAAGCACTGATTAAGGAGGAATTGTTTATTCGCCTAGTTGCTGGATCCTACTGCAGCAAGGTCATAACGGTATTAACTTTTATCATCAAAACCGAGGAACCCCAGATCTTATATTACTGACATTGGCCCCAATTCTACACGGAGCACATGGCTCCAGAAGCCCACATGAAGCGTGGGCTTCCTGTGGCTGCAGAGGTTCTCTTGCACAGACCCTGGTGCAGGCCTGGGTCCATAGCAATGACTTCTGAGCCATTATGGTCTCTCTCCAGTCTTTTCAGCATGTATGACAAGTATACAAGTTAGGTAAAATAGGATGTTTAATCAAGTTTACTGCACATTCACAGTAAGATACATTTATGTACCAACACTTTAATTTTTCTTCAAGATGAGACACAAATACACCTCATTTGGGGGAAGAGGTTGATGAATTCCCTCTTATTTAAATACTGTGTTATAAAAAAAGAAATCTGCTGGAAGTTTTACTTAAATCTTGTATAAACTTAAAAACGATAGTTCCAATTGTTTTTTAAAAAAATCCCACGCAGCACAGTAAGTTTTGCTCCTGGGTGAAGACACTGAGGCCTTGGCAACACTGGCGCTTTACAGCGCTGCAACTTTCTCACTCAGGGGTGTGAAAAAACACCCCCGAGGGCAGCAAGTTACCGCGCTGTAAAGCACCAGTGTAAACAGTGCCCCAGTGCTAGGACCGCGGCTCCCAGCACTTTAAGTTAATCCCCTTCAGGAGGTGCAGTACCTGCAGCACTGGGAGCTCTCTCCCAGCGTTGGGGCCGCAACCACACTCGCACTTCAAAGCTCTGCCATGGGAGCGCTCCCGCAGCAGCACTGTACAGCTGCAAGTGTAGCCAGACCCTTATGCCTACCCTGCAATTAAACACTCACAGCTAGCCCAGGTCAGCTGACTTGGGCACACAGAGTTTGGGCTGCAGAGCTGTCAAATTGTGGTGCAGATTTTCAGGTTAGGGCTGGAGCATTTCCCGTCGCAGGGTCCCAGAGTCTGGATTCCAACCCAAGCCTAAACAGCTACACTGCAATTTTACAGTCCCTGAGCCAGAGTTAGCTGACATGGGCCAACCATGTGTGTTTAATCGCAGCGTAGACATTTGGGCAGACTGAAAGAAATGGATTTTTAAAAAAGAAAGGACAGCAGAGCTTGGCCAGAATGCTACTGAAATTCTCAGAGTTAAATGTCCTTATGAGATCAAATTTTAACTGCCGAACTGTGCATCTTACACTTGCATATAGATCCACAAGACACAACTATTGGTCACAGTACTAAGAAGGGGACATGAACACATGGTATTTTGATGCATTTTTACATATTTTACACACTACAGAAATATTGCAACTAACTAAGTCTTGTTACCAGAATGAATGCATTACATCTGCAGTGGAACAGTGCTACGAGGGACTCCATCTTTTCACATCAGCAGTCACAGCTTTTTACACTCCATGCAACATTGTAAGGTTATACTGAAGTTATGGACATTAATCATCAATGGGTTTATGAAGATTTATGACATCTGTAACTGATGTGGTCCAGCACTAGTTACATAATATGCACAAGACAATGGAATAATAATTTCTCCAGTATCACAAAAGCAATATATTAAAATGTTTAGTAGCAGCACAGTTTTCAGGGAGATCAACTGAACTAGTAAATCAGCAGCCACTCAATGCAAAGGATAATGATTTTAGAAGAAATTAAGCTACAGTCTCTAAGTGTAACAGAAAACAAAAGACTAATCGGATGTAGACAGGACAGACTTTTGTGTGAATGTTACTATTACCTGGGTACAGGATGTAAAGGAAGCATCTCTCTATTTTAAAATATAAAAGGGTCCAAATTCATCGTTGGTCAATGGAGCATTGCCCCCAAAATATTAGGGCCAAGGATGAGAAAGCTAGCCACAAGCTCTGAAAACACCTAGCCTGAGCTATATTATGGGTTTGTCACACTCTCTTTAACATATGATTTTATCTTCTCCATCCATATTGAGAGCAGAGTAATTCATACAAAAAATGCAAGGCTCAGTTACACATCCTCTACCCAGTGCGAGCACAGTCAAAGCAACAGTGCAAAGCAGCCTTCAAAAAAGTAAAATATATTCCCTTGCATTTTCTTCAGCGATGGCCACCCTCAAAAAAGTAGTCAAAGAGTTGTTGCCTAGAGACTGTGTGCATTTAAACAGTAAATAAAAGGACAACAGCACTTCAAATAAAATGAAACTAAACAGTTTTGTTTTCATTTGTACTGAAACTAAACAAAACGTTGTCCCTTGCCCAGTGTTCTTGAATTTGTACAGTTTAGATTTTCAGAACAGTCACTCTTTATGCAACAATATACAGTAAGTCTACATATGTCAGTTACTAAAGGAACAGAAAGACAATCAGTCATTTAATGTATGAAATGCAAACAACAGCTACTATTAGGGAGTATTTAAATAGCCAAGGAAGGGGGCTCAGTATTCAGATTGAGTTACATCATGGATTTATACTCACCACATGAAAACATATAACAGTGCAACACAGGATAACAGTGTAAACTGCTAGTTTATGTACAAAGCAGGACATAAAACAGTTATCAAGATTTAAAGTTCAGGGTCTACCAACCACTGCGCTAATATTTTTAAAATTTAAACACATCTAGAGTTCTTGCTTTCTATACATTTCATTTCAACAAGGGTTACTGCCAATGGTTTCCCTGCACAACACAAAAGTGGTGTAATACATTGACAATTTTGCAACAACATATATATTGGTTTAACATATGTTAATATAACATACAGTATAAGGGTAATTAGAGAAACAAGTTCATTTTTGTTTACTGATGACGCATTGTTTTGTAGCCCCTTCTGGTCAAATTGTGCCAGTTCCTCAATATTTTCTAATGAACTATGAATTTTAGCAAAGCATTACAACACACATTAATCTTTACTCTGAATGCTGAATGCATAACACCTACTGAAGCAGAGAGTCAATTACGGCTCCTGGCTTTGCTGAACGTTTTCTGTTTGGAGAGGAGGGATGGAAAAAGACAAAAACACATTACTAGTCTACCCAAGAAAAGGAAGGGGTGACATTTTCCAAATCTAAAGTATAAACTATTAACATTTACACAAGTTTGGTTTCTAGTCTCTAAAAATAATATGCTAAAATCTCAACAATTGCATATTTAAATATTTTAGAAGGATAACTCAAAATACAATCTATCTAGGTTTACTTTTGGTCAGCCATCAGCACCACCCTCATTTGGATAGGTAACTTTGTGTATTTTCGCATGTCATTTGTGAATTTGGCCCCCAAAGTCTATGCTAGAATAAAACACATCAAGTAGCCAGAGGAGAGGAATGTAGCAACAACAACACACACAAATGTTTAAGAAGGCGTTAAAGCAGGCCATTTCCTAAGTCACTGATACTTGATTATTTGTCATTAAGAGTCAAATTTACATTGCTTTATGCCTCTTAACTTGGCCCCAAAAGTTAATGTTTCTTGCCAAAGCCAGCTTTCTCATGATAAAACACTACATAGTGTGCGCAGTATGTTTTCTCTGTTGATTATAAATCTTCATGCAGTACAGTCAGTTAAAAAGTATACCTTAAAAAATGTGTAACATGCCCGAGTAACCATAATGTATTACATTTGCTGACTTGGTGTTACTTTCCCAATCTTAATGTTGTTGGGCTTTTTGGACAATTAGCCCAAACTGGAACCAGAATTAAACTCAGCAGTTAAGAAACCTTTACTGAGTCTCTACCTCATATCGCCTACGGAAAGTTATATTCCTCTGTGTAGGCTTCAGTGATTTTAGCATTGTTGAGGCATGTATTCATGTGTGTCTTCCATTTAATTCCATTCTCCATTTTATTTACATACAACCTCGGTACCCCCACTATTTATACTATGAAAAATCTTATACCCCTTTTTATAGCTCTCTGCAGATATAAGACCATGTAGTCTGAAAAGTTAGTTTTTTAAATTTCAAAATTATTTAAAAAGGGGGAAAAAAGAAACTGTCAGGTTTTGAAAAAACGGAGGAGAAATCACAACCAGCTCTAATAATCTCATATTTTGGCAACAGAAAATTGTCCTTAAATCAACAGAGCATGCTTTCCAAATATTATGGATTTTGATCAGCATTCACTATAGTTCAATTACTTTCTATGTTGAATGCATTACAGCACTGCTCAAAGGGCCTGGGGTCCTGTTGTTCATTCCTTAACTCACATTCAAATTAAAGGGATGCCAAAATGCAGCCTACAGGACTGATCCCCAAAATAAACCTTTAGTTAGGACTTAGAACACTTCACATGGAAGCTCCCAATCACATACAAAACCATTTCACAAGAACTCTCACCTTCTACTGGTTTTAGGCCTTGATCTTCCTTTTGAAGTCCTAGGCCTCTCTAACTTCATCAAAGACTGCCTCAGGCTCTCTTCTGTGTAAGCTAGATAAACATAAGAAAGGTCCACCTCGAAGGGCTGGGGAAAGAATACACAGAATCCACTTCACAACTGTGTAAATATATAAAACTTACAGAAGTGATAGCATGCTTCTTGATAACACTTATCAAGAAACATGCTTCATCAAAACACCAAAGACTATAAAAGTTGAAAGTTTTACAGCAGAAGATGCAGGTAGGTAGGGCCCTACCAAATTCAGGTCCATTTTTGTCAATTTCATGGTGATGGGTATGGTTGTGTTTATTTTAAATAAAATGTGGTTTACAGGGTGCTTATGCATAGGGAAGCATGCTGTGGCTCACCGGCCTAGCAACATTCTGGAGAAGGCCATGGGGAGGGGTGTGAGCTTGGCATGTGGACTGGAGCACAATGAGCATGTGATAAACAAACCCATATATGGGTTTGTTTAACTCTGATTGGTTAAGGTTCATGTTATGTAAGTTGTTATATAACTTGTTATATAAGCACCATGTGCTATAAAGTAGCGAGGGGCGGGGCTCCTTGCTGGAGGGACTCTGCCTGATTCTTTGTAGCAGGGGTCTCTTTGTGCACATACATGTTGAATAAAGCTTTATTGAATTGAATCGCATTGGATCGAAGTCCCATGATTTCTACCCAGCATCAGACTCACTGGGAACCACCAAATCCCAACAATGGTTAGAGGATTTTAAAAAGTTGTAATTTTCATGATTTCAGCTATTTACATCTGAAATTTCGCAGTAACTGTAGGGGTTCTGACAGAAAAAAAAAGTTGTGGGGTGGTCACAAGGTTATTGCAGGGGGGGGGTGTTTTGCAATACTGCTACCCTTATTTCTGCACTGTTGCTGGCAGTGGCACTGTCTTCAGAGCTAGGCAGCTGGAAAGCGGTGGCTGCTGGTAGGGAGCCCAGCTCTGAAGGCAGAGCCGAAGCCAGCAGCAGTGCAGAAGCAAGGATGGCATGGTACGGTATTGCCACCCTTACTTCTGTGCTGCTGCTGGCAGGGTGCTGCCTTCAGAGCTGGGCACCTGGTCAACAGCCACCGCTCCCTGGCCACCCAGCTCTGAAGGCAGCACAGAAATAAGGATGGCAATACCACCAGCCCCTTGCAACTCCCTTTTGGGTCAGGAACCCCAATTTGGGCAATGCTAGTCACCTCCTTGAAATCTGGTCTTTTGTGTGCTTTTGCCGTATACTATACAGATTTCATGGGGAGAGACTATATTTCACTGTCCTTGACACATTTTTCATGGCTATGAATTTGGTAGGGCCCCACATATGGGTATTCATTGGCTTGTACACTATTGATCTATACAGTTTGATCCATATTTAAGAAGAGACACTTACATCTTTTTCCTTTTTATCTGGTACTGGGGTCTGTTTTCTCATGTTGTTCCCTGTATATGCAACACATTTCTTAAAGGAAGAGAAAGATCTGTTAGCCAAGTCAATTATATTATAAAACTGATTTCACAATTGGGTAGGTTTATATTTGCTTCCAGCATCAATTCAATTAATCTGGGAGTTTGTAAAATGAAAGACCCACGTCGCACCTTTAACCCATCATGACAGTTAAGATTATCTTGGATTAGAGCTGAGTGAATAATTTTTTAAAAATCCATTCATTTCAAACCAATTTTTCTTTTTCATACCAAAACAAAAAAAAAATATTCAAAATTTTTTAATTTGGGTCAAATCAAAACATTTGACATTTTTTGTCTTGAAATGTGGATTCAAAACATTGTCAAAAACAGTTCATTTTGACATTTCCAACATTTTTGTTGTCCAGTTTTTTCTTGTCAAATTCAATCCCAAATTCACGAATAATTTTAGTACCCTGAAAAATGTGTTTTTCTATCTTTACTTTTTTTTTTTTTTTTTTTTTTTTTTTTCCTGCTCAGCTGCAGCTGGGATGTTCTTTATAGAAGTACCTGAAGCAGAACTTCCTAGGACTAGTGGCTAAATTGAGCATTTACACATCTAGAACTTTTACTCCCCTTGGCAGTTTGCCAGTCTAGTGGACTTCAGGGCATGATGCAAGATAAATATATAAGCTTTCAGATGATCCTTTCTGTTCCAACAACATAGCTGGTAATATTGTTGGAGACAGCTGCAATAGTTTTGATTAGCTCATGTCAATGAAACACCAAAATCCTCAAATACCAAATAAAAACCTGCCATAACATCTGGGTTAAGTAACAAACCCATCACAGAGATCTTGCAGTCGTAGTATTACTACAACTCCCTGCAAGTCCTAAATTTCCCTTGTTTAAAAAACCCTCTGTTGTGATGATACAATATGTCAACTGAAGTACCTCTGCCCTGTTAGAACAGGTTTCAAGCAGTCTGCAGCCAAACAATAGTTGCAACAAAGGGGAGAGCTCATCCCCTCACCTACTCCGTTTATTCTGACAACAGGTGAACTCCAAATTGGAATTTGCATTTTAATAGTATTAAACAGAAAAAGGGTTGCATCCTGGTTTGCTTTAGGAATGCCAGAGAATTAGGAAAGCCAGAGAATTAACTGCAAGAGACATGAATGCTACATGTCTTAAAGTGCAGAAGTCAGGAAGTGAAGACATGAAGATTATCAGAGTAATGCTGACTCTCCGTTATGGCACAATCTAGCTAGTCAATGAAACCTGTATAGCTAAGGTTGGCAAGTTAGCATGAGACCCCTCACTTTCATTTAATACCCCTTGAGCACCTTGCATTGCCCTAATGTAGCTACCTGCATTTTCTATCAACTAAAGCTTACCAACTGCCATTCTCCAATGTCTTCATTCCAGTGAACATAGTTTTCAATCATTTCCTTAGAAGAAATAAGAAAAATAATAGTTTTAACTCTTCACACACTTTAAATACATGTTCCATAAGGCACACCCAAGAGATCCTGGGCAAAGTGAATTTAACAACAGCATTAAAGCCCTGTTAATTTAATCAAGGCTAGTTCACTGATGTGGATGGCCATACCATGTTAAAAAAACAGGGTGAAGCTGTCACAGTGGACAATTACAGCTATATATTTTCCCATTGCAGAGATGGCCTTCAATTTTAGAAAACGCTTCAGATATTTTAGACAGAGTGAGGAGGAAGTGGATCCTCTTCAGATAATCAAATAATTGCTTCACTTTATCAATATACTCAACCAGGCTTTTCAAAGCATTACACAAAGACTAGAGGGAGAAAGGTGATTGGTGAAGTCATTCTGCTTAGTGAACAATTGTAATCACCAGAAACCTCCCTCTTGGTATTTTCAAAAAGATTGATTCAGTCACATCTGGGTCTCTGATTCTCATGTTTTTGACAGTGATTTAAAACTCATATGGAAATGTGACAGAGCTGCACCTGGTAGCATGTTCATATAACTGCGTTGGTCTGAAACAAACCTAATAACCTTGACTTTACTTCTAATTACATTTTATTAGAAGTTTTCTGTGTTTTATAAATACTCCTTTACAAATAAATACATAAGTTAGAATCTTATGTGGCTCATTTTTTTTTGTGCGATGCTATTCAATACCTGCTAGCTCTAACAAACTGGTTACAGAGATGAGGTGTGCTGGACCACTCCCACTACTGATGGGGACAGAAGGAATGCTGGAGGAATCAATGGGTGTCTCTAACATTGCTAAAAACCCCAAATCCAAGACTAGGCTTCCTTTACTTTACCTGATAGTCCTGAGGAATGAAGTTATTTATGATGAGCATTTGAAGACGAAGCTCCCTGCTGAGCTGCCGAATATTCTCCAGCAATCCTTCAATCTCTCTCTGATGTTCCTGCTGCAGATCTGCCATCTATGGGCAATAATGCAAGCCATCAGGAAGCTAGAAGTAGTTCAAACATGAAAGCCTTTAAAAAAGTTGTTGCTCTTCTTGGACTGACGAAAGGCCATCTCCATTTAAATTCATAGGCAAAATGAATTCTTTTATTCTAAAACTATCCCCAAGAATTGATAAATTAAACATACCAGCTCAGACTGGCACTTTTTGGCTACAAGACTTCTGCAAATCCCCGGGTCTGCACTTGTTGGAAGTAACAGGAGCAGAGCAGTCTAGGTACACGCTGCTCAAGGAAGGGGCCTGCACACCCTAAAGAAAATCCCATTATCCAACAGACTACTATGTACCACAGCCAGCTGCAGGAAGCAGCTCTTGGCCTGAAGACCTCCTGCAGCATGGGCTACAGGCACCAGCCAATAGACATTCTGAGCTCCCCTAGGTTGGCAAGAGAGGGAAAGAATGTGGTAGCCAGGTGGTGCGTGATTAGGGTATCCCAGTCAGAGGGACAGGATAGGGGAAAAAACTACAGAAAGGAGAAAAATATGATATGGAGATGAAGGTCACAGGAGAGAAAGGAAAACAAACAAGAGTGAAATTTCAAGGAGATACAACTAAGAGAAATTATTAATCCTGTATTCTGTCGGGTTATTACATTACCCTGACAGAAAGATAAAGGCTATCCAAGTCAAGCAGGAGCAGGGAATTGTGCAGAGTGTGTTGGCAACTGATGATTTTATAACATTCAGTGACAACTGGTTATTTTATTAAAGCTCCAGCTTCCATAGTCATATGAATGAGATCCTACACTTTCATTAGGGTGACCAGGTGTCCTGATTTCATAGGGATAGTCCTGATATTTGGGGCTGTCTCTTATATAGGCATTTATTACCCCCCACCCTGATTTTTCACACTTGCTCTCTGGTCATCTTAGCCCTCATTGATTCAGAGAAAAGCTTAAAGATGTAACCCCCAGAGGCTCAAATTACCAGTGTTCAGTTAGTTCTTTGAAAACATACAAACCAAGAGGTGCTTTATAAAGACTCTGGCAAAGCACTTTTCCAGGGTTACACAATGTAGGCCACAGTATTTCCGAAACAGACTTGTTTAGTTCTATTTATAAACTAACTTTTGGACACCGACCTCTGATTTTGCAGCCATTAGCATTGTCCAGACTTTCTTCAGCTTCTTGGTCTTGCCCTGTGCCTCCTCCTGCAGGCTGGTGTACTTCTCCTCAATGTCCAGGCGCTCTTGCTGTTTGCAACAAAAGACAACACACAATTTACTATTGTCATAGAAGCATTTGGCTGTGAGATACCAGAGAAGACACTACTTGGAGTAAGTGAAGTGCCAGCTCTGCTTACACCAATCTGTCTCACCCCCCAACCCCTTTTACTCACTGCTATAAAGCTAGTCCCTGCACAGAATTCCGTACCAGAGTACTGCCAACCCATTTCAGGTGTCAGTCTCTAGGAATGTTGGCACCAGCTCCTGCCATAGCTTCCATATCAAGTGGGCACACTAAGCTGAGAGAAGCAGTCGAAGGCAAGCACAATCAGGCCTGTCAGTTAAAATCATCAGCACTACAATAAGGAAGCTGATCACACCTCTTTTTCCTCAAGCTCTTTGCGAAGCTGCTCGGCTCTTCTCCTTCGCTCTTCAAGCTCCATATTAGATTCCTCTAGAAGTTTCTCCTGCTCCTCAGCTTTTGCCAGCAAGTCCACACCTCCCACAATCACCTTCTTCTCCAGAGCTGATAACTTCTCCAGCAGTGACTGGTGTTCCTGTCTGATGAGAGAGACAGGGAGTGGAAGACCATGTATTCCAGGCTCTCTCTAGTGGTGGGGCATGGCCTCTGGGTGGAAGGGGGCCTGAACACTGATCTTACTTTTGAGATTGTAAGAAGAATACACAATTCACTGAAAAGAGTTGCAGCTAAAGTCAAACAGGGCAGCTGACACTGAACAGTCTCTCCTGCTGCAAATCCTCCCTTTCACTAGGGGCTGCTGGGGCACCAAGATCAGGGAGACTCTCTCCTCCTCCACTTTCAGTGCTCCCTCTACTAGGGCCCAGGAGGAGAGAGAATAAGAGATGGCAGCAGCAGCTGAATACCTCAGGGCCTTGGTAGCAGGGAGATGAGAAAATAATCACACATGGAGGCCAGGGGAAGACAAGCAGGGATCATGGAGGCTTAACACACAAGTCCATTACCTCTCCAGCCCTTGTCCCACCAGCCATGGGCCTCGTGCACCTGCTTGCCTTATGCTCTGCCCTGAGGCCCTGTGAGAACTCACAGGTCACTTTCCAGCTCCAGCCTGGATCAGTCTTTCCACATCAAGGTAATTTCTGTGCCCAGAATCAAGCACATCCATCTCATTAAACTGTATGGCAGTAAAAGCTGTTATGATGGTTCTTAGTATTTGACTACTTCATTAGCAGTCAATATATACAGGAGCTTGTCCAGCTTTTCAAATGTGGATGCTTTTTTTTTTTTTAAGCTCCCTCTCTGGCTGGCTGAAATTTTGAAAAAACAATTTAAAAATGCAGGTTGGTTTTTTTTTAATTGTGTTTTCTGAGAAGAATCTAAACATGAAGCTCGTTTGCTGTAACGGCTTTTGTGCATCACTGCTTTACTCTACCGATTCATTTTAATTTCCACCAGTCACACATCCCAAATTGGGTCTGATTACTGAACTGCAAAAAAAAAAAAAAAAAAAAAATTGTTCTTATGATGCAATACTAACTGGGCTTTGAGCAGATCTTTCTCTCTCTTCTCCAGTTCAGCCCTGGCTTTGTTTCTCTCTTCCTCTTCCATGTCAAGCTTGGTTTCAAGTGCTTTTCTCTCTTCATCGATCTTGGCTTGCATCTCTACCATTTTATCTGGGGAAACTTTCTTCTTGCCTTTGGAAAGATTCAGATTAAAGTATGAATTATTTGATGACAAAAATAAATACAATTATTACAGTGAAGATTTCTATCTTATCATCAGATTTCAAATTAACTTATTTTCAACAAAAGTTAAATAAAGATTTCAATGGCAATATATAGTTCTATTGTATCTCTGCAGCTACTGGAGTTTATAATAATACTATTCAGTGCTAAAGGATATTTAAGAGATGCTGGTGATGCTTCCAATTCTGTCAGGAAACCAGCTTGTATCACATCACTGTCCAACAAAGGCAACTTTTATACCAAAGGTTTTAGTGTAGCTTTGTTATTAAGACTATGACTTCAACAAAGCCATGCAAGTGGCACTCTGGAAATTGGGCAAGAAGAAAAACAGTAATGGACTTATAAGAGTTATGTGCACACCAGACTAGTTCCATCTTGGAGATCTAGTGACATTTACAAGCCACTCAAGCTCTGCTTTTGCTATGTATTACCAATGGACACACTGAAATATTAAGCTAATATTAGTAAACTGTACTAAAATCAAATTTAAAAAAAGAATAAAACCCTTGGGAAAGACTGCCATCTTAAAAAGAGCCAGAAATTTTAAACTTAAACTTCTTTAAAGGGATAATGAAAAGTTAGTCTGCACAGTTCAATCCAGAGTTTATTTTTTATGCAAACTTTAGCATCTAATTCTAAAGAGAAGTGATTACAGTTTAATGTTTCTTTTTGTAGCCTGTTAGAAGAGTTGAGTTCTAAAGCTAAGTTCAGAATTCCACTTTCCAAAAATTCACATTAGAAGAAATTTTCTCCAAGGTACCCTTCTGTATTCCATTCCCTATGGAGTGTCACTGCGAAAGTTAACAGTAAGATCTTGTAGGACTGTATTGTCCACAATGAAGAACTACAATGTGCAGAGAAATGCAGAAAAGCCCTATTAGATAACAGCAGATAAGGGATGGACAACAGTTTATGGACTCAGATTGCCTTTGTAGCAGTGTCTATTCAGAGATGTTGGGGTGATAGGATTTGTGATGGTCTATAAGGTAGTACTTTCAAGATATGACCATTGGTAAAAAGTAAAAACCAAACAAATTTTTTTACACCTACCCCTCTGTGATTACAATGGGGGTAACTTGAGTAGCTAACTGGTATTCAGACCGAGTTCAGTAACCCTAAAAGGTCATCTGCAAATAATTCAGAATTCTAGAACAAGAAGAATGGCTCCTGTAAATCATCCTCCAAATCTCAGAGATCAACATTAGTTGAAAAATAACTTTGGATTGGGAAGATCTTAATTCCAATACTGCACAATATATCAATGCATGTAAACATGAACAGGTTTCAGATTAATTGCACGACTGGTGGCAGAGAAGACAGCAAGACACCAAGCTAAATTTAGATTTCTAGAACTTTTATTGGGTGGAAAATACCCTTTATTTACCCTGTTCTGATCTTTCCCAGACACATTCTAACAAAATCTAGACCAAAAAAAACCTAACTTACATATATGAAAATCCAACAGCAACAATTTGCCACCACTGCGGAGGGGGGAGAAGGGGAGGAAAAATACCCATAGAATACCCTGCCAAACATTATTGTTCAGTAAAAGGCTCTCCCCTGTGTGCACACACACAACTTTCATAAAGACACTGAAACATCACCTTAATTATTTTTAAATTAGGGCTGTCAAGTGAGTAAAAAATTCATCTGTTAAACAATAATAGAATACTATTTATTTAAATATTTTTGCATGTTTTCTGTATTTTTAAATATATGATTTGAATTACAACACAGAATACAAATTGGACAGTGCTCACTTTATATTTATTTTTTATTTCAAGTATTTGCTCTGTAAAAAAACAAATTTGTATTTTTCAATTCCCCCAATACGAGTACTGTAGTGCAATCTCTTTATCATGAAAGTTGAAGTTACAAATGTAGACTTATGTACATAAAACTGCATTCAAAAATAAAACAATGTAAAATTTTAGAGCCTGCAAATCCACTCAGTCCTACTTCTTATTTAGCCAATCGCTAAGACAAAGAAGTGTGTTTACATTTGCAGGAAATAATGCTGCCCGCTTCTTGTTTGGAACATCACCTGAAAGTGAGAACAGACATTTGCATGGCACTGTTGTAGCTGGCACCGCAAGGTAATTATGTGCTAGATATGCTTCATGCTTCAGTCACCATTCCAGTGGACACACGTCCATGCTACGGACAAGTTCTGCTTAATATCAATCCAAAGCAGTGCAGACCATTGCATGTTCATTTTCATCAGCTGAGTCAGATCTCACCCGCAGAAGGTTGATTTTCTTTTTTGGTGGTTCGGGTTCTCTAGTTTCTATATTGGAGTGTTGCTCTTTTAAGACTTCTGAAAGCATGCTCCACACTTTGTCCTTCTCAGATTTTGGAAGGCACTTCAGATTCTTACACCTTGGGTCTGTTAGAAATCTCACATTTGGTACCTTCTTTGCATTTTGTGAAACCTACAGTGACAATGTTCTTAAAATGAAAACGTGCTAGGTCACTATTCGAGACTGCTATAACATGAAATATATGGCAGAATGTGGGTAAAAACAGAACAGGGGGACATACAATTCTCCCCCAAGTTCAGTCACAAATTTAATTATGGCTTTTTTTTTTTTTTTTAAAAACAATCATCATTGGCATGGAAGCATGTCCTCTAGAATGGTGGCCAAAGCATGAAGGGCCATACGATTGTTTAGCATATCTGGGACGTAAATACCTTGCAACTACAGCTACGAAAGTGCCATGCAAATGCCTATTCTCACTTTCTGGTGAAGTAAGAAAGAAGAAGGCAACATTATCTCTTGTAAATGTAAACAAACTTGTTTGT